>NC_081249.1:87039730-87664730 GCF_030490865.1 Poecile atricapillus
GACAAAAAGAAAGAGAAAACCAAGATGCAGGTTAAGACAACGTAAGAAATATATTTGTGAAAAAAAGTACAAGGTTGTAATGAAAATTAAGAAAAGGAGAAATAGGGGGAAAATGGCTGATCTAGAAACACATCTCTTTCTAGTAGGTGATGAATATTCTAATTCTCAGAAAGTTGCATGGCTATTTAAGGGAAGTGTGTTCTTGCGGCATTTTTGTGCCCAGTGAAGCAATTAGTGCAGCACCAAGGGACAGAATGTGTGCAAGATTCCTCCACTGCCCACAAAAGGATTTTCTTGTTGGGTGAAAGACCACTACTTCAGGAATTCAGTAATTTTCAGGTCTTCAAAGAGTCTCTTGGTTAAGGAGTATCTCCTGCACTATCCCTGATGTGACATGTAGACTGTGCAGCTCTTCATGTCACAAAGGCACAGGGAACCAGAACCACTCAGCTACCCCATGCCAAGAGTTCAGGTTTCCCTGGGAATTTGGGACCCTGAGCCAAACCACCTATAACAGGTCCAAAGACTTATCAGATAACACATTCTTTAGCCTTTCAGAAGAATCACTGGATCAGACAGAGAAGACAATGTGCTAGTCACATGAGACCCTAAATCCTGAACTGACCTAAAAATGCAGTGAAGCTCAAAACTCTCCGAATAACATATTTATCTGCAACTGATTCCTGATCAAGCATTGATGCAAGATGTCTGGGAACACCTTAAACTGTGAAGTGAAATGTAGTAAAATAAATGTCTGACCACTGTTGCCAGTATATGATGTTCATACAGCAGACCCAAGCCTCCCTGAATTACATCCCATTCTGTGCCAGGCTCAGTGAAAGATCTGGAATTATTTTCCCATGGCAGCCACTCCTCTGATTCTTCCAGAGTTCACCCCACAGAGCTTAGAATATTGCAGAAACCAACAAATGAAACTACTGATGACATGATCTTCAGAGCTTGGAGACAGCTAGAGATGCATTATTAATGGGATTAATTAGTCCTCCTAAAGACTCCAGCTTAAATCAGGATGACACTGTAGAAAGCACTGTATGTATAAAAAGAGAGTAAGAAAGAACTATATCCTGAAGATTTATCTCAAGGTCCACATACATAAGGCAAAAGAAGCAGTATTAACTCTGTTTTGTTGGTATGGAAATGCAACATGTAGTGATTACATTGTTTGGCCAAGAGAAGATCTGTGATGGAGCCATACATCAAACCCCAGTATCGAGAGATCCAGACCAGTGCTTCACCAGCTAGGCAATCCACAGTCTCCCTCTGGACTAAAAGCAGAGACCATGACACAGACAGCTTCTAGGTCTGCTAAACAGAGACACTACAAGTGCTGTATGTTCAATGTTGTTTGTTTTCATTCTTGATTTCATGCTCCTTTACTTAGTTGAAGCCTCTGGCACCAACAATTTTATGGGATGCAAGAAAGTATAGTTATGGATCATAAACCCTCACTTGCCTGCTGGGAATGTGAACAGCTGATGCTATCGGGGGAACATACACATGTCAGATTCTGTCCATCTAGCCCAGACCAGAAACAAGAAAATGACCTTCAGAGTCATGCTCCAAATTTTTGTGGTTAGATGACTGAGAAACTGATGTTGCAGCAGGACACTCTTCCTAAACTAGGAAGGAAAACAAAGCCACTCACTGGCTGGTGTTATACACCAAAAGAAGTTAAGATATGGCCCTTGGGAAATTGCTGCACAGAGCATGGAAGTATTGTTGAGACAGCCTATGTGAGCCTAAGCATATTCTTACTTTTTACTGAGAGAAGTAAGAGCTGCTGAGTACTGTGACATTGTTCCTAAACAGATAGATTGCCTCCTCCCAACAACTAAGAGAGGACCAAGCTAACACTGAAGAAAACACCAAAAATGTCATCTACTCTTGTAGCCCTGTGGTCTGTTCTCCCTCCTGGCACATTCAAAAGGCAAAACCAAACCTCAGTGGCTTGAAGGGTAGTAAAAGGCCTGCCAGTCACAGAGACACAACATGACATGCTTGAATACCATACAACCTTTTTAGTCTCTAATTTTGGCTCCCTAATCATCTAATATCTGGATCTGACATAAACTGCTGTGGTGAAGCAAGTTTATAAGATTTCAGTGTGCTCTGTGGAGATCAACTGTCTCGTCCTGCCAAGCAACAGGTATGGACATTAGACCTGCCCAGCCTCTTCTATCCATCACTTTTCAAGATGCCCAGAAGACAGGAAGGAGGTAATTTTGGGTGCTCTGTTTTCTGACAGAAATGCTCCAAAGATCCAGAGAGATGCAGATGACAAACACATGTGGCTCTCAGGCAATAACCACTATCCCCAGCAGGTACCAATTTTTCCAGTTGGTTTTCCACTCTGTTTTCCCTTCCATCACAGGCTCAGCTGCTGGGGAGTTATATATCAACTCCCCCCAAACCAGTGAAGATGTTTGAGATACCTCAGTGAGGTAGCTCTACAGGCAGAATCTCTGATGGGGAACATGAGACTGATTTTCATTATGTAAGGCAGATAATTTATTCCCTATGCTTCACATAATGGAAAAGCTTACCCTCCTCTTTTGTTGCCTCTGCACCCCTTTCTGTCATCTTTCAAGCAGGAAGGCACAATCAGAACAGAGCAAGTGCTTATGTGCAGACATGGGGGGCATGTTAAGCAGCGGGAGCAGGACACATACAGCAGATGTGGATTTTATCCACATAGCGAGGATCTTGCAGTAGCCCTGACTTCACTCTGGCTCTTCCCCAGATGGAAAGGTGCTGCCACATCTGGCAGCAATGAAAGGCATTTGAGTACTGTGTTCCACTCATATTATGTTCCCTGTATCCCCACGTTGCCTGCAGGAGACCTAGCAGAGCAGGCCTCACTTTGTGACCCAACAATGGGAATCTGCCAGTTTCCACCAATGTGAAATTAAGACACACCCACAGCAATTTAAGCAAACAATAAATAAAATCCCTTTTGACAAGAAGAGATGTCACCTATCCCACTCAGTGCACGAATCCTGCAAACACAAGTTATCACAACCTGAAAAATTGGCTGGAGACTAAACACAGCAATCTAACACAGATAAGTCTGCATCTGCTCACCACAGATACCACTTCTGTCATTCCTACCTTACAAAAGATCTCCCACAAGCCTCTTTCCCTTGGGGGCCCCCTCTGCCTGCAGCATCCCTCTATTATGCATTCAGGTAATCCTCATGGAGGAGCTCTGTTACCATTTGAAATCTTTGTCCTCACCACTTGCCCGATGACATTTTCTTCCTCTGCCTTCCTAACTCCCTCACATGCAACTACCCTCCCATTTTCTAAGCACTTTCCTCAGGGCAACACCTCCCACTCTGCTTTGGAGACTGTGATATCTCCAAGGCTTCCAGTCTCAGCTGACCTGGCTTGATCTCCAACCTCCACACAGCCTGCCATCCTCACCTCACGGAGGAAGAGGTGAAAGGCAGCACAGCAAAAAGGGGGAGCTACATCTGGATCAGCACGTCGGCTGTGCCATCGCACCCTGTTTCCAGACCTTCCCCCATTGTGAGGAACAGAGGGATTGATTCCTTTATACCTGTCCCCTGAGAAAGCTTCTGTTCGCTGACCTTCCACAAGCACTGACCAAACAGGACTGCTCTTCCCGGTGAAAAGGAGGCCAAGGAAACTGGAATGAGGCTACACTGAAGACAGTAGACAGAGAACCCAGACTCTAGCATTGCTGGGTCTCAGATCCAATCCAAGATCAGACATCAGGACCTCCTCTCATTTTCCCTCACCTATGTTCTCCCTCTCCCCCACTCACTGCCAAAAGGCTGGGGCAGAGGTGCTTCTGAGGGGATCTCACTGTCACATGGACAGCCAACATGCCAGCACTAACCTGAGACTAGCACTCCTTGACAGATGCAGTGTCTGCAAGGTTCCTTGGTTTGCTGTCCTTTCCCTGTTCCCCGAGGGGCTGGAGGGACAAAAACACTGACCCTACAGGGTTAAGCTGGCACTTTCAAATCGGTTCCCCAGTGCCTCTGGGATTGCCAAAGGGCATGGTGAAATGCATCTAGGAAAACCTGGAAGCACAATAGGGTACTTCTTCCTCTTTAAAGCTTTCCAGTTGTCTTCTGTTCACAGCAGAAGCAGCTCAGGTGTCCTGACTTGCTCCACCTGGGACAAGGACTCTGCCTCTATGCACATGCAACAAATGTAACTACTTTGGCATTACTCTGGCTCCTGACCTTTGTAAAAGACTGACAGTTTTCCTTCTTTTGGACAAGGAGTGTTGGTATCTGCAAGCATGATAAGGCACGATGAGTTCTTCTGACAACACTTCCTTCCACCCCATCATGGGACAAACATGCACAAGAAAATGTGACTCTTCTGTTGTGCACAGAGTAATTTTAGGATTTTTATCTGAATTTGTTGAAGTGTAGATTGCAAATGGGTAGCTTTTGAGAAGGGTAAACAAATTCCTCTTGTAGTTTTTCATGTGAGTCACATTGTCTCCGATCTGTTATAAAAATCTCTTATCAGCCTGTTTCACAGTGAATGGTTATTTTGATAGTTATACAATCTGGTTTTGGTGTGCATATTATTTCAAAGTTCCAAAAATTTTTTCCAGAATAAAAAAGGCTTTGAAAGTGTGTACTTATTACTGATTGATAGTTTTTTATTTTGTATAGAAACAGATGTAAGGATACTCATAGCAGAATAATTATCCCACTGAGACATACACCAGTTTATTTCCCCTCCTAAGTTAGGTAATGCTAGGTTCAATGATAACGTGAGCCATTGTAGCCAACAAGGCCTTAGAACGAGGGGATCTTCTTGGGCATATTAATATCACTCTAGATAAAGTCAGCCTTGATTTGCCATTAAGTCCTTTACTAAGAACAGTGTGTTAAGGATTGCACAGAGAAACTTCCACAGCAGCAGCAACAAATATTCTCAACAAAGGTCAGGGTTATTTAATGCCACTACCGTATGACATGGATCAGTCATGCCAGACCTGGAAATAGACTTCAAGCCTTCTAATTTTATAATCCCATTATCCCCTGCTCCCCACCTCCTGGCACTTCTTCTGTTCTCTTGCACCTTAACATCTTTGCAGCAAAGGCTCTAGGCCAGGTAACGCGATGGAAATGTGCAACTGGATCCTCCAGCCTCCCCTTCTTAGCTCATGCACTCACATCTGCCGTGTACTTGCTCTCCTGTCCCCTTTCACCCCAAACTTTTGTGCTCTGCTCTGTGCCCAGCACTGCCCATTACCTGCACACATTACAAATCTTCATTGCCTTTGCAACAGTTATTTCATGCATCATCTCTTCTCCATCATCCTTCTGCTCTCCAGCCTCATTTCTTCTAATACCTACCTCCTCCTCTGAGTTAATCTAGACTGACCTTAAGGTGTGATGTTAGCCACAAAGGATAATGTGGTCACTTAACCAGCCTGATATGGACCCAGCAGACTGGCTTTAAGTGATGTTAACAATCCTAATTGAGGCAAGAAATCAGTGAAACACTGATTTACCTCTTTGCATATTTATTAGGTTTTATCAGTTTCTGATATAATTTCCAAGAATCTCTCCTCATTTTTGTTCTGGTCATTATCTTTTGAAACTTACTTTTTCCTCCCTTTCTGACCAAAACAAAGGCTGCATTTCACAACTTGAACGTCACCGTCACCCTAAACAGGATACAAGCTGCTTCCCCTTCACATGTGTTTATGTTAATGTGCTTGCTTCTTATTCCAAGTTTATCGCTCCTGCCTCAAAGTCAAAGATGATTTTTTCTTTTTTAGAAGAGCAAAGAACTTTTTTTCCATCTTAGATATGGATAAGGTGGGGCCATGATCCAGAAAGGCTGTGGCTAATCATACAGGGAGGCAAAGAAAGAACAAAAGTGAGACTAGAAAATAAGGCTGAAGGCAAAAGGTTACAGATAGGGCTGAGTAAGAGCTAATATCAAGAACAAGGAGGAGGCCCAAGTACACCTTCCCACTGGTGCCTTTGGTACCCAGGAATGGGAAGGTGCTGGCAAAAAAACAGACTGTGCAACAAGATCCAGCTCACTCCAGCACTTCCCTCTGCTGGCTGGTGTGCAGAGCCCAGGCAGGGCACCCAGTGCAGGGAAAGGAGAGCTCTGGATTGCCCCATTTTGTCCTGGGATACAAACCATATGAGTACCTGAACCACCTCTGTTTGCTGAACCACAGCATTCTTCAAAGACTGAGGATGGCTGAATTACTGGGGGAACTTTAGGCCAATTCAAGGTATCTATTTTGCGTTCTCATTCAACTTTAAGGTCAATTAGTAGGCCTTTTATGTCTTGAAATACACACAAATCTACTGCAATACTCCTGCCTCCTTATGGCACCTAACCATTTCCTCCAGTGGCTTAGATTTTCTTACCTCACTGCTGTTGAAAGAGGGCAGAAGCTATGAGGAAATGATAAAACAGGAAAACCCAAAAGGCCAGATCATTTACAAAACAACACGTAGGCACATGTATCCATAATGTATTGTGGATAATGCTAAATACCATGGAAAAAAGTTATTTATTTTGCTGTATCCTTTTGTACTTAAATACTGATGTATGATCTTGGTTTAGCAAGCAGCGGGAGCTTCTTGGCCTGCTCCCCAGATGTGCACAGATCTGTAAAATTTCCTAGAGCTTTTCTGTTGACAATGCAATATAGAAGGCACTACTTGGCAACAGCAGAGCTCTTGCTGTTTTGTTACAGGGGTTCTGCAATGTCTATTGTATGTGTACTGAGGAGAGTTTCTAAATTTCCTTCCTACATGTAAGACTGCAGGCGTACAGCCATATTTTACAGTCATATTTTTTTTCCTAAGATTCCCATCTCTAGATCCTTTTTGCAACTTCAAATTTCTTTTATCTTGCTTTTAGCTACAAATTTCAGATTTTTTTTTCTGGGGTACTTAAATCTTAATAAGCATTCATTTCAACATGTTAATTCCCCAAACCTCCCACTTCTGGCTGTGCCCCACCCTCCTCTCCGGTGCCCATCACAAAGCTTTCCAGCTGCTCTCCCAGTCAGTCCACCCTGCTGCCGCTCCTCGACACAAGTCCTTCCAGCCCCTTTTTCCCTGCTTCCCTCACCAGTCTCCCCTCCTTCCCCCTCCTTCTTCCCTTTCTCTTCCTTTTCTCTTTCTCTGAATGGCTGTGACGCTGCCAGGACTTGGCAGATGAGCCAGGCGCCGTCTTAGAATTAGCTAAATTAGCTCGATTAGCTTCATTAGCTGTGTGCGTGACGGGGAAACCCCTCTCTCGCAAGCTCAGCCCTGCCCATCCTGGACTCGAGAGGGCCGTTTTTAGGGATTCTGTTCCCTGCAGTCACTTATCTGTCTGACGCTGTTTGCTCCTGAGCCGAGGCTCTGAGGTGTGCGGTGATGTACCCTGACAATTCTTTATAGGATAAAAAGCCGTGCCCGCTGCCCCAGGAAACCAGCCCAGCCGCTCACTCAGGCGGGGTTTGCTAAGCGGTGTGCGCTCATGCCTGGGGGTAGAGGGAAGCGGAGCTGGGATCTGGCAGCGCTTCCCTCACCTGTTGCGGAGACAGGCAAGACCCCCCCGCCGCTTAGCGGCAGAGGGCACGGGGGCGATGGCTGATTCATTGTAATGTTTGACGAACATCTCGCTGCTTCATAGAGACAGTAAGTGGAGGGGATGGAGGGAAGAGCAATCCAGTTCCCATGGCAACCGTGCTCAAGTCATCTGAGGTCAAAATGATGACCGAGGCTGCCAGAGAAAACGAATTTTGATGTGAGGATAAATCCCAGATCGGTGACCGCATGATTCTGTCTGCCAGCTCTGGGTGCCTGAGCAGCCCTGCACCCCCCTTTGTCCGCCGTCCTCCCCAAACTGGACTGCACTGCTCCCCGCTATGATGCTTCTGGGGGCCCCCTCAAAGCCTGATCATCTCTCTCAGTGCCTGCCCTGAATTCACTCCCAGCTATTTCTGTTTCTGGGTCACCGAGCTCACATCTGCACAGCCACCCGAGGCTGACTGCAGTGTGGGCTGGCACATCCTCGCTCCTCTTGAACCGTGAGCAGGGGCTGCCACAGCTGTGAGGCTCCGGCCACCAGCCCACCACCGGCCAGCTCGCCACGCACCTCCCCCTCGCTGTCCTCAAGGCTCCGACTTCATCGAAAGCCACCGCGTACGCACCTAGTGACGACAAAATCACGTCTGCTTTCATCTTTTTCGGAAAGCAGCTGGAACTGGGCAGTCCCTGCAGGATGCTGCCGCGCTGAAACGGATTTTTGTTGCCATCTGGTGGCAACTGAAGAGTACTTGGAAGTATAGACAAATTGCCAAGATTCACGCCCCACTATTCTCTGAGAGGGGCTTGTTCTTCTCCACTGGATTGAGCTGCCCAGGGAGGCGGTGGAGTCACCATCCCTAAAGGTATTCAAGGAACTGCTGGATTCGGCACTTAGTGCCATGGTCTAGTTGACAAGGTGGTGATCGGTTAAAGGCTGGACCTCCAAATGGTTTTGGAGATCCTTTCCAACCTAAATGAGTCTGTGACTCTGTTTATTCCACAGGTCTTTACTTGGGCCACATCAAAATTTCCTCACTTTAAAAGGGAACAGGGGAGAATGTTAACACTGTTAGATTAGATTTGATTTGATTTGATATCTAGACTCCAGATTATACCTGACATTGCAAGTGTTCTCCACAGTTTTTAACTGGCAATTTTCTTGACTATGAACTTGACCATGTGCTGTAATTGAGACTCTCTCATATCCCCTAAACCCTGCAGTTCAGCTCACCCTAAATTAGAAATCTTCCCTTTGCCTCTGAGAGCTGTTGAATGAATCATCCACAGCTGGTCAGTTAATGAATGTACTATTACCAACCCCATCTGGCTGTTGCAGAAATCTCTTTAAAGGATTGCACCCCTGCTTATTGAGGAACACATGAACCAGAGCCAGCCTCAGACTCCCTCTCCATCTAGCCGAGGGCCCCATTCCACCTCTGGTTTAGGGCCAGAAGCCTCATGAAAACCAGAGTTCACACATCAGATGGTTTGCCCTGACACATTCCTTTTGTGGGTCCTATTGCAGCTTCTGCTGGAACCTGGCTTACACTGCAGCACCAGCATTTTTGAAGGCAGCCACAGATTCACCCTCTTGTCAATTCACTGCACTCTGGTAGAGAATAATTCCCTTCCTGTTTAAGGACAGCACCAAATCACTGGACTGCATGGACAAAGCAGAAGCAGGATATCCTAATGGCATTTGATTGTAGTCCTGTTTTGGTTTCTGCTTCCACTTATACTTAGCTCTGCCTTTGTGCCTTCCCTCATGCCAGTCTTGCTCTTGCCCCTGTTCCCTCCTCCAGCCCAGCCATATCTGCCTGCTGGAACCACCCAGCCTCCTTCATGACCATGTTGCCTAAGCTCCAACAAACTGCCTTTACCAGTCAGGCAGAGAGCCCACAGAGAGTTTCCCACTCTGTTGTTCCCACAGGCAGGGGTGACTCATGACATCTTGTCACTCCCATGTAACTTAGCTGATGAAATCCCAGGAGCAGCCAGCCACACTCCAGCTCCATGTTGGTGCTCCACCACCAGCTTCTGCTCCATGTGAAATAATTCAAGGAAGTGCAGCAGCTTCTTCACTAGCCCCATCTCAGAGCTGAACCTTCCCTTGCCACACAAAACTTATGATGGCCACTGATGTTGTTTCGGTGCTGTTCATCTTACTCTAGGTTGGTTTTGACCCAGCCTCCTGTGTATGCTCTTGCTTGCCAGACACAGGATGTGGGTGAGGGCCCAAACAAGCCCTCCCCTGCAGAAGATGAGGCATTGCTTTTAATCCTTTACTTAGATCCCAGGAGAGAGCAGTAAGAGAAGAAGCACTCACAATATTGAACCAAAAGCAGAAGGACTCTCTGGTATCAGCAGTACTGTGACCTTCAGCATGGTCCCAGAAAGGAATTCTGCGATGAAGCTACCCCACTTCTAACAGGGGCCAATTGGAAAAGCCCTGGTGCAGCTGTAAACATCCTTCACTTTCATTAATTTATTTTTTTATTCTCTAAATCAATTCCTGACATCCACTTCCAAGACAGGAAGGCTGAGTGTTTGAACGGCTCGTAACTGGCAGTGATTTTCTCATCCAGTTCTCTACAGCTTCGTATTTCATTTTCATGTTCAGTGCATCCACAGCTGTTACCTCAGGCCACAGAGCAGAGGCAGGCACTAGAGAGTCACACCACAAATGTAAGCACCCCAACCCACCTGTCAGTCCACCATTCTGCTCCAAAATGAGGAAACCTCATCCCACCACCATTTGGTGGCAGTGAATCACATGGGTCTGAAAGACACAGAAGCCTCTACAAAGCTCGTAGGCACGGGATTTTACTGAGAATGTGAATGGATTTTTACAATTTAGACCAAGAACAGACCTTCAGTCACTGTACACTATTTTGGGGAAGAGATTAGTTGGTTACACAACAGCACTAATAAATGAAATGGTGGCTGGGAGTGTTCCCCACTAAAATTTGATGATTAAAGTTAGCAGCCCACTAGAAATTGCCCTTATAACTCTGTGCACAGTTTAGAAGTCAGCATGTGGGAAGGAATCTTCCAGAAGGAAGTCTGCCTGCAGCCAGGGTAGATATATAGAGGGTAAGAGTTTAACACTATGGCCACTCTATGCCCGGTAGCCTCAAAACCAAAGAAGTTTAGTCTACTGCCAGAGTGAGCCTTACTCCCTGAATGGGCATTGAGTTAATTTCTCAACACTTTGTTCACTTTTCATGTGGCCCAATTACTTTAGGCTCTTTGCATGGTACCAAAATAATTTGGGTCAAGAGACTAATGCAGTTCAGGTTCAGAGTCATCTTTCACTAACGTGTCTCTACATGTAATGTTTGATTCACTATGATGACAGAATCAAGTTTATTTATTTATTTTTTTAAATTTTCCTTTAGAAAATTAGAGCTTGCTGCTGATTTTGATGATCCAAGTTACTGGAAACACTGTTTAATAGGTCAAGTGTGTTGCTCTACCACATTTGTGCTCCTCCCCACAACTCCCATTGATTTGATCCCAGACATGAAGTCTCCCTGAAAGAACCAAAGCCAATGCTGATTTGAAACAAAACCAGGTTACTCTTAATGGTTGACATAAGGTTCCTTGTTTCCAGAGCTTCATCTACAGATATCCATGTTCTTTCACAGCTGGAAAGGAGAGGTTCCTTAAATCTTGTGCTGCCTACCAAGAACTGAAGAGGAAACACTGCGAAATACCTCTTGCGCTGCATCCCTGACCTATTGGCTTATTGGCAAAAATCACTACAAAGCTGGAGTTAGGAAAGCATAGTTGTTCTAAATCCACTAGGATACAAATAGTAAACAAGTCTGCTAGGTAATTTTGGATATATGGCTACTCCTCTTGTTGACAGTAACTTTCCCAGAAGCTGCAGACTAACTTACCTCTGAATATTTTGCATCATCCCCCACAACATGCCACAACCTCAGTGATACCATTTTAAGCAACCCAGAGCAGAACTACTGGCTTATACCAATTTTTAAGAAGGATTAAGAATAATTCACATTAAGATTTCAAACCCCACAGATTTAACCAAGCCAACTGGTGTTTAGGGGCTTTGCAAATGCTTCTTAACAATTTGTTACCTGGTATCAAGTAATCTCTCTTCCTAACACAGACTCCTTAAGAAGGAGACAGTATTTTTGGGACAGCAGCCATTCAGAAATGCACTGAAAACCTCACAAAAGCCTTTATAAATACTTCCCCCTCCCCTCCGTTCATCCTGTGTTTCCTCAAATATTTGAGACCAAAATCTTCTGATTATACACAGGAACACAATTGTCCCAGTTCCTCATTCCTTGGACAGAAAGGCATCTGCTCCTGGCTATTCCTATAAACCAACAACTTTAGAACATAACTAGCAATGCTGTCAAAAAATCCTGCAACTAATTAGGATCATATCTGGCCAGTGGTAAATACCACTTGAATGAATATGTTGTGCTTTCAAATGTGGAGTGATCAGAAAGGTTGAATAGTTCAGACAAGAAACTGAATTAAGTTAGAGTCAAATGCCTGTTTCCTTTTCCTGTTTTCACCTCAGGCTGAGTGAAAGAGTAGGACAGCAGATGACCATCCATGAAAGGAAATATTAGTCAGTCCCCTTCTTGAGCTCTGTATCTTCATTTTAAATTCAGTTATGTTTCAGTGTAACTCACATATCCTTGGGATATTCTTTGCTATCGTCTTTCCTGGGCATCAATCACCTAACAAATAATTCAGCATCTATAGCCAGGATGTTCCCCCTTCAGAACCTCTCAACAGCTTGTGAGTACACAACCCTAACAAATATTCTTGTCCCAATTTTATTGTCACTGATGACAGCACTAGACACTGATGAGAGCTGTATAAATTTCCAGTCCTTTTTGAAAGCTAGTGAAGCATTTGGCTCAACCACTTCCTTCAGCAATGAATTCTCCAGTGTAATCTCATGATATGGAAAATTATCCCAAATTTTCGCTTCCCAGTTTCATTGAATGGTCCTCTTGTTCTCATATACATGATACAGGCAGAACAGAAGCTAAGTCTACTTTCCGTACTCTAGCAATTATTTTATAAACTAGCTATTCTATAAACTAGCTGCCCACTTTTATATCCCTCCTTTTCAAAATAGCTATCTCAGTTTTTCCAATGTCAGAGTTTTTACATGCCTTAGTTGCTCATGTCACCATTTCCTGAAGTCTCCTATTTGAGGGCAGACTTTTGTGCTGTCTCCAGAACATTCATACAACATTGTCCTCACTGGTGAGGAAATCTCATGCCTATAATTATTACAGAGCTAATTTAAACCCTGCAAGGGTAACATCAGCCCTTGCAATTGCACTGTTGAGACTAAATTTCAAGTACTGTTTTGTTGTCCAGTCACCTTCCCTGTACAGGTCATTCTAAGGAAAGACATTTCAGAAAGTCCTTAATTAACATTGGAATTTTTTTCCTACCGTTCACCCTCACTTTGAGATGTATTTTTTTCTTAAATATGTAGCATCCTCATGATTAAAAGCTCCTTCCCCTATCTCTTGATTACCATCAGGTGTGTCTCTGGAAAACCATCAGATCCTTTCCCAGCCTTCATTTTACTAAGCAACGTTTTTAAGCCAAAGTTCTGGGGGTAGGATCTTAATTCTCCAGAAGACCCTAAAAGCCATTCTGTTTTCATTTGGATGAATCTTTATTGAGAATGAATGATCAGAATTATTCACAATATTGTCTATGAGATTTTTACATAGAATATTCTCTATGAGATTTTTTTACATAGAATATTCTCTTGATACTTTTCTGTATACCATTTACCTTTTAGCAGTTCATGGTGTGTGACCACCTGATATGCAAAGATCCTTTTTTCTCCTCTCTCATTTCCAGTTGGTGAGTTCCCAGGAACAAAAGTTATTAGTCCTTATATCCATGGTAGTAAATTTTGCATACTCGAATCTCATCCAAGATTTAATTTCATCCATCTTTCAGTATTCATTTATAACATCCTGATCATTCTGTCCTTGTGCCATCAGCAAATTTCATCCAAATGCTCTTTTTATGTATGCCAAGGCCATGAATTCAAATATGAAACAAGATAAGGCCCCACAGTGACCTCCATTAGTAATCCCTTTTCCCTATCAAGATTCTACCTTTGTGGAGCAGTCTCAAAGGCCTTTAAAAAATCTAAACATATCAGATTAAATGTTTCTCTTTTATTAACTTCTTTGTTGACGCATCCCAAAAACTAAGCAGAGGATTTATGAGATACTCTTTGCTTAAAGAATTAATCTCAGTTATCAGGATCTTCCAGGTGTTTTGACATATTTTTAATTACCATTCCAACCAGCTTTCAAGAAACAGATAAAAGCTTCATTATTCTACTTCCCTGATTCATCCCTAGCACCTTTTTGAAAATTGTGGGTACAGTCTGTGTTATGTTCCCTGACGCTCTGGTACTATGGCAGCTTTCCATGACAGACCATATATTTTCCTAAGCCAAGAAGCCAAGAAGCCCCATAACTACTCACTTGAAATTCTCTGGAATTCTTGGAGGTATACCACAATATGTTTTAAAATTATCAGTTTGATCCAACATTTCTCATTATGAACTCAGTCTTTGAAAGCTGCTTCACTATAAAAAACAGAATGCATGCAGGACAGGAACACAAAAGTCTCAAAACTGAAAGTGTATGTGAAGAAACAAGGTTTTTCTCAATTGTTCTCTTTAACCCCCCTTGATCCAACACATCCACTAATTGTTTCACAGGCTTCCCGGTTCTCACACCCAGGAAAATTCTCATTTATCCTTTTCATTCATTTAATTGTTTGCTCTGTAACTCCCTGTTCTATCTTCCCTCCTAATTATTAAATGCTGCAAATTCAAGCTTCTCCCTGCTGTAAATTTTGAAGAACCTCTTGCGTGACTCTGAAATTATAAGTTAAGTCACACAGGTATCCTATTTTCCTTTTGATCCACGGGAATGCTTGTCATCCAAGACTATTATTATTGCTGATATCATAGGTATCCGCCAGCACTTCTAAGGATTTTAATCTTTTACTATTAACTCTGATGTCTGCTTCTCAGTCAGAAGGCAACGGCATGAACTGCTCATTAGTTTGAGTTATTGCGATCAAACTTTATATCCTGTCTGCATTTTCACACCATCTGCTTTTGAAGTGGCAGATAGGCTGTTAATCAGACACACTGTGCTTCAGTGCTTGTGAAGTGTACTGGCTCTTTGAAAAGTGACTTCAGGTGGTTCTTCATTTACTGTTTCAAGCAACTTCTGTCCACACTTACAGGCAGCCAGAGCTTTCCTAGCTGCCAGTCCTGGGAATATGTCCACAGCTTTCCATTCCTGGCAGCATTGCCCAATATAAAGACCCAAACTTTGATGCACAAAACAGGGTTTTCCTTTAAGGACAGCTACCAATTGATCTTTTGGTTTGTTCACTATAAGCATCCAAAACTTAGAACACAATTTTGTCAATTCAAAAGGAAGGCGCAGTATCCAGCTTCCTCTCTCAGAGCTATTTTTATTCTGCAGGGCTAACAAGCAAGAAAACCAGTAAAAATTACTTCAGCCTATCCAGCTGAATTAGCCAAAATGCACCTAAGCATCTTAATTGCTGCCTAAGAAGGTACTTTTTCATGTAGGCATTTCAGAGGAAAATCACTTTATAACTTTGCTGTACTTTGTATTCATTGAGCCTGTGGCAATACAGCATGTAACAGTACGTCTGTGAGCTTTGGGGCCCTAGAATTTGACCTTCAATATCAATTTGTCTGTCTGTCCAACCATCGAAATGTTTCCCTCATGAGTACTTCACAATTCTTATCATAGTAACATATGCAAATCTTTTGAGTCAGGAAAGTGCAATTATCATGGAAATAATTTTTTTTTTGTGGAAAACTCTTTAGCTGTTCTACACCAAAGGAAAAACAGTATGACTTGAAAATGTATGCAAAACAAATTCATTCACTGACACTTCTTTCTCTTCCTGAAAAAGTGCCTTTGTCTCACCCAAATCTTCTAGAATAGAGTACAGCAGACCCGAAGCCACTGGAAACACTTGTGAAGACCTTGACACCCTGATCTGCCAGACTATGATGGCCAGGAGTCCCCTCCCCAGGGGCCACCTCCTCTCTATCCTTACAGGCACTGAGATCACACAGGAGTTTGTATTTAAGTACTACTTAGAATTGTGTAGGCTTGTGCAGACTTGGACAGCTCTGACTTCACCCTCCAGGTTTTTCAGTTTGAACAGAAGCTCCAGAACTAGACTCCTGCATGCGATCTTCCTCCACCAACTTTTCCAGATGACATTGCTCCCAGAGGCCCATTCACAACTTGGCCATAGGGAACTGATAGGAAGGACAGGGGCAGACCAAGAACATCATGGTTAAAATATTTTCCCCAGTTTGTGTTAGATCTGTATCCTGACTCCTGCCTCACTGCACTGCTTTCTGTCAGACACCCCACAATCTGAACACACAGTTAAGCATTGTGCAGCAAGTATTTGTCACTTTGTATCTCCCTGCTATCTCCCATCTACTGTCTGAATGTCCTGAAGACTTACAGAGGTTTATAATTCACCTATTTTTCTCTCCGTGAATATTTAATCAATCATTCACACAAAGAGGATAAGCTTCAAGGGGAAAAAAAGGCATTAAAAACCAATTACCTCCAATTATCCAAAGCTCGATAACAAGAACATTTACCTAGGATATGCTGGCACATCTCTCTTTCAAACAGGGCATTTGACCTTGGGACACAGAAAAAGCAGTCTCCCTCTCCCTCATGATCCTTGGGAATGCACCCTATTCTGTTCCCATGCCTACCTACAGCCACTGTGCCTGTCTGAAAGATCAAGGGAAAAGCAGGTGAGCCAGGTTTAAACCTCTGCTAAAAAGCCATGAGAAGAATGAAGGTCCCTTGCAGAGATCTAAAAAACCAAGAACTCATGTAGGGTTCACGAAAATAAGAGACCAAATACAGGAGACAGACTTTATTTTTGTCCTTGCAGAGGGAAAGGTCACAGTACAAACTAAAGATTTAAAAGGCTTAAGAGAACCAGAATGAAAAGAGACATTACAAATGCACCAATTAGGGGAAAAGCTTCAGTTGGAACTTGTGCCTTGTCACTCATCAAAGAATCCAATTACGAGACCAAAACCAGGCTTTGTTAGTTCTGCAATTCACAGAACTACCTGCTTCAAAGCACATTAAAGTGCAGCTGCAGCCTGAAAAGTGACTATCACAGCTACGTGATGTAGGCATGGAGCCTGCACCGAGTCTTGGAGGAAACAAAGACCCAAAATTCAGTCCCTAAGGAATGAACACAGGGACTTTTCCTTGTCTCAACAAAGCCTCCCTGTATTGCAAGCACACTCAATGTCCCTGTTTCGAACTTCTGAGGATTTCAGGGAGAGTCTGTACTGTTGCAGGCCCTGCTCAAAAGCAGAGGTGGGCCTGGAAGAGACAGGACAGTCCATGTGAAAAACATTTCTATGGGTAGTGAGAGACAGGAGCTCTGTCCACCCAAAATATTCCAGTGTTTTTCCCAGTGACTAAACCTCTGGAGCACGGCTGGTTTGGGTTTGGCTGGCACTCCTCAGGCAGGGAATGGCTGAAAGACAAAACACACCTCACTGCTGGGAGCCCAAGCGCAGTGTGAGGGGAAACACTTTACCATGAGAAATCTGTCCTACCCGCTGTGCAAGCGACTAAATTAAGTTTAAAGGCTTCCAAGATGAGAGGACTTAGTCTTGAGACATGCCAGGGGAAGTTTAGGTTGGGCGAATTTAGTTTGGTGGAATGACTTCAGCAAAAGGGTGAGTAGACATTGGAACGAGCTTCCCTTGGAGGTGGTGGAGTCCCCATCTATGGAAATGTTTAAAGAACACTGGACGTGGCACTCAACGCCATGGTGGTGCTCGATCACAGGATGGACTCGCAGTTCTTTTCCAACACCACTGACTCGGTGACTCCATCCAGTCACAGCCAAGCAGCGCGCAGGCGGCGCCGCGGAGCGCTGCCCTCACACACAACATGGACCCCCCGCTGCCATTTTGCGGGCGCCGCTCCCCGCGTGCCCCAGACACGGGGGCCCCGCCCCCGCCCTGACGTCACGCAAAACGCATGCGCCGAGCGGAGGCGGGAGGGGGCGCCACCGCCCGAGGCCGCGGGGCGGGCCGGCCGGAAGCCGCCGAGCCCCGCGCAGGAAGCGGCCCCCGCGCGCACGCCGCGACCAGCGGCCCTCGGCTGCGGCCCGCGCGGCCCTTTGTGACTCATGTGACTGACGCGCGCGGCGCTGACCAATGGCAGCGGCTCCTCCCTTGCCCGCCTGGCCCCGCCTCCTCACGGGCCTCACGGCCAATCGGGGGGGCAAGTTCGCCTCCGTCGCCAGCTCCTTCTTGACGGACGGGTGCGAAAGCAAATGAGGTCGCTAGCCCCGCCCCCGCCCGCCAATGGCCGACGCGCAATGCGGCGCTCGCGGGCCGGGGGCAGCCAGGGAGGGCCTGGCCGGACGCCCCCGCCCGGGCGGAGTCGCCGCTGCCGCCGCCGCCGGCCGCGTTCCTGCACCGGGGATAGACGCCTCTCCTTCCCCGCCCCCACCGTGAGGGGCTGCGGCCGCCCCTGGCCCCGGGCAGCCCCGCCGCCCGCCACACGTTCCCTGGCTGGATGCGACACGGGGCGGGGAGGAGCCGCCCGGCCGCTGCGTGCGGGGGCTCTGCGCGCTCTTAAGGTGGCCCGAGAGCGCGACGGGAGCGGGACCGGGATAGCCGGGGGTGTCCCCGGTGGGGCGGAGGAGGGGCCGCGGCGGAAGCTGCCTGGTGTGAGGGCGGCGTGCGGGGGCGGCTACTGGAGAATTCCCGCTTTGCCGTCAGGGTGAGGGAGCCGGGTGGAGGTTTGTACCGGGAGATAAGAACCTGTCACATGCGGATTCCTGCTGCAGAGACGGGGAGCGGCGGCTGGAGATAGTGTGTGCCTTCCCGTGTATCCGAGGCTGGGCCAGCAAACACGTCTCTCGACGATTGTCCAACCTTTGAAACTTGGAGCTCCCGACAGGTGCGGTTGGCACTGGTGGAGATATCAGGTACACTGGCTTTCTTGTAGCTAGGATCCTAGAAGTGTAATTGAAGCTCTGAGTTTTAAACTACCAGTCTTGGCTTCTTGATTGTATTAACATGCATCTTTACATGCATAGGTATGTCCTTTACATAGAGCGTACCAAGAAGTTATTCAAGATACACAACGTGAGTAAGCAGTAAACTTTTACATACATATCCACAGAATCACTGAATCTGTGAGGTGGCAAAAGGCCTCTGAGGTTATTGAGTCGGAGCTTTGACTGAACACTACCATAGCAACTAGACCGTGGCACTGAGTGCCACATCCAGTCTTTCCTTAAACACTTCCAGGGTCATTGGCTGCACCACCTCCCTGGACAGCCCATTCCAAAGTCTAATCACCGTTTTCTGTGAAGAAATTGTCCAGCCTAAAACCTCCCCTGACACAGCCTGAGGATATGTGCTGTCCTGTCACTTGTTACCTGGGAGAAGAGGCCAATCCCCACCTGACTAGCCCCTCCTTTCAGGTGGTTGTAGAGTGAGAGGGTTACCTCTGAGCCTCTTCTACAGGCTGAACAACTCCTGCTCCCTCAATCATTCTTGTACTTGTGTGCAAGTACATAAAGATTTTCCTGGCTAAGAAGAGGTTTATTAAAAAAGCCCAAGCCAAACACCAAACCCTGCCCAGGGAGAAAAACATGTTAGGATACCTGCATGGTACAAAGGATTGCTGAGATGCCTGTTTATTACTAGTTGCAAATGGAAGGAACAGTCCTTCAGCCAGGATGCGGAAGAGAATTCCTCCCCAAATACTGAGACTTTCAGTGTCCCAACTGCCAAAAACCAAAGCCACCTCCTACACCTTCCTGGATGCGAGAAACCCCAACTGCCCGCTACCCATCTGTCAAAATTTATAGATCTCCTTAGACAAATATTAACAATTCAGTCATGCGCAAAGCCTGTGGTATATTGCAAAAAATGGGAGAAGGATAAAATACATTGAATGTAATGTGAAAATAAGCTATGTGGTGAGTAGTTTACTCTTTTTCCCTGTGTCTCCATCTGCTCTCCTCTGTCTTCTGCTTAGCTTTGAAAGGCTTTGGGATGTGTCTTTGTTCTCCGAATGCTGAATACGATGACGGATCACAATGCATTTATCTCTGTGCATTTCTGCCACGCTCATCCTTTGCCCTGCCTCTCTAGGGCACTTTTGTGTTGGATGTTAATTTTTGCATTTACATTCTTAAAAGCAGTGGAACAAGTTAGTTATAGCATACCTTTTAATTGTCTATAAAAAGCCGGCAGTACTTCAGGTATTCATTCGGGGAGAGGATCCTGAAAACCAAAAGGAAAAATAAGTAGGGAACACACATCGGATGCCTGGCACACGTCGAGTCCAACCACAGCTTTTTAACACCTCTGCAGTTGGCTACAGATCAAACAACTTGCAGATACCACCCGTCTGCCTCCCAGCACAATGATCTTCCTGCCTTGTCTCTCAGTAAAGAGAAGTCTTAGCACTGTATGGACACAAACCCTAGCTAGATGGGGACTGGAGAACTTGGACTAGGAGTAGCAGACATACCCAAAGACCACCTAGCCCAAACAGAAGTAAAAAGAGAGGCAGAAGAACAAGGGAACTGAAGCTAAGCTGTTTATGCAAGACTTGAGTGAGGCTGGGAGAAAAGACTGACTAGGACAGAGCTCTGTTGTGGAGGTTGGAGGGAAAGAGATGGTTCTTGGCCCTTGGAAATGATCAAGAACATAATGGGGATCTGTAGTGAGATAATGTGAATAGTATGGGGAAAAAGGCAGGAAACCCTTCTTGATAGAACAGGTAGTAGCATAGGAAGGAAAGTTGTGACTAGACCTGCTGGCATAGGTGCAGAAGAAAAGGATAGTGTGGGAGAAGGAGGACACAGAGACTCTTGAGAGGATGGAGGATGATGACTGACTTCCTGAAATGAAGGTGTGGAACTATGGCACAGGTTTTGACCTGTTGAAGGAATGCAAGGAGTCATTGCAAAAGCAGCAAGTCATAAAACACCCCCTTTACTATCTCAATTTCCATATTACAGTTTCTAGAAAGAAAAAAGAAATATTTTCTCAGAAAATGCCATTTCCTCCCAGTATGTGTGCTGTCCTCTAATTCAAGCCTTACCAGCAGTGCTACCATTTGGAAGGATGCAGATGTGAAACCACACACAAAAAGATGAGATAATCAAATACAGGGCGACTTTCAGATAACTGGGATAGGGGCCCCAGGGGGGGCTGTTTCAGTTGTGCTTTTCAGATTGACACATCAAAATGATCTGCCTATGACACTGGCCACAGGTGTATGGGACACCAGGCAGCACCTGCTCCTCCTCACGCATGCATTTTAGAGTATTGGCTCTTATTTAGCATGCTTTTTGCACAGTCCCCATTCATGTTATAATGGACTGCTGTCCTGGTCTGCATCCCTGAGACACATCAACAGGAGACTCCCAAGTTTTTGGCCAGCTGGGTGAAGGTGGAATAGCACAGTGAGAGTCACAGAATGAGTTAGGTTGGAAGGGAGCACAGTGGGTCATCTGGTCCAGCCTCCTTGTTTTAGCAGGGTCATCCCAGAGCACATTGTGCAGCATTGTGTCAAGATGGTTCTTGAGTAGCTTGCATGAGAGAGACTCCACAACCACTCTGGGCAGCCTTTTCCAGTTGACAGTCTGTACAGTACAGTTTACCTGCACAGTAAAGTTCTTTCCCATGTTCATGTGGAACTTCTTGTAAATCAGCTTCTGCCTCTTCATCCTACTGGTTGGCACCACTGAGAAAAGCCTCATTGCATCTTCTTAGGACCGCCACTTTCGCTATTTATACGCATTAATGATGTGAATTAAATGGAGTTTCTTATATGGTTCTAGCTGGCTGTAACACACAGGAGAGATAGCAATGAGACTTTCAGCAGGGCTGTGGTAGAAACACCTTTTAAGATCTGGTGATGTCTCGGCAATAGGTTGTGGACACACACAAGGCTTGAGGGTAGATTACTAGGGTCGGAGATCTGCGTTGTTTTGGGATGAGAGCTGACTCGGAGCACGCGGGGCTGAAGCAGGCCACCACCACCGCATGTCCGGTGTGAGCAGCGCGGGTCACCCAGGGCGCACACCCCGACCCATGGTGGCCGCTTGTGAGCCCCCGTGTCGCAGGGCTGACCCCGCAGCCTCTGCCCCCCGCTTGGAGCGGCGAAAGGCGGCTGCTGGCAGCGGCCTGGGGCGAGGGCCCCACGGCCACCTGTGCGGTGAAGCGAGCCCCAGTGCCGAGGGTGGCCTCGGCCGATCCCGGCAGCAGGGCAGCTCCTCCCCTCTGCCTGGCAGAGCGGGCGAGCAGCCGCAGGTCCCTCGGCCCGGCGCCTCCTTAACCCGGGGAGGCGGGGGCGGCCGCGGCCGGGGGGAGCCGGGGGAGGCGGAGCGGCGGCCGGGGAGGAGCCGGGGCCTGCAGTGGAGCCGCAGCCCGGAGCAGCAGCCGCGGGAGCGGCGGGGCCTGGAGAGAGTCAGCGCCGCCCGGGCCGGGCCCCCCGCACCGGAGCCTGGGGAGCCCCCCGGGGACGAAGTCGCGGCCCGGCGGAAGGCGGCGGAGGCGCCGCGCAGCCCCGCGCAGGCCCGTGAGCCGCCGCGGCCTCCCGTGGTAGCCGAGCCCGGGCAGGAGGAGCTGGGGCCTGGGGGGAAGCCAGGGACAGCGGCCGGGGTGGGGGGACACCCCCGTAGCCTGCTGGGGTGGGGGAGAGACCCTGCCCGCCGCCCCCCGCCCCGTCCGCAGCCCCGCTAGGCAGCCGCACGCCCGGTGTGGGGACACCCCGGCGGCCCCCCCTGCCAGGCCCCTTCCCCGCAGCTGGTGAGGGAGCTTAACACTTGCCCCCTTCCCTACTAACGAGCCAAGGGTGTGTGGAGGCCCCCGGCACCCAGCCCTAGTAACTAGAAGCAGGTCTGCTCTTCCTCGCTGTGGAACAGAGCTTTCTGGAGCTCCCTCGATACTTGTTAAGGGGAGAGGTGTCCTCGGACCCCAGTTTCTGAGGATTGTGAGAATAACCTTTACTGCCTACTCTTTCCTGTTGCTGAGGAAAGTCTTCCCTCGAGCAGAGCAGACAGCCCTTCTCCATACCAGGTAGTAGCGGGAGTCTTTACAGAAGAAATCTTCTATGTCCAGGAGAGGCAGTTCCCAAGACAGAAGTAAGCAGGAGCTCCAGATACTTACCTAGTAATTTTAATTATTTACATCTGCTTAGCAGGCGATAGAGCAAAACAAGGGAGAGAAAGCAGAGAGAGATTTAGCTATTCTTTCTTTTTCCAGTTGCTGTTAACTGGAGATAAAGGTAATTTCCAGTACTGATCTCATCCTCCTTCATCCCAAGGAAGATCCCTCATCCCCTAATCCCAAGAGGGTTTTCTTCAAATACCCCGTGCAAGGAGAGAAGACACACCTCCTAGTTACAGGGAGAGGAGAAGGCAGATTTCACTGATAATATCCACAGAGATAGCAAGAATTGTTTTAGAGAAAGAGGTTCCCGATTCCCCCCCTCCCATTACAGTCAAGGTGTACCAAGAGAAAAGAGATTTCTAGGTAGACAGATTGGGGAAATTGATTGAAATCTGATTGAATATGAAATAATCTGACCATCAGTGAAAAGGCTGTTTCCCAGGGGAACACCCCTTTAGTAGTTAGCTGCCAAAAGGGAGAGAGGATCTCCATCCCGGGATAAAAACAGCAGTTTTAGTACTCAAGATCCTGATTTCATCCACAATCCTTTCGCCCTTGAAATATTTTTTGAAGAAGCCCTTGGAATAGCTGACAGCAACGGTCTGAGTATGGGTCTCAGAGAAGGAGTGTGAAGGGCAGCACCCCAGCAACCAGCACTGAAGATAATCCACCTCCCTCCAGAAAATCTTCCAGACAGAGTGAGTGACCACATTATATCACCCCTCTATTCCTAGCTGTCCTCTCGCCTTCTGTCCTTGTTTTCTGTGTCTCTTCTTCTCTCACCGTATCTGCTTGCTTTTAATCTTTTATCTCTTTCTGTTTCTGAACCTCTCCCCACCTTCTTTTTCTGTGTCTTTCTCAGTCTCAGTCATTTAGCTCCCTTATATGCTATACAGAATTGACCTGATTCTTTCCCTCACTATTTAGCTTATGGGAGACCTTAGCCCTATTTAATTTTAAAAAGCCTCTCTGCCCTTTCCCTTCTACTTTCTTTCCCTGGTTTATTTATCCTAGACTCAGCCTTAATCATCACCAGTGTGAATTAATTTCTGTCATTTAGGGGTCATTGAAAATGATAATAGTGGCCAAAAAAAGCTTTGAGGAGACAGGAGCAGTGATTTGTAGTGCCAGTGTCCAAGGATGCACCTGTGGGGTGGAGTGTCAGTTCTCCATGTGTGTCCTACTATGCTTGTAACTGTGGAAATAAAATCATTGTGCAGTGCAGACCTTGCTGTGCTTGGGGTCTGAACCTGCAGATCCCCATGCAAATATCTGAGATGCATATCCTAATGTACCTTAGGGACTGTGAGATAGATTCTGGAAAGAGCGCCCTTGAGAGTGGGTCCTGTGGTGCTCAGGGGCCTGGGAATGAAAGCTGTGACAGTGCTGGTGGAACCTGCTCTGAAAGCCAAAAGAAGCTGTTCGATTGCCACCAGTCTTCATCTGTGTTTTATGCTGCGTTCAGGGGCTAGGAATGTGAATCCTAGTGCTGGTGCTGCATGAGCCAAGCTGCTGCTTTTTGTAAATGAGGTAGTTAATTCCCAGCCACAAATGAGTATTCTGACACCAACGTAGTGATTTCCTGAGAAATCAAGTCAGAGGGAGACTTTGTCTCAAAGCCAAAGCAGATTCCAGTAGCAGAAGAATCTTGGATATCTCACCTGTGGTATTACTGTTTTAATGAGATAGCAGGGAGGAAATCCAACATCAAAGGGCCAGGACAGGGGGCCCTTTTGGAGAGCAGTGGTTAAACAGGGAGTCCCTGAAGAAGGTACTCCTTGGTGTAATGTGCTTGCAGGATCAGACAAAAGATGCCAAAGTGATTCCCCATTTTGGCAGGGAATTTTGTCAGTTATCCATAGCTTCAGAAGGTGGCTCTTTGTAAGGGAAGGCTGAACCACCAAGCATACATATGTTCTGGGGGTACTGTTAGATGCCCTCCTACCTGTTGCCCTATAGTTATGCAATCAGCCTGTTTTGAGTAGAGCTGTGTTATCTAGCACAAGGGAAGAGATAACTGAGGCATTTTGGCCTTTGTACATTCAAGGGGATAAACTGACTTTTCATGCTCTTGAGGTTAATTTACCTCACGCTGCCCCCTTCCTCACAGTAATGACTTGACATTTTTCAAGTGTTTTTGCCTCTGATGGATGCCAGGGCACTTTACAGAATTGATATACCAGCCTTAACAAAATTCTGCTCTTCCACAACAATTACCTTTCTGCATATGAAAGATTTCTTTTTTCTTCCATTAATGATAAAGATTCTGTATTTGCTGCCTGAGATTTAAATGTTCATTACAGACATGGAAGTGGTGTGCTATAGACTAATTGTTATTTATTTGTTAATTGCTGACAAGGCATTCAGTACTGACTTGGACACCAAATTAAGACAATCTCTACTCTAAAGATCTCATAATCACACAGCTATACAAAAGCTGGGACATGCTCATAAATTTTAGGGAATAATTTTTTGAGAGCACAGCTCTTCAGTGTGATCATGGTATTCACATCAAATGTTTATCACAGGTGAAAATGCAGCTTTCTCTGAGGTGGAATACTGCAGCTGCTCTGCACCATTTATTTTATACAAAAGTATCTATACAAGAAAAAGGGAGAGTATTATTTATCTTTATGAAAGTGCAGGGTACTTTATAGACATGTTTAAATGCAAGTGTTATGTCTATAAGGGTTTACATTAAGAATGTTATACCTGACCACCTAAAATTAGACTTTAAAAGCCACATTAATGTAACTAAGTAAATCGCCTAATTCTTGTAAATGCCGAAGAATGTAGAGTTTGCTTCAACAGAAGCAATGAAGTCTTCTACATTTGAGAAAAAAGACACTTAGTTGTGCTTTTATGGGTTCATAAATTTAAATTTGGACATTCATCCTTCCAAAAGTTGACTTTTTAAGTTGAAGCAGTCTGGTCCTGTCCTATGGGCACTCAGCTCCCATCGAGAACTGACAGTGTGGCATTTCTCAGGTCAAGCCCTTAAGCAAAATGAAATGAGACGGTCTAAAGAGTTATGGGAAAAGGATTATGTTACTGAAAGATCATTTCATAAGTATGTGCTCTATAACTTCTTGGGTCTTATCTATAACTTCTTGTGGTTTTGTAGGCAAGTTTCTAGGATAGAATAAGTAGTCCAAAAGGTTGGAATGTAAGAATGAAACAGTTTGAGGAGTTGAGATCTAATTTTTCAGTCTGAGAGAGGGTTGTGACTACTGTAGTCCATCTGGTTTGGGTTTTTTGTTGTTGTTTTTGGATTTTTTTTCCCCTCTAAAAATACAGCTGAATGTTGGTGTCTCTGAAGTTTATTCTTATCACAGAGTTACAGGTTTACTACCTCTTCTTCTAAACTTCAGCTGACCTTCATATAGTGGGAGATTCAGTCTGCATCCCAATTTGGATATTTGGCTCTTTACTTCAAATGTCAGAAAGGAGGTGTGGTTAATGGCAACTGTGATATGGACAGCTGTCCCTCAAGAGGAGGACTGAGCTGATTATCTCATTTTACACAGCTGTCAGACAGGAATTGGATCTTGGTCATTAGCAACCAAAAGATGAAAAATGCTTCTGGATTGATTTTTCCACGTGACTCTCCCAACCTTGGGTAGAATAGTAACCAGTGATTTTCACACAGAACCTTCTATGTTTTGTAGTACTCCATTTGCAGAATCTGTTTCTAAGTGATGCTTCAGAACTGAAACTTTGAAGGAAACTGTTTTTGGTCTGGGAGGCATCTTAGAGAAGATGAGTAGTCCCTAGATTAATGGGCAGCCTAATGTGATAGCCTAGCTATCATGCTTGAACTCTCCAGTTGTATTAACTCTGAAGCCTAAAGAAAAGCCTTTAATTTTAATGCTGTATTTTTGGCAGTTGCACATGTGATTTTAGCAAGAATATCCAGCTGATGTGTTCAGCCTCCAAATGCTTATTGTCTTTGTAGCAGGCAGTATTGCTACTTGCTGTCTGTTCTGCTAGTTTTGTTTCCTTCTTCCTTCTAAGGGATATATGATGAACGTAAAAATCTATAACATATTTCTGCCCTGTACTCATGTTTTTCACTTCTAAAGGCCATCTGTGTATGTGTATTACTGAGAGAGAGCAAGCATGCCTGCAGTATGTTTTCACAATTAATTAATTGCAAATTTTCATCTTAAGTTTGAAGTGCAAATGCAAAATACTGTGAATGTTTCAAAATTTGGAGATTTCACAGCCAACTTTTAAGACCAGTTTAATGTATTCTGTGGTGCTTTGCCAGGATTTGGACTAGATTGTTGTTTTATCCATCTGTCTTTGACCTGCCCAGTCTTCCTGTTATGAACCTGATACTTAGGTAGGCAGCACAGATTTAAAGGTAGACAGCAGAGATTTTGGTATTTCCTGACCTTTCCTGAATCCCTGGGCTCTGTAGCATCATGTACTACTCACATTCCTCTTCTGCACCTTTAAGGCCCAGCATGTTTCCAGCATGCCTACTTCTTGACTCCCATTTCCTCCTGCACCCCCCCCTCCTCTCATTTGTTCCTGCTCTTTGCATCTCTTTTCTCTTGTGGTCCCTTTGGCATTCTGTCCTGTGTTCCTAGAAGCTGAAAATGCTGCTTTTCTCTTCATCAAGCAAGCACCCCTCATCTCCTCACTAGGATTCTTCACTGGCAGCAGTCTTTTACTGCATTTCACAGGTCTTACTTCCACACCTGCATTTTGACCTGTTCCTGGTTTGCCTTTCATTAGATTATATGCCTGTGGACAATATAATTTTTTGTCTCAAGAAACTTCTTTATCACTGAAAATACCCAGTTCTGCTTGGCTGAGGAATGGTACTTGGTCTCCATAGTCCAACTCAATTCATTGTTCCACCCTTTCTTCTCTTCTGGCACCTCTCCTTCCTCAGGAATAGCTAGATTTTAGTTAGTTAGAATAAAAAACCCTTCCATTACATTCTCTGGTTCCCTCTAGCACTTGAGGATCTTGGTTTCCAGAGCTGAGCTGAGCATTTTGTGCAAGGCCCAGTACCACATTCCTCATCTTTCTGAGCTGGTCAGTTTATTTGATGTGAAATCAAGAACTAAGGGAATATGTGTTTCTTTTTTTGGCCTTTTTTATGTATAAGAGAGACTGAGTAATGAGGGACAGGGTGAGATGATGAGTGAGAGCTTTTATACCTCGAGGAAAAAAATATTTGCTTTTTTGTTTTTTACCATTAGCAATTCAAATTTTGTTTATGCTCTCTGCACTATAAAGACTGCGGTTGATTATAGCAGAAATATGTAATTACTGTTAAAAGTTCAAATCTGAATAATTGGGAAAGAATCTGAACACTTTGTGGTCACAAATTAAAAGAGCAAAGTTTCTGAATTCTCAGTTGCCCCTAAAAAAACCTATTGTTAACTAAAACCCAGACAAATTCTCCCTTCCCATCAGGAACTTGCAGAGAAAAATAAACAATCTGCTAAAATATCTGAAATTCTTTTTATCTCTACCTGAAAAAAGCAGACAAGGTTTGAATGTAGAAAACTGGTGTGGGTTTTGGGAGAGCAATGTTCTCTGCATGGTTCTGCTATTCCTTTGCTGGCTGACCTTGGGCTGCATGTTTCTCCATGCATGGCTTCCCATTTATCCTGGAATAGGTTATTGATCCTTTATAAGGGTTCCAAAGTATAAGGATGAAAACCACTTTACACTGTCTGTCTGCTCTTGCTGCTGATTGCCTTAATTACAATGTGATATTGAACTCAAAACCTCTATATGCCGGTTTTTGTGGCATTAGGAAACACTGAAAGCCCCAATGCATTTTTGCTTCATTGAAGGACCAGTGAATGAATTTTGCTTCATTGAATTTCCAAAATTGAAAGGTTTTGTTTGATTGTGTGCAGTCTAGAACTGTTTAGTAAGTTGACTTCAGTAGAGATATTCTCTCTCCCTTGAAGCTTCTTCTGAGATCTCTAATGACCTTTTCTTGGCCAAGTCTCCGGGTCTCTATTCCATCTTCATCCTTCTTGGCCTCCCTGCTGTTTTTGACACTTGATCATGCCCAGTCTTGAAATCTTGTCCTCCCTTGACTTTTGTGACAGTATTTTCCTGGTTTCCCTCCTAACTATTCTAGTCATTCATTCAGTAGCCTCTGCACTAAGCTATTTACCTCCCTCCTTTTTTCTTTTTTTTTTTTTCATAAGTTGTACACAATAACCCACTTCTAGTATCCTCTCTGCTTTTCTTTACCTCCTTAATGGTAGGGATATTAAATTATGCAACTTTGCATACTACTTTGACAATTTTTTTAAATTAATTGCCACGAGGTTAAGACCCCTGAGGTCAATATGGAACTTGAGAAAGCTCCTTTGACATCTACCTTTGTTTCCTGCTTTCCTCTGCTGCAGGCTTCTACAGTTTGGCCTATAACGTGTTCTTGCTCTGTACATAGTGAAGGACTCATCTTTCTGTTTGTGGCCTGAATCTTGCTGCTTCTTTGAGTCTCTTTGGGTAATCCCTTAAGCTTCCTCCTTCATTTACCATCTCTGTTACTGCGAGCTGTTCTTGCTGGCCTTCTCATCTTGTTAGCAACACGATTGCTGAAGCTGTCCTTCTGGCATGTTTTCTCGACACATTGCCATCTCCTCCTTGACAAGCCTGTGCTTTGGCTATCATCCACCACATAAGGTTCCAGCTTCTTGTGCTCACTCTAAGGGGCCTTCACATTTCTGTTTCTCCCCTATCGCTGTCCCTTACTGCATTGTCCTTTGCTCTGCCAGCAGCATAAGCATGACATTGTGCTTTTCCATTTTTTGCATGAACATCTCTTCACATTCTTCCTCAGCTGACTCATACCTTGATACACAGAGGAATATCGCCAGCCAATAGAGGCCAGACATACTGGAAAGTACTTATTTCATAGAACCCTAGAATCATTAAGGTTGGAAGAGGCCTCATTCACTCCTGCTGTTAATTGCGTATTTACAATTAGCTGTTTTCAAATATGCAAATAGCCATTATTTGCATTTTTGAAAATTATTCAAAGGTCTAACTGATACTCAAATGTAGTTGTCTTACTGTATGTACTCCACTCTGCCTGGCTCCTTTTGTAAAGAAGGATGATTGCAAAAGAAATAAAGATTGTCATAAGCAAAGACACAACAACTTGGAGACTGGAATGTTCCAAGGTTAGAGCAGAATAATATTTACTTGCAGCTGCAAGGTGACAACTCCGGCAAGCATATGTGTGGAAGAAAGAGACTTCTTTCAGTGTTTGTAAGGAGAAGAACAGAAGATTTAGTTTCAGGATGATACACAAAATGGAGCATTTTGTGAGTAGGATGCAGAAAGCCAAGCAGCAGTACTAGTGTTTTAAGCAAGGAGAAACCATTAATGGGTGTGTATTCTGTGGCAGCGTGGTTCTGAATCCTCTTGACCTTCAAGCGTGGTACTGATCGAGTTGTGAGTCAGGCCAGGGATTGTCAGGTGTTTTGTCTACTGGAAGAGAGCACTGTCAGTGTGAGAGTAACAGCTAACAGAGTAGTAAAAAGGAATTATGTTAAAACAGTGGTTGCGACTTAATTTATGAGCCTCACGCAATATTACTTGATTCTTCTGATCATTCTCCAGCTTCAATTCCAGCTGTGCTTTGCTCTCAGACTCCTCTTGAACAGACTTCTCTGCAGTGCTCTGGTAATCTCAACCCTGGGAGCATGTGCTCTATGTACATTTCAGGCACGTGGTATTCAACTAATCTCCACTTGATACAGATTTCCTTTTTTCCTATGAATTCAGAACAGAGTTCTTGCTACTTCTTGATACCCGTTTCCACAAGTGGGTTGTGGTTTGTTTCAGCAACTATTGCAGAGTTCAAATTGACTAATCTGTTTTCAGTGGTTCAGCCTATGGTGAACAAGTTCTGACCACTTGCAGTCAGATTTTAATTTTCCCTATACGTGGCTGTCGTTCCTTTCTCTACCATAGAAGCTTTTCACTATTGCTGTCATTAAAATGCAAGGCTAATGGTAGTTTTTCACTGAGAGACCCATTTTTTAATGTAAATAAGAGCACAGTTTTTGTTTGTAAACATGTCACATTATTTTAACCTGGATTTCTGTATGTGCCTTTGCAATGGTGTGCAGATCTTCTGAGCAAGATAGTCTGCATGCTGATCTACTTCTGATGTTGTCTCTAATTTCAGAGACAATCTGGGTATTAAATCAGTGTTTGCATATCATGTGCTGCAGGTTCATTACTGGATGTGATTCTGATAGGCAGGTAAAATTGAAATCCTTCAGCTTGGGGGCTCTCATAGGGCTAGGGGAAATACCTGCTCTTATATACTGTTTCTCTACCACAGACTTCCCAGTTTCCAAGGGAAAATTTCATTTCAGCTATGTGCTCATAAATTTGACTTATTCTGAAACCAGCTCCCTATACCTTTCTCAGTGTAAGAGTAATTGTTCCGTTAATATTCTTAAAGCAAATGTCAAAGATTTCTCTCCTGCCTTGGCATATGCTTGGAATTACAGCTCCTACTTCCAACGGTGAAATATTGCATAGTGGTACTGAGGGTGGAGGGATGCTGCAGAGACACTTCTGCTGTGGTGATGGATTTTCATTGCACTTCTTCAAAGTGCTTGGTTTACTTTTTACTCCAAATCTGTTATTGGGAGGGTTGTCATGGGACATTTGGCTTATTATTAGAATAAATCTTTTCTAGTAGTCTTATTACAAAGGAAATAATTTCCAGCTCAAAAGTATTTTATGTATACCAGTATTCTCAGTATCATTTGCTTTTTTTTTTGACAGGTGTTACATATTCCCCACTTTACCTTACACAGCATCATAAATAAACAAACTGGTCCTAACTTTGAACACATATTTTCAGACTGTCTAAGGGATGTCTGCAATGTTTGTGTAGTATTTCTTAATGTTTTTTTCTTTCCTGTATGTTTATAGAGCAGATAACAAAAACATTTGATTAGTTGGTCTTATTAAAATCTGGCAAGGCCCTAGCTATGCTCAATCCTAGCCTGTTATGCCCATAAAGATGCTGCCTCCCTTGACATGAACATATTTCAGACTTTGGCTATAATGCCATCTGTTGATAAGTTTAAATAAGCAGGTCAGGTTTTGTAAACTATACCATTTGTCAGTTTCAAACAAAGCTAGGACATAATTGCCTTTGGAATCGAATCCTGATGCACTTCCAGCATGGGGGTTTGGGTGACTTTATAGTTCTCACGAGACTTTATGCTTCATTCGTACCAAAAAATGCCTGCACAGTCAGTGCTGTTCATTTACTAAATTCAAAATACAGATTTATAGCCTACTTGTGCACCGTTCACAAAATGGAGTGAATCGGAAGGTCTATTATATTTTTTTTTTAAACTTAATATGAACCTTATTTTGTTGAGGTTTCTATTTATTAAAGGAAAATAATATCTATATAACAGTTTAATTATAACAAAACCATTAGTTCAGCAATTTATATTAAGCTATACATGGCCTAAAAGTTTTCATCTTCCTTTAACTGGTAATTTTCAGTGCCATGTCAGTGTTTTCTATAACTTTGAGCAAATCTTCCATTCAGGATACCATAATCACAGTACTACCTGTGTTCCATGAAATAGCACTGAGCATTCAGAGCCGTGCTGTCTTGCACACGCAGTAGTTTTGAGCAGGGCTATAGAGACAGCTACACCTGACCCGTGAACAGGTGCACACTGTGACATCTCTTACTCACAGGCAATACCACGCCGTGTGCTCTTAGGTGACAGTAGCCTCCTTTGGTTGGATCCCTTTTCCCTTTGTGGCTCATGACTAGTGAGAGTCGTGTGCCTCCTGCTACCGCATCTGCAAGCCCATTGGTAATTGAGAAGACATTTTTTGGCTTGTTCTGCTGCTCTCCAAAAAGTGAAGCATGGTTCTAGGGTGTGAGAATGTCTCTTACCTCCTTGCCCCAGGGACAAGTTTTCCTCCTTTCATATGGCACTGCAGACAGAAGGGTGCTGTCAAAACTGCAGTGCCTTTCTTTTGTCACTAACATGACACATATCATTCCTTCCAGGTTAAGTTTCATTTTACAAACAATACCCACCAGCCTCTCTTCCTTCTTTATTTGATTCCAGAAATACAAACATTTCCTGAATGCTTCTCACAAGTAGTTACCAAAATGATGGATAGCAATTTCAGTCTAGGCAGATAATCAGTATCCTCTTTTCTTATTTATTACGTGAAACAAGTATTTCTATGAGAATGTTTGCTTAGAGATCAGATTTTAAAGTGTTTTATTCCTACCGTGTTAGTTAATACCACCTTCTTTTATGAGGGAAAACACATATCTTAAAATGGCAAATTTCTCTTTCTAGACTCAGCAAAATTGATTGTTTTCCCCTTTTTGTATTGGATGAGGACCCAGGGTTTTTTGAGTGCATAATTTACATGAGTACATCAGAACTGCCTTTTTTTCACCAAAGTAGAGGCTCTTCATTTCTTCATGTGTGTAGTATTCTTGTTTAACTTTTACTCCTTACATTGTGACACTGTTTCAGAAAGGTTGCAGTCAAATAGTCCTTTTTTCCCAGTTTTTATTTGTTGAATACCTTAGAGACTAGGGGTATCTCTGAGTATATTAGATGGATGTTGTTAGTTAGATCACTGGATCTGTGTTTCAGGCACCTAAATAGAAGTGGTTGTATATTCATAGGTGTTCTACAGCAACGTCTGTCATTGTTTAGTAGTCTGTTTGGCGTTTTTTCTCTCTAAGTTCAGGTTGAGAAACCTGAGTCTCCTGTAAGTCTTTTTGTCAGTTTCATTGGATTGGAATACTAGCAAATAAAGCAACAGTGAAAGTAAACACAGAAAAATGTAAATGTAGAGATTTATTTTAGAATAGGCATCTTCTGTGGGCAGTGCATAGCATGATCCCATTTGTTGTATGTCTCCCTACTTCAATCCTAGCTGATTCTGCCTGACCAGCCTTTGAATCCAGCCTTAGAGAATGCTTCAGGCTGTAAATGTTTATTAACTGCGTTCTGTGTGACCCTTAGAGTGTTGTTCCCCACATTTCATATGTTTTTCCGTCCTGATAGGCAAGTAGCAGTGATCCTGCGTAAGATCTGACTGACTTAGAGTGAGCATTTGCAAAGTAGCAAAGTACAGATTTCAGTGCTGCTGGGGGATGGTCCTTATTATTCCATTGACAGAAGCCTGGCTTGTATTTGCAGCAGGAGCTTCCGTTTGCTAGTTGCAAAGATTCAAAGTAAGGCAGTAGCTTTCCTGGAAAGCTGTAGGGAAGTATTACTAGTCCCAAGCGAGTTAGAGGTTATTAAAAGATATTCAATGCTGGGATTTTCTTTAATACATTTTTCTTACGAATTGGACAGATTCTTGTCTGTTTAACTGTAGTTCGGGATCAGTACTTGGCTGGAGTTTTTGCATCTCTGACCTGCCTGACTTGGGATTGTACTGTAACTATTTAGTGCTTGAGAAATGAAGACTCTGCAGTCACCTTCCAGCTGTTGATGGTGGTTATGACCTGGGGTACCCTACCCTTGCTTTTTAAATTCAGCCAAATACATAAACAGATAACATTTACCTTGTAAAGTGGAAGATGAAGAATTCTCGTCTTTGACTTTCTTTTTACTTCTTGAAAATTAATTCTGACTTGCTAATGAGGTAGAATTTTTAAAGCACCCTGGATTTCAGTTCAGTGTGTTTATTAGTTATTACTGTTTTTTACTTTGTTTGAGTGGGATCGTAAGAGAAGGGTTCAAAAGATTTGCCAGGCAATAAACTGGGAAAGGAAAGTTGGAAGAATTATCAGCTGCTCTGGTTTGGCTGCAGTCTTGTTCTATCATGCCATTAAGTATTGTCAAGCTGATGCACCAAACACTTGGGTCAGGTGAATGAGAAATGCAACATAAATTAACAGTAATATTTACTGCATAGCAAGTATTCTTTTAAATAATTTAGTAACCAATTACACTGAATTATTGTTGCCCTGGAAGTGTTCTGGAATTGCCACCTTACCTAATGTTTGAATGTGCCTGATGATTACAGATCCCGTATTGCCAGCAAATCTAGTAACATGATCAAGTGCAGACTTGGAAAAAAAGGTCTTATTCCACTGCTTTGACATTTCCCATGTGATTGCTATTTGGTCTGAGTCTTTGCTTTCTGTCCTAAATTACTGTCTAGTGTATATGTTCTTAAAAAGCTGCTGTGTTTTACTGAGAAGTTGTCTCAGTACTGGGTGACAAGTGCATATATAGACATAGGGCTCGGTTTGTTTGGTTGGTTTTTTTAAAGATTTTTGGATTTTGTTTTCTTGTCAGAGATTTTTATAAGCCAAGAAATGAAAATATTAAATTTCTTCGTGTGGGTGTAATCTGACCCAATTCTAATTTTGCTTGTCTCCCTGACAAGTATATTTTATATAAATGCACAAAAGCCTGTGGATTTGATGATGGGGATGTGGCATATCAGCCTTACATTTTACTGCATAGCCAATCATCCCAGATGCTCTACTGACATAACCTGGGCACATCTGAAGCTCTGTGAAAACAACAGTGCTTTCTTCTGTTTCTTGAATTTCTGGTGTTTCAGATTGATATCTGAATCTGCCATAGGCTTTTATAACCTAATTTTCTTGATTCCTGTCCTTGTCTTTAAAAAAAATAAGGGGGAGGGGGAGGAAGAGAGAGATTTTTACTTATTTTGGTTTGGAATTGTATTGTTAGTGCAACTGATATTTCATAATGGCTTAATAAGAAGCAGTAATTTTTTTTTTCTGCTTGTACCATCAAAATTAAAATTTATATGAGACACAAAATGAAGCATTCAACTTAACATTTAGTTCATGTTTGTTTTCTTCCAAGTGGTATACTATTTTTAATGAGGGCTTTACCTTTGAAGTTACCATGTAAATGTAGCTGTGTTTTGATTACGTGGTGGTCTGTCCATCCCCATTGGATAAAAATATATTGTTGCTTTTCCCTTGTATTATTATTCACAAAGGAATTTTTTTTTAATTTGTGTAAATTTCAAATGTTTGATACTAGATTAAATCAGTCAAAATGAGTTGTTCAATAAAGCACAACTTGAGGGGGCTGGATAATAGAAAGTCTTTTGCAGCTTGGATCAGTTAGTTAGCTATGCAGCAAGTAGTCATGCCTGTCCTAAGTGATAGTGTGGCAGTTGAGTAGATAGGTAAGTTAGTAGCTGATGGATTTTACCTTTCCTCCACAGACAGAAAAATGTTTCCACTCGCCATAGGCGCTGTGGCACCGCAATTGTATTTCTCAGTCTGTGGGTGCCTAAGAGCATGAGTGATGATCATAATCGCTGTGCAATTAGGACGTGTTTCCTGAGGCCAGGGCTGTGAAGCCACTGCCTGTGGGGGCTGAGGGGTGGATTTTGTTGGGGTATTGTGTAGGTGTTTGAGCTCCAAGAGGTGTGGTGAGCACATGCGTGGAAATGAAAGGTTTAGTGCATATGAATGCGTTGGAGTATGGACTTCATTGCTTTAGTGCTGTGAGAGCGCTGGAGTGCAGAAGTGAAAGGTATAATGCATATGGGTGTGGGGGAAGAACGGGTAGCTTCAGTGTCAAAATGCTGGGTGCATCTGTCTCTGGATCTGTGCATCCACACCGTGTTATTGTCAGATGCCTATTTTTAGAACAAGTATCTAATTGGTATTCATGCAGAAGGGTGTCTCCCTGTCTCATCTGATCCACTCATTTGAGTGATGCACTCAGTGGGAGGTGTCTGCTGACGAATCTTTCCTAAGCAGAGCGTGTTCGTGTCAGTCTCTTCTCTCTTACATGTATGCAAGTGTTTAATTTGCTATACATACATAAGTGTGTTTGTGTGTTTGTCTTGTGTATGCTCCAGCATGCTCAAAGACATTACTATTTAATCTTCTGGGAAGATTAATTTCAGAAATGAAAGGTGTAGAACTTGCATGCCTTCAAGACATGATTCTTCTCTTTATGCAAAGAGCGGTGCAAGTTGTGGCCTTGGAAACTTAGCTCCCTCAGTCCAGGCTTCAAGGGATTGCTCCCAGTATAGTAATGCAGCCAGTTTTGACTAGGAACGATGAACTTTCTGCTGCCTTGTCTACTGCAACAGACTACAGAAAAATTAGTGTGCTAAGTGTGCGAGTTCATACAAGTTCATGCTGCTAAATGTTTTCTTCTTATAAAATAATTGTTCTGTAGAAATCCCTGTATACAACTGCTAGCCAGGTGTGTTTTATTTTTATGAGGGGAAGTTGATAATGTTTATGAGATAAAAGATCCTGAGTCTCTTCCTGCAGCAAACTTGTGTGATTTCAGGCAAGTAAGTTTTTTCTGTGTCTCAGAATTGGAGAAAATACTTGCTTGCTGTATTGTGAATTAAGCATGATTTAAATACATATGTATAAATTTTTAATTTTCTTTTTTTTTTTAGGAAAAACTGGTTATGGTAGGCAAAGCTTTATTATGAGCTTAATATAGTCTGTTCCGACTCGACATGGTAGATGTAATTATCTATATATAGTATTATGCATGATCTTGGTGTTTTAAAATGAGGTATGTAATCCTAGCTCTAAGGAATAGGATTCATTATAATGTCACCTAATGCAAAAAGAGAGGCTAGGCCTTGGAGAGAAATTAATTTCCCCTCAAATTAAGATAGTCCTGACTTGGCAGATGATCTAATTAAATTGTGGTTTGTGTATGACATGAATGAGTATTCCCTTTTAGCTATGATTTTCCTCTTGCCTGACACCGTAAACCTACTGGATTTCAGGTAATCTTGGTGAAGGGTACCAAGGTTGTATGGATTATGTAGTGAAGGAGTGAATGTTATATACCTGCTGAAAGGGCTTCACTTCCCTTAAACAGATCTTGATTTATTACCTGGGAACAGTGCCCCGGGTAAGGCTGCCTTAGCAGTGTTACCATGACTGTTAAAAAGCACTGTCCCATTCCTTTCAGTACGGATGGTCCTCCCTGAGGCACAGTCATAGGCCTTTTGGAATGGTTCTGGCTAGCTGTGAACAAGATGCATGAAGTAGGATGATCTTCATACAGATACTTGTGATAGCAGAAGAATGCAAATGGATGTTTCTGTTCTTAGGCTTCACCTTGTTTGTGTCTCAGGGGTTTCCTTTGCTCTCCTTTCTCCTCACAGATATTCCTGCTTCCAGCACCATGGCCTCTGACCTGGAAAGCAGCCTCACTTCCATAGACTGGCTCCCACAGCTTACTTTAAGGGCTACTATTGAAAAATTAGGTGGTTCCTCACAAGCAGGACCTCCAGGGTCTGCCCGAAAGTGTCCCCCAGGCTCACCAACAGATCCCAATGCTACACTGAGTAAGGATGAGGCAGCAGTGCACCAAGATGGGAAGCCACGTTACAGCTATGCCACTTTGATCACATATGCCATCAACTCATCACCTGCCAAGAAGATGACGCTTAGTGAGATCTACCGTTGGATCTGTGACAACTTTCCGTACTACAAAAATGCTGGTATTGGTTGGAAGGTGAGGGATTGCATCACTGAAGTCCCCTTTTTTGCCTAATTATAAGGTTTACTCTCTTAATTCTACGCAAAATAATCTCACTGATTAAAATAAGACTGATGTAAAGCTAAATTGACCAACTGGAGAAAATGCAGACAGAAGTCACATTTTCTCTGAGAATTTTGTTGAATGTATGTGGTGGTCCATTAAGAGAGAGTGTGTACAAAACCCACCACCACCAACCAAGAAAAACAAACAAAAAAACCCCCACAAAACACACGTCACTACCATTCTCTGCATCACACTGCTACTGTTTTCACCTTCTATAGGTATAGAGGTGGTTCAGCCCCATCTTAATTCATCCCTTTCCACAGCTTCTGTTCTGCCCCATTCCAGCAATATGTAGTGAGCTTTGGCTTTTAAGTATGTACCATCCTATTTTCTCTATCTGCTCCAGGGCATGCTCAGAATGTATGTTTTTGTTGTAGCACTTACCTGTATCTCTTACTTTTTCATCAGAACTCTATTCGTCATAACCTCTCTCTGAATAAATGTTTTCGAAAGGTGCCTCGACCAAGAGATGATCCCGGGAAGGTAAGAAGTCTGCGTGCTCCTGGGCAAGCAATTTAAAACTGCAGGGAAATAAGCTGGGGTTGCCCTTTCTAACTCATGGTTGGAATTTGAAACCTAAAGTGTAGGCAAGAATGGAAGCAGTAGTAAGATTTACTGCAGTCCTTTGGCTACAGAAGCATTTACTTAAAGGGAACCTGTAAAGGAACTTTAAGGGTTTTAGTAATTATTTTTCTTACCTGTAATCGTCAGTTGACTTTTAAGATACTGGCAGAAATCAAAAGTGTGATTGAATGTACTTTTAATTTTGTTTCTTTTTCTTCTTTGTGTGTAAAATGTGGGTGTAGTCCAACCTGTTCTGTTATGAGAGAGCATAGTGGCTGCTGGTGAACAGTAGGACTATGATGTGACATCATGGATTTCAGGGAGGCAAGATCCACAGAAATGAGAGCAGAATTGCCACCTATATAGATTGCAAAGTATTTGGTGTTGGAAAAAAATGTCATCGTCACATAATCTGTAGAAATTATTTAAGAGTAAAACTCAAGAATTTAGGAATATGTTGGCTAACTAAGGACTGGTAAAGCTCTGATAGTACATATAGATTGTAAAGGGGAATTGCTAGCAAAACCAAGATTTGGCATCTTGGCATGCAGAAATTATTGTATAAAAAACCCCACAACCAAACAAGCAGGAGGAGATGGTAGAGGCAAGAAGCTATGTATTTAGACAGAAAGATTGTCTCTTCACCTTCATCCTAAAGTTAAAAGAAAGGAACATTTGCTCAGGCCTTTACTTCAGGTTATATTTAAAGGACTGTGTAGCGCTCAGTTGGCATCTGTAAGTGGAAATAGTAGATCTTTGAGGATCACAGCTCAAAAATACCATTCATTATGTGGCTTATTTCAGGAAATCCTAACTGACTTAAGGGTATATATTTGCAGGTGTTCATTGGCATGTTGGGCTGGGCTTATAATGAAAAGCTGTGCTTGTTATTCAGGTTATTCAGATCTCGATGGGAGGTTAAAACAAGCTAAACCCACCTTAGAGTTCTTTTTATACTTAGTCAGAAGACAACACACATAATTATAGACTATTTTATGTTGAAAAGGAGCTCTGGGGGTCAGCATGTACCCCTGTCCTCTCCCAGACAGGAACAGTTAGGCTCATGAGATCTGTCAAATTTTGAATATCTCCAGGGATGGAGATAGCAAAACTGGCCACTTGTTCTAGTGCTGTACCATCACCACTGTGAAGAAATTTTTTGTTTCTATCTCACTGTACCTTCCCTTGCTGTAACTTGTATTTGTTACCTTTTCTTGCGCTGTACAGTTTTGAGAATAATTTGATTCTGTTGTCTTCTATAATAACCTTACACAGTTGAAGACAGTGGCTTGATCCCCTTAGCTTTTTCTTGTCCAAGCTAAACAGACCTCTCTGTTGATCATTTGTTGTAGTTCTTAGTCATCATGGGCCCTCTGTGGATGCTTGGAATCTCACAACCATGAAGAAAGAGCAATCCTTCTGGTTGTCTCTGCCAAATACCAACATTGAGTTGGTTCTCATCAGTTAATCATAAATTTAAGTTACAAGAAAGCCACTGAAAGGAGTGTGCAGGCCCAAAAGAGTTCACTTAGGTTGGATCAAACCATCCTTTTGTGACCTGTCTGAAGAGTGATGGAAAGTAGAGGATTCTGCCTTCCACCAGTGGCTTTGTACCTCAAGTTCAATGCAACCCGGTGAAAGAGAGGAATCTCTTGTCAACACCTGAGTCTCAGTTGTCTCAGGTTCTAGAGGATGCTCCTTGTGGTCAAAATGTTTAGTTGGTACTGCATTCCTTGAGTCACCAGCCCCCTACTTCAGGAAGCTCTGTGATTTCATCATTCATTCACTGATGGGTCTTCTTTCCAGGGCTCTTATTGGACAATAGATACATGTCCAGATATATCTCGCAAGAGGCGGCATCCTCCAGATGATGACGTGAGTGTTTTTTCTTTCCACACAGCATGGAGTGGGCTGGGAATTCCCTTCCAGCACCAGACCATGATAATGTTTTGGGGTCAGGGTGTATAGACAGGCAGACAAAGGCCAGGACTGAATGAACTAGTGTGTATGTCCTGCTGATTGCCTGTTGTTGCTGCTATTCAGTAGCAAAGTTAATCTTGTTTAAAGTCCTTTATCCTGACTTTTCAGTGACTAAGGCCCAGTCCTCCTCTTTTTTTAAGCCATGAACTTCTACAGCGGGAGGGCTGGCTTCCCATCTGCAGTTTCACTTCTCCATCTGTTTTTGATTTCTGCTCCTTTCCTTTTCTCTTTCTTCCCCATCCACAGATACCACAAGACTCCCCAGAGCAAGAGGCAAGTAAAAGCCCCCGAGGGGCTGTTCCAGTCAGCACAGAAGCCTCTTTGCCACCTGAGGCCACCCCTCAGATGTCGATCCAGAGCACCACCCCCATTGCTAACTACAGTCAGGTGAGCCGCGGAGGAAAAGGATAGAAGTGGGAGGAAAAAGAGAGTGGGAGGAGTGCATGAATGGAAAAGCGAAGTGGTGAGGAGAGGGAATTGTGAAAATTGTGATATGGAGGCAAAAATATAAATAAGGGAAGGAGCTGAAATTGCAGAGATAGAAAAGAAGGAGGAAGTGAATTTTAGCAAAGGGTTGGATGGGGATAAGGATAAAGGCATAATGGTATTAGCTGAAGAAAAGGCTGGAGCCATTGTGCTGTGGTTGGTGTTCCTCAAGAAAAATGGCTTTTGGGAGGATTTGTTGGAAGATGAGCTCTCAAGTGATACGGGATATCTGTGCATGTTCTGTGTGCATCTAGTCTGATCTCTGTCTCAAGCTGCAAATTCTAGTACAGGCTGAAGGCCTTATTTCTCCCTCCCTTAGCAGGGTGCAGGGCCTGTGGATGTTGCCTCTACTGTAGCAGGGGGGCAGGGCCGTGAAGGGGCCGATGTGCCACCCCCGCTGTACAGTGCCAACCATGACTTCAAGTTCTCCTACTCCGAGATCAACTTCCAGGATCTTAGCTGGTCCTTCCGAAATCTCTACAAATCCATGCTGGAGAAATCATCTTCCTCTCAGCACGGTGAGTAACTACATGCGTCATGTGGGGTGGGCAGGTATCTGCCCACACAGTCTTGTCCATTTGGCATCGCTCAGATCTTTCCTCGTTTAGGAGCCTGTGCAAACAGACTTTCCTTCTTTGGCATGCTGTAATTACTTCTGCCAGGAGCTGATAAGAAATCTGCACGTCCTTTATGCATTGCTCCCCCTAGTTCTCTCAGAATAAAAAAGCACAATGATTTAAAAATGCCTTGTGTTGATATAAATGCAAATACTAAAATGGCAGAAGCTGAGAAAAATGAAGTCCTGAAGAAAAGCATGTCAGAGAAACATCCACAGTCTGTCAGGCTAGAAACTGTAAGAGGGAGAGGATTGTTGTTTGGAGTTTCTCAAAAGGAGAGTGGAAAATCATCATTGCTCAGATCTGTTAAAAGTAGGATTGTACAAGGCCTTGGAGAATTGAGCTTTGTAGACTGAGAGCAGAGAAGAGAAGGCCTCCAACTCCATTCATATCTTGCATTTCTGGGATTGAATAAGCAGCCAGAAGAGGGCAGAATCACTTCAGGGATGAGATGTCCATGGAGAATACTTCAGAAAAACTTAAACATCTTTCTGCCTTTAAACACTTTTCTAAATATTAATATGGTGTGAAAAGAACAATGTTGTTACATGAGCTTCTCAACTCTGCTATCAGCCATCACACAGTGTGATCACAAAGTTTGCTACTCCAGAAAGGGCCTCCTGAACATGAAGCTTCAGTGAAATAAAAATGTATATACTTTTACTGCTTTTATCATGCTGGCACTCCTAGTAGGAGTCTGTTGTGTCAGGTGGTGTAGTATGAGCAAGCTAGAAAAATGTAGAGAAGAACCTTGACTTGGTGTGTTCCTCTGATTTTACAAACTTAGCAGCTGTCTGTTGTTTTTTTTCCCTCCAAGTTGTAGGCTGCATAAAGGAGAACTTGGCAGTTTTTGAAAAAAATTTGTTGGCAAATTTTGAGTCAGGATGGCAGTATTCATCCTTTTGCCCCAGGACAGTAGTAGGCTACTCTAAGGATTGATGTTAAATTCAATGAGAATATGAGGCTTGCTTGCAGATGGTCAAGTAAGGGTACTCAAAAGAAGACATGAATAACAGAGGTTAATGGCATGTGTGCCACTGACTCTGGTTTTCCACAGAGGTTCCCCAGTGTATGGGGAGAATGAACAGGGGAAGCAGACATAAGAGATAGGCTGAGCTCCTGGTGTTGGGGAAGTCTGGAAAATGCCTGAGGTTCTCACACGTAGGAGCTGCCTGAAATACAGGAGGATAGAAATGACACACCCAGTGAGTCAGGAGGAATGAAAGTAATAAAGGAGCCCTGATGTGTGCAGTGTGCTCTTTGTACAAAAGCAGTCTTTTATGATCTCTTATGATCACTGTGAGAAAAATTGTGAAAATTCCTGACCAAGCTGCTTGTAAGAAGGGAATTGAGGACAGTCTTTGGAAACAGCAAGTTGGGTATACTAAGTTATTCATTTTCTATATATTCTACTGTTTAGTATGCTTAACGGTCATTTATAGGAGAACAACATGTGCTTGACATTTCAGGAGAGGTTGGGTTACTTTGATAGGTCTAGGAAAAAAATTCATGGAGTAACACTTTACTAAAATCCTTCTGAGTCTTTGTTGTAGAGCCTTTAACAGTCTGGAGCACAGCAAGGGCACAACTGCACAGGTGACAGTTGTTGGCAGCCTGTAGAGGGCACTTCAAAAACTTCATAAATAGCGGGATGAGCAGTGTGAAATTAGAGCTGGATAATGTAAGCAGAGGTCTGATCCTGGCTCTCTTAAAGCTCCCTCCTCCTTCATGTACTCGGCAGGTTTCTCTTCACTCCTTGGTGACATGCAGCCCTCCAACCACAATTACTACATGTACCAGCAGCAGCAGCAGCAAGGCCCCTCCTCAGTGGGTGCTGCTCCCCCACTCCACACTCCAACCCCAGAGGGTTGCCCATCCCAAGGAGGAAAGCAGCAGGGTGGTGAAGGTTATGGCCCTCCACCAGTGATGTCCATGCACCCACCCCCGATGCAGCATGGAGGTTACCACCAGCATCAACAACATCACCCGCACTCCCACCCACAGCAGCAGCCACATCAGCAGCAGCAGCAGTCACAGGCTTCAATCAACAATGCTGGCTTTGGTGAGTCAAGGCCAATGGAAAGCACGGATGGGGGAGAGGGAGCAGTGAGGAGCCCCCAGACAGAAATCCCACAAGTGAGCTTTCACTAAGTAGTGCCTACTTGCGTGTAGAAAATGGGGTAAAGCCAGATATGGTTGAAATCTGAGAAGTAAATTGCTTTCTTACTGGAGAATGGAGGATATATCCACCCTGGGTTTGGGATTCTGTTAAGGGATGCAGCCTAAAGTCAGGGCCTTAGTGAAAAAGGAGATACCACCCCTGGTCTTCCGAAGGAGAAAGAATTTCTAGCTGCTGTAGCATCAGGCTCTTTGGTGAAGAGGTGCCAATCTTTTTATATTAAGGAGTGGAGGGAAAGGGTGATCTGTATTGTATTAATCTTGTGCCTGTTTCTTTCCAGCATTTCCCCCTGATTGGTGCTCCAACATTGATTCCCTGAAAGAAAGCTTCAAGATGGTAAATCGGCTGAACTGGTCTAGCATTGAGCACTCCCAATTCTCAGGTCAGTGTTGGCCTACTGACTCAATGACTAGGGCTGTAGTCTAGAACAGGCAAGTGCTGCGCAGGGATCTTTTTTTCCATATAACTATGACAAGTGCCTGGATTTCTCAGTGATTCACCTCATTTTTAAAAAGTATCCTGCTTCATGGGCTCTGTTAAAGATCCTGAAGCACTTGAATGAACTCTGAAGGATTTGGGGCAGGGAGAATTAAGTCATAAAAGTATGTCAGAAAGCTAACTGAGATTTTTCCTTCCAACTCTTCCTTGCCCTACTTGAGTCAGTGTGACAGTATCCTAGAAATGGAGCTCTTCAGGAATCTGGTGACAGATTTGAAACGATAAAGTTTGGTTTGTGAGTAGGAGGTAGGATTTAGGGACAGAAGACAGAAATTCCTTGCAGGGAAGATCAGTGTGACTATTGCCTTTGACACCCTCCTCTGTCCCTTGCAGAGCTCATGGAGAGTTTGCGCCAGGCTGAGCGGAAGAACTGGACGCTGGATCAACACCATATTGCCAACCTCTGTGACTCCCTTAATCACTTCCTTACCCAGACTGGTCAGCTCCCTCATCTGGTTGGCCCACAGCAGCCCCCTCGAATCTCTGATTCTTGTGCCCTGAACAGTGGCAAACAGGAGCAATCCATGAACCAAGGTAATTAGGAGGAGACTGAAATGACGTGTAGATGAAGGTCCGATTCCGTGAGTGTCCTAAGTTACTTGCAGCCTTAGCAGGCAATGCAGCACTGACTAACTCAGAGCTAGGCTGTCAGAGCTGTTCATAGCAACTCAGCTTTCTCTGGCTTTAAAGAACTGGGATGTCCTACACTTGTGGTCTGGAGAGACTGCTGTTACACAATGCATATTGTTGATAGGCAACCTCAGGCAAGAACATATTTAAAAGGCAAACCTGGAAGAGAAGGGGACATTTTTTAGGTGACCAACAGAGAGGAATGGCAAAGCAGAGAGATTGCTATTCTAGATGACAGAACAGTAAAGGAGAAAGCTCTTGCATCCTTGTAGAAATACTGTACAATGAGTAGGGGATGCATTCTGAGGAGGGGATATGGTGGTCTTGATAGAACTGTAATGGTGTGTGTCATCTAGTACTGAATTAAATGGATGATAATTGAGCCAGCTTGTGGTGTTTCTGGATGAAAATTTTCTTCTTTTACAATAATAGAGAAATTCCTGCTGGTTTCAAGAGCAAGATTCCTGACCAAGCTATAGCTTGGAGTTAGGACCCAACAGCTGAACACCTCCTCAGTATCCTGTGGGTCTGAGTGAGTTGCTCTGTGGCTGAGCTGCCACCTAGTTAGGGGCAAAACTTCCGAACATTAACATTAACAGTTGTTTTTTGGTTTTTTTAATTAACTTCCTTTCACAGTGAACTCCTATGGTCAGCCCCAGCCTCCCCATCTCTTCTCCGGGCCATCTCCTATGTACCAGATTTCCACCCAGGACTCTCCGGGATATAATCGCCCAGGTAAGGGGTGATGTTAAGGCATGTTACACCAACGAACATTAAAGAACTGGTTCCCAACCCCTTTGTGCATTTCTCCCAAAGCACTTAGTAAGCAAATGGAGCATTGTGGGTAGAGAGGGACCATGGACTGCAAAGAATCCTCCATTTAGGGCTCTGTTATAGCTCTGGGAAGGCTTAGGATTTCAAACGCCTGATTCCTTTCACTTCACATAAATAGTCTTCTAGCTTAGCCTCACCCTCAGTTAGTTGTTTGAAGACAACTGTACATGAGAAACTTCTGTTGATGAACTCACTTGTAGTATATCAGCAGTCAGCTATGAGGTAAGTAAGGGAGGCTGAAACTTAACTTCTGTAGAAGCTTCTGTGGAGAATTTCACAGCAGAACATTCCCAGACACTGGTAGATGCTGACAGAGATTAGTGCACAGTAGTGTTCTTGCTTGTTAGACTGCAGGAAAGGAGAAGGCCCAAATCACTTTCGGTTTCTTTTGGCCAAGGACCCACTGTGAAAAACCATGTAGTTCTTGATTCTAAGTGTTCTCTTTCCTTTTTCTTCTTTTTGTGTTTGGCTCAGCTCATCATCTGGTCCCTCGGCCTCCAGGGCCTCCACCAGGCGCCAATGAGGAAATCCCCGATGATTTCGACTGGGACTTGATCACCTAGCGAGTTACAGACTTGATAGCCCGTCCTTTATGAAGGACGTGGGAGGGGGACATGGGGTCAATGGTGTCAGCACCACCCTCCCCAGCCTCCCTGCCTTGCCTGTATATAGATATATATTCTCTATCTCCGCCAGAGAAGCCACCGCAAGATGCTGCCGAAGATAATCCTTCCTTGCGTCCTGTTTTATCTTCTTTTCTTCTTTTGTTTATTATTATTATTGTTATTATTATTATTACCGATAATTGAGCACAGCCCTCCCCCTCCTCCGGTGGCCTCAGACGCATCGGATCGGCTCTTTTGTGTTGTGCAGTGCCCTGTGGAGGGCGGGAAGATGGGTCCTTGGTGCCATGAAAAGACCTTGGAAGGCTGAATCCTCGAGTGCATCTTTCTCTGCCTCCATTATTTTGCGTTTAACAATCCCTCTTTCCCTTCAAGGTGGCCGGTGAATCTGTCGTATTGGCTACTGGAGTGAGAGAGCCTAGTGGACCCTGGGAGCCTGTAGTTATGTTGTTTCGTAAATGTTGTAAAGGTCAGGGGGCTGAAGGGACACTGGAGGGGTGATCTTAGCTCTGTGAACTTTGTCACACCAGCAGGAACAGCAAGAAAAGAAGTGGTGTTCTCAAGTACAAAGAGAGGGTAATCCCTGAGGTAGGGAGAGCTGAGCTGAGCTGGGAGGGCAGACCTGAGTTTGGAGAAAGGAGAATGTAGCAGAGATGGTATTTTAGCGGAGAAGTTGGATTTCAGAATGTGGTGCCATCTGTGAAGACTGAGAGATTTGAGGGAGTCCTGACCCATTTCCTATACTGCCTTTTGCAGTCTCTAGGTGAAGCCTACATACCCATCAGGTAAAAGAAACAGTCAGGGGTGTCACGTGTGATTCAGCAAATTCTGTTCCCCAGAGCTTTTCATTTCACCCAACACCCCTTCAAGCCCTTTTTCAAAATATATAGTGAGGCTCTCCCTTTTATATGCAAATTTGGAAGTTTTCTCCCATCAGTATTTGTTCAATTGTTATTTGGTCCTCCACCCCTCGTATTTCTTTGGAGGCTGTCCTTGCCTGTGGTTGGGTGCCAGCAACAGGAATCTGGCTGTGTGACATCCTCTGTCAGTGGTTCCCACTTGGTGAATGGGCTCATGTTGGGCAGAGGAAGCTGCTGTACAAAGTGGGGCTGAACTGGGGGGCTGCTGGTCAAGGGCTGGACCCTCTGGTCAGGGACCTGGAGGCCCTCACAGTCGGTTTTTGTAAGAGGGGCATTAGGGGAAAGAGGGTGAAGCAGGTCAGGGTTTTGAACCAACCAGCCAAAGAGTGTAGCATAAAAAGGTGTCTCAGACCCCTTGCAGTTCAACTGGGGAGATGATGTAATCTAGTGTAAGTCCTGAAGGATGAGCTTTGTCAGCACGTGCAAATCAGGAAGGTGGAAAAGGTGCAAGAACAGGAGTGAGCATTGAGTTGCTTCCTCCCCAGAGTTGCATCCTGTGTTCTCCTTCTTTTCTCGTCAAACCTCTTAATTCTTCTTAATATTTTGTAAAGCCTCCCCCCAGCCCTTATTCCCTGTTTACCAGTGAAGGGAACAAATGTGGATATAGACTGTCATGGCTGCTTGAACGACCTGGAGCACAGGAGTAAAGTAATAACCTCTATTCTGACTGCAGGAAGGTGGGGAACTAGCACTGCTTTTTAAATTTGCTGTAGGGATAAACCAACTGGAAATTGGATTGTTGTCAGGGAAGTGGACAGAGTCTCATTGCATTGGAAGGGGGGAACAGCACTTTTTTTTTTCCTTTTTTCTGATTTTTTTGGGGGGGGAGTTCTTTTTTGGTTTTTTGTTTTGTTTTGTTTTTTTCTGTTTTAAGTGTGTGTTTTGGGGGGAGTTCGTCATTGAGCATTTCCAAGAGAAATGAGGAATCCCAGACAGCTTCAACATAGAGTCAGCTGTTATCTCTGCTGCCTCAGGATGGGAATGATAAAGCTTGGAAGCATGTGTGATAGGTTTCTATGGAAAGTGGCACCAGAGATGAGAGACTACTTATGGCAGGTGCCAGTTAGTGTTTTGCAGTGGACATTACTGAGAGCCGGCCCTGTGGAAGTCTGAAAACACCACCGGAAGAAAAACAAACCAAGATGGCTCCTTCTGCGTATCCAAGTGCTCCTCATTTGCATATTTGCCTCATTTGCGTATTAAGTTGTGCCTCATTTGCATATGTAAATACATGCCGGTCAGTGTGCAAATTAGCCTCGTTCCTCTGCCCCTGAAATCAATGTGCATTGTTAGTGTGTGGTAAGACATCGATGGGTGGGTGTGGAGCTCTGCGGGTGCGCTGGCACCAGCCTGCAGGGAGGGCAGGGGGGCCAGCCTGGCCCAGATGTGGCCCCCAATGCTTTGTGTCAGTGGTCAGGGAGAGAGGGGCGTGGTCTCACGAGTTTATTTTTGTGCATGCTTTCTTAATAAAAAGAAAAAGTGAATGTTTATGGTTTAACTGTTTTGGTGCCAGTATCGATTTTTTTCCTTCAGCGGCGCCCGTCAGGATGGCCTGGTTCCCACCTTAGAATTTGGGTGTGGACATGGCTAAATGGACAGCCCACACCTGGATGTTCTTTAGATGGAGACTTTGTAGGATGTTAAGAGCTGAAGGTTCTCCCAGCTGGCTGTTCTCAGAGCAGTGAGGTCTGAGAGTCTATCCATTCATGCTCACCAGAAAGGCATAGCGAAAACTCTACCAGTGCTTAGTGTCTATTTGTCATCCTGTTTGCTGGCCTTTCTCTTTTAAGGAAGAACTAACACAAAAAGCAGATTTTAAACTGCTTTCGTAGAGTACCTAGTAAATACATTTCTGGTTTTCAGGAGCAGGAAACATACTCAACCTTGGGAACACCCCAAATAGCCTGACTGGATGAAACTTTTTCTCCACTGGAAGGACGTAAGATGCCCATCTCTCTTGTAAAGAGAGCCTGATGTGATTGAGCTACAACATGGTCATTCTACCTTCCTGGGGTCAGATTGGAGGTTATCACTTCTCAGTTCCAGGGTTTTGCCAAATGGCTGATAGCCTAGCAGTCATCCAGTCCAGGTCATCAGTGACTGCAGCTGCTGCAATTCTGCTCGCGTGCCATCTGAAAAAGTAGTAGGTACATTTGGATAATCTCAAACCACTTCCTAAAAGGAAGACTTTGGGCTCTGGTGGTGGAGGGAATATTGGGGAGACAGCAAGTGTGCACATGCTAATGAACATAGGTGCAGCATGTGCACTGACCAGTTACTACCGTACAGTGATGTATTTGGCAGGACAAAAAAATAGATTGGGCATCTACCAGGGCACAAAAGTCAGTTCAACGCAGCTGACTGTGGCAAGTGCTGTTCTAATGCATGGCTGTAAGGAAGTACAGCAGTACCCTCTAGGGAAATCTTCAGATATTCCTACACTCACTTCAGAGCCCTAGTAGATTCAGAGGAAAGATGTGATGACCTTCCAAGGAAGGAGCAACATCCAAGTTAGTTTTATCTGCACTTTATCAGAGATGGGAGATGTAGAACACAGACATATGCAAATAACATTCTTATCTCAATTGAGAGGTTCAGCTACATAATTCCCACCACAAATCTGCAGCTAGCTCTGCTTGCTTAAAATAGTCTGCATAGGTTAAAATACTGTGTCTTCTGCTTCACCGGTCATCCCTCAGATTATTACTTTCGGTGCTTCCAACTTCCCATCTCTAGAATATAAAGGGGGTTATCTGTCATGAGCTGAATGATTGCAGTATCCTGGGTTGGAGCTGCGGATTAATCAAGCATATTGGGGCAAAGCCACCTGCTAAGCAGAGAGTGAATGATGTGCAGCACTGGAGCTTGTTCTTTCTACAATGGTGGTAGGAAATACTGCATTACAAGGTGCTGCTCAGATTCTTCTCTGCTGAAGTCTGGCTTCTGTGAAGGGTTGAAGATGTGAGTTCCTCACTAAAGGCACCTTCCAAGATTCTTTGCACTGATTGCCGTACCTTTGCCCTGAAGTGCTGTCCCACAAAAACATAAAGCAGGGGGTTGATGCAGCTGTTGGCATATGCAAGTGCTGTAGAAAGGTGGTCCCACAGGATCAGTGACTCCATCAGTCCTGTTCCAAGACTAGGTATAACGGAGAGAATCCCAACTATATGGTATGGAGCCCAGCAGATGAAGAATGCAGCTACCACAAACACAACTGTTCACAGTGTCCTGTTGCGTGGCTTTTGAAACTGATTTGCACGTGTTCTGAAAGCAATGAGGATGTAGCAAACTGCCATTATGCCAAAGGGGAGCACAAAGCCAAAGACAGCCCTAGTGATGTTCATTACTGCCAAGGTAAGGGGTACAGAATAATTATTGGTATCTCCCCACAAGTCACTACCATTGTAGGATGAGTATTCTTCCCATACCTCATATAAAGACATATTTACAGGATCATCTATGTAATCATCGACTCCAAAATTGTACCCGCATTCTGTTTTGCCAGCGTAAGTGCTTGTCTCACGATAATAGAAAACAGGGCAGCAGAAAATGACGGCCAGCATCCATATGCCACTGCATATTAGTGATATAAATTTCACTGTTCGGTGGTTCTGACACCAGATGGGTTTCATCACCAGGAGGCACCGATCAATGCTGATGGCCACAAGTAGGAAGACACTAGCAAACATGGTGAAGATTATGACTGACGGAATGACTTTGCAGAGGAACCAGCCATAGGGCCAGTGTTCATGGAGGGCCAGGTGAACAACAAAAAATGGTAAGGACAAGCAGCACATGATATCAGCCACAGCAAGGTTTAGAAACCAGACAGTGTTCACAGACCTTTTCATTTTCAGACCAGCTACCCAGATCACCAACCCATTGCCTGGGATACCAATGATGAAAACAGTGGTGAAGATAACAATGGAGACAATTGATTCTGATGCATAATGTACGGCAGCCTGTTCCTGTGAACTGCTATTGCCCAGGGCTTGAGGCATTCTGCAGCTATAAAACAGAAAGCAAATTAATAGCAATTCACATCCTTGGTTCTCATTAGCCACGCAAACGCAGGGTGGAGCTTTCCTCCAGCGAGTGGCCACCTGATTAAAAGAGGGCTCTAGGGAGCGCAGCAAACAGGAGTGGGTAAATGGGGGTGTGGCAGGGTAGTTTGTGTGGTAGTTCATGCAGGCAGGGCAAGCAGGCAGGGTTGCAGGTTTCCTCCTGCTAATGGGGTTTTTAGTTCATTGTTTGTTGTGGTTTTGTTGGTTGGTTGGTTTTGGGGTTTTGTGTTTTGTTAGTAATGGTTTTTACACAATGTAAAACTGCAGTTAGTAAAAGTGTACGTTGTGAAATAGAACCTTCCAAAAAGGATGCATCCGTCCAGACTCCTTCCTGTGCAGAGTGTTTGAGCCCATCAGTGGTACCAGGGGGCATTGCAGAAGAAACCTACCTGCAGTGTGAACAGGTGAATGATCTCTTGCTGGTGGCTGAGCTTAGAGGAAGTTGAAAGACTAAGGAGTATTAGGGAAAGTGAAAGGGAGATGGATTGGTTGAGTTCCACCCTTCCATCCTTCAAGGGAGGCCCACCAGGAGTCAGAGGACTCCCGTGCCTCCCACTGTCAGGCAATAGGAGGACACCTTGTGGATGAAGAGGAGTGGAAATGGGTCTCTACTTGGGGAGGTAATAAAAATTCCTCCCGACCCCCATCACCTACCCAGGTGCCACTTCAGAACAGGTATGAGGCCCTGGATCTAGAGGGTCAGCCAGATGATGTAGAAGAAAATGAGCTGCCCAGTGGGCCTCTCTATTATGCTTCATCTGTCAGACAGATCACCACCTCTAACAGTAAAAAGAAAAGAAAAAAAGGGTAGTCATAGTGGGTGACTGCCTTCTGAGGGGAACAGAGGGCCCCATATGTCGACTGGACCCATCCCACAGGGAGGTCTACTGTGCGGGATATTACTGAGAGACTCACTGGGCTGATTCAGCCTCTGATTATTACCCACTGATAATACTTCAGGCTAGCAGTGATAAGATTGAAAAGAGGAGTGTCAGGGCAGTTAAAAGGGGTTTTAGGGCACTGGGTCAAGTGTTTGGGCAGGAGCACAGTGTTCTGCTCAGTCCCTCATCAGAAAAATGATGAATAGGAGAACCCACATTATCAACAAGTGGCACAAGGGTTGGTGTCATCAGCAGAATTCTGGGTTCTTTGATCACAGGGCAATTTTTTTGCCACCTGGCCTGCTGGAACTGGATGGGCTGCATCTCTCTGTTAAGGGTGGAAGGATTTTAACTCATGAATTGGCAGAACTTCTTGAGAGGGCTTTAAACTAGGTTCGAAGGGGGAAGGGGATGCAGCTGGGCTGTCTGGAAGCAGGCCCAAGGGTGGTAGGCCTGAGTTAGGGGTGAAATCAGCAGCCCAGCTGAAGTGACTGTATACCAAGGCACGCAGCATGTGTACCAAACAAGAGCCGGAAGCCATGGTACAGCACCAAAGCTACGATGTAGTCACCACCATGGAAACATGGTGGGATGACTCACATAGCTGGAGCTCCGCACTGGATGGCTACAAGCTCTTGACAAGAGACAGGAAAGGGAGAAGAGGTGGGGGAGTGGCCTGTTATACTGGGGAGGCTTTTGATGCCACGGGTATTTAAACTAATGATGAAGTTGAATGCCTATGGATAAGAATTAAGGGGAAGGCCAACAAGGCTGACATCTTGCTGGGAGTCTGTCATCGTCCACCCAAGCAGGAAGAAGAGGTGGACAACTTAGTCTATAAGCAGCTGGAGAATGTCTCAGGATCACCAGCCGTGTTCTTGTAGATGACTTCAACCTACCAGATATCTGCTGGGAACTTAATACAGCAGAAAAAAGGCAGTCCAGGAAGTTCTTAGAGTGTGGAGGACAACTTTTTGTCACAGCTGGTGGGTGAGCCCCCCAGGGGAGGAACTATGTTAGACCTGTTGTTTGCAAATAGAGATGGGCTGGTGGGAGATGTGGTGGTTGGAGGCCGTTTGGGGCATAGTGATTATGAAATTATAGAGTTCTTGATATTTGATGAGATGAGGAGGAACATCAGTAAGACTCTTACACTGGACTTCTGGAGGGCAAACTTTGGCCTATTTAAGAGACTTATTCGGAGAGTTCCTTGGGAAGCAGCCCTTAAAAACAAAGGAGTCCAGGAATGGTGGGCATCCTTCAAAACAGAAATCTTGAGGGCACAGGAACAGACTGTCCCTGTGTGCTGAAAGATGAGTCAACGAGGCAAATGTGCAGTGTGGAGGGGCAAGGAGGTTTTGAAGGAACTTTGGAATAAAAAGAGGACGTATCATCTTTGGAATGATGGCCAGGTCTCTCAGGAAGTATTTAAGGGGGTTGCTAAGGCATGCAGGAAAACAATTAGAGAGGCCAAAGCTCAGTTTGGACTTAATTTGACAACTTTTGTAAAGGATAATAAAAAATGTTTTTACAAATATATTAATGGCAAAAGGAAGGGTAAGACCAACCTCTGTTCTCTACTGGATGTGGGAGAGAACTTAGTAACTGCAGATGAGGAGAAGGCAGAAGTGCTTAATGCCTTCTTTGCCCCAGTCTTTAGTGGGAAGATGGCTTGTCCTCAGGACAACTGTCCTCCCGGGTTGGTAGATGGTGTCAGGGAGCAGAATGGTCCCCCTGATATCCAGGAGGAGGCAGTCAGAGAACTGCTGAACGGCTTGGATGTTTATAAATCTATGGGCCCAGATGGGATCCATCCCAGGGTGATTAGGAGCTGGCAGATGAGCTTTTGAAGCCACTCTCCATCATTTACCAACAATTCTGGCTCACTGGTGAGGTTCCAGATAACTGGAAGCTGGCCAATATGATGCCCATTCACAAAAAGGGTGGGAAGGAAGATCCTGGTAATTACAGGCCAGTCAGCCTGACCTCAGTACCCAGTAAGGTAATGCAGCAGTTTATATTGAGTGTCATCACGCAGCCCCTACAGGATGGCCAGGGGATCAGACCCAGCCAGAATGGGTTTAGGAGGGGTAGGTCGTGTTTGACCAACCTGATCTCCTTTTGTGACCAGGTGACCCGCCTGGTGGATACATGAAAGGATGTGGATGTTGTCTATTTGGACTTCAGCAGGGCCTTTGACACTGTCTCCCACAGCAAAACATTCCTGGCAAAGCTGGCACCTCTTGGCTTGGACAGGAGCACTCTGTGCTGGGTTAGGAACTGACTGGATGGCCGAGCTCAGAGTGGTGGTGAATGGTGCTGCATTCAGCTGGGGGCCAGGCACCAGTGGTGTCCCTCAGGGGTTTGTGCTGGGGCCAGCTCTGTTCAGTATTTTTATTGATGACATGGATGAGGGTATTGAGTCCATCATTAGTAAATTTGCAGACAACACTAAGCTGGGAGCATGTGTTGATCTGTTGGGAGGATGGATCTGCAGAGACCTGGAACAGCTGGATGGATGGGTCCAAAAGGATGAAGTTTAATAAGCCCACGTGGCATTGTGGCATTTCAGCCACAATAACCCCCTGCACTGCTACAGGCTGGGGACAGTGTGGCTGGACAGTGCCCAGGCAGAAAGGGACCTGGGGGTACTGGTGACAGCCAGCTGAACATGAGCCAGCAGTGTGCCCTGGTGTCCAAGAAAGCCAATGGCATCCTGGCCTGGATCAGGAATAGTGTGGCCAGCAGGAGCAGGGAGGTCATTCTTCCCCTGTATTTGGTACTGGTGAGGCCACACCTGGAGTTCTGTGTCCAGTTCTGGGCCCCTCAGTTCAAGAAGGACATTGAGATGCTTGAGCACATCCAGAGGAGGCAACAAGGCTGCTGAGGGGCTTGGAACACAAGCCCTGTGAGGAATGACTGAGGGAGCTGGGGTTGTTTAGCTTGGAGAAAAGGAGATTCAGAGGTGACCTTATCACTCTCTACAACTCCCTGAAAGGTGGCTGTAGTCAGGTGGGGTTGGTCTCTTTCTCCAGGCAGCAACTGACAAAATGAGAGGACAAAGTCTTAAGCTGCACCAAGGGAAACAGAGGTTGGATATTAGGAAAAAGTTTTTACGGAAAGGATGATAAAGTACTGGAATAGTCTGCCTAGGGAGGTGATGGAGTCACCATCCTGGATGTGTTTAAAAAAAGACTGGCACTGAGTGGTTTATTTGAGGTGTTAGGGCATGGGTTGGATTCAATGATCTTGAAGGTTTCTTCTAATCTAGTGATTCTGTGATCCTCCTCCCCAGATTCTTCTCTAACCTTTACTGAAGCTTCCCTGATAGGTCAGGTGATAGTACAGAGTTGTCAGGGTACAAAGGCATTGGCCTACATAAATTTGTCACTAGTGTGCCCCTAGTACACCTTCATCATTCTCGTGGTGGCTAAGTTACATAAGCCTGCTATTCAAACAGGGGGCTCTGTACAGTTATGTTCTCCTATCTCTGTAATCCCTTTGATTTCTGTCTGGTTCTTCTTAGTCTCCAAAGTGGAGCTCTCTACTCACATGGCCATGCTGTACCAAGGTGTGTTTCCTGGTTGACTTCCTGCTTCAGAAAGGCAAATCAGCATTTTTAGTTCCTGTTTCCTTTAAAATGAGCGATTTCTACTGGCATTAACTGGGGAAGTACATTTAAGTTAAGAAAGCAATGCCTGTCTTTCTGAAATAACTCTGCTTCACTTTCTGAACATTACAAATAGAATAGACAGGACATCAACTCTGTTGGCTAAGGGGTATTTTAGGGAAGTGCCAGTGACCACTTCCTTTTCCTTTGCATGTGTACTGAGCTGTCTGTTGGTTCCTTGGAAAATTTATCTTGACCAGGAGAAAGGCAAGATATTAATGGTTTAATATTCTATGAAAGACAAGAAATGAATGTTTAAGACAGATATTTACTTGTAGAAATAAAAATAATGTTCTTGAGCCATTTTAGATATGAGGTGTCTTACTGCAAGACAATGAAGCTGACCTACAGCATACTTAACTGACATTTTAAAATTATGACCGTAGTAGAGGAAAAATGTTAATTGCTCAATTATTCTTGGACTTAGTAAATTTGGAAAGGAAAATAAAACCAGCAAAGTCAAGATACAATTGAGAAAAAAAAACTGATCTTCATCCTTTAGGCATTAATAGAATTGTCTGTAAAATTCCTGTTAACTAAACCCTTGCTGAATTGATGAAGACAGTTGTGTTACTGAAATCCCAAAAAATGTTACTGAAATCCAAGGATACTGGTAAGGGAAGAGCTGAATACAGCCTGCAGAAGCAACTGAGAAGACATAAATAAGACAAGTGACCCTCTATTAACCTGTATTATGCCAGTACTTAAATACTGGTCAGTATTTATATATATACTTATATATTATACAGGAGGAGACTGTCGTATGCAGGACTAAATATAAATATTATTAAAAAATAAATTCAAATCATCAGTCTCATTCTTGCATAATATGCAGTCTGAAAGTGAAGTGATGCATAAGTGTTCAGACTGCTTCATTAAGAAGAAAATGAGATAAACAATTGTAACAAACATTGTGATTTATCAGTTTTTGGTAATATCTGCTAAGAGACTTGTGAGGGTAACCTGCAAGGAAAGCTATAAAAGAAATTGCGGGAAAAATTAACTTAAAGCTGGAGGCTTAATTTAAAATTCTCCCGAGTTTGTTCCATTTCCTGGGATCTTACTGATCCATGTCAAGCAACTTTTAGAGGGACAACTGGTGAATAGTGCTGCAAGAGTTGAACCCTGCTGCCTCCCCGTATAGCTACAGAAAATGGTATGAAGAGGACAGGAAAACAAGGAATGCTGTAAAATAGTAATGCAAGTCCTACTTCAAAGTAAACTGAGGGATGAATCAATTAGAAGATACTGCCCACACTATGTTTTCCAGAGTGCTAAAAGGGCTGCAATGTGGTTTGAAAATAGAAGAGGGAACTGGAGGAGGGAGAGAGGTTTTCAGGAGTGAATAATAAATGGCAAGGAGACAAGGAAAGCAAAATTCTCCAGTCTATGATACCTACCTGAGTGAAGCAGTTATTTCAGTACTTTGAAGCAAGTACCATCAATCCTGTCCCTGGAGTGACTGAAAAAACTCTCACATGACATTTTAGGAACTGCATTTTTTTTCCTGCATGCGCATGTGTGTGCCAAGTGTGTTCTTTCACCCTGATAAAATGACTCATTTGAATGTCATTTCAAGATTTAGATATCATCTGCTCATAAAATAAAGAGTCAAACCACAGGAAGTTTCTCAAAACTGTCAAAATAAAATAGTGCTTTAAATAAAATATTAATAGAAAGCACAGGAATGATAATTACAGATATATACTTTACTATATTCCGTAAGACAACCAAATGACATCCTGTTGTTGACACAGTGTGACCTTTGCTGGAAGTAATTCTTGAGTCCAAACCCTGCCATGTCGCTGTGAAATGTCTGATCTGTTATTGTCTTGTAGCCACTTCTATGTCTTACAGGTTAGCACCTAGCTAATCTCATTTCTAGGATTCTTACCAATCCTGATCAGCTTCTGTCCCAGCTTGAGACAGTTTACTTCATCAAGTGCGGAACACTGTACTCAGCAAATCACGACTGGTCATGACAGAAGGATTTTAATCTGCCTTTTACTTTTCAGGGTATTAAAAGTCTATTTTTTAAAAGGGGACTTGACTGACAAGAAGTTAGAAGTGGTTAACTGAAACGCTGATTTACACAAAATGTGGCAAGACAATAAAAATTGAAAACTTCCACAGCAAGGCATTTCTAATGTTTAACAAGGGGGTTCCCCCTTGCCCTTCACAATTTGGGAAATCAAGACTGCTAGCAGAAATGACAAAGCCCAGACATATAAGAATCAGCCTCAGTATTTTGGTTTTGGTATGGAAAATGAACCGTGACAGAGCAGACTTCTGCTCCTGAGTGTGTCTGTGAAAGACACAGATGCTGCCTCCAACACAAAACCAGAAAAAGGAAGACAGGCCAGGGCTGAGCTGTACCCACAAAGATAGACAAGCTGTCAGCAGCCTGCAGGGAAAATTCCTGTAGCTTCATCTTATTTTCAGCTGCCATCCTGCCAGGGGGACTCCTTGGGCCCAGACAGGCAGTGCTGATAAGAGCTTAGTCCTATGGGCTCCTCTTGGCTGAGGGACACATAGCCTGGTCACCACCATGGGACCTGCCAGTCAAACCCTACTTTGCAAGAAGGTCTTTAACCAGTTCTATCCTCCAGGTGAAATATGTTCTATTTCAAAATTTCAACCTCTCTACTGAATCCTTAAAAAAAAAAGGGGGGGGGGGAGAATATTTAAATTTCGGTGGTTATTGGTGGTGCTTTGTATTTTTTTGGTCCAGAGAACTATTTTTTTGTTTGAACCAAGCAGAAGAATGTTATGTTCTCTTCTGGTGGTTAAGTCTCAATGGAATTGAATGGAAGATGTATTCCTGGCATCCTGGTGCTACTTGTGAGTCTTTCCTCACATGCCTTATAATAGTTGGCCCTTTGCCACTCCCTCATCCGAGATGCTCTCCTTCTAGAGGGACTGTAGGAGGGCTGTGGCACGCTGAATGACAGCACTGTAAAGAGGGAGGTGAAATTTAATACTGCTAATTGTGAATCATTGAACTTGGAAAAGCAACCGTAACTACGCACATGGACGGGTGTACTCCCGGTAAGTTATTAGTGCTCAATGGAAAAACTTAGTAGTCACTGAAGGAAGTTCTAATGAAAAATTAGGTCAACAAACAACTCTATCCAAAAGGTAAATGTAAGCTTCTTGAATTCTGAATGCTGTACTAATGAATAATTCTTGAATTCTGAATGCTGTTATTTGTTCTTGTAGAACAAGAAAAAATATAGAGAATGATGACTAGACAGCCATGGCTGGGAATAGCTCTGTCTGCATTAACTAATGCTATTCCCTACTGGAAAAACATGCAAGCAAACAAACCCAAAAAAAACAACCAAAAGAAAAAAACAACCAAAAAAACCCAAAACAAAACAAAAACCCCATAAAACCAACCAAACAAAAAACCCCCACAACAGCCAAACAACAATCAAACAACAACACCCCAAAATCTCAAATTTACTGATGTTTCAGTGATTATTTTCATTATTTTTGCCTCAACACCTCCAGGGATGGTGACTCCACCAGCACCCTAGGCAGCCCATTCCAATGCTTGACATGGAACTCTGCTTGACATGCAGACATGGCTCTGTGTAACTTTTAAATTTCTCTTATGCCTTTTCTTCCACTTTTCAGAGTAAATATTGGTACTTTTTGAGACTCAGTCACAGGGCGCTGCACAGCACTAAGCTTCAACACCAGTCTCCACTGAGAAGCCGTCATTAAGAGAGTGGCTTAAATGCTGCCAGCCTTATCATTGACAAATAAACTAGTATCTACATCTTTACTTTGGCCACATTTTGGGGGAAGACCCACTCCTGAAACTAAGCGTTGCACAGCTGGCACTTCCATCACTTCCAACAGCAAAATCTGTCGCACTTTGTGCCACATTTACATTTTGGCTCGCTCTTTTACCAAAAAGCCAAATAATCCCCGCGCCAGGGCAAGAACACTGATAGCTAATGCCCCAGGTCGGCAGGGGAGCAGCCTCGGGGGCTGCAGACAACCAAGTCGGTAGTGTGTGGCGGCACAACCTCCCGCCATACGGCCCGGCCCTTCCCGCTGCCCGGCACCGGCATGGCGCCCCAAACAAACATGGCCGCGCCAGTCCCGCTGCGGGACTGCCAGGCCCCAAGATGGCGCCGGCCGCCGCTGCTGTGTCAGGGGCGGCTCCAAGATGGCGCCCTCCCGCCCCCGCTGCCAGCATCCAAGATGGCTCCCTCAGCTTCTCCGACGTGGCCCGCGTCTGGCCCGGCCGCGCCGGCGCCCCCAGGCGGAGTCTGCCCTCGTCAAAGATGGTGGTGGGCAGCGCCGTTGGTCATTAGGCTCCCGCCGCTCGCTCCTCGCTGGGCTTCGCGGTCGACATGGCGTCGGCCGAGCTGGAGTACGAGTCCGTTCTCTGCGTGAAGCCCGATGTCAACGTCTACCGCATCCCGCCGCGCACCTCCAACCGCGGGTACAGGTGAGGGACCGTGCGGCGCCCGCGATCGCCCCGGCGCGGCCCAGCCTGCCTCAGCCGCTGCCCGCAGGGCGGTCGGGGACTGGGGTGTGCCGTGCCGTGTCCCGGCCGCGCCCCTTGGGAAAACCGTGTCCTGTGGCCGCGAGCAGGTCTGGCCATCCCCTGAGCACCCTCCAGCCGAGCTCTGGAGGAGCCGCCGGCTGGAGTTGCCTCTTTTGGCGCAGGTGGTCAGCGCCTGAAGGTAGAGGAGCCTCCGCTCCGTGCTGTGGAGGAGCGGGGGCTACTCTGTTAATCGGGGGCAGGAGGTGAGGGCGCATCTTGCTCTTCCAGGCAGAGCTGGCGTCTGCTCCCGGTTTGCTGGGTTCCCTGGGATGTGACGCTGATGTGCTATAACAGCACGTTGGGTTTGGCCTGGTGGCTCTCGCAGTGGCGGGGAGAAAGAGGGAGGAATTCGGGGTGACTTTTAAGAAGAGGCTGCAGGACCAGCAGTTAGAAATGCCTTCTCTGGTCAGCCAAAAGCAGCAGAGTGTGACTGTGTAAGATGTGCCCACAGGGCTGCTGGAGAAGCGGGTTTGTGTACTCCCTGAACCTGACAGACTGTAGGCGGATGTTGTGCCTGGCCAGGGATGTTTGTTTCCAGTTATAAGATCCTGTAGATTTTACAGCACCAAGCCCGCAAGAGTTCAGGAAGCGTTTGGACAATGCTCTCAGGCACATGGTGTCATTTTTGGGGTGTCCTGTGCAGGGCCAGGAGCTGGATTCAGTGATCCTTGTGGGTTCCTTCCAACTCAGAATATTCTGTGGTGCTGTAGGTTGGGCTTTTTCTCTCTTTCCTTTTTTTTTTTCTCCTTCACAAGAGTCTGTGGCAAAGAGTGTGATGGGTCAGTGAAAATGTCTGTGTGTGTTTTGCCTGGTGTAAGTCAGCTGCCTCTAGGCTCAGAAGTACTCAGTGTTATTTTGCAACAATAGGGTAGAATAATGGAGGGTCTTTTCAGTATTTTACTAATTAATTTATGGGGTCTTCCCAATGCTCAAAAGTCACTTTTGTGGATTTCCTTTTCAAGTGAGTTTCTGGGCTTCTGTCTCCCCTCTTTTGCAAGCTTATAGAGATGAGGAGTTGATGTTCCCTGGACTGTGTCTCCTTCCCTTTGCCCAGAGATGCCAGTGTGTCAATTGGCAGCAACAAGATTGGAGCTGAGACCCCGTGTCTTATTTGGAGAGGGAAGTGGAATGAGGCAGCAGCAGAGGTTGAGGGTTTGGGAGCAGAGACTTCTGCTGAGGTGGCTGGGCAGAATTGGAGAGGTTGACTATGGTCAGTGCTTAGCTGCTCTTCCTTTCAGGGCGTCTGACTGGAAACTAGACCATCCAGACTGGACAGGGCGGCTTCGTGTCACCTCCAAAGGCAAAACTGCTTACATAAAACTGGAGGATAAGGTTTCAGGTAAGGGAAAGGCAGTGACTGTGATTGCTGCCCGTGAGCCTGTGTTTCTAAGCCTGCCCAAAGCTGTGCATGACAGCCCCTGCCACACTTTAGGAAGGGGTTGCTCTCCTTAACACCTGATTCTTTGTCTGCAGGAGAACTTTTTGCCCAGGCTCCTATAGATCAATACCCTGGCATTGCAGTGGAGACTGTGGCAGATTCCAGCCGCTATTTTGTCATTCGAATTCAGGATGGGACTGGTGAGTTGGGGGCCAATGTACTTGCCAAGTGCTCGGGGTGGAGACCCAGGTGGAGCTGGGAGTGTGCCAGGAGGATGAAAATGGTGTTGGGAATGCTGAAAAGGCCATGTGGTGTGCTTGGAGGGCTCTGAGAGCAAGATAAACAGAGGAAGTTCTCTGGAACATTTGGTTTCCAAGCATGCCTTGTGGGAAGAAGGGTGCATCCTGAAGGCTAGTGACAGTGAACTGCTGGCATCCAGCTGCAGGTGTGTCAGGGAGAGGTAGCACAGAGTGGTTTAGGATAAGCAGAGAGATTTGTGGCCCAGTTGCAGGGCACCTCCAGTGACTCCTCCTGTCTCCTTGCTAGGACGAAGTGCTTTTATAGGCATTGGCTTCACGGATCGGGGTGATGCCTTTGACTTCAACGTCTCTTTGCAGGATCACTTCAAGTGAGTTTTGCTTTTCTGGAATGCTATTTTTCCTCTGGCCTGCAGAACATGGTGGGTGGTGGTGCATGTTCATTTAGCACAGTTTTCCTTGGGGTAGCCCTGAAGGCCTGCTCTGGTGAGGGACACTTGTGTGTGCTACCAGCTGTCGTGCAAGCTGAGAGTCCCTGCAGGGTCAGATCTGTAAATCTTAAGCTTAGGTCCTGTGGTGCTGCGGGTGGAGTGTAAAACAGCCTTCTGGGTTTGTGGTGGTTCCAGCTTTGTGCTGACACCAGGAGTAGGGAGGTAGCTGGTTTGATGAGGCAACGTAGTTTGGTGGGATGGAGAGAGAAACCACACACTTTCCTAAAACACTGCTCTTTTTTGCCACAGGGTCTCATGTTTTCCTCTCTTCTTTTTAGGTGGGTGAAGCAGGAAACTGAAATCTCTAAGGAGTCCCAGGAAGCTGACACACGTCCCAAATTAGACTTGGGGTTCAAGGAAGGGCAGACCATCAAACTAAACATTGGGGTAAGAAGACCAGTTTAGTCTGCTTCTTTCTTTGGATGTTCTGATGGATGATGTCTTCTTTACACTTCCTTTTTTTAAATTTTTTACTACAGAACATGACATCAAAGAAAGGAGGAGCAGCCAAGCCCCGTGTGTCTGGATCAGGGGGCCTAAGCCTGCTGCCACCCCCACCGGGAGGCAAAGTTGCAGTCCCTCCTATTCCTCCCCCTTCTTCCACAGCTATTGCCAACCATGTCACACCACCACCCGTGCAGAAATCCAGTAATGCAAGCAGTGCAGGTAAACCTTAGCACTGAGCCAGCAGTTTGTAAGACAATGGCAGATGTTGCTTCAGGAAACCTGTGTTCAACCTATTGCCGGCAGTGCTCTCTGAGACGTGGTGTGTCCCAATACAGACCAAAGGTTTTAGTCTCCTTGGCAGCTCCAGTGTTCCCAGTGCAAGAAAGATGTGGACCTGTTGTAATAGGTCCAGAGGAGGGCCATGGGAATGGTCAGAAGGCTGGAATACCTCTCCTGTGAAGAAAGACTGGGAGGGTTGGGGTTGTTTAGCCTGGAGAGGATAAGGCTCTGGGGAGACTTTTCACTATGTAAAGAGAGCTTGTAAGAAAGATGGAGAAAGAATTTTACCAGGACTTGTAGTGACAGGGCAAAGGGTAAAGGCTTAAACTGAAAGAGCACAGATTTAGACTGAATATAAAGAAGAAATTTTTACCATAAGGGTGGTGAAACCCTGAAACAGGTTGGTCAGAGAAGCAGTGGGTACCCCGTCATTGGAAGTGTTCAAGACCAGATTGGATGGGGCTTTGAGTACCCTGATTTAGTGCAACATTTCCCTGCTCATGGCACAGCAGTGGGACTAGAGGAAGTGATCTTTGGAGGTCTCTTCCAATTTAAATCATCCTGTGATTCTGTAACAAAGAGGTTGCTGCAGTCTCCTGGATGTTGTGCAAAAAGTGTGACCATGCAAAGGTGTCTGGAGAGCTGATGATCATTTTGTGAAGGCAGAGACTTCAGCAATGCTGTCCATAGGTTTGAGTGAGAAGAAACCGTAAGCTTCTGAGTAGGGCTCATGTGGTCCCAGTGTGTGGTTTGTACTGGTAAGGTGGTGCCTGTTTGGCAGCTGTTGGGGTTGCTGAGCTTGGGTTGAGTCTGAGCCTTGTGTCTGCTGGGAGAGTTAATACGTGACAGATGTGTTAGGTGGTGTGCTGAGTGAGACTGGATAGTTCCTGAAGACAATGTACCCTTGCAGTGTCAGCTGGAGGTGTGCACATTCAGCAAAAAGAGATGCTGTTACAACAAACCCCTCAAAAAGTCTGACTTCTGCAGGGAAAGCTGGAATCCCTTTAAAGATTTTCTGCCCCTGCATCCAGGAGTGTGTTTACAGTGACAGTTAAAATGCCTGTAGGGTTTTCTGCATAAGCCAATGTATTTTTTCTCTTTCTTGCTCTCTTCTGCCTTAGATATTCTTTTAGACTTGGATGCTCCTGCAGCTGCATCCGAGGCACCAGTATCAGCTACCACAGACCTCTGGGGAGACTTCAGCACTGCATCCAGGTAAACTGTGATGAATGGAACACAAGAAGGGTACTGGCCTGATGGGTGTGGGAGGAACCAGAAGTTAAGAAGTCTTACTAGATCTGCTCATCTGATTTTCCTTTTTTTTGTTTCAGTGGTGTTCCCAATCAGGCTCCTCAGCAGTCCAACTGGGTCCAGTTCTGAATGATCAAAGCAGTGGAATGGGACAAATTGATGACCTAGAGGCACCAAATGGGATCAGAGGGGGCACAAACCTCTCTAGTCTTCAATCAAATTGGGACAATCCTTCATTTTTAGATCAGACCTTCACTTAAACTTACTATTTTTGGTCCCACTGAACCTAAAGAGAACATATACTGACTCCTCCCAAGACAGGCAAGGAGGAAAGAGGTAGCCTTACCTCCTGCATCCACTTGGCCATTACATGGTACATCCTAGCTCTTTTTCCCTGTCTTTCCATACAGGGAATGCAAGAATCTTGAAGAAAGTGGGTACAGGAGGAGGCTGGGTAGGTGCCTCTGGGTTCCTTGTCCTTCAGATTTTCTCTAGCTAGGCTGTTGCTTTTTGTGGCTGCTTTCAGTAGTGACTGCAGCCCCTATAGCTTGCGGTGCTGAGGACAGCTGCATTTGGCTACACCTGCTAAATGGAACCTCTAAGGAGATAGGTCTTGTCTCAACACAAAATCCTCTTGGGTTAGTGACATCTGTGGTGAGCAGTGACCCTCCCCATGCACACACTACTCTTCTGTCTTCGGTGCAATTCATGGTAGTGCTGCATGTCCTCATGCTCCTGTGGGAGGAGTCATGTAAGTTCTTGAGTAGACCTGCTGCCGGTGCGCTGTAGTTCCAGATGGGCACCCCATCTCGAGGCTCCTGATTTGGCTTGCAGGTTCACTGGAGGAACTTCTCTCATTTTAACTCCTTTCTCCCCAGGCAAAGGCCTCACTGTCACTGAGCTGTTTTAACTGGAAAGAGCTTTAAGAAAAAAGCCTGTTTTTACAATTTGGTAGTTACTTGCACTAGATGACAACCAGGTGATTCCCACCACTCAGCATTTCATGTTCCTGCATCACTATCCTGAGCCTTGGCCTTGTGTTGTGACTTGGCACTGTGTTACAAGTATTGCATATGTACAGAAAGAATTATGGTGGGACAATAGATTATTCTCTGATGAAGGGACAGTTTTCTTCCCCTTTTCAATTCACTCATTTGACCAAGAAATGTATAGTAGGCTCAATCCTGAGATCTGTGGGAGCAAAATTCTCCCACCTGTGTTCCTTATTATGACTTTTCTTCTGAGTCCAACTTTCAGGGATGTGAGCTAATTATTGAAACTTTGATTTTTTTTTTTTTTCCTTTTATTTCTAATGTTTCCAAGTCCCCTCTATTTCCTGTGTGGTTAAGGGAGTTAGAAAGAGGTAAAAAGCCATGACTTTCTACTTTTTTTCCTTTGAGAGAGTTTCCTGAGGCCCTTCATTGTGGACACTACTTCATCTTCAGCAGCTGTGGATGTGATTTGGGGTGTAAGTCTGTTGATTACTCTGGGTGAACTCACAGGGCAGGCTGAAAACCTCACAATGCTGAATTGCTACCCTTCATGCTGGCACAGAACCCAAAACACTAGCTGGGAAGATGGTCTCATTGACTCTTGGACAGCTGTACCCAGTTTTTGGAACACTAGGGCCTTGGTGCTTTGCTGGAAGGCTACTTCCTGTTTTGAACTCTCAACACAGCGACATTTTTGTGTCTTTAGCACATCTTCACAGGGGAATGTTTCCCTTTGGGCAAAAATTTTCTGGTGAGGCTTGTAAAAGCGTAGTTAGACGTATGCACCTTGTATTGGCAAAGGTCTTTTGTCATGTTTGTCTGGCTACAGTGGGGGCATTTTGGAGACAGTTTCACTTAGACCATCCCTCTGGGGAGCAACATTCTTGAAATAGCTCTAAAGCTGCTGCAGTTCCACTTTTGGAAGTGGGGACCAGTCTGCTCTTGGATGTATTTTAAGTAGTCATTTAACCCTGATTCCCTGGCTCTCTTGATGTTTCCCCCTGCCAGCCCTCCCCTGCCTTCACAGTCACTCCTGCAGTCTCACTGTACTTCAACTCCCTGCCTCCTGAACTTGTGGATGGCTGTAGTCTGCAAGCAACATCACAGGCTCTGCTGGGTCGGCATTTTGTTTTCTTTGTCTTTTTGTTTTCTCACGTCCTTGTGAGGTCCTGTCATTTCAACTATGTATCAATTCCCCAACCAAGGAAGTTCATGGCACCAATTAACAACTAACTAGGAGCCTCTTCTGTATTGTCTTAGTATTCTGGAGATAATATATTATGTATTTGAAAAGCTCAAGAAACAAAAATTAAAGATATATGTATATAAAGCATAAGATGTACTGGTGCAAATGGTAATTAAACAAGTAATACTGGGGAAAACAATGTCATGAGTCTTCTAAGTTGTCAAATTGTTTCTGCTTTGGAAGCCTCTAGGTTGAAGGTCTTCATATGTCCAGCAAGATCCTCACAGCCTACTTATCCTTCTGCATATGTTGTGGCCTACAGAGCGGACAAGAGCAACTTCAGGAATGATGGGTTTCAGGCTCTGTCTGGGCAAAGAGGTAGGAGTGTGGAAGAAGGACACAAAAATTACATGGCTGTTCAAAGTGGGGTAAAAAATGCATACAATACCAAATATGAATCAATAGCGTGGAAACAGGCCTGATGTAGGTTCCTATGGGACTGGGTAAGAGTATGGATAAAATGCACAAGTAAGAAGACTTGGTTGCCCAGATATTTAGCATCTCAGACATTAATGGCTTCTATAGCCTGCAGATATTTTCAGAAATTATTCTCTCCATGCTGGTAGATGGGAAACAGTCTCTGCCTACTAGAGATGGGTGAGGTGAGCCAAGTGGGCCCTTTGTTGGGGGCAGCAAGGACAGGCTGCCTGGGAAGAGAGAGGAAGTAGGAAGATAAGTGACAGTAGAGCAGGCAGGGGCACTGGCCTCACTAGCAGAGTGAGCAGTCCTGAAGTACCGAAGCACAAAGATCAGAGCAGGTCAGGATGAGGATTTAGATAGCAGGGTACATGGCCAGACTGGGACATGGCCAGGCATCGCTGTGCTAACTCAGGCAGGGACCAAGGGTGAGACCCTTAGCTATGATAAGCCCAATGTTGCTGAGGTTTCTCAAAGCCAAACACCTTTATTTACTTAAGCTGGACCTGAGTCCAGCTGATCCCCCAGGAGGTGAAGAATATGTTCAGGGCCTTGACATTGTTCTATCAAGCCTGCTTGCAGCCATCTTGCACAGCATGCTAGCTCCATGTTCCTCTGCCTGACAACAAAGCTGTGTATTTATGGCTGTGTTGAAAGTACAACGCAGGTCTTGTAGCCTGGGTAAAGACAAGAAGTCAACCTTTTAAGTCAGCTATTTGAATTGTCTAACATTCTAGTATCTGTAGTGACTGGGGAAAAAAAAGACATTTTTTCAGCTCTAGGACCAAAGCTTTTACCCTGTTTTGGTAAATGGGATGGGTATGTTGTATACATCCTGGCAGGGAGAAGATGAAGCATTTTACCCATAAGCTATGGTGGAGCTTCTCAGACTTTTCAGTAGGCAGTTGCAGCAGGAAGAGTTGAAAAGCCTAAAAGGGTCTTTCTCTAGAGTAGGAGAATTTTCAGATGAAATTCACCAAAGGGAAGTGCTGGGATATACTCGTGTTTGTGCATAAAGAAGCACAGAAGATAGGGAAACAGTACATGAGAGAGAGCTTAGTCCTGTGTGGAGATTTTCCCAGGCCCCATGCCTTTCCTCACAGCAAGGCCTGCTAAAATGCACAGCTTGGTGAGTCCTGTGCAAGTTTTCCCTTTATTCCAACTGGGAGACAGACTGTAGCACATAGAATCAGGAAACAAGTGTCAAAGGGAAGAGCCTAGTTTTGTCTGGTTTTTGGTTGTCAATTCTTCTGTGGGACCTGTAGTTGAGGTGGTATGTATTTTCCTGCCCCTTCTCCCTTTAATTATATTCTGTGTTCTGTGACTTTGTGTCAGAGCCATGCAGCAACTGTTCTTACCACAGCCACACAATATGGATTGCAGACAAAAACCTGCCAGATTTCACAAAGCCTTGATGCTGTGTTTGGACTCCTGAAGAAATGGAGAAGGGCTGTACATTGGAGGAAATCAAACAAAAACCAAACAGGAAACCAAAACCCCCAAAGTCTTCCTGAGCTTTGATAATAAGGTAAAAGGATCTGAATCTGAACTCATCCTGCTAAATCAGCATAAACCTACAAGGTTCTAGGAAGAAGAATGGAGCTGTTAATATATATTAGCAGAGCACCATGGCCCAAGTGGTTAACACACAGTGAATGCCTCCAGGTCTAGGTAGTCTGATGAGTGCTCATTACATTATATGAACAATAGAGTCTCATCTCATTTGTCCTGCCATTACCTACAGCTGTATGTCCCCATCCAGAGCTGGGGCTCTGATGGACATTCCTTGAAGCTGAGCATAGGAAAATCAGCCAGCAACAGCCTGCATCCTGACCAGAGCTGTGTTTTCCAGTCACTGCTGGGATCCTGCGGTGGACTTCTTGCATCACTTGTGTTTGGGACAGGCCAGGCGGGTAACTTGCAACGAATAGCCCGCTCTCCCTTTTCTTTCCCAGGCATTGTAGGATGGCAACTCCTGCATGTTGAGGCAGAGGCAGCTGCCTTGCTTAATCTACTGGCTTTTCAAGCCTTGAAGCAGTCTGAAGAGACATTCCCTAAAGGAGGGAGCTGCCTGTAACTTTCTTGTGTTGAGCCTTGTGTGTTAGGCACGTACAGAGGTGTTGCACTCCCTGCCCTCCCGAGCCTGGTCTGCGAGCCTGGCTGGGCTGGTGACACCGGCGACCAGGCGCCGAGTTCAGTCTCACCCGCGGCCGTGTGCTGCCATCTGCTGCCGAAGCCCTTTGTTGCGGGCTTTCCTGCAATCCCTGGGCTCAGCCACCGTCTCCGGGGACTGGTTGGGCACCCAGCAGTCGAGAGGGTGGCAGGTGGGATGCAAGCAGACATCACCTGAGACCTGGCTAGCACTGGTGGGATGCTCTCTGAAAAGAAATCACAGCTGGTGATGTGTAGTTTGATAGTTTAGCAATGATGGAACTGGTGCTTCCAAATGTAGCCGTGTCCTTCTATTCTACTGCCCTCTGTGCTTCAGAGGCAGGTTTTGTGCCCTCATGCACAAACATGGTAATGTAATGTAGGGCTTGGAACTGAGCTGTCCCAGGGCAGGCACATATCTCCTCTTGTGGCTGGTGTGCATAACGGTATGGATGTCTGTTGTCTTTAAAGTTTGGCCCAAAGGAATGGAACTCCTGGTCTTTTTCAAAGTGGTGGCTAAGCACTCGTTCATGAGTCCGTGTTTATGGTGCTAAGCAAACTGTTCAAAGATGTGTAAGATGCTGTGTTGGTGGTGCTACACAAACTGTCCCTTTGGTTAGCTGGCAGGGACAAGGAGCTGGATTTCTGTGAGAGGTAAGGGATAGGAGAGCATTTTCTTTGAAGAATATATGCTAAGTGGCTATAGATACAGCTGAATGTCTGGCCCAGAGTCAGGGGCTCCTGTCACCAGTACCTAAAGCCAAAGTCAATACCATGGGCACATGTACAAAGTGTGCTTGGAATTCACTCTTTTTGGGTAGAAAACCAGGAAAACCCTGAAGTGATACATCCCATACCGAAACAGGGTTACTGTAAGCAGATAACCTGCCCTGGGTAGCCTGGTCTAGCTCCAAAATAGTCCTGATTTGAGCAAGGTTTCTCCAGTCAGAAGTATTTCCTAGCACAACTTTTGTGCTTAGCTGTGCTGCAGTGTGTCCCATGCTGGGCCAGCAGTGTGGTGAGATGTCTGATGTGAGGGGCTGGTCAGTGAAGAGGAATGCTGAGATCTGGCAGTCATCCTTCCCCTCTGAAAGGGCAGAGCTCTGCAAAGACCAGGATGGTGTGCTGAGCCTGTGCTGTCCAGTCTTAACATGCTAAATATGCAAATAACTCTAATCCAGAGGCGGAGTCTAAGAGATGTGGGCCAAGGTGCTGTAGGCCATTGTGAGTCATCAAGGAGCACTTTGCCTTCTTCATCAGTCCCAGCCAGCAGGGAATCAGCAGCAGGGGCCCTTTGCCCTCTGGGTCAGTGCCAGCTCTGTGCTGGCGGCTGGCATCCTGGAGCGCCATTTGCCCACTTTTTGCTTACCTGTGCTGACTTCAGTGTCCTGGCAGGGTAAAAGTGGGTGACACAGGCACCTGGAGAGTGTGCTCTTAAAACAAGAAAAAAAAAATTACCCTATCTAATGGCATTGACATCTGTGTCACAAGGAGGTTCCTGTATATGGTTGAACCCCATAGTTTGAGGCCTCCCTGCCTGGCATTAAAATTTTCCTGTCATGTTTCATTGATGAGGTGCCAAGGAGTGTTTGGTTGAGCTGACTGTACTCCCTGGATTTAGATCAGCTTTCTATGGCTGTTTCCAGATGGCTTTTGCTTTGTCCGATCCTGACTGGACACATGGGATGGCTGCTCTTGAGGCAGGGGCTGGGAGGCTGCAAATGGCCTGCAGGGGCACCTTGGCTGCAGGATAAGGGGCAGCACAGGTCACTTGAAGTCTTCCTGATAAATCCACCCTTGAGGATAGGAGGGAGTGAGGGAGCTCTGCACTGCTGGGGAGGTTTGTGCTGCTATTCCAGTACCACCTGCTGGGACAGCTTAACCAGTTCAGCTCTCCTCAGAACCTCCCTATGAGAATGTTTTTTACTGCATCCCACTATCATGCATGGAGAGGATGTAGAGGGAAGCAGTTTAAGAGTGACCCTAATGCATGAGTCTGGGTGACTTTGTGTGGCAGCCCCATACTTGCTTGGTGACTGTGCTTGTTTTCCATTTTTTTCTTTTCTTTCTACTCCCCTCATTCCCCCTTCAAGAGAGGAAGATCACATGCATTCATCTCACTGGGCAGAGAGTAGCCAAACAATTCAAGGCTGTGGAGATCTGTGTGATCCTTAGAACTGGAAATGAAGCATGAAGAATTGCTTCTGTGGAGACGTGTTATGTGACCACAACTTGTGTATGCGAATTCCATATGCCCACTCTAAGATAAACTCCACAGCCCCACCTCTGAAAACAGGCCCCTGGGGTCTGACCAGGACTTGAATCTGGCCCAGGTTTGAAGTCAGATGTGGTGCTGTGGCAAGCAACTGCAGTATCTGGTTCTGATCTCCAACAATTTATAGCCTTGAGACTTGTGACTCAGATCCAAAAGAGGAAGGAGACAAAGGTAAAATGTTCCCAGTAATGGCATAAAACACAGCTTTGAGGTAACTGCATCTGCATGTGCCCTCTGTTGGGCTTTGATTTGGTAATCTGTTAATTGGGGGAAATAAATAAAACATATCTTTGCTCTTCTGAAGAAAATCCTCTGTTAATGCTATATGTGAAGAGGCAGGTTGGGGCTTCTTGTCTCTTTGAAGATTCTCTGGATCATGTTCTTCCTTTTCTTATTAATTCCCTTACACCTGAGGGATTTTGGTAACCTACCATCACACTAGAGTGAGCACACGACTTACCCTTCCCAATTCTCACTGAGTTTGAGCTCGCTCAGCTCAGGTAACTTTGGGACATGAAGTCCCAAAACCTTGCTTGAAACCCTCAGCACTTACTAGAACTTACTAAAACTTGGCAGGGCTGTGGCCATGGGAGAAATGCACAAGCTGTTTTTGAGAGGAACGTTTCTTTTCGTCACTCCTAGCTTTCTTTCGTTCTCCTATGTTCTGCATGCTACTGTAACCATAGCATTTTGGGGAGCTGCTGATCTCTGGCAATGTATTTGTGTCATGCTGCGTGGTTCTGCTCAGGATTCCCTGTCTTTCTGCCAACTCAGGCCTGCCTGTGGTGAAGTGCTGCCACCTACCAGAAACTTGTGTGGCTTCACAGTGCTACCTTCTGTTTAATCCCTCCCACTCATTGCTCTCACTCCCCTTTCCCACTGTCCATTCAGTACTTCCAAGTTTCCTCTTCACCCCTGGATGCTCAAATGTCTCTTTCCTGTGCTTTCACAGCTCCATATAAGCCATTTTTTCCTTGGTCTCCTAGCAACCTCTATGGAACCCTGGTTCATCTTCTACCATTAAAGGGGTTGACTGCCTTCCAGAAGAGGTCTCTTCTCCCTGTGGCTCTGGCCAGTGTCAGCCTTGGCTGAGAAGAGCATAGGGTGCCTTTCTCTCAGATCCCAGGAGGCTGCTGTGCTCCTACACTGTCCCCTGGAGGAGTACGAACTGCAGCATCCCACCCATCACTTCTCTAACCATGCAGCAGGGTACACAATGGGATCACCTTATTTGCTAGACTCTCTCTAACCAGCCAAATCCCTCAGGAGCTCTTGAGGACGTCTTGCTGCCTGAATCCCTTTGATTTGTTATCTGACATCCCTTATTAGCTGCTCAGTGTCAGGCCTTGGGTCCCCATTCTCTGTGTCCCAGTGCCATTTTATGCTCTTCCCCTGGCTGCTCTGCTCCATAGTTTTAATCTCTGAAAAGGAGCAAGGTGGTGTGGAGAGGAAAGACCAAGAAGGTGGCATAAATTCACTTCTGATGCTCTTTTTACCCAGGGACAGGGATATAAAGCCTGGATTTGGTTTAGGCTTTTATCTAAGTGACGTGGAAGTCTGAGTGCCGCAAAAGTAGGTGATGCCAGGACTGTACGCAAAGACCCACAAGAGGCAGGATTTCCTTACAAGAGTTACACTGACTCTCCCCAAAGTATATCATACTTATACACGTGTCCATCAATTAATTATTTTGTTATATTAACCTGACCACTAGAGATGTCAAACCTTTAACTTCCTAAATCTCCCTGAGACTTCTCCTCCCCTTCTTTGATATGTTCCCTGCCAGCCTGGGATTTGTTGATTAGAAGATAGTTTAAGGCAAAAAGTGACCTACTGCTATTAACAAGTGTTTCACCTTTGAATTTCCTGAGAATCCCTGGGACCATCTTGGCCAGACCTGCTAATTCCATAGGTTTTGCACAGTTACTTTTATTTTGGACAGATTCTTTGGTGTAGTCCCCACAAACCAGGGTTCTTGTGTGTGAATTTCACCAATTTATCCCATTGTGACATAAATAATTAATTTAGCTTTGTTTTGATGTCCTTGTTCTCTCTGACTACTTATTTTATGCCCTGCTCTTCAGTTGCCCTCAAGGCAATATATCAAATATAAAGGGTACAAGGAAGTTCTGACACCTTTGTTATGGTTTTGCACTTACTAGAGGTCATGCTCATTTCAATTTTCCTCATTTGGATGCAAAGTCAGCTTGTTGAAAAACGTATTGATAATCCCTTTGGGAAATCATTTTAGTCATGTCATGTCAGCTTCATTTTGCCTTTTGTCAAATCTTCTAAAGAAGGTCTAGGTATTTGGATGGCCAATTGATGTTCCTGTGTAACCTCTGTGTCACTTGTGATAACTCACAAGCCTCCATCTCAATTCCCTCAGCTGCCTCTCTCTATTCAAACTGGCTTGTAAGAAGTGTGTCACTTCCCTGCAGCTTCCACCACAGCTGTGGTCAATTTTAAAATGGGATTTTGGAACGTATGGGGTCAAAGCTTTAGGATTTGAGTTCTACTCTTTGCCTGTAAATTTGAATTTAACTCCTCAGGTTCAGCTGGATTTTCAAAAGGAGTAAGTCATGTGCAATGACACTGTTTCATCTGTTCACATGGACCTGCTTGCTAAATTGGGTGATGCTGGCTGTGGGGTGAAATTGCAGATACCACCTTATTCAAACCTCACTGACAAGTAGGGGAGAAAGAGCATAAGTGCCTCTGCTGGCTTCTCTTTGAGTCAGAGACAAATGGTGGCCATGGAGCTTGCAGAGCAACCAGCAGCTGGAGCACGCATAAGGAGGGAGAGCAGAACTGTGAGAGTTCCACAAAAGAGCTGGGACTTGTGAGGCACGTGGGAACTGAGAGCATGGGAGGCACCTGGCAGTGTAGGGTACGGCTGAGCTGAAAGACATCTGTGGGAAACACAGGTATTGTGGGAAGACAAGGGATTGAGCAGAACACAGGAGGAAGGGGAAGGGAGTTACTGAGGAACAGCAGTGAGAATGCAAGGAAGCAAAGCATGAATTTTGGGGATTTTTAAGCAAGACTTCTTTCAAAAAATATTTTTTTAGCACCACAACTAACTGCAGGATCCAATCGTTCCTATCTCGCCCTCATTTACATGCCATCGGTGCATATGAAATTCAAAGGACAAATTTTTCCCTCAGGAGTGTCACGTGATTGTTGTTACACATTGGCTCAGCACTGCATCCTATCGAAGTATGATTCAGAGCTGAATTTTGACAGCAAGCAACAACTCTGATGGCTGACAAAGAAGAATTGAGCTGTCTACTGATGTTTGAGTGTAGTCTAATGTAACCTAATAAAAAGAACAGCTAGAGCCTGAATTTGCATTTGAAATACTTTGGCTGCGTTTGGAGATGTTTCAATGGAAAAAGCTCATGAAGCTGCTCTGTAACTTCCTTTTCTGTCTGCTGATTGCGTTTCCTGTTTCTGCACAGTGGAAATCTTGAAACTCTGCCAGGAAGTAAGCCTTTTCCCCACAAGACTCAGTCTGCTGAGACTTGGTTGGGTGGGGACAGGGGGAAGCATGCAAAGGATTGCTGAATTCTCAACAAGAAATTTGAAGGCTTAACTAGATTTCAGCAGACACTTAGGGAGGCTTAATTCCAGCGAGAGGGCCAGGACTGAAGACAAATGATAGTGCTGTAAGGATGTCAGAAAGAGAAGCTAGCAGCATGCTTGCTGGAGGGACCAGGCTTCTCCCTGCAGCTGTTCTTATTCTTGTGTAAAAGTTACCCTCTCTGCACACAACACATAAAGGAGAAGTAAAGTTAGCTCAGGACATGAAAGACACAAGGAGGGTCCTTGGTAAAGACATCCAGTTACATATGCATCTCTCTGTTTAGTGGCAGTTCTCCATAATCTGTGTTCAGATTCCCTTCTACCACATTGTTCTTTGTTGTCTGGTGCATGTTCTTCCTTCTCCTGCCCTATCTCAGCTCCAACTCTGCTCTGTTTACCTTCTGTACTCTCCTGTGAGCATCTCATTCTGTTCTGCCTTAAGGGAATTACAGCTAGCCAAACTAACCAGCTTCTTCCTTCCGGTTGTTTTCGAGACCTTGTTGTGGCTTTTCAGTAGAGGGGGTTTATAAAAAAGATGGAGAGAGGCCTTTTAACAGAACCTGGTAGGATAAGGGGTGATGGGTTTAAACTGAAAAAGCCAGATCTAGATTAGCCATAAAGAATACATTCTTTAAAATGAGGTTGCTGAGATGCTGAAACAGGTTGTCCAGAGAAATTTCAGATTCCCCTTAATTGAAAATGTTTAGGCTGGAAGGGGCTTTGAGCAGCCTGATGTAGTGAAAGATGTCCTTGCCCATGGCAGGTGGGCTGGAGAAGATAGTCTTTGAAGGTCCCTTCTGACCAAACCATAGTCCTATCTGCTGGCTGAACCCTCCTCACCCTGCCTTATTGGCGTCTGTTCTCAGAAGTCTTTCTGATTTAGAATGTATCTCAAAAGCCATTTCCCTTGTCTCCTTTCAAGATCTGCTCCAGCTTGAAATTAGACTAAGCACTGACACTTTGCCCAAGGTAATATCAGAGGTCTTTACCAGAAAGCAGATAAGGGAGGTAAATGACAGTGTTGGAAAAGCAGCGGAAAAATGTAAACCATCCCTTTCCAGCCTCTGAAGTGGCGCCTGAAGCAAGCACTGCTCTGAACTTCCATAGGCTGTGAATCAGGTTTTAATAGAAAAGTTTCTGTCTGTACTCTTCCCAATAATCTCTCAGACCATCAACATATTTTTTTTTTTAAAATTCCACTTTGCTTGTTCTTCTCCCTGACCCCAGCCTGATCCTTCTGTTTCTTCATGGACATGTCAACCGTCTGATTATTTTTATTGCTTTGTCTAAGGCTGCAACTCCCCAGTCTCATTTCTACAGGAACCTTTCCTAGTCTGAGATTTATTCTAGTGCTAGCTTTGAACCGGGACTGACTTTGAAAAATGAGACATAGCTGCAACATTTGATATAGCAAATGCAGCTTAACCACAAGGGACAAGTAGGGCAGAAAGCATTTTGTCCTGGACTGCAGGTTAAACTGGGCTAGGAACTGTGATATCTGCAAATGTGAGAGCAATGGTAGAATTACTAATAGACAAAAGAAGACATGAAAATACGGGGAGATAGTTAAGTAAGAAAGTTAAAAAATTTAAAAAAATTTCTATAAATGTCTTGAAAAGGAAGCCTGTCAGCTGAGAATCTGATATGGGGAAGGAGTGCAACTTCCTTTTCGGTTGTTAGGTTCTCATTTTTCTTTTATGTCTCAAGATTTTCCATGGTGCCAGGACTGATTTCCTGGGCTAAGAAAATGAAGATCTCTTTGGAGCATTTCTGAGCTCCCAGGAATTCTCAGGTTATCACCAGTGTTTACAGTGTTCAGCACAGCCTTCTTTGATGGGCAGAGGGTGAATGAACAGATGGGAAAGGCTCAGTAACCTATTAGTGTCACCCTCTGGAAACAAGGAGCTAAAAGGACCACCTTTTACGTGGCAAAACTAAGGAAAAGGTCACACTGTGATTAAATGGCATCAGAAATCACCTATGCTGAGGTGAAGTTCAAAAATGAATCACCGGCTCCAGTGGTCAAAGGTAAGGAATAAATGGGTTATTTGGGAGGGAGGGAGCAGGGCTGAAAAAGAGGCAATGGAGATTTTTCCTCCTGCGACTCTGGTTCCTACCTGATCTTGATGGATTGGTTAGAAAAAGGAGCTAAATGCTGTGGAGACTGAAGGAGTTTTGAAATAAGAGTCTTGAGGAACGTCTCCAAGAGGAAAGGTGAATGGGAGTTGCAACATTAACAAGGATGAATACCGGGAGCACAAAGAGTGGGTTTCAAATGAGCATTCATTAAGGAATCTGTTTGGCTCCCTCAGTACCCTACATGTTATGTAGTCTTGAAAGAGTCATTTTTGGACCATGCTGAGTACCAACAGTAGAGCCTGTGGTATATTATAAACAATCTTCTCTGTCACAAAGGTGGAGGGGCTCCCAAAGCAGCAAATAATCCCAAATCCTGGCTGCTCTTGGCTCTGAGTGAGACTACAGATTTCTGCTTGTGGAGAGGGTAGAAGAATCAACATGCCTGCTTATAGTAGAGCAGTCAGTTGTACTCTGCAGCTTCATGAGAAATGGTACTGGCTGCAGAAACATAACCCCATTGCCCATGGCTGATTGAGAAATGGTCCTTGGAGAAGAGAGACCCAAAACTTGAAGACCCTAAAATATACAGAAGAAGAATTATTTAAGATCTGGAGGGAGATTCAAATCTGTTATTGATGGCTTCCATTCCTGAAAAACGTTTAGCACACCAAACAAACTATTAAAAGATACAATGGTAAAATGGTTCTTTTACTAGATTTTGTGCAAATCTAAAGTACATTCTGCTTAGTATGTACTCTGTAGTCATTATGCCACAAGTAGGAAATGTTCTATGTAAGGTTCACTGCTTCTGCCTGACATACAGGACCCTACACAACAGCATGTTGTTACAGGGCAGTAAAAGTATGTGTGCATAAAGCAATGAATAATATTTTTTAAAAAATAAATAATTACTGCTGCCTAAGGATATTAGCTTGCCTATTTATAGCTTTACCTCAGTTTTACAGTCCCAAACAGAGCAGACATTAGTTCCAGGTTACTCCTTGCCTCCTCTGAGGCATGACTCATGGAAATAAAGAGTGTACATAGTCCTGTATGACTTGAGAGTTGACTGTTTTCAGTGCACCAAGATTAGTTGGCTCTGGATGTAGTTAGCATTTCCACTATGGGGAGGTGGAGGTGGTGGGAGTTCCCCATTGTGTTCCAAATGATTATTCCAAAGACATCAAGTGTTGTCATCATGCTGGCCACATTACAGAGCACAGACCAGCTGTGGAAAGCATTTTGAAGGGAGCTCAACCCACCAAGTGTGCACAAGATTACTGCACTTCAGTTGTGTTGCTGAGGTGCACAGCATGCAGTGCTCCCTGTGCCACCTGGGTGTGAGTGTGGGATGCTCAGGTCTGACTGGGCACAGGCTGAACAATCTCTGAATGTGCTGCATATCAAAAAAATCAGTTGGACTGGTTAGAGCTATTTCTGAAGTAGGTGGTTGGACTCCCGATCATGTGGGGGCTCCTGGTTTTCACTGAGGCAAGAGCTCTAACTAGAAAAACATGATTTGACCAGGGAAACCTGGACCTTGTCTGTCCCCACACATTTTCTCTCCAGATAATGAAAGAGTATGCCTTTTGCCCTGCTGTAGCAGTCTCTCCCAAGCCTTTGGGAAGTAGTCAGAAGGCTTCCACAAAGACCAGTTTTCTGACAGTCTTTCTTACTAGGCATGTCTGGCAGGTACACTTGGCTGCTGACAGACCTGGGACCTTTGTGCTGAACTATGAATGAAGGCTCTCTAAATCTTAACTTTAATAGCAGTCTCTCCCAAAACTACTTTATTCCTGTTCTGCAGTGAGTGCTGCTGTCTCTTTACTCTCCTATTTGCCCTGGCTGTTGTATCTGCCACAAGCTAGAGCAATCCCTTAACACGTGTTTGCTTCTCCTTCCCCGTGACCCACTCTCCTCCCTGCTCCCAAACCTTCTCAGTACTGGCAATATCCCTCTAGACAAAAATGAGGTCCTGGCAAATCTTAATCTGATTACTTTACTCAGGCAGCTGGACACAGTCCTCTCTTCTCCCCAGACATCCAGCCTAGCACAACCTAGTTTTATTACAGCAAATCGTTGAATCCTGACTTGGAAAACAGAGATGGGAGGAAAAAAATATATCTTTTAATCTCCCAATGATGATGTGCCATCATAGCCTTGCACATTTTTTGTCTCCCATCCTCACTCAGATTACACCAACATTCTGCACAGGAAATCCAAAAAGCTAAGAAGGAACTGAAGCAGGCAGACAAAGTTTTCTGGGAAGAAGTCAACATGAAATCTTTCCTTGTATGTCTCAAGTATCACAGTCTGAGCAACGTTGCATTTGGTAGCTTTGGGCTCAATCTAGAAAGGCATTGTTTCACTTCAGATTTTGAGGCCCTGTGAAGAGCTCACCCCCAAACACCAACAATTATCATTGTTGGCTCACTGTCTGGGCTGAGAACGCATTCACTGAATTTGACTTTTCTCCAGAAACCACAGACATTCCCTGCTCTGTCCCAGTCTGCCCTTCTCCAAAACCTTGTAACTTCCACATCAGAATTATTTTTTTTTTCTTTTGTGGAGCACTCCCTTGAGTAGTACATCCTTGGTATGTGGACTGTGGACTGGCAGACCCATAGTTGAGTGTGGTGTTTTGTTTGGTGTGTTTCTGTCACTTTTAGTACCTCCGGAGACAAAGAAGCCTGAGCACCATCCCCAGAAATACCCACTCTGGCTGCCATGGTCGATCTCACTCCTGCTCTTCTTGGTGTGCTTTGCCCTTGTTGTCATCCTTCTTGGTGAGTATGTGCAGGAGATTACAAGGGAGAGGTATGGGGGAGTGCTGGGAGAAAAGTAGAGAAACCATGGTTTGTGTTTGGGCTTTGTGTACGGTCTCAGGTTTTGCTGCCCTGACTTTGTATATGTCTGCATACTTACCCCAAATCTTCCACTGTTTACTCTGAGGCTTTGTCAATGTGCCCACATTGCACATTCCAGTCTTGCATGGCCTTTTTGGAACTCTGGAACAAAACTCTCTACCTTGATTCCCCACAAAAAGAACTCACATTGGGCAGATGGGAAAAAGTGGAGACAGAAGCACAAGTGTCTGTACAGGCAGCTGAATCTGCACTTAGGCTCTCTAAGGTGCTTGGATATGCTTTGTATCCTAGTGGAAAAAATGTCTTCTCACAGGCATGGCATATCCAGGATTGACTGTACAGTGCAGTTAATTAACTCTCACAACTTTTTAGGGTTGATTGCAGAATTCATTAGAGGTTATTCCTGGACATGCTGTTTGTGAAGATTGTGATCATCGTTTCAGTCTAATTTTCTGTTAGAGATAATTAATGGCATGTTTGCACACGTTGTCAATAACCACAATGGATTCTGGAAGAGGTATCTTATTACAATAAATCACTGCCTTTCCTTTTGCCCTTAGTGTCTGTGTCCCAGAAGTTTATATTGCTTTGTTCCTAAATGTATAACCTTTCATAGCACTCAGCCAAATGGTTGGGGAGCTTCAGGCTGGGATATTAGCATCTGATACCTTGTGATACACATGGAAGGTTTAATTTTTAGTGAAAATTTACTTATCCAAGTTAATTGACGCTGCACAGGATTTTGGTTTAGCAGAGAGATACAGCATTTAAATGAAACAGCAGTACAAATTGCATGTAGCAGAGAGTGGCCACTGCAGTGCACAAATGGATCACAATACAAACATGATTTTAAATGTTGGTCATGCAAGCATGGAATCATAGAATCATTAATGTTGGAAAAGACAGCTTAGGTCATGTAGCTAAATGACTAACCAACCACTGCCAAGCCCACCACTAAAACATGTTTCCAAGTGCTACATCTACTTGCCTTTGGAACACTACTGGGAATGGTGACTCCACCAGTTCTCTGAGCAGCATGTTCCAATGCTTGGCTACCTTTCAGTGAAGAAACTTTTACTAATATCCAAACTAAATGTTCCCTGGCACAACTTCAGACCATTTCCTCTTGTACTGTTTGTACCTGGGAGAAGAGGCTGACCCACACCTGGCTACAACCTCCTTTCAGGGAGTTGTAGAGAGTGACAAGGTCACCCATGAGCCTCCTTTTCTGCAGGATAAACACTACCAGCTCATTTAGCTGCTCCTTGTAGGACTTGTGCTCCAGACCTGTCCCCAACTACATTGCCCTTCTCTAGACATGCTCTAACACTTCTATATCCTTCTTGTTATGAGGGGCCCAAACTGAACATAGTTTTGCAGTATGCTCCAAATCAAGACATTGAGTGCCCCCAAATACCAAGAAAAAATAGGGGAGTTAAAGCCAGCTTAGGCTCATTGCTTTCTTCAGGTATATTTTTGTTAGTCATTCAGTTTCTTACACTGATTTGGACTAAAATATACAATTGTCCTGTGCTGGTTTGGCTAACTAAGGAAAATGCTGGCCTCTTTTCAGTCTCTAAAGGGATGAACACTTCCACAGTAGGTCAAATCTCTCAGCTGATCTAAACCAAAAGTCACCTCTCTTTGCATCTTTTCTCTTTGTGTAGCGACAAGGTGACCTTTATTGGCAATGGGAGTGGTCAGCCAGGCATTGCCCTTGCCCATCTCCTCTGAGCCTCCTTCCATTACAGCAATTCACTAATCCAGCACCAAAGCTACTACAATTGTTCTGCTCCTAAGTCAAAATATTTCTAAATCAAATGATTGATGAAAATAGACATCTGGATCGCTAAGCACACCCTCATCAGCTCCTAATCCATACTCCTGAGTGTCTGACTTACTAGGAAGTCCTTGGGACAGTGGATGTGGCCTGTCACCAACAGTGCATTATTCCCCACAAACTGGGAGCTAGGAAGGCCTAGGAGTTTATGCTCCACCCTGGTTTCAGCAGCTCCCACTGTATGTCATTACCTTCACCTGGACTGTGTGTTGCTGATGGAACAGGCCCAGCTGATGGGTGACTCCTCCAAATGCCAGTTGATGTGCAGTTTAGGAAGAGACAAAGGGTGACAGTGAGAGGCTGCTTTGTAGACTGGCAGCTGGGCTCTAGCTGTGTGCATGGCAGAGTGGCTGTGGTTGGGTGGCATCAATCCTGCCGTGTGTGGCATGTCCTCAGTGGGATGTGCTTCCAGGGGTCCTTCTGCTGACTTGGAAGACGGTCTCTTTCTGGCTGGGAAGGCAGCTGTGCCACTGGTTTGGGCCAGGAGAGGTGACAGCTGGGACAATGCTTGGTGGGGAAGTGGTGGCAGGAGGATCAAGGGGCCAGAGATGCTGTGTGAGGAGCTGGGAGGAAGGGGTAATCCTGCTGCCTTTCCTCTCCCTTTGCAGTGGTTCCCTTCTGCCACAGCACTGACCAGCCCACAGCCCTGCAGCAGCAGTTCTCGGAGTGGAAGTGCGACTCGGCGGTGCCACAAGGCACAGGTCAGTACTTGCAATGTCCCCTCTTCCTTGGCCTTTCTCGAGACCCGTGACCCCATTACAAGGATTTGTAATGGCTTTGGGTACACAAAGCTCACTGCTCATACCCCAAAGCAATGGGAAGAAATGTCTGTAGTATCCCTGATTTTTCAAGAACTTTCTTGTTGCTTTGAGAATTAAATGTTCTGATCTTGTTTTCATAGTTGCTAATCACTTTCTCAGGAAAGGAACTATAAACATAGATGTTTATACATTCTATTAAAGAAACGTCTTCTGATGGAAGTTGCTCGCGACCAGTGTGATTGGGAAAGTGGTAATGTAAATATCCAAACCATGGCCATTCTCAAAAATCTATAAATATTGAAGTCACAGAATAAATAATTTCCTTTTCCTATCATTTCCTATCACTCCTATACCTTGAGCCGTTGTCAGTGTGAATCATTTCATGTCCTACAGCGACATTTTCTGTCAGGAAAAGTCACTGAGGAGGACATGAGCACTGTCCCTGGAAAACGTGGATCTTTGCAATCACCATCTCTTGTTAGTAGGCTTCATCTCTCTGTCCTCTCCCTGCACAGCACGAGGTTGGACGTGCTGCCCAAATGGCTGGAGAAGGTTCCAAAGAAGCTGCTATTTCCTGTCCCTTGACACAATGAACTGGGCTGAGAGTGAGCAGAACTGCACTGGGATGGGCTCCCAGCTGGTGGTAATCAACAGCAAGGAAGAGCAGGTACGTGCACAGGGCTGAGACAGGGATCCAGCAGGCAGAGACACAGTGCTGGGCCCTGGAGGGGACTCAGAGCCCCTCCTTGTCCTGCAGGTAATGGGGAATGTCCTGTCTGCACCTCTGCAGCACCAGCCCCACCCCACAGAGACTCCTGATGTCTCCCTGTGCTCAGTCCTGCTCCTCATGGACATTATGCTCTCTCTCTTTCTCTCATTGACAGGTTTTCCTCTCCATGCAAATAAAACAACCTCCTAGAAGAGAGAATTTCTACATCGGTCTGTTTGAGGAGAAGGTGGGCAAGTGGAAGTGGGTGGACAAGACTCCATATAATGAGAGCGCAGCGTGAGTATCTCTGGATGAAGAGTGTTTGATGTAATTCCTGATAGGGAATTAAAATAGGAGAGATGTCAGAGGTTCAGCTGGTGCATGAGAGGGGGTTGTCTCCAGACTTCCTGGTGAGAGATCAAAGATACAGCAGAAGAGGGCTGTGTGGTACACTGGGTTCACATGGCCCCGTCTGTGCTGATTATTGGTTATGAATTAACTAACTGTGACATGGAAGTCAAGGCTGTAGGCATAGAAAAAACTTCAACTTGCTGGCAGCAGGGACCCTTCAGAAGCCTGATGACCAGCCTGGCCTGACCTCCATTGACTGCACCTGTATGCACAAAATGGCTTGTGCTGGAATGCAGGGAAAGAGATGGGGCACAGGGAGAGCACCAGGACTGTCCTTGCTGTGTCTTCTTTTGGAAAACAAACTTGCCCTGGAGGCTGACATGGGCCTCTGCTGGGTGTGAGGTGCCTGGGGTGAGTGGTGGTGATTAGTTCCCCCCAGCGGGATGGAGGAGGGACCTGTTGTGCTGGAAAGCTGTAGGGAGGAGGCAGGTTTCCACGTGACAATGGTGCCAGTGGGATATGGAGTGGAAGAGCACTGCTTCTGTCCATGAAGCAGCATTGGGAATTTCTGTCTCTTCCCTTCAATTCTTGCATCCCACTGCAGCCTTTTCCAGCAGTGCTTTACGGTGGACACCAGGGAGTAACAAGCCTGTCTCTGTCCCAGGTTCTGGCGAGAAAAAGAACCAAGTGATACCCTTGATGAGAACTGCACGGTAATGCATGTGCTTGAAAAATCTCTCAACAACTGGAATGACGTCAGATCAGATTTGATGCATCATCGAATTTGTGAAGCTGCAGCAGTAACTCTGTGATGGAAGTACCCCTGTCCTTAGTAAAGCTGGGAGCTGAGCAGTGAGCTGGGAACAGCGCTGGCTGTGTGGGGAGGGGTGGGGAGCCCTGATACATCTTCACTGTGTGGGGTGGGACCATGGGTGTGAAAGTGCAATGAGCTTTGTCCAGCATCCCCCGTGCATGGGGTGGCTCAGGAAACACAGGAAGGCTCAGGCTCACTGAAGCTGGTGCTGTGTTCTTGTGTCCTCTCTGAGTGGGTCCAGCAGCCTCTGGCTGAAAAGAGATGGACTTCTCCAGGAGGAAGACACAGGAATGGAAGACACATATCCAGAGATTCAATGTCCTTTGTGTCCTTGAGCAGAGCTGTTTGCTTTTTGTTGAGTCACACACAAAATGTCCTCTAGCTGTACTGGTTTTGCTGAACAAATTCAGAAATCTTAGACAAGAGAAAATACAATATCGCACCAATGAAGAAAGGCTCTGTGCTGTGTCTCTGTATCTCTCTTTTCCCCCATCTCCGAGCTGGAAAGCTTTTGTCCTAGAATCGTGGAATGGTTTGGAGTTGCTGGGCTTGGCACTGGGTGGAAAGACCTGCCGTGTCCAGGGTCTTTAGCGACATTCCCACGTGTTTCTGGCTTTTACCATGTAGGACTCCCCTTTAGGCCTCCCCTCTGCAGTAGCTTGTAGCACACAAGCAGGACAAGGAGCAGAATTCCTATCTTCCCTCCTCCAGACAAGAGCCATCCCAGCACAGGAGGGTTACACCTGCTGTGGTGAATCCAGCTGGATGTGCACATTCCCTGAAGGACAGAGCTGACAAGCAGGTCCCTCTGCTGGGTGTCTGCTCCCGGGGCCAGCCTGTGGTGAGCAGCAGTCCCTTGCCGGGTCTGGACACGGCCCCCTCGCCTTGGCTTTAGGAAGAAGGTGGTATTTCATACAGGATTGCTGCCTCTAGGAACAGAGCAGGAGGGGAACAAGGGTGATTCATTCCAGGAGTTTGGGATGAATCAGTGTCGTGGTTTTGAACCAGTAATTAACAAAAAGGGAAAAAAAGAATTATTTATTTCTTGCTGTGAGATATGGATTAAAACAAGAGCAAACCAGGCATAAAACTTAAAAGGAATAAAGAAAGTTTATTGACAAACTACAAGAATAAGAACCCCAGAATAAACTTCCAGAAAAAACCTTTTCATTTCTCACTGCCCACCATTCTTTTGTTCACATGACAACAGAGACAAAAACTTTAGAACTTTGATGGTTTAAACAGTCCCAATTCCTTCTATAGTCTTTTCCTCAGTTTCTGTAGAGAAACAGAAGTTCCTTTCTGTTAATTTATGGAGTTTCTCACAAGAAAACTATTTTTGTTATAGTTTTCCGTTTCTTTGATATCAGCTGCCCAGAGCTGCTGTTATCAAAGCCCACCCCTCCCATTCCACATCACTCTGAAATGTGTTATGGATCATTAGTTTGGGGATAGCATTTTTAAGGATAAGTTATTCAAAGGTAAAAAGTATTCTTCATCTTTTTCTGTGAGCTTCACTAGAAAACAGTTTTCTCATTGCCTCTCAAGGCTTCAACTCTCCCAGCACTTCACTATACCACAGTTACTCTACTTTTTACTCAAATTTACACTTTGAACACTCTATTCCTCCCCATACTCCATCATGAATTAAAGGAGTTCTTTTCAGGACTTCATTGTCCATCCCCATAGTTTTAACAGAAAGATATTTCAGCTTAATTAAAGCATCTTCTTAATTCTCTACCTTTCTTGAAGCTTTTTTCTTTCTTGCCACTAGTAGTTTATAAAGTCTCTTTTCATGTTGATCACTCTCCTTTTCTCTCTCTGGATAAAAAGATTAACCTGCAAGTCTCATCTGGATAAGAAAGAGTTAAAATCCTGCCCAAGCTTTTGTAGATGGTTTGGTGATCTCTGCTGAACAGGAGCTGGAGCCATCTGCGATGGAAAGTTCCTCATAGCTGCTCTGGAGAGCATAGTCACCGTCTCTGCTTGCTGCAGGCTTAGAGCTCTTCTCCTTCTTTACTCGGCAGTTTCTGGTAAATTCCATCACAGCAAAACCTGCAGCCAAGCCAGGAACCGGCCTGGCCCGGCTTGGCTCGGGGCAAGCTCCCGCAGGCCCCATCTCCCAGCCGGGAGAACGGCAGGCCCAGCCCGGCCCCCGCCCGGCCACGTGGCCTGGGCAGGGAACCGGAGGGCAGCCGGAGGTCTGCTACCTTTCACAGCCAAGAAACAAAGAGAAACAACAGAGTTCTGGTTTTACACTTTAAGGTGGGGTTCACAAGTTGATCCCACTTTTCAATGGCTAAAACTGCTGTCAATTCTCAGCAATGACCGATAATTGGTCAGGAGAAAAGACTCCCGGCAGTCCCCAGCAACTTTAACTTTCTTAAAGGTAAAGTAACCCCATGACAATCAGGATCTGGAAGAGTCTGTTTCCATGTCCCTCTGAGTCCCCAGATCCTGGAGCTCATCATTCCCTGCAAGGATTGACAACATCCTGAATCCCGACAGGCCAGAATCATTGCAGAGAAAGTGAACCTAAGCATATACATCCCCAACAGTTCAGCCTCAATGGTGAGAGTGAGAGCCAGCCGAGTACATCTCATCCTTGGGTCCTGCATAACCTGTCTCACAAAGCTCCATGAGAAGGAACCTCCAGTGTCCTCCTGGATTGTTTGTACTTTAATGCAGAAAACAAAGCTCACAAACTGCAGCCCAAGTTGCAGAGCCTGACAGCTGCCCCTGTGAGCTGCCCTCACACCCTGCTGGGGCTTCAGGGCTGTGGGGCTGGTTTTCTGGCTGTGAGAGGGCAAAGCAACCAGGCACAGTGGAAGCAACTTTCTCTGGGATTAATTCTCTCTTCCTGTGTTATCCCTGCTGCCAGCACTTCTCCTGTGTTTTCTGCCCTGTGCTTTGTTAGTATTTCCTTCCAGGCTACTTGCCTTTATGTTAGTGCTGCAGACAATTCTTTCCCTTCAAATCTATTGGAATTCAAGAAAACTGGATAGCAGGACTGCTCAGGGGATTCACATTGATGGAGAAACGGTCATCAACCACTGAGAAAGATAGAACATCCTCCACCAAGTTAATTTCTGAACATGAGCACATTTGTTGTTCTTTATACTTGGAACCCTCTCCAGCCTTACCCATCCCACTTCTTGTTGGTCGTATGGCCTGGACAGCAGCAAGTGATAAAGGTATCTGAGGCACAGAAGAAACACTCTGAAAACAAAGTTTGGAAGAAGCAAGAACTATTTAAGAGAGAGAGGAGAGAGAAGTGGGAAGGAAGTGGCCATTGAACTCAGGGTGCTCTGCAACTTGGCCACCTTTGTCTGTAACAAGCGCCCTGGCAGCTGAGTGCCATGGGTGACCTCACTCAAGGCACTGAGGGGTGCAGCAGGCACAGGCCCACAGTTCTGCAGTGTGACAATGTGACTCTGTGCTTTCACCTGTGGTTCACTGCTGTTGGAAGAGGTGTGGATACACATGAACCCTGCATGTCCAGCAGGAAGTGGGTGGGACCAGGGAACCAGTGTTCCCCAAAGGAGATGTGTTCTTGCACCTGCACTTCCTGGCGGGCTGGTGGGAGACTGGAGGTTGCACAAGTCTTGTGGATGTTTATGTATGTGGGGTGAGATCTTGTGAACATTAGTTGCATAAAGATGCTTAGAAACATAGGCTCTGACCCAGCCTGCAGCCTGTTGTGCACAAAATAACAGAATCAGAGGATGTCTTCTACAGGGAGCTCAGGCCTGTCCTCACCTGGAAGCAATTCTGTGCCCTGATCTTCTGATGCTTCAGCTGAAATGGCTGTGCTCTTGCCATCAGCTCTTCCACTCCTGTGACACTGCACCCATGCATTCCACTCCAAAGGGAGGAACCAGCTGATGGAACAAGGCTGTGTTCCCATCTCAGTCCATTAAGAGGACATTGGGATCCAGTAGTGGTCTTTATTCCCTAGGGGCATCCATAAGAATATGAAGCTGCAGGACTTTAATCCAGGTCTCCTTGAGAACTGCTAGAAACACCACATATGGCTGCAGCTTTTGTAGTCAGAACCAAGGAAAAATCCCCAAACTATCCTGCAGTGGGATTGTGGCACCATCCAGTGATCATTTCTGTCCCCCAGTCCCACAAAGACAGGGCATAATGTACACCTCTGCCAAAAGCTCCATCCTCTTCTCTAAAGGAATTAGATAAAAATAGTGTAGGCAACTTCTCTGTTGTGGTCTGGATTTCTGGGCTCAGGATGTTCGTGAGCACAAGCTCTTTCCTGTCATTTCTGGCTCTCTTTTGCAGGGTGTGCTCAGTGGGTTTAGCCCTTTCCTAAGAAATGCCAAATATACCTGCCCAGGTATGTATTTTCAAACGCACACACACCGTCTCTGCACAAACAAGAGATGGAAGGCCATGTAGGACCTGTGAAACTGCCTGAGGCTGTGCAAAGGGAGACTGTGTGAGCTGCACTGATGTTTCCCTTCATTTGTTTTCCTTTGCCTCAATGAGTTTGTGTTGGAATGAATATTCTGTGAAATGTCCTGGCAAAGTAAGATGCAAGTTCCTTAATCTCTATGTGCTCTGGGGTACACCCAGGATATGGGGTTTTCAGCACATCACATCAGAGCCTGTGACAGGCCCTTACCAGTGTGGGAGGTGGCCTGTGCAGGAGGAAGGCTGTTTGTGGCCACACTGGTAACGGAGACCCTTGGAGAAGAGTGATTCTCTTGTAGAGATGATGGATCACCAAAGCAGAGTCAGTCCTGGAACTGCAGGTAACCAACCCCCAAACCTTCCTTCCTTTCTGTCCTCCTGCCAAAGGAGATGGGGGAAAGACAGGGCTGGGATGGATCTTGGCCATGGTGTGGTCGCCGGCCTCCTGCCAGAGGATGGGGCTTAGGACAAGAGGAAAGCAACAGATGAGGGAAGTGGGCAGTGCCCAGGCTGGCAGAATGAGCTTCTTCCTAGAGCCAGGGGGAATGGAAGTGCAGGCAGACTGTGCCCTGCTCTTCCCTTCAGTGGTTTGTCACTACACAGTGGGGCTGAGGGGTGCCATCCTTCTGTGATTCCACCGGTAAAGCTCTCCGCGTCACGCCGAGCACAAGTCCCTGCTCCCATCTCTGGTGTCTTGAAGGACAGCCCAGCCAGAGCTCTCCCAAGAGCTCCCAAGTGCATTTTCCCCTTGTGGAAGCAATCCCTTCTGAGTGTCTGGCTGTGCACACCCTAAGCTGGGCAGTCACTCCTTTGGGGGACCGTGCCATTGCAGAAAGGGGCTCACGGGATGCAGGCAACATACAGCTAGTGAGAGAAAGAAGCTCTAAAGAGAGAGGAAGAGGAGGGAGTTCTAGAAAGAGCATTCAGGGACACACAGGGGTAATGGAAGGGAACAAGGAAAATGTGTTGAGGAGAAAGGAGGTCTGACAGGACAAAGAGGGAGTGAGGATTGGGCAGAATACAGACGTGTCTTGTAAGAAACAGGGAAATAAGAAAACAGCCTCAGGGCAGCTCCTGTGTTACCGTACTCTGTGGCTCTGAGCCACTGCTAGTGACAGGCAGCAGGACCTGCTTCCAGCACCTGTGGGGCTCCCCAGTCCTTGGAACAAGGGACCAGTAGGCTATTGGGGTATGGAGCCACCTGGGTCATGCTGCCCCCAGCTCTGGGTTCGGACATGCTCACTCTTGCTTTGTGTTTTTCAGCCCCAGCAGAAGACAGAAGCTGCTCCTGGCTGAACATCTGGGTCTTCCTTACCTTTGCCCTTGCAATCAAAGCTGCCTTTGTGACCATCTGCTTTGGTGGGTTCCAGGGTGTCTTAATTCCCATGGGATGAAGGGCTTGGATGACAGCCTTTGGTCAGGTGGAAAACCCCTATGCTAGTCCCTCTGCCAGCAGGCAAATGCCCTTCACCAAAACACAGGTCAGAGTTCCCTCTCCATGCAGCTTCCACCTTTGTGAGCACATATCCGTAGCTTTGAATCCATCATTTGAATCTCTGGCCATAAGGCAGATCTCTTGGATAAGCTGTCTGTGTAAGGAACTGCCTGTGGTAGCAACAAGGCTGTCAGAGCAGTTTGCTGTTAAGTCTCTCAGTCTGGATGAGCTGAGAGCTTGGACAACACTTCTCTGATGGAAGTGTTTCCAGAGGACTGGGAGCCAATGACTTCCTATCCTGCTTCCTCAGGAAGGCTAAGGCATAACAGAGTCTCTCAGCAAACAGATATTTTGTGGCTAACTGAGGAACACACTGACCCTTATCGCTCTCTAAAGGGATGAACACTTCCACAGCAGGTCAAATCTCTCAGCTGATCTAAACCAAAAGTCACCTCTCTTTGCATCTTTTCTCTTTGTGCAGCGACAAGGTGACCTTTATTGGCAATGGGAGTGGTCAGCCAGGCATTGCCCTTGCCCATCTCCTCTGAGCCTCCTTCCATTACAGCAATTCACTAATCCAGCACCAAAGCTACTACAATTGTTCTGCTCCTAAGTCAAAATATTTCTAAATCAAATGATTGATGAAAATAGACATCTGGATCGCTAAGCACACCCTCATCAGCTCCTAATCCATACTCCTGAGTGTCTGACTTACGAGGAAGTCCTTGGGACAGTGGATGTGGCCTGTCACCAACAGTGCATTATTCCCCACAAACTGGGAGCTAGGAAGGCCTAGGAGTTTATGCTCCACCCTGGTTTCAGCAGCTCCCACTGTATGTCATTACCTTCACCTGGACTGTGTGTTGCTGATGGAACAGGCCCAGCTGATGGGTGACTCCTCCAAATGCCAGTTGATGTGCAGTTTAGGAAGAGACAAAGGGTGACAGTGAGAGGCTGCTTTGTAGACTGGCAGCTGGGCTCTAGCTGTGTGCATGGCAGAGTGGCTGTGGTTGGGTGGCATCAATCCTGCCGTGTGTGGCATGTCCTCAGTGGGATGTGCTTCCAAGGGTCCTTCTGCTGACATGGAAGACGGTCTCTTTCTGGCTGGGAAGGCAGCTGTGCCACTGGTTTGGGCCAGGAGAGGTGACAGCTGGGACAATGCTTGGTGGGGAAGTGGTGGCAGGAGAATCAAGGGGCCAGAAATGCTGTGTGAGGAGCTGGGAGGAAAAGGTAATCCTGCTGCCTTTCCTCTCCCTTTGCAGTGGTTCCCTTCTGCCACAGCACTGACCAGCCCACAGCCCTGCAGCAGCAGTTCTCGGAGTGGAAGTGCGACTCAGCGGTGCCACAAGGCACAGGTCAGTACTTGCAATGTCCCCTCTTCCTTGGCCTTAAGGCCTCAAGGAGGCTGTACCAGGACAAGTCAAAGAACATCACCTACAGAACTTTCTTGAGACCCGTGACCCTGTTACAAGGATTTGTAATGGCTTTGGATACACAAAGCTCACTGCTCATACCCCAAAGCAATGGGAAGAAATGTCTGTAGTATCCCTGATTTTTCAAGCACTTTCTGTCAGGAAAAGTCACTGAGGAGGACATGAGCACTGTCCCTGGAAAACGTGGATCTTTGCAATCACCATCTCTTGTTAGTAGGCTTCATCTCTCTGTCCTCTCCCTGCACAGCACGAGGTTGGACGTGCTGCCCAAATGGCTGGAGAAGGTTCCAAAGAAGCTGCTATTTCCTGTCCCTTGACACAATGAGCTGGACTGAGAGTGAGCAGAACTGCACTGGGATGGGCTCCCAGCTGGTGGTGATCAACAGCAAGGAAGAGCAGGTACGTGCACAGGGCTGAGACAGGGATCCAGCAGGCAGAGACACAGTGCTGGGCCCTGGAGGGGACTCAGAGCCCCTCCTTGTCCTGCAGGTAATGGGGAATGTCCTGTCTGCACCTCTGCAGCACCAGCCCCACCCCACAGAGACTCCTGATGTCTCCCTGTGCTCAGTCCTGCTCCTCATGGACATTATGCTCTCTCTCTTTCTTTCATTGACAGGTTTTCCTCTCCATACTAATAGAACAACCTCCTAGAAGAGAGAATTTCTACATCGGTCTGTTTGAGGAGAAGGTGGGCAAGTGGCAGTGGGTTGACAAGACTCCATATAATGAGAGCGCAGCGTGAGTATCTCTGGATGAAGAGTGTTTGATGTAATTCCTGATAGGGAATTAAAATAGGAGAGATGTCAGAGGTTCAGCTGGTGCATGAGAGGGGGTTGTCTCCAGACTTCCTGGTGAGAGATCAAAGATACAGCAGAAGAGGGCTGTGTGGTACACTGGGTTCACATGGCCCCGTCTGTGCTGATTATTGGTTATGAATTAACTAACTGTGACATGGAAGTCAAGGCTGTAGGCATAGAAAAAACTTCAACTTGCTGGCAGCAGGGACCCTTCAGAAGCCTGATGACCAGCCTGGCCTGACCTCCATTGACTGCACCTGTATGCACAAAATGGCTTGTGCTGGAATGCAGGGAAAGAGATGAGGCACAGGGAGAGCACCAGGACTGTCCTTGCTGTGTCTTCTTTTGGAAAACAAACTTGCCCTGGAGGCTGACATGGGCCTCTGCTGGGTGTGAGGCGCCTGGGGTGAGTGGTGGTGATTAGTTCCCCCCAGCAGGATGGAGGAGGGACCTGTTGTGCTGGAAAGCTGTAGGGAGGAGGCAGGTTTCCACGTGACAATGGTGCCAGTGGGATATGGAGTGGAAGAGCACTGCTTCTGTCCATGAAGCAGCATTGGGAATTTCTGTCTCTTCCCTTCAATTCTTGCATCCCACTGCAGCCTTTTCCAGCAGTGCGTTACGGTGGACACCAGGGAGTAACAAGCCTGTCTCTGTCCCAGGTTCTGGCGACGAGAAGAACCAAATTATTTCAGTGGAGAAAATTGCACGGTAATGCATGTGTTTGAAAAATCTCTCAACAACTGGAATGACGTCAGATCAGATTTGATGCATCATCGAATTTGTGAAGCTGCAGCAGTAACTCTGTGATGGAAGTACCCCTGTCCTTAGTAAAGCTGGGAGCTGAGCAGTGAGCTGGGAACAGCGCTGGCTGTGCGGGGAGCGGTGGGGAGGCCTGATACATCTTCACTGTGTGGGGTGGGACCATGGGTGTGAAAGTGCAATGAGCTTTGTCCAGCATCCCCCGTGCATGGGGTGGCTCAGGAAACACAGGAAGGCTCAGGCTCACTGAAGCTGGTGCTGTGTTCTTGTGTCCTCTCTGAGTGGGTCCAGCAGCCTCTGGCTGAAAAGAGATGGACTTCTCCAGGAGGAAGACACAGGAATGGAAGACACATATCCAGAGATTCAATGTCCTTTGTGTCCTTGAGCAGAGCTGTTTGCTTTTTGTTGAGTCACACACAAAATGTCCTCTAGCTGTACTGGTTTTGCTGAACAAATTCAGAAAACTTAATCAAGAGAAAATACAATACCACACCAATGAAGAAAGGCTCTGTGCTGTGTCTCTGTATCTCTCTTTTCCCCCATCTCCGAGCTGGAAAGCTTTTGTCCTAGAATCGTGGAATGGTTTGGAGTTGCTGGGCTTGGCACTGGGTGGAAAGACCTGCCGTGTCCAGGGTCTTTAGCGACATTCCCACGTGTTTCTGGCTTTTACCATGTAGGACTCCCCTTTAGGCCTCCCCTCTGCAGTAGCTTGTAGCACACAAGCAGGACAAGGAGCAGAATTCCTATCTTCCCTCCTCCAGACAAGAGCCATCCCAGCACAGGAGGGTTACACCTGCTGTGGTGAATCCAGCTGGATGTGCACAGTCCCTGAAGGACAGGGCTGACAAGCATGTCCCCCTGCTTCCCCAAAGGAGATGTGTTCTTGCACCTGTACTTCCTGGCGGGCTGGTGGGAGACTGGAGGTTGCACATGTCTTGTGGATGTTTATGTATGTGGGGTGAGATCTTGTGAACATTAGTTGCATAAAGATGCTTAGAAACATAGGCTCTGACCCAGCCTGCAGCCTGTTGTGCACAAAATAACAGAATCAGAGGATGTCTTCTACAGGGAGCTCAGGCCTGTCCTCACCTGGAAGCAATTCTGTGCCCTGATCTTCTGATGCTTCAGCTGAAATGGCTGTGCTCTTGCCATCAGCTCTTCCACTCCTGTGACACTGCACCCATGCATTCCACTCCAAAGGGAGGAACCAGCTGATGGAACAAGGCTGTGTTCCCATTTAGTCTGTTCCACATATGTCTGCAGCTTTTGCAGCCACAACCAAGAGAGACTTCATAATCTGTCACATACAAGGACTTTGGCACTGCCTAGTGATCCTTCTGCCCCACAGTGCCAGGTCATATGGAATCCCTTTGCTCAAAGCCACAGCCTCCCTTCAAATGGAATTCAATCAAAACAGTGTTGGCAAGTTCTCTGTTGTGCTCTGGATTTCTGGGCTCAGGATGCACATGGGCACTGCACAGGGCATGGGCAGGGCCCAGACTGAGTCATAGATATGCTTTCTGGTTTTTGGCTTTTTTCCTGGTGATTCTTGGTTCTCTTTTGCAGGCTGTGCTCAATGGGTTTAGCCCTTTCCTAAGAAATGCCAAATATACCTGCCCAGGTATGTATTTTCAAACGCACACACACTGTCTCTGCACAAACAAGAGATGGAAGGCCATGTAGGACCTGTGAAACTGCCTGAGGCTGTGCAAAGGGAGATTGTGTGAGCTGCACTGATGTTCCCCTTCATTTGTTTTCCTTTGCCTCAATGAGTTTGTGTTGCAATGAGCATCTTGTGAAATATCCCGGCAGGGAAATGATGAAAATTCCTCAATCTCCATGTGCTCTGGGGTACACCCAGGATATGGGGTTTTCAGCACATCACATCAGAGCCTGTGACAGGCCCTCACCAGTGTGGGAGGTGGCCTGTGCAGGAGGAAGGCTGTTTGTGGCCACACTGGTAACGGAGACCCTTGGAGAAGAGTGATTCTCTTGTAGAGATGATGGATCACCAAAGCAGAGTCAGTCCTGGAACTGCAGGTAACCAACCCCCAAACCTTCCTTCCTTTCTGTCCTCCTGCCAAAGGAGATGGGGGAAAGACAGGGCTGGGATGGATCTTGGCCATGGTGTGGTCGCCGGCCTCCTGCCAGAGGATGGGGCTTAGGACAAGAGGAAAGCAACAGATGAGGGAAGTGGGCAGTGCCCAGGCTGGCAGAATGAGCTTCTTCCTAGAGCCAAGGGGAATGGAAGTGCAGGCAGACTGTGCCCTGCTCTTCCCTTCAGTGGTTTGTCACTACACAGTGGGGCTGAGGGGTGCCATCCTTCTGTGATTCCACCGGTAAAGCTCTCCGCGTCACGCCGAGCACAAGTCCCTGCTCCCATCTCTGGTGTCTTGAAGGACAGCCCAGCCAGAGCTCTCCCAAGAGCTCCCAAGTGCCTTTTCCCCCTGTGGAAGCAATCCCTTCTGAGTGTCTGGCTGTGCACACCCTGAGCTGGGCAGTCACTCCTTTGGGGGACCGTGCCATTGCAGAAAGGGGCTCACGGGATGCAGGCAACATACAGCTAGTGAGAGAAAGAAGCTCTAAAGAGAGAGGAAGAGGAGGGAGGTCTAGAAAGAGCATTCAGGACAGACAGGGGTACTGGAAGGTGTTATAAATGAAATACAGCCAAATTTATTAATAATAAATTTATTATAAACTTTTGAAAAATTTGTCAAAAAGGAACAACCACAATCACAGTTAAGGTTAAAGCTTCGCGCCCGGGATCAACAGTGGGTGAACTTTGAATCAGTCTTTACTGTCCTGACTCCCCTAAGTTCATCATCAGTCTTCTGTAGGAGTGGGTTTTTATACTGTTTCTATAGCCTGAGGCTGCACAGTTTTTCCTCTCCGAGTCTGTTGCATATTCATATTTATTGTAAGTCTGTTAACTAGATTTCTGAGAAGGGAGGAAAGGGTTGAGTGGCTTTACAGGAACTGAGTTTTTCAGATGCATGGTCAGGGAGAATCAGATCAGTCTGACATCAGGTGCAAATGATTGTGTCATTAGTATGCTGATTTTGCCTGGGTGGGCCTTGATTTCCCTGGTGCAACCCTGTGTTTTTTAGCGGATTGTCTTTTCCTCTGGCTCCGAGCTGTCGCTGCTGCAACCCTTGCTTACTCAGTATATGTAACCAATTTTTATTTACGTATATACACATAGAAAAAATTACACATTTATATATCACAGAAGGCAACAATGAAGATGTGTTGAGGAGAAAGGAGGTCTGACAGGACAAAGAGGGAGTGAGGATTGGGAAGAATACAGACGTGTCTTGTAAGAAACAGGGAAATAAGAAAACAGCCTCAGGGCAGCTCCTGTGTTACTGTACTCTGTGGCTCTGAGCCACTGCTAGTGACAGGCAGCAGGACCTGCTTCCAACACCTGTGGGGCTCCCCAGTCCTTGGAACAAGGGACCAGTAGGCTATTGGGGTATGGAGCCACCTGGGTCATGCTGCCCCCAGCTCTGGGTTCGGACATGCTCACTCTTGCTTTGTGTTTTTCAGCCCCAGCAGAAGACAGAAGCTGCTCCTGGCTGAACATCTGGGTCTTCCTTACCTTTGCCCTTGCAATCAAAGCTGCCTTTGTGACCATCTGCTTTGGTGGGTTCCAGGGTGTCTTAATTCCCATGGGATGAGGGCTTGGGTGACTGCCTTTGGTCCGGTGGAAAACCCCTATGCTAGTCCCTCTGCCAGCAGACAAATGCCCTTCACTGAAACACAGGTCAGAGTTCCCTCTCCATGCAGCTTCCACCTTTGTGAGCACATATCCGTAGCTTTGAATCCATCATTTGAATCTCTGGCCATAAGGCAGATCTCTTGGATAAGCTGTCTGTGTAAGGAACTGCCTGTGGTGGCAGCAAGGCTGTCAGAGCAGTTTGCTGTTAAGTCTCTCAGTCTGGATGAGCTGAGAGCTTGGACAACACTTCTCTGATGGAAGTGTTTCCAGAGGACTGGGAGCCAATGACTTCCTATCCTGCTTCCTCAGGAAGGCTAAGGCATAACAGAGTCTCTCAGCAAACAGATATTTTGTGGCTAACTGAGGAACACACTGACCCTTATCGCTCTCTAAAGGGATGAACACTTCCACAGCAGGTCAAATCTCTCAGCTGATCTAAACCAAAAGTCACCTCTCTTTGCATCTTTTCTCTTTGTGTAGCGACAAGGTGACCTTTATTGGCAATGGGAGTGGTCAGCCAGGCATTGCCCTTGCCCATCTCCTCTGAGCCTCCTTCCATTACAGCAATTCACTAATCCAGCACCAAAGCTACTACAATTGTTCTGCTCCTAAGTCAAAATATTTCTAAATCAAATGATTGATGAAAATAGACATCTGGATCGCTAAGCACACCCTCATCAGCTCCTAATCCATACTCCTGAGTGTCTGACTTACGAGGAAGTCCTTGGGACAGTGGATGTGGCCTGTCACCAACAGTGCATTATTCCCCACAAACTGGGAGCTAGGAAGGCCTAGGAGTTTATGCTCCACCCTGGTTTCAGCAGCTCCCACTGTATGTCATTACCTTCACCTGGACTGTGTGTTGCTGATGGAACAGGCCCAGCTGATGGGTGACTCCTCCAAATGCCAGTTGATGTGCAGTTTAGGAAGAGACAAAGGGTGACAGTGAGAGGCTGCTTTGTAGACTGGCAGCTGGGCTCTAGCTGTGTGCATGGCAGAGTGGCTGTGGTTGGGTGGCATCAATCCTGCCGTGTGTGGCATGTCCTCAGTGGGATGTGCTTCCAGGGGTCCTTCTGCTGACTTGGAAGACGGTCTCTTTCTGGCTGGGAAGGCAGCTGTGCCACTGGTTTGGGCCAGGAGAGGTGACAGCTGGGACAATGCTTGGTGGGGAAGTGGTGGCAGGAGAGTCAAGGGGCCACAGATGCTGTGTGAGGAGCTGGGAGGAAGGGGTAATTCTGCTGCCTTTCCTCTCCCTTTGCAGTGGTTCCCTTCTGCCACAGCACTGACCAGCCCACAGCCCTGCAGCAGCAGTTCTCGGAGTGGAAGTGCGACTCGGCAGTGCCACAAGGCACAGGTCAGTACTTGCAATGTCCCCTCTTCCTTGGCCTTAAGGCCTCAAGGAGGCTGTACCAGGATGTGGTGGATTTTAGCCCTGGCTAAAAACACCATGGCACTTACTCATTTATCTTTGTGTGATATGGATTAGGAGAAGGGCATAACAGGCTTAAAACTTAAAAGCAAGAAGGAAACTTTAACAGGATTACAAGAATAAGTAACCAGAATAAAACCTTTAGAACACCTTTCCTACCCCTGCCCAACTTTTCTTTTCCCGACTAAAAATGTAGAGACAAAACCTGGGATGTTAAAATAGTACCAACTATATAATTGTCTTTCATCAGTCCTTATAGGGAGAGGAGTTTTCTCCTGTCATGTCATGGAGACTTCTCCGCAAGAAACAGTTTTTTCTTTTTTCTTGGCTTTTAATTTCTGTGAATAGCAGATGCCCCGGAAAAAATTCTGCCATTGTGACATTCCTCCATTTTCACAGCCCTCCTAGAGGTGTGTCCATGGGCCATGAACTCATGGGGTATTATTTTAAGCATGAATTTTTCAAAATCAAAGGTTCTCTTAGTGTGTCTCTGTGATCATCTCTGGAAACAGAAGTTTTCTTCTTCTCTCCCTGGGGGCAAAGTGTCTTCATCACTCTCATCTCTCTGTTCAAGTGTCTCATGGGATCACAGCTACTCCAGCATCTGCTTAGTTTCATCAATGAATGTCTCTGCTCAGATCTACAGCTTGAAGTCTTCATCTCCCCATACTGTCATGAATTAAAAGAGATATTCAGTACATCATTGTCCATCTCCATGGCCCTACCAAAATAATATTTCAACCCCATTTGGGATCTCCTCATCCCTCTTTAATCTGAGGCTTGACTCCTTCTTTTACTGACCTTGATGTTTTCATATTGTCTTTCTACATGTCATCACTGTCCTTTTCTCTCCCTTGAGAGACGAACAAGGTCTGCAGGTCTCATCTGTGTATTGAAAGGGTTAAATCTTGCCCAGGCCTGTGGATGGTTATGTGATCACTGCCAGGACAGTGGCCAAAGCTGTTTATGCTGGATGATTTTTTGGTGGCTGCACTGGGATCTCAGCAGCCAGGCTACCACTCAGAGGCAGCACCCGCGGGCCTATGGCTTCCCCTCCCCCTTCTCGACAGTTCCTGGTAAAACTCAATGGCAGCAGAATTCCAGCTGAGGCAGGGACTGGCCTGGCCCATTGGCGCTGCTGGAAAGGGCTCGGCCCCCATTGGAAGGGCTCAACCCCCACGGGAACAGGACCTGGAGGGCTTCCCATGAGGGGCCAGCACTGCAGCAGAGCCTGGCCTGGCCCAGCCAGGCTGCACAGGCCAGGCAGGGAGCCAGCCCCCAGTTCCCTGTTCAAGGCTGGAAGCAGAACAGAGCAAAAGGTTCCCAGGCTTGGGTTTTTAAAAGGTGTTATTCACAGAGGCGGACCTAATTTTCACTGGTGCAAAATGTTGTCAGTTCTCACAACTGGCGAGCTATTGGCCTGTCACAGGCACAGAGGAAGCTCCCAACAGCTTCTCTCAAAGAAATCACTTCTGTGCATGGTTCTTACTTCTTTCCCTAAGTGCCAATTAATGTCAGACTACCACACAGGACAAGTCAAGAACATCACCAAAAGAACTTTCTTGAAAGTTCTTCCATTACAAAGAAAAGAACTTCTATTACGAGGATTACCATGGCTTTTTGTACACAAAACTCACTGGTCAGACTCCAAAGCAATGGGAAAAAATGTCTGTAGTATCCCTGATTTTTCAAGCACTTTCTGTCAGGAAAAGTCACTGAGGAGGACATGAGCACTGTCCCTGGAAAACGTGGATCTTTGCAATCACCATCTCTTGTTAGTAGGCTTCATCTCTCTGTCCTCTCCCTGCACAGCACGAGGTTGGACGTGCTGCCCAAATGGCTGGAAAAGGTTCCAAAGAAGCTGCTATTTCCTGTCCCTTGACACAATGAGCTGGACTGAGAGTGAGCAGAACTGCACTGGGATGGGCTCCCAGCTGGTGGTAATCAACAGCAAGGAAGAGCAGGTACGTGCACAGGGCTGAGACAGGGATCCAGCAGGCAGAGACACAGTGCTGGGCCCTGGAGGGGACTCAGAGCCCCTCCTTGTCCTGCAGGTAATGGGGAATGTCCTGTCTGCACCTCTGCAGCACCAGCCCCCTCTGCCACCAGCCCCACCCCACAGGGACTCCTGATGTCTCCCTGTGCTCAGTCCTGCTCCTCATGGACATTACGCTCTCTCTCTGATTGCCAGGTTTTTCTCTCTGAGCAGATAAGACAATCTAAAGAACCGAAACCAGACAATTTCTACATTGGTCTGTTTGCAGAGAACGTGGGCAAGTGGCAGTGGGTGGACAAGACTCCATACAATGTGACAGCAGCGTGAGTATCTCTGGATGAAGTAATTTGGTGTAATTCCTGGTAGGGAAAGTAGAGAAGATGTGAAGGTGCCTGTTGGTGCAACAGAGGGAGATGTCACAAACTTGCCCTGGAGGCCATCATGGCCCTCTGCTAGGTGTGAGCATATGTATGGGATGTGTTCATCCCATACATGGGATGAACAGTGGTGATCAGTTCCCCAGCCACTGTTATGCTGGAAGGCTATAGGAAGGAGGTAGGTATCCATGGGAAACTGGTGCCAGTGAGATATCAGAAAGGGAGGAAGAGCACTGCTTCTGTCCATGAAGCAGCATTGGGAATTTCTGTCTCTTCCCTTCAAGTCTTGCATCCCACTGCAGCCTTTTCCAGCAGTGCTTTACGGTGGACACCGGGGAGTAACAAGACTGTCTCTGTCCCAGGTTCTGGCGAAAAGGTGAACCAAGTGATACCCTTGATGAGAAGTGCGTTATAATCCATAGGGATACAGAACTACCCAACAACTGGAATGACGTCAGATGTTTGAAGTATCATCGAATTTGTGAAGCTGCAGCAGTAACTCTGTGATGGAAGTACCCCTGTCCTTAGTAAAGCTGGGAGCTGAGCAGTGAGCTGGGAACAGCGCTGGCTGTGCAGGGAGGGGTGGGGAGCCCTGATACATCTTCACTGTGTGGGGTGGGACCATGGGTGTGAAAGTGAAATGAGCTTTGTCCAGCATCCCCCATGCATGGGGTGGCTCAGGAAACACAGGAAGGCTCAGGCTCACTGAAGCTGGTGCTGTGTTCTTGTGTCCTCTCTGAGTGGGTCCAGAAGCCTCTGGCTGAAAAGAGATGGACTTCTCCAGGAGGAAGACACAGGAATGGAAGGCAGATATCCTGGAACATATCCTGGAAGGACAGAGATTCTATGTCCTTCATCAACTTGAGCAGAGCTGTTTGCTTTTTGTTGAGTCACACACAAAATGTCCTCTAGCTGTACTGGTTTTGCTGAGCAAATTCAGAAAATCTTAGACAAGAGAAAATACAATATCACACCAGTGAAAAAAGGCCCTGTGCTCTGTGTCCATATCTCTTTTCTTTTCCATCTCTAAACTGTGGGGGTGTAATCCATGAATAATTGAATGGTTTTGGGTTGGAAGGGACTTTAAAGGATAGTCTAGTTTCAAGCCCCCCAGGTCATAGCCAGGGACTCCTTCCACTAGACCAGATTGCTCATATCCCCATTTAGCCAGGCCTTGAACATTTCAGGGATGGGACACGGCTCCTATGGACAACAGGTGCCTCACCTACCTCATAGTAATGCATGCATTCCTAATATTTAATCAAAACCTGCCGTCTGTCAGTTTAAAGCCACTATCCTTTGTCTTATCTCTGCAGTCTTGTGCAAGAAGTCCCTCTCAACAAGACTATTTCCACTGCAGTAGTATTGACTCTTGTCAACTATATTTGACTTAATTCCACAGGATACAGTCAATAACACCAGCAGATGTGAGGAAGTGTCACAGGCAGCTGTTAGAAACCACCACAAGTCTCTGCTGATGACAGCAATCAAGGAACTGGTGAAGTGCAGTGCTGCAAATATCCTCCTTTCCTATTCCTGGTGTCCTGGTCCTCTCCAGCTTCACAGTGCAGAGGTGTATCTCATGCAGAATTAATTCCTTCACTGATGCCACTTCAGTCTCCAGAGGTAGGAACATGAGCACTGTGCTCTTCACAACCTCTTTCAGGCTGAGATGCTTCACCATTCTTCCAGTGGCCTGGACAGAAGCAAGTGATAAAACAGGAGTGTGAATGCAAAGAGCTGGGTGAATTCAATACCTGTTTGAGTTTCATTTTTCCTTAAACCACTGCTGTTAAAGAAGAACATGACCACCAGCTTAACAGTAAGCAGGATATTAGGGGAAGGCTTCTGAGGCACAGAAAAAGTTTAGAAGCAAGAACTGTTTAAGAGAGAGAGGAGAGAGAACTGGGAAGGAAGTGGCCAATGAGCTCAGGGTGCTCTGCAACTTGGCCACCTCTGTCTGTAACAAGCGCCCTGGCAGCTGAGTGCCATGGGTGGCCTCACTCAAGGCACTGAGGGGTGCAGCAGGCACAGGCCCACAGTTCTGCAGTGTGACAATGTGACTCTGTGCTTTCACCTGTGGTTCACTGCTGCTGGAAGAGGTGTGGATACACACGAACCCTGCACCTCCAGCAGGAAGTGGGTAGGAACAGTGTTCCACAAAGGAGATGTGTTCTTGCAGCTGAACTTCCTGGCGGGCTGGTGGGAGACTGGAGGTTGCACAAGTCTTGAGAAAGTGTTTTTATGTGGGGTGAGATCTTGTGAACATTAGTTGCATAAAGATGCTTAGAAACATAGGCTCTGACCCAGCCTGCAGCCTGTTGTGCACAAAGTAACAGAATCAGAGGATGTCTTCTACAGGGAGCTCAGGCCTGTCCTCACCTGGAAGCAATTCTGTGCCCTGATCTTCCGATGCTTCAGCTGAAATGGCTGTGCTCTTGCCATCAGCTCTTCCACTCCTGTGACACTGCACCCATGCATTCCACTCCAAAGGGAGGAACCAGCTGATGGAACAAGGCTGTGTTCCCGTTTAGTCTGTTCCACATATGTCTGCAGCTTTTGCAGCCACAACCAAGAGAGACTTCATAATCTGTCACATACAAGGACTTTGGCACTGCCTAGTGATCCTTCTGCCCCACAGTGCCAGGTCATATGGAACCCCTTTGCTCAAAGCCACAGCCTCCCTTCAAATGGAATTCAATCAAAACAGTGTTGGCAAGTTCTCTGTTGTGCTCTGGATTTCTGGGCTCAGGATGCACATGGGCACTGCACAGGGCATGGGCAGGGCCCAGTCTGAGTCACTGACATGCTTTCTGGTTTCTGGCTTTTTTCCTGGTGATTCTTGGTTCTCTTTTGCAGGGTGTGCTCAGTGGGTTTAGCCCTTTCCTAAGAAATGCCAAATATACCTGCCCGGGTATGTATTTTCACACACACATACACCGTCTCTGCACAAACAAGAGATGGAAGGCCATGTAGGACCTGTGAAACTGCCTGAGGCTGTGCAAAGGGAGATTGTGTGAGCTGCACTGATGTTCCCCTTCATTTGTTTTCCTTTGCCTCAATGAGTTTGTGTTGGAATGAATATTCTGTGAAATGTCCTGGCAAAGTAAGATGCTAGTTCCTCAATCTCCATGTGCTCTGGGGTACACCCAGGATATGGGGTTTTCAGCACATCACATCAGAGCCTGTGACAGGCCCTCACCAGTGTGGGAGGTGGCCTGTGCAGGAGGAAGGCTGTTTGTGGCCACACTGGTAACGGAGACCCTTGGAGAAGAGTGATTCTCTTGTAGAGATGATGGATCACCAAAGCAGAGTCAGTCCTGGAACTGCAGGTAACCAACCCCCAAACCTTCCTTCCTTTCTGTCCTCCTGCCAAAGGAGATGGGGGAAAGACAGGGCTGGGATGGATCTTGGCCATGGTGTGGTCGCCGGCCTCCTGCCAGAGGATGGGGCTTAGGACAAGAGGAAAGCAACAGATGAGGGAAGTGGGCAGTGCCCAGGCTGGCAGAATGAGCTTCTTCCTAGAGCCAGGGGGAATGGAAGTGCAGGCAGACTGTGCCCTGCTCATCCCTTCAGTGGTTTGTCAGTACACAATGGGGCTGAGGGGTGCCATCCTTCTGTGATTCCCCCGGTAAAGCTCTCTGCGTCACGCCGAGCACAAGTCCCTGCTCCCATCTCTGGTGTCTTGAAGAACAACCCAGCCAGAGCTCTCCCAAGAGCTCCCAAGTGCCTTTTCCCCCTGTGGAAGCAATCCCTTCTGAGTGTCTGGCTGTGCACACCCTAAGCTGGGCAGTCACTCCTTTGGGGGACCGTGCCATTGCAGAAAGGGGCTCACGGTACACAGGCAACATACAGCTAGTGAGAGAAAGAAGCTCTAAAGAGAGAGGAAGAGGAGGGAGGTCTAGAAAGAGCATTCAGGGACACACAAGGGTAATGGAAGGGAACAAGGAAGATGTGTTGAGGAGAAAGGAGGTCTGACAGGACAAAGAGGGAGTGAGGATTGGGCAGAATACAGACGTGTCTTGTAAGAAACAGGGAAATAAGAAAACAGCCTCAGGGCAGCTCCTGTGTTACTGTACTCTGTGGCTCTGAGCCACTGCTAGTGACAGGCAGCAGGACCTGCTTCCAGCACCTGTGGGGCTCCCCAGTCCTTGGAACAAGGGACCAGTAGGCTATTGGGGTATGGAGCCACCTGGGTCATGCTGCCCCCAGCTCTGGGTTCGGACATGCTCACTCTTGCTTTGTGTTTTTCAGCCCCAGCAGAAGAGAGAAGCTGCTCCTGGCTGAACATCTGGGTCTTCCTTATCTTTGCCCTTGCAATCAAAGCTGCCTTTGTGACCATTTGCCTTGGTAGGTTCCAGGGTGTCTTAATTCCCATGGGATGAAGGGCTTGGATGACAGCCTTTGGTCAGGTGGAAAACCCCTATGCTAGTCCCTCTGCCAGCAGGCAAATGCCCTTCACCAAAACACAGGTCAGAGTTCCCTCTCCATGCAGCTTCCACCTTTGTGAGCACATATCCGTAGCTTTGAATCCATCATTTGAATCTCTGGCCATAAGGCAGATCTCTTGGATAAGCTGTCTGTGTAAGGAACTGCCTGTGGTGGCAGCAAGGCTGTCAGAGCAGTTTGCTGTTAAGTCTCTCAGTCTGGATGAGCTGAGAGCTTGGACAACACTTCTCTGATGGAAGTGTTTCCAGAGGACTGGGAGCCAATGACTTCCTATCCTGCTTCCTCAGGAAGGCTAAGGCATAACAGAGTCTCTCAGCAAACAGATATTTTGTGGCTAACTGAGGAACACACTGACCCTTATCGCTCTCTAAAGGGATGAACACTTCCACAGCAGGTCAAATCTCTCAGCTGATCTAAACCAAAAGTCACCTCTCTTTGCATCTTTTCTCTTTGTGTAGCGACAAGGTGACCTTTATTGGCAATGGGAGTGGTCAGCCAGGCATTGCCCTTGCCCATCTCCTCTGAGCCTCCTTCCATTACAGCAATTCACCAATCCAGCACCAAAGCCTCTACAATTGTTCTGCTCCTAAGTCAAAATATTTCTAAATCAAATGATTGATGAAAATAGACATCTGGATCGCTAAGCACACCCTCATCAGCTCCTAATCCATACTCCTGAGTGTCTGACTTACGAGGAAGTCCTTGGGACAGTGGATGTGGCCTGTCACCAACAGTGCATTATTCCCCACAAACTGGGAGCTAGGAAGGCCTAGGAGTTTATGCTCCACCCTGGTTTCAGCAGCTCCCACTGTATGTCATTACCTTCACCTGGACTGTGTGTTGCTGATGGAACAGGCCCAGCTGATGGGTGACTCCTCCAAATGCCAGTTGATGTGCAGTTTAGGAAGAGACAAAGGGTGACAGTGAGAGGCTGCTTTGTAGACTGGCAGCTGGGCTCTAGCTGTGTGCATGGCAGAGTGGCTGTGGTTGGGTGGCATCAATCCTGCCGTGTGTGGCATGTCCTCAGTGGGATGTGCTTCCAGGGGTCCTTCTGCTGACTTGGAAGACGGTCTCTTTCTGGCTGGGAAGGCAGCTGTGCCACTGGTTTGGGCCAGGAGAGGTGACAGCTGGGACAATGCTTGGTGGGGAAGTGGTGGCAGGAGGATCAAGGGGCCAGAGATGCTGTGTGAGGAGCTGGGAGGAAGGGGTAATCCTGCTGCCTTTCCTCTCCCTTTGCAGTGGTTCCCTTCTGCCACAGCACTGACCAGCCCACAGCCCTGCAGCAGCAGTTCTCGGAGTGGAAGTGCGACTCAGCGGTGCCACAAGGCACAGGTCAGTACTTGGAATGTCCCCTCTTCCTTGGCCTTTCTCGAGACCCGTGACCCCATTACAAGGATTTGTAATGGCTTTGGGTACACAAAGCTCACTGCTCATACCCCAAAGCAATGGGAAGAAATGTCTGTAGTATCCCTGATTTTTCAAGCACTTTCTGTCAGGAAAAGTCACTGAGGAGGACATGAGCACTGTCCCTGGAAAACGTGGATCTTTGCAATCACCATCTCTTGTTAGTAGGCTTCATCTCTCTGTCCTCTCCCTGCACAGCACGAGGCTGGACGTGCTGCCCAAATGGCTGGAGAAGGTTCCAAAGAAGCTGCTATTTCCTGTCCCTTGACACAATGAACTGGACTGAGAGTGAGCAGAACTGCACTGGGATGGGCTCCCAGCTGGTGGTGATCAACAGCAAGGAAGAGCAGGTACGTGCACAGGGCTGAGACAGGGATCCAGCAGGCAGAGACACAGTGCTGGGCCCTGGAGGGGACTCAGAGCTCCTCCTTGTCCTGCAGGTAATGGGGAATGTCCTGTCTGCACCTCTGCAGCACCAGCCCCACCCCACAGAGACTCCTGATGTCTCCCTGTGCTCAGTCCTGCTCCTCATGGACATTATGCTCTCTCTCTTTCTCTCATTGACAGGTTTTCCTCTCCATGCAAATAAAACAACCTCCTAGAAGAGAGAATTTCTACATCGGTCTGTTTGCAGAGAAGGTGGGCAAGTGGCAGTGGGTGGACAAGACTCCATATAATGTGACAGCAGCGTGAGTATCTCTGGATGAAGACTGTTTGATGTAATTCCTGATAGGGAATTAAAATAGGAGAGATGTCAGAGGTTCAGCTGGTGCATGAGAGGGGGTTGTCTCCAGACTTCCTGGTGAGAGATCAAAGATACAGCAGAAGAGGGCTGTGTGGTACACCAGGTTCACATGGCCCCGTCTGTGCTGATTATTGGTTATGAATTAACTAACTGTGACATGGAAGTCAAGGCTGTAGGCATAGAAAAAACTTCAACTTGCTGGCAGCAGGGACCCTTCAGAAGCCTGATGACCAGCCTGGCCTGACCTCCATTGACTGCACCTGTATGCACAAAATGGCTTGTGCTGGAATGCAGGGAAAGAGATGGGGCACAGGGAGAGCACCAGGACTGTCCTTGCTGTGTCTTCTTTTGGAAAACAAACTTGCCCTGGAGGCTGACATGGGCCTCTGCTGGGTGTGAGGCGCCTGGGGTGAGTGGTGGTGATTAGTTCCCCCCAGCGGGATGGAGGAGGGACCTGTTGTGCTGGAAAGCTGTAGGGAGGAGGCAGGTTTCCACGTGACACTGGTGCCAGTGGGATATGGAGTGGAAGAGCACTGCTTCTGTCCATGAAGCAGCATTGGGAATTTCTGTCTCTTCCCTTCAATTCCTGCATCCCACTGCAGCCTTTTCCAGCAGTGCTTTACGGTGGACACCAGGGAGTAACAAGCCTGTCTCTGTCCCAGGTTCTGGCGAGAAAAAGAACCAAGTGATACCCTTGATGAGAACTGCACGGTAATGCATGTGCTTGAAAAATCTCTCAACAACTGGAATGACATCAGATCAGATTTGGTGCATCATCGAATTTGTGAAGCTGCAGCAGTAACTCTGTGATGGAAGTGCCCCTGTCCTTAGTAAAGCTGGGAGCTGAGCAGTGAGCTGGGAACAGCGCTGGCTGTGTGGGGAGGGGTGGGGAGCCCTGATACATCTTCACTGTGTGGGGTGGGACCATGGGTGTGAACGTGAAATGAGCTTTGTCCAGCATCCCCCATGCATGGGGTGGCTCAGGAAACACAGGAAGGCTCAGGCTCACTGAAGCTGGTGCTGTGTTCTTGTGTCCTCTCTGAGTGGGTCCAGCAGCCTCTGGCTGAAAAGAGATGGACTTCTCCAGGAGGAAGACACAGGAATGGAAGGCAGATATCCTGGAACATATCCTGGAAGGACAGAGATTCTATATGCTTCATCTCCTTGAGCAGAGCTGTTTGCTTTTTGTTGAGTCACACACAAAATGTCCTCTAGCTGTACTGGTTTTGCTGAACAAATTCAGAAAACTTAATCAAGAGAAAATACAATACCACACCAATGAAGAAAGGCTCTGTGCTGTGTCTCTGTATCTCTCTTTTCCCCCATCTCCGAGCTGGAAAGCTTTTGTCCTAGAATCATGGAATGGTTTGGAGTTGCTGGGCTTGGCACTGGGTGGAAAGACCTGCCGTGTCCAGGGTCTTTAGCGCCATTCCCACGTGTTTCTGGCTTTTGCCATGCAGGATTCCGCTTTAGGCCTCCCCTCTGCAGTAGCTTGTAGCACACAAGCAGGACAAGGAGCAGAATTCCTATCTTCCCTCCTCCAGACAAGAGCCATCCCAGCACAGGAGGGTTACACCTGCTGTGGTGAATCCAGCTGGATGTGCACATTCCCTGAAGGACAGAGCTGACAAGCAGGTCCCTCTGCTGGGTGTCTGCTCCCAGGGCCAGCCTGTGGTGAGCAGCAGCCCCTTGCCGGGTCTGGACACGGCCCCCTCGCCTTGGCTTTAGGAAAAAGGTGGTATTTCCTACAGGATTGCTGTTATCCCTGCTGCCAGCACTTCTCCTGTGATTTCTGCCTTGTGCTTTGTTAGTATTTCCTTCCAGGCTACTTGCCTTTATGTCAGTGCTGCAGACAACTCTTTCCCTTCAAATCTATTGGAATTCAAGAAAACTGGATAGCAGGACTGCTCAGGGGATTCACATTGATGGAGAAATGGTCATCAACCACTGAGAAAGAAAGAACGTCCTCCACCAAGTTAATTTCTGAACATGAGCACATTTGTTGTTCTTTATACTTGGAACCCTCTCCACTTCTTGTTGCTCAGACGGCCTGGACAGCAGCGAGTGATAAAGGTATCTGAGGCACAGAAGAAACTCTCTGAAAACAAAGTTTGGAAGAAAGAAGAACTGTTTAAGAGAGAGAGGAGAGAGAAGTGGGAAGGAAGTGGCCATTGAACTCAGGGTGTTCTGCAACTTGGCCACCTCTGTCTGTAACAAGCGCCCTGGCAGCTGAGTGCCATGGGTGACCTCACTCAAGGCACTGAGGGGTGCAGCAGGCACAGGCCCACAGTTCTGCAGTGTGACAATGTGACTCTGTGCTTTCACCTGTGGTTCACTGCTGCTGGAAGAGGTGTGGATACACACGAACCCTGCACCTCCAGCAGGAAGTGGGTGGGACTGGGGAACCCCACAAGGGGATGTGTTCTTGCAGCTGAACTTCCTGGCGGGCTGGTGGGAGACTGGAGGTTGCACAAGTCTTGAGAAAGTGTTTTTATGTGGGGTGAGATCTTGTGAACATTAGTTGCATAAAGATGCTTAGAAACATAGGCTCTGACCCAGCCTGCAGCCTGTTGTGCACAAAGTAACAGAATCAGAGGATGTCTTCTACAGGGAGCTCAGGCTTGTCCTCACCTGGAAGCAGTTCTGTGCCCTGATCTTCTGATGCTTCAGCTGAAATGGCTGTGCTCTTGCCATCAGCTCTTCCACTCCTGTGACACTGCACCCATGCATTCCACTCCAAAGGGAGGAACCAGCTGATGGAACAAGGCTGTGTTCCCATTTAGTCTGTTCCACATATGTCTGCAGCTTTTGCAGCCACAACCAAGAGAGACTTCATAATCTGTCACATACAAGGACTTTGGCACTGCCTAGTGATCCTTCTGCCCCACAGTGCCAGGTCATATGGAATCCCTTTGCTCAAAGCCACAGCCTCCCTTCAAATGGAATTCAATCAAAACAGTGTTGGCAAGTTCTCTGTTGTGCTCTGGATTTCTGGGCTCAGGATGCACATGGGCACTGCACAGGGCATGGGCAGGGCCCAGACTGAGTCATAGATATGCCTTCTGGTTTTTGGCTTTTTTCCTGGTGATTCTTGGTTCTCTTTTGCAGGCTGTGCTCAATGGGTTTAGCCCTTTCCTAAGAAATGCCAAATATACCTGCCCGGGTATGTATTTTCACACACACATACACCGTCTCTGCACAAACAAGAGATGGAAGGCCATGTAGGACCTGTGAAACTGCCTGAGGCTGTGCAAAGGGAGATTGTGTGAGCTGCACTGATGTTCCCCTTCATTTGTTTTCCTTTGCCTCAATGAGTTTGTGTTGCAATGAATATCTTGTGAAATATCCTGGCAGGGAAATGATGAAAATTCCTCAATCTCCATGTGCTGTGGAGTACACCCAGGATATGAGGTTTTCAGCACATCACATCAGAGCCTGTGACAGGCCCTCACCAGTGTGGGAGGTGGCCTGTGCAGGAGGAAGGCTGTTTGTGGCCACACTGGTAACGGAGACCCTTGGAGAAGAGTGATTCTCTTGTAGAGATGATGGATCACCAAAGCAGAGTCAGTCCTGGAACTGCAGGTAACCAACCCCCAAACCTTCCTTCCTTTCTGTCCTCCTGCCAAAGGAGATGGGGGAAAGACAGGGCTGGGATGGATCTTGGCCATGGTGTGGTCGCCGGCCTCCTGCCAGAGGATGGGGCTTAGGACAAGAGGAAAGCAACAGATGAGGGAAGTGGGCAGTGCCCAGGCTGGCAGAATGAGCTTCTTCCTAGAGCCAAGGGGAATGGAAGTGCAGGCAGACTGTGCCCTGCTCTTCCCTTCAGTGGTTTGTCACTACACAGTGGGGCTGAGGGGTGCCATCCTTCTGTGATTCCACCGGTAAAGCTCTCCGCGTCACGCCGAGCACAAGTCCCTGCTCCCATCTCTGGTGTCTTGAAGAACAACCCAGCCAGAGCTCTCCCAAGAGCTCCCAAGTGCCTTTTCCCCCTGTGGAAGCAATCCCTTCTGAGTGTCTGGCTGTGCACACCCTAAGCTGGGCAGTCACTCCTTTGGGGGACCGTGCCATTGCAGAAAGGGGCTCACGGTACACAGGCAACATACAGCTAGTGAGAGAAAGAAGCTCTAAAGAGAGAGGAAGAGGAGGGAGGTCTAGAAAGAGCATTCAGGGACACACAAGGGTAATGGAAGGGAACAAGGAAGATGTGTTGAGGAGAAAGGAGGTCTGACAGGACAAAGAGGGAGTGAGGATTGGGAAGAATACAGACGTGTCTTGTAAGAAACAGGGAAATAAGAAAACAGCCTCAGGGCAGCTCCTGTGTTACCGTACTCTGTGGCTCTGAGCCACTGCTAGTGACAGGCAGCAGGACCTGCTTCCAGCACCTGTGGGGCTCCCCAGTCCTTGGAACAAGGGACCAGTAGGCTATTGGGGTATGGAGCCACCTGGGTCATGCTGCCCCCAGCTCTGGGTTCGGACATGCTCACTCTTGCTTTGTGTTTTTCAGCCCCAGCAGAAGAGAGAAGCTGCTCCTGGCTGAACATCTGGGTCTTCCTTATCTTTGCCCTTGCAATCAAAGCTGCCTTTGTGACCATTTGCCTTGGTAGGTTCCAGGGTGTCTTAATTCCCATGGGATGAAGGGCTTGGATGACAGCCTTTGGTCAGGTGGAAAACCCCTATGCTAGTCCCTCTGCCAGCAGGCAAATGCCCTTCACCAAAACAGGCCTCTCCACTCTTCTAACTTGTCTCATGACTTCTCTATCCCTTTTCTTGCTTCATCTTCAGTGGATTTCTAATTGTTTTTTTTCACCTGGGAAAGTGAATCTCTCAGTCAGCCGAAGTGAGAGAAGCTCTTTCGACGGAAGGAATGACTGACAGTGGGAGAAGTGCCCTGCTCTTCTCTCCTCTTTGTTCAACCCAGATATCATAGCTTGTTAACAAAACAGAATCTCTGCTGGGGCTTCAAAAGAGAAGGTGAAGTATAGCACAGGTCCCTCGTGCATGAGGTAAAAAGGGTGGCAATAGCACTTTCCTTTGCTCTCTTCTCTTCTCAGTGGCTCTACTTGATGGAAGGTATGGCCACTACAAGACTCTCCTCCAGAACTCTACAGAGTGGTTCTGTGCCCCCAGCAGTTCTTCAGAAAAAAGTGAGTAATGCTGAGATCCTCATAAGCAACACAAAGAACTTGAACAAAATTTAGTCTGGTTTCGCCTCAACAATTGAGGTGGGGAATATCATTGTCAGTCACATGAGGATTTTTTTTAGTAAGGAACCCGGGGAATTGAGGGAAGAAGACACTGTATTGTACATTTTTACTTAGGATGCTATGAAAACATGCTCCAGGCCAGTGAAATAGAGTGAGTCATTCCATTCCTGCATACCTTTCTACTCTTCTCTCACACAATCCTTCTAATGCAAGTCTGGTTTACTCACGTAGATGAAAGTGCTTTTATACTGGCTGGTTCAATCCAGCTCCACTCCCTGTGCTGCCTCACTGCCTGTTCACACAAGAATGATGGTCACTGTGAGGGACAGAGGAAGGAGGATGATGTTTAGTTCAGAATAGCCAGGGAGCTGAGCTGCAGTCACACATGAAGTGATGGTAATGTGGAGTGCTGGAATGCTTGTAGTGCAAGTTCCAAAACTCAAAGATCCCTCTTCATGCAGCCTCATGTTTTGTGAGAATATATCTGTGGCTTCTTAATCCATCATTTGAATCTCTGGCCATAAGGCAGATCTCTTGGATAAGCTGTCTGTGTAAGGAACTGCCTGTGGTGGCAGCAAGGCTGTCAGAGCAGTTTGCTAGGTCTCTCAGTCTGGATGAGCTGGGAGCTTGGACAACACTTCTCTGATGGAAGGGTTCTAGAAAAGCACAAGCCAACTACTTCCCATCTTGCTTCCTCAAGAAGGGTAAGGCAGAAACCATGTCTCTCTCCAAAGAGAGGTTTCACAGACATGGCAGGACAGACAGAGAAAGGGAAGGAGGCCCTTCAGGCAGGGGCCTTGTGACAGGGGCCTGCCAGGCTGCTGACAGCTTTACTTGTGGAGAGCAAAAGAGAGCATTTACCTCTGTCCAAACTAAAGGGTTCAAACCCTGCTCATAACAGCTGGGACCCTACACTGAACTCACACTCATGAAGGACAATACATCTTGTTCCAAAGCAAGATTTTTTTCCCCCACAGTGGATGGCTGGACATGCTGCCCAAAGGGCTGGAGAAGGTTCCAAAAAAGCTGCTATTTCCTGTCCTCTGACACAATGAACTGGGCTGAGAGTGAGCAGAACTGCACTGGGATGGGCTCCCAGCTGGTGGTAATCAACAGCAAGGAAGAGCAGGTACGTGCACAGGGCTGAGACAGGGATCCAGCAGGCAGAGACACAGTGCTGGGCCCTGGAGGGGACTCAGAGCCCCTCCTTGTCCTGCAGGTAATGGGGAATGTCCTGTCTGCACCTCTGCAGCACCAGCCCCCTCTGCCACCAGCCCCACCCCACAGGGACTCCTGATGTCTCCCTGTGCTCAGTCCTGCTCCTTATGGACATGGTGCTTTTTTCCAGGAGTTCCTCTTCAACTTGGCAAAAGAAAAAGTTACCAGCATCTATGAAACAAAGTACTACATAGGCTTATCTGCTTACAAAAACGGGCAGTGGCAGTGGGTGGATCAGACTCCATATGAAAATAGAGCCACGTGAGTATCCTGGTGGAGTTTGGAGAGCCCTGTAATTCATGCCTTCAGTTCAAGTGACCAGTACATTGTGTAAGGCACGTATTTGTCAGAGGGGGATTTCTGTCTTCAGCTGCTCTGCAATTCAGAAAACTTAAATAATTTTCTAGTCAAAACTATGGCTCCTGATTTCTGTCACAGTGACTTTCCTTTTCTCTTCCACAACTCTTTGAGGTGACTCCACATCCACTGTCCTCCATGCTAGTGCATTTCCAATAAAGGAACTTTCTTTTACAGGTTCTGGAAACCTGGGGAGCCCAATTTGCTCTTTGCAGAAAAATGTGCTGCAATTCATGTAAAGGGAAACACAGACCCCAACACTTACAGTAACTGGAATAATGTCCTTTGCATCGCAAGTTGTTATCGAATTTGTGAACAGGCAGTCAAACTTCTCTGAGGAAGGACATAAAATCTGAGCTTCAAAGCACCTCAGTTCCCAGCCTGTGTCCCTGCATCACTTTACAAGCTGGAGATCAGTCCCGGATGAAATAGCTCAGGCTGATGCCAAGGAACTACTGTGAACCTTTCCACTCTCCCCCTTCAGAAACAAGGGTCCTAATTCTCCATCACTTCCCTTGACTCCTGGTCCAGCCAGTATCTCAGTGATGTGGAAAAGGCCATCACTGTTTCATGAAAGGATACCTGTCCTTCAAATCACTGGAGCAGAATTTGAAAGAAGAGCATTCAGTGGAGTATCCTTGTCCCTCCTCTGAAGGGAAAAATTATTCATGACTGTAGTGTTCCTTCTCCTTCAGTATATTGTGTGTTGATTAGTTTTTACAAAAAAAAATAATAAATCTTAATTCTGCTCTTTGCATGAGGATATCTTCTGAATAACATGCCCCAGATTCCCACAATTCAGCCTCCCAGCACAGAGGTTTTAACTTTTCAGTGTGTTCAGCACCTGTAGAAGAGAATACTGCTGAGTGTGCTGGACCGGCCGGGAGCAGGAACAATGTAATGTTCATCTGTAGAGCATGTGAGGAAGATCCTGAACACTTTGGAGAATCATTGGTAAAGCCAGAAACAGAGCAGGCTGTGTAGTATTCAGTGCCAGCCATAGTTTGCCCAGGATGTAGCAGAAAAAAAGATGGATTTTGGAGATCCTGCTGAGATGTGGCAGGATGAGAAATGACAATGAAGGGGAGAGAAAGCAATTAAATGTAACAAGAAGGATAAAAGCTAGAGTCTCCAAGGAGAAATTTCTAATGTGAGAGAAGGGTGGAAGACCCCTACCAGAGGCATCACTGCAAATCAGATACACAGAAGTCTTGAGCAATGTCCTGCTTCCCTAAAATTTCCCAAACTCCACTCTGTATGTTCCTCCCTTTCATCAATGATATCCATATTCTTTGAGGAGCTGGGAGTTTTCAGTTTGGGACTAAAAATACAGCCTGAAAAATCAGTTCTGAGTGATTTCTTTCCATCAGAAATCTGAGTACAAATTTTTATAATTTCTGCCTGAAGAAGTGTGTTTTCCAGTTTTCTGATTTAGCCACTGGACCAAAAGCTTGGCTGTTGCCAAGTGTTTGCCTCCTAGCTTCTAAAGTTGCTAGATACTTTCACAATGGAGAAAACTGGTTTTTGTCCAATGTGACTGCAAACCCAAACATTGAAATGGACTTCTCTTTTTGATTTCCCCCAGCTCAGTTCTGGAACTTACAGCTACAGGATTTTGAGGAAGAAAAAGAGGCAGATAAGACATGCAGAGAGTGACCCGTGTTTTACAAGCAGTTTTAGGGATGCTGCATTTTCCTGGCTCCTGGAAGGTTGATGGGGCAGAGCAAAACTCACACCAGGAGACTGGTTTGCAAGAAAATATAAGTAACTTGCTAGAAACAGTCTCCCTGCCCCAAATTTGGAAAATAAAGTTTCTCTTGAGATGTCATGACAAAAGAGGGATCTTGGGAGATGATGCTGGGTTTGCCTACAGAATTGCTGAAGGGAGGTTCCTGATCCTCTGGATGGAGTTGGCTGGTGGAGGTGCCTATCTCCAAGTGATGAAAATCAGTCTTTACCTCTCAAGTCTGTCTTGATGCAGGAGGCAGCAGATGTCATAGCAAGAGGCAGAGGTGAAGACAGACAATTAGGTACAGCACTTTCAGAAAGCTTCAGAAGGACATTCCTGCATACTGAACCCAGGGGTTGGGTGGGAAGGACAAGTTTATCAGAATAACATTCTTCATGATGACACCTGCAGTCCTTAAGGTGGACATCTTGGCCACATCCCAGCTGCCTCTCAGAATAAGATCTGGATATTCACCACTCCTTGGCACATTAACTTTTGCTTTGGAAAGGAACTCGGGTCTGAGGAAAGGACAGTGACATTCATATCTGAGAATACACACACCATAGAGTGAAGGTACTCTGACTGCTGCAGCAGAATTCTCTCATGGTTCAAACCTGAGCTAGCTTCTGGTTTTCTTCCAGAAAGCACATGATGTGCAGTCTATGAGATGCTGTCTTTAGCTGGAAAAACATCATTAAAGCCATGTTGAAAGGACATCCAGTGTTGATTTTTCTGGTCAGGCTTATTAATTACATCTGTACACTGAACATGCTGCTCTCTTTATGTTTAGCTCTGACAGCTGAGTCTTCCTTTACAGAATACGCCTGACTTTTTCTAGTAAATGATGATTCTTGCCAAGCCAAGTGATGAAGTCAAGTGAGTGTATGTGTTTTTCATGGCAGGATATAAAAATCCTTTAAATAAGGATTTAAATTTTCCTTCAAGGGTGTCTGTTCTTTTTTTAGACAAAGCAGAGAATTATACCTCTACTCCTTCTCTTTTTCTGTATTATCTCACCTCATATTCTTTCATGTTCCCTTACAACATTTATTTCTCCACTTCTTTATTTTCTTTGCACTCCTGCTGTCTCTCATACTGCTTTCCCCTTTACTCCTTTTTTCTTCCCTTTTAAATTTTGTTTCATGTTTTCTTGCTAGACCACAGACGAAGAGCATACAATGTTGTTTGGGAGAAATAAAAGAGAGAAATGGTATTTATAGAAGTTCTGGCACTGGACACACATCTGTTCTTTTAAAATTTAGTGTTTCTGAAATTATTTCCTAAGCAGTCTTGTGTAAGGTATCAGTACTAACTCAGGTACTGTTGGCCTTGCAAGGTTCTTGTTATCCAAGAGATCCACAACCCCTACTTCAGTTCTCCAGTTCATGCTGGTTATCCATTTTGTCTCTCACGTTGTCTAAGACAAATCCTATGATTTTAGCCTTTATGTCTCTACCTGGTTACAAGGAAATAAAAACACTTTTTTATTTTATATGGAATCAGTTTGCATACTTGAGCAAGCTTTTTCCCCGTCCTGCTGCTTAATTAAAAATCATTTATCTTGACAGGCTTTTGGACAATCTGCTGGTTTCTTGGAAATGCCTCAGCTCATCATGAGGTCCAGCACTTCAGCAGCATCTCCTGCTCACAGCAAGTCACCTGCACTCTCTCAGTGTCACTGTGATCTACATTCATGTGATCAGGAGTAGATGCAGAGAGCCTCTGACTCTGTCACTGCAGTCCCTTGTGGTGCGTCAATGGCCTTACAGCAAGGTAAGAATTCTGCAACGTTCACTAGAAGAAGAAAATACAGCCATAAGACAAGGAATTGCTTTGCTCAGGATCTCAAAATGCACCATAAAAATTGGGTTGTGCTATAGTCCGTGTCTTAACATAGGGGAAATTCAGTGTAGCATTTAAGAATAGGACGTGGATCTGGTTGTTTAGACGGGAGATCAGAACAGACCCCTGTAAACACACTCCAGTGCTGTGTTCCTGCCATGACATTCAATCCTGCTAGGTGAGGCACCTGCAGGTCTTAGATCCTCATGCAGAGTGAGTTGCCACAATTTTACATGCACGAGATGTCTGCAAATTTACTCTAGCTAAGGATCAAGGAGGTAAGTTCACTGCCTGAACACTCTTCTGCTTCTGACATGAGCTAAAACAGCTGTCTCTCACTACACAGTTGCCAACTCTGAAAGCAGAGCATGAAGGCAGCCTCTTTCAGAACAATTAAACACACATCAAGGCCTTTCCTGTGCTCTCCATCAAGGTTTTCCTTTAAATGATCATCCTCATTTCTCATAGCTGTAATTTCACCTCAGTTCTTCCACTTATTTCCAGGTTTATTATATCCTAACATGTCTCTGTTTTTAAAGTGACATTTTCCCCCATTCCAACTCTTGTCCTAACGATTATAATTAACAAACTTTGCGTACCTGAAATCAGAGTAAGTCTGGAACAGAGAACATTCTGTAGAAAAGGAAACAGAGAAAGTAAAAAATGGGAAGGAGTTGCTTGGCTTCATTGGTAGAGAGCCAGTGTTTCCTCTTATGTGGTTAAAATTACTCCTGTTGGGAAAGGAAGTAGTGGGACCCACACAGAAAAAGGCAGATTTGGGAGGAAGCCAAGAACGAACTCTTCTATCACATGTACACACAGAGGCGCTTCTCAGATTCATTAGAACACTACACCATTCAAAAGTACTTCTTAAAAGTATTTAAAAGTACTTTTTAAAAGTACTGCAGAGCACTGGCTTTACGACAGACAATCACATTTCCATGAGTCAAAACCAGCTTACATGTTACCTGCTTACATACACTGTTTCATGGGATCATCTGACCAGATGGGGAAAGAAACAGTCAGCTGCTGGGAAGGGTTTGCCCAGACTGGATATCCCCAGACCTTAAAGAAAGGAATCAAATTCCTCCTGACCAGATATGAAAAGGTTTCTTCCTGCAGATTCAATTTTGAGTCATCATCATCTGGGACCTCAGTCATATTTTGGTGTTCACAAAGTATCTCAGTGAAGGCTTCCTATCCACAGGCCTCTTGCAACTACGAATCACAGGTGACACAGCACAAAATATATATATGTAACTTTAGAATTATTCTACCGGCATTCTTAACAAGATACTGTATTAAATTCAGTTACCGATCTTTTCACAGGGCATTTTTTTTGTGTACCTACCACAAAAATTCTAAATGCCTACTGAAGAACAAAAGCAGCCCTTTAACACCATCAGATTATTCAACAAACTCATCTTTCTAATATTCACACAAAACACAAAATCAAGTACTTATATAAGTGCTCTTCATCCTGAAGGGGAGGGCTGTGGCAACAGGCTTGATCCCTACTTTTTTTTTTTCCCCCAATTGTTACAAGTGTTCAAAACAAGACTGATAAATATCAATCCACCTCTCCATGCTTTATAAGTATGCATATTTAAAATATCTCTTCATACTTACAATACATAAGACTCTTCCAGCAGCACAAAATGCAGGGTCCCTGCCTAGAGACACTGCACAGTTGATGTTTGTACTGTCTATTAACCCTGGTTGCTACCGAACGACAACACCGAATGAATGGCTTAAATATAGTATTAGGGTGAAAAAGAAAGAGAAAGAACAATTTTCAGTGATCAGAAGTCATCTCTGGTACTGCCCAAAGGCTGTGGTTCACTATTACATCTCAAACCAGCGCATTCCACAGATCAATGAGCCTTGCACTGTGCTGAGACCACAAATTACTCAAAACAAGCACATTTTCTGAGGACTGCTTCCAAGACTTTTCCCTGAAGCTCTGGTTCTCCTGATGAAGTGTGCTGCTTGGGACAGATCAGGTTCATGTTGATTTGTAGAATCCTGTGAGCCAGTACATGTATACAGTACTGGAGACTAAGAGTCAACAGAGAGAGATGATCTGGGGTAGGAATTGAATGGTGGAAGTGAGGAAAGAAGCTTCCCTGGATTAAAATAATACATTTGTAAATGTATTGCAAGCTTAATTTGACTGCAGATCCATAGTCTGACTTCCTCACTTGATTTCAGATGTGCCTCATCACAATGGGCCTGCCTGGCAGCCACTGGAGTATGTCTGACCTTGGTCACCATCACTGGACCCAATATTGAGCTGAGGACTGATTTCCAGGCTTCACCTCAGACATCCCTCATCTCTGAAGACCCGTCTAGCAATCTGGACCCTGGATGTTGTGCCAGGTGTGCCCTGCTTGCCTCACTCAGGTGTTGTGGCTGGTCCCCAGCTGTTCTGCTGGCGGTGTTACTGCAGCCGGCTCCTGGACACTGACTCGCCTACACTGTGCCCTGACAGTGTCTGTGGTACCACAAAGCAAATCGTGAACTGGAATTTATTTTATTTTGTTGTTTTTTCTGGAAGGCAGATTCTTGTCAGTTTGTTTTAGTAAAGTAGCTCTTTACTCTTGAATATTATTCCAAAGCTCACTTCAGCTTTGGGTAGAATTTGCTGGTGATGTCCACCATTACTTCTTCACTGTATTGCTTTGGTACCAATTTTGCTGTTTTCATGATATTTGTAAAAAGCCTCTTTTTTTCAGAAAAAACAAACAAACTTACTGTACTCCTTATCGTAATCTTCCATGAGCTCCTCAGTACTGCTGACAACCATAAGCAGCTTTAAAAGTCATATTGCAGTAGCTTTTCATAGGATTTTGATATCTTTGGTTCTTTTTCCTTCAGTGACAATTCAACAGGCTGAACTGGTTCCTTATAGCTGCAAAGTAGTGCAGGGGGGATACAGAGCCATTCACATGTTTGAAATGGTGCTACACTCCCCTTGTTTTAGCAGGTCTGAGAGAAGCAGGAAGAGTTTTATATATTGGGTTCCACCAGGGTGGCCTCTGGTGGAGACTGCTGCCTGGATCAGCAGTCACAGGAGACTGTGCACAGGATCTGCAGTGTCTGTGCAAAGGGCTGGTATCTTATGAGAAGGAGCCATGTAAACTAATCCAGAAGCAACTGATATGTAATCTCAACACAGCAGTTGCAGAGCCACTGACAGATTACGACTTGACTGTTGGATTCAGAGTCCTATGAGGCCAGATGTAATGCTTGGTTAATAAAATCCTTCTGACATATGGACATGCCCAGAGGAGCAAATGCAGTATGGAAACACAACATCCACTTTTCGTGGAATCATGGAATAGTTTGGGTCGAAAGGGACCTTCAGTGTCATCTAGTCCAACTCCCCTGCATTTATCAGGAACATCATCAGATCAGGTTGCTCAGAGTCCAATTCAAACTGATCTTGAATGTTTCCAGGGATGGGACATCAACCACCTCCAGCTCTGGGCAACCTGTGCCAGTGTTTACACTTGGGCCAGCCTCTCTTGAATCAGTTCTACTTGACTGACAGCATATACACCAGGTGAGTCAAGCTGCTAGAGCTGTGAATTACTGAGTGGTGGCCTGGGCTGCTGAGGAATCTATCAATTCAAGTGGTAGAGAACACCTCTAGTGCTGCAGTCAAGTAGAGCTGAAAGAACCGGCCAATCCTACTGAGAAAAGTCCAATACTTGAACAAAGATTAACTGAAAATAATGCTGAGACATGGCCTTTAGGAGCCTCCTCATCACCCATAACAAACTTCAGTTTCACTGGCCTAGTGAATTGTCTTTAAACAGCAGATTTCTTACATAACAGACAACAAAATGCTGCTTACAACCAACTCTTCCCCTACCACTGCCCTCACTTCCCCACTGGTGGAAGCAATCATATGCATGCTAACACCAGGGTCTTATTACGTAGAGTAGGCTGCCTGTGTGTCTGTTGTGTGCCTTAATTCAAGTTTCAAAATCTCCTTTGTCCTGCCTAAACTAGCTAAACCTGTGTTTCCCTGCTTTCTGCTGCAATTAGTATAAATTCACTCCCACAGCAACAAGATCAACGTGACACAGTACACGTCATTTGGTGGCCAGCCTCCCTTCACTGTGTCTTACAATGTCAAATTTAGCAGCAGAATATGTTGCTTTTGCATACAAACTCTTGACATCCACAGAAGATTCTTACTCTCTCCAGCAGTCTTCTTGAATACGATGGAATTGATCTGCTGATTTGAGGATCTGCATGGTCTCATGACAGCGTTACTGCCTTGTGTATTTCCCATCACAGATACAGACAAAATGTCCTAGCTATTACACTTGCTATGAGATATCTGGACATCTGCCACCATCCTTTCTGGCCTTGGAAAAGTTGCTGGGATGGCTGCTGGCCTAGAAATTGCATTCATCATCTTGATGCAGATGGGAAGCAGACTCTTTGGGTTGCCCATGTGGTGTACATCAGCAGCTGGTACTGTCAGGATGACGTTCTAGTGGCCAGGTCAGCCCAGGGGGCCGGTACTGACAGATGGTTCAGCACCAGGCAGAGATATCAGTTTCCCCCTAATCCAGCATTCAGGTCAAAAAAGGCAGCAAATTTAAAAAGAACTTCTGAATGTGAAGAAGGAGGACAATCACCAAAAGTAAACACCTTTGCATGGCCTCAGAAACAATAAATTAATCTGGATGTAACTCTACTTTATTGAATCACAGGGAGATCCTGGGATGCTGGCAAGGGCTCCAGTTGTCTTGGGTGACCCCACGTCTGCTGCTGCTGCAAGTTGATGATATTCAGTTTTTAATATCAAGCCACTTTGAAGGTGTCTCAGACATGCTTATACTGGGAACATGGAAAGAGATTCATTCCTAACTGAAGCTCTTATCAATGTACTTTCCAGGCTAAGAAATACAAAGTTTAATTCAAAGACTTTCCTGGGATGTTACATATTTTGATATTTTCTACACACATGACCACAAAAAGAAAACCCCCAGAAAATCAGGAAAATATGGGTAAACCACAAATGCAGAAATGCCTCTTTACTCCCCTGTTACAGTTAGGTTTTGGAATCACTTACCAAGCCTGAAGAATGGAGACTGCACAGCCTCTTTAATTGTGACTGATATTTGGCCTAACGTGCTCTCCTTTGGCACTATGAAATATACAAGGCCACACCACAGACTAGAGACTTCCATGGTGGTTTTTCTCGACTTTACCACCAAGGCCACTTCTATTTAGGTCATCTCTATTTAGGCCTTTTTTTACTGGGCATGGAGGCATGAAAAGAGGACCACATACAAAACCTGCAAGTCTACAGTGATTTTATTTATTACTGACACATAAGGAATAGGCTGGGACTAGTGAGATCTGAGGCTAAGCATTAACATGCTTGCCAGAACCCATAATAGCTGAGCAATTATGAAAGAGCTGGGAGTAACATGAACTTTTGTTGCACCTTGGAAAGGTTGGTCCTCTGTCTTGATGAACTGTTGTCTTCTTTCTTGCTGCTCCCTCAGGCTGTCAGGTCAGTGCCTGTCTTGAACCTTTGATGAGTCCATACATTAAACCATTACTGACTACAGTCAAATCACCTCCCTGTTTCCACTCTCTCATCTTCATTGGCATGTATCTTGCTGTCAGGCTCTGGTTGAAGGATAGCTCCAACTTGTAATTGACTTGCTCACATAAAGATGGGCGTTGGATCACACAGTTATAGAATGTAGGAAGAAATCTACAGTATTTCAGTATCAACTATGCATTATATAGTCTGTTTATAAGCATTATAAGGCCACTTTCACAACAGGTGTGGAAGTTCTGCATAATTAGAGGAATTAAAAATTAGGGATTTTAGGGGAACAAAAATAATTGTGAAAATCCCATGTTACTGAGATTATAACTTAAGAATACAACATTGTGGAGGCTACTATTTGCTTTAAAGATCTCTATTCTCATGGTATAGTCCTTGAAACTGGTTGAGGAAATGCTCCACCCAGAAAACTTCCATTTCATCAGAGAAAAGTTCTGTAGGAAGCAAATCAATGGAGAATTGCATTCTTCCTGAGGTGAAGAACCCAGAACAAAGCTCATTGATTATTTAACCCTTCAGAAGATAGCTTAGGTGGCTGCTGATCTGCTGATCCCTGTTGAATTTCTGTTGGCATTGGCCTCCACTGGCATCAAGAAGCTGAAAAATCCAGCATAAATCCAAGCACATAGTGAGCTATCATGTAGCACATAAAGAGAAAAAGATAGCTCTCATAGCTAGTATGAGAACAAAGATTTACGTAGTTTTCCTTTACGGACTGTAGGATCTCATTGGATCCTGTTCCCAGCTGGGTAGAGAGGACAGTTCCATAGACAGGTCTTTCTTGATAGGCCATCCCCAGGCTGTAAAGAATGGAGCCAAATTCTTATTCACCTGCTGAGAAAACTTCTGTGCCCACAAGTTCATCTTAGAACTGTTGTCTTTTGGGATTTTGGATATTTTCTGGTAGTCAGAGAAGAGGTGGGTGAAGGGGTCCCAACCAAACCCTTCCTGCAACTGATGAAAAATAATTCAGTGTACAAACAATTAAGCTATCATTTCACTGGCATTATTCCTGTACACACAATAGAAAATTCCACAGGTCTCTGCAGTGTTTTATAGAATGAATGTAAATTTAGATGAAAGCACCCAACTTTCAGGCTTCAGAGCATAACTAACAGCACTAAAATACAGAAAAATACCTCCATTATACTGATCTCCCAAAACAGAGATCAAAGATACATTGGGAGTAGCCAGAAGTGTCAGCAACCTATTACATAACCTGCTGCTTTGAAGACAGTGAAAACAGTATCAGAGGGGATGGACACTGACAGGATAGCCAGAAAGGAGCACAGGAGCTCAAGGAGTGTTGAGAAAATGAGAAGGAGAAATTATGAACAGGACATGCTTGGCCTAAGAATAAGAACAAAAGGAGTTCAAACAGAAAAATTGCTGCTGCAGAATTAGAACTGTTCTTTCATGCCACATTTATTCCAGCAGTCCTGTTAGTAACCAAACAGGAGATGAGACATCCCAGCCTACAAGTGTGGGTGAGGCAGTGAGGCAGTGGCCAAACTGGTAAGGTACTGTGGGAAAATATCTCCTCCTAGAACTGTTCCACTCCGTATAAATATTTTATTATTCGTTGCACCAAAAAACCCCAGAGGATGACTCTTCAGCTTGACGATACAGATGCTTCTCTGGGATGTGGAAAAGTCAGGATCAATACTCCAGTAAATATTCCTTTCCTCATATAAAATGTGAGAGCTCTCAGACAAGGAAGCTGAGGGATACTCACCTCACAACAGCCAGTACCTTAAGTCATCATAATGGACATCTGCTTTGCAGTCCCCAGTTAAAATCAGGTTGAGTGCTTTTTCCATTAGGCTAATAGTTTCTAGGAGGATTAAGGGAAAGGAGGAAATCTCCCTTGCATGCTTCCCGAGAGAATGCACTTTAATCTAGGACAGGGTTCACGTTTTAGAGTCTCAACCACAGTGAGAGATCCAGTTCTGTGTTTTTACAAGGCCATGTAACTCACCAGGAGACTTTTCAAAGCCTGACTCTTCTAGACAGTGCACTTTTTGGCACTTTTACAGTGCCAAAGTTTTTTGACAACAAGCCCACTGTCCCACAGGAAATCTGCTGTGGATTAAAGAGCTGTTCCCAAGTTTGATCCTCCTTTTCCCATGTTGTATAACAAGCAGCAATTCCTGTTTCTCTTCCAGGGAGAAAGATTAGTATGTTGCACTGAGCTACCTCCCTGAGTGGCTAAGCCCAAGTCTGGCAAAGGAAGGTTTTCAGGAGCCATCAACTTTAGGCACTCTGCCTGTTTATCTCTCAGGTGCTTTCTGGGCCCAAGATAAACCCTGACAGTAATCAAACACTTACAAGGTTACACAGCTACAGTCACCAGGCTGCAGACATCCCTCTGACACAGGCTTCAGTGACTGCACTAAGAGCACACACACACTTTTCCCTGTTACCTGCAGGTATGTCTCCAGAGCAGTCCACACGTTCCAGTCCTTTAGCTGAGCACCTTTCTTCAGATACTCTTTTATCCTTTCCTTCCGGCACTGTGGCCTGAGTGCCTGATGGGCCTGATGCCTGGGAATGCCCAGCACCTCCTCATGAACATAGACAGACCAGAGGTTGCATGTGGCCTCTGTGGTGTGAGGAGGAAACTCCCATGCCTGCTGCTGTTGATTGTGTCCCAGCTCATGGATGGGACCCCAAAGACCAGTAGTTTGTATGTGCTTCACATCTAACATCTCCTTCACTGAATCCAGGTGGCCCATGATGGGGTAGCCAGCATGCATCCAGCCTGCAGGAGAAACAGGTAACAACACATGACATTAAGTGCTCACCTCAGTGCTTCTTAGACATAAATGATTATGGTATTTTTTTCATTTCTCTAGTGCCTTTCCTCCATCTCATAAATAACACTTTTTAAATTACCATGAATGACCAGCTTTTCCCAGTGTGACATAAGGAAATACATCAAGTTTCACAGCAACAGATAGTCACCCTTACAATAGTCAAACAAGTAAATGTAGGACTGAACCATCATTTAAGTGCAGTTCTGCCTGCTTTCCCTTTTTATATATAAATGTACACTCATGGCTGGACTGAGGTTGAGGTGTTAGGATGAGGAGAAAAGCCTGACCATTGCCCAGAACACACCTGAACTCCCACAGGCTGAGCACATGCACCAACTGTGCAATAATGTGATTCAGCACCATGGCACTCCTCGAGTGCTCCTGTGTAGAGTGTGGATACTGCAGGCCTGCACTCCAGTGGTCACTGGTGTGGATGAAACATATGGAAAACACAGTTTGTCATGCTTAAGGGCTACAAAGCCTATCATACTTAAGCCTGTTCTTAACCTTGCAGGATGGCTATTCCATAAACAACTTCCCAGCAGGTTGCTAGGAAAGAAATACGCATTGCAATGGATTTTATGTATGCCTCCTTCATGTCTTCTTCCCTAACTGGTCCTCCTTGAAGATTCCCAAAACTTCATGCAAGAGCAATGCTCCCAAATTCAAACACCTGTTGTAGCAGAGGATAAGCAGCCCTTTGCACAGAGGGAGCCTGGTGAATTAACAGGAACGGCAATCCCCTTCCTGCAGGAACTAGTCAACATCAATGTGAATGGCCTGGAACTAGTTTCTGCAGGAACTAGTGAAGATTTTAAGCTTCTTCTTTTTTAGTAAGAGGGATATATGCAATTAGCAACCAGTAGCACCCAAAAAGTTCAGATCCAGAAAATATGAGCAAAACCATTTAGTCCAACCCAAGGACAAAAGAAATGTTATGTCTGTAAGCTATGATATTTTTAACTGGCATTTGCTCACCCACAGCAGAACCTAACACTCCAAGATGTGCCACAAATTCTTTCCATTGTAGCTTAGCAGAAGTTTAGGGCATGATGGTTCAGGCCAAGCCCTTGCCTCATTGTGGGATGATGAATTTAACCCAGTTTATTTTGAAAAACAAATGGGCAAAATTTTTATTGCAAAGTTACATGTTTACTGTATAATTTGATTCTTGACTGAAGGCACTCTTTCTTTTCTGTTTTTCCAGTTTGTAACTGGAAAAGCCAGAGTGGGGGAGCATCAGCTGCAAAAATACACACTCCTGGGCTTTGACAGCAATATTGGATCTGCTTCCACACTGTCATCATCCCAGGCACACATCTTTTCTGGCTAACCTTTGCCCACAATAACCTTTGTGGAGCCCACCTCCAGCAAATAGGCTGGTTTAAAACAGAAGGTTTAAAAGTTGTCACTGAACACATGAGAACAGTCCCGTGGCTGAGCCAGAGAAAAAAATAGAAATCAGGTCACTGCTTCCCAGCTGTACTGACTCTGCAGTGCATTCAGGAGGGGGAATGAATAACTACATGTGAGCTAAAGCCACTGCAGTCAGCAAACTCTGCCATCTTAACACACCCAACAGGAGAGCAGCTAAGGAGACAACACCAGTTCTGAGAGCAGGGAGGCATCTGGAAAGATTCACATGTTTTTCAAATCCTGCCTTACCACATTTCCACCCCATCAGAGTAGCTCACAATTATGCAAGGGTCACAGTCATTTAACACCTCACATATGTTCCCAGTCTGGTTTCAGCAAAATAACCTTGAAGGAACAGACCTAGACGACCACTTGCCTCTTAGCCCTGGAGAAGGCCATATGGCAATGTACCTACCACATGAGATCTGGACATCTGTTACAATCCTCTCTGGCCTTGGGGAATTTTGCTGGTACGGCTGCCAACTTGCTTATCGCCACCATGATCTCATTCCACAGGGTCAGCAGCGGCCGTGGGTTCTCCATGTGGCGGATGCTGTCAGAAGGCACCCGTCAGGATGAGATTCTCAACAGCAAGGCTCTGCCCAGGGAGCAGGGTAGTGCCGGATACAGGCCTCCCACTGCCTTTCACAGGTCTCCCCCTACAGCAACAACACCGAAAATCAGATAAAGGACAATTCTGACTTCTGAGCATGCTCATAGAGATCAAGCTCAGACAAAGTGACCAGATCATGAAAATTTCCTGGAAAACAGTATGTGGTAGTTGTATGACTGTAGCTGGTGGCTGTTACATAGCCAGTCCTCAATCTGTTCTTGGGAAGCTTTCCTCAGGCTCATTAATAGGTAGGAAACAGAAAAGGACTCGGCATATAACAGAGTAGCATAGCAAGAATAGATCCTGTTTCGTATCAAAGAACGAAAGAAGCATCAAGTTTCTCTCATTTATTTTTGTCCAGCAGAGTTGTTGTTTCACATAACAATGCTGGTTCTGTTCAGTTTGAGAGACAGCAAGAAGAAATTGGAGGAAGATGAGGAAGAGGAAGAGAAGAGGAAGAGGAAGAGAGGAAGAGGAAGAGGAAGAGGAAGAGGAAGAGGAAGAGGAAGAGAGAAGAGGAAGAGGAAGAGGAAGAGGAAGAGAGGAGGGAAGGGAAGGGTAAGGGAAGGGAAGGGAAGGGAAGGGAAGGGAAGGGAAGGGAAGGGGAAGGGAAGGGAAGGGAAGGAAGGGAAGGGAAGGGAAGGAAGGGAAGGGAAGGGAAGGGAAGGGAAGGGAAGGGAGGGAAGGGAAGGGAAGGGAAGGGAAGGAGAAGGAAGGGAAGGGAAGGGAAGGGAAGGGAAGGGGAAGGGAAGGGAAGGGAAGGGAAGGGAAGGGAAGGGAAGGGAAGGAGGGAAGGGAAGGGAAGGGAAGAGAAGGGAAGAGAGAAGAGAAGAGAAGAGAAGAGAAAGAGAAGAGAAGAGAAGAGAAGAGAGAAGAGAAGAGAAGAGAAGAGAAGAGAAGAGAAGAGAAGAGAAGAGAAGAGAAGAGAAGAGAAGAGAAGAGAAGAGTAAGAGAAGAGAAGAGAAGAGAAGAGAAGAGAAGAGAAGAGAAGAGAAGAGAAGAGAAGAGAAGAGAAGAGAAGAGAAGAGAAGAGAAGAGAAGAGAAAGAAGAGAAGAGAAGAGAAGAGAAGAGAAGAGAAGAGAAGAGAAGAGAAGAGAAGAGAAGAGAAGAGAGAAGAGAAGAGAAGAGAAGAGAAGAGAAGAGAAGAGAAGAGAAGAGAAGAGAAGAGAAGAGAAGAGAAGAGAAGAGAAGAGAAGAGAAGAGAAGAGAAGAGAAGAGAAGAGAAGAGAAGAGTGCTGGAAACACAGGAAATTCACTAGCGATGTCTTGTAGGATCTAGAGATGGCCATATGAGGGCACAGTAAAGCAGGCAGAGCACAAAGCAAGCTTTGCCGTGGCAGAGATTCAGTCTCCCTCTCCTCAGCATAACAGTTTCCATCAGAAATAACAACTCCAGCCTCCAAGAAATGTTGGTCGTGAACAAACCCTGCCCATTTTGTGAAAGTTCTTCCACCTACTCCCAGCCACATAGCAGGCTCAGAGTGCCTAAGTGACTTACCCAGAAGTAGAGATTCACAGAATTGTAGAATAGTTTGGATGGAAGGGATCTTAGAGGTCATCTGTTTCAACCCTCTTGCTGTGAGCGGATGGGGACATCTTCAACTAGATCAGATTGCTCAGAACCTCACCCAATTTGACCTTGAATGTTTCCAGGAATGAAGCATCCATCACCTCTTGTGATGTTGTTTCAGTGTTCCACCATCCTCATTGTAAAAAACTTCTTCCTTATACATAGTCTGAATCAATCATCTTTTAGTTTAAAACCATTGCCCCATGTCCTACTGCAACAGGTCCTGCTAAAGGGTTTGTCCCCATCTTTCTTGGGCTTGCCCTCGGTGAAGTTATGCTGGCTGTTCCAAATCACCTCCCTGTCCTCCACATGCCTTAGCACAGCATCTAGGAGGGTTTGTTCCATGATCTTCCAGGAAAAGAGCTGAGGCTGACAGGTTGGTGATTCCTGGGGACCTCCCTTCCACTCTTCTTAAAAATTAGGTAGAAAAAATGGAATCCCAGAAGACAACACAGTAAGGAATATAAATCTGGGTACTCCTAAAACCAAGCATTTCTAAGACCTTCTAAGCACAGGACCATCTTTCCTTTCAGTCACTGGGACAACGACATTTGTGAGCAGCCTTCAAGCAAAAAGCACCAAGGTAAACAAACCTACCAAGCTTGAAGAAAGGAGCTCTGACTGCCCCCTTCCACCGTGATGGGCACTTTCCCCAGGACACTCTTTGCTGGTACTATGATGTAAATGAGGCCTCCCCAGAGGCAGGAAATGGATTGTTTCTGGCAGGCAACATCACAGGTGCGTATTACCACTGGTGCCCGTTTCAGCTCCTTGGCTTTAGAGAGGTCATCTGTGTGACACCCAACCTGCACCTGGCAAGCAGAAATGTAGGAACAGCTGGTCAAAGGCATGCCAGTGTGACCTGGCAGACTGACCTCAGCACCCACTGAGCTCTCCACTGCAGCACTGTCCCTACAGAGCATGAACATAGAAACAGCCGTCTGACTCCAGCCTAGTTCCAGTTTTCAGCCTGTGGTGACCAGAGGCAGTAAACATAGAAAAGGAAAAAAAAAAAAAGTTCATGCTGTCCCTGGGAGCTGTACTCCCAGTATTCCTGGCCCAACTGCATCCTTCACCAGCACGTCAGAGTACTGCAGTGACTTCTTCCACTGCACTGCACTTGCACTGATCATTCCTCTACCATTCCCCAGCATCAGAGTCACCTCCTATAACATGATTTGGAGAGATGCGGTCATGACTGGCTTCTTTTATAGTGCCTCTTCCTTAGAGTTCTTATAATAAAACAGACAGCACGTGGCTGCAGGATCAGACAGAAGCACCTGAGTTAACTTTGCACTTCAGCTGCAAGGAGGTCACTGCAAAAAATATCCAAGCAGGTGAGCATTTGCTTCTGTTGTATTTTGCAGAGAACAGGATCCCAAGTAACAGTGCCTATCTCATCTGGATACATCTACACGAGCAGTAGTGACAGCACTGCCAAAAGAATTTATGAGAGACCTGGAGAGACGGAATCAAGTTTGGTTCATAGAAGGGCCCAAGTACTTGGACCTGAAAATCACCTTGATCAGGTTTTTTTGCACCACAGCAGAACAACAACCAACAGCCCTCAAGCAGCAGCCACACTCAATTATCCCACCAGCAGACAGAATGGGAGGAATGCAAAAGAAAAGTGTGAGGACACAAGGTGAAGAAATTATGACAAAGCATTTAAAGTGCCACAGGGTGGCAGCAGTAGGAAAAGGCAGTAGGAAAGGTAGAACAAGCCATTAAGGAGAAAACCCTTCCCCGTGCTATTTTTGAGCGCTCACCCGACAAATACACCGGTGTAAACCAAGCCAAGCAGAGAGAGTTTACCTTCAGACCAGCACCGACCACCAGACAAGGGCACATTATTACTGCTGTGTGCCCCTCAGGGAGATAGAGCCCTGTGCTCCTCCAGGCTGTCTTTCCTAAAATGTAAGAGAACACAGTCCTGAACAGTCAGGCACTTCTTTGTCCAGATCATTACAGGTCCTGAAGATTTGAAGTTGCAGTAGGAGAATAATCTTCCATCCTTTCATTTCCCCCTGCTCTACACTCACAGAACCATCTCACATTTACCCACCTTGTCACAAATACAGTTTCAAAGAGATGAACAAAATCATCTCACCGTTAGCAAGCAAGCCCATCCAGATTCACACTTCTGGAAACACTAAGCTTAAATGTGCTTAGTAGTATCTCCTAAAAATGAGAAGGAAAAAAAAAAAGAAGCCAAAACCCCCAACACCTCCTACGCTCAGATCCTCTTATCCTAAAGACCTCATAAGAGGTGCCAGCTACGGTGGGACTACACAGTTGAAGCTGTAATGATCATAAAACATTTCCCAAATAATAGACTGACAGCGACATCGCATTTTTCCTTAGTGTCTGGTCCAGCACAAACCGGAGCCCACAAGAATTGTCATTTCTAGCTGACTGAAATGATGAGAAAGCCTCAAGAAACCATTCTGTGCTAGGTGTACCTGTAAGAAGGGTATGTACCACTACAATTCAGCATGTTTTTAAATAGTCTTCCCATGGAAATCCAAGTCTTCTTAGCATAAATCTCTTAAATACTTGCAACTTACAGAATTTACAGTGCAAAACTGATCCATCTCTACTTTATTGATCAGGCAGACTCCACTCCCTAGTTCTGACATAAAGTTTACTTAGGCATATTTCAACCCAAACACCAGAAGTCCTAGAAAGAGCTGAACTGTGATTAAGCACCCAGCTTACAACCTTTCCTGTCATCCAAGAAAGCAGAACCAGTTTTGTCAAGGAAAACCTAATCCAGGGAAAAACACAAATGACAGTATATCACAGTGTGTTACCAGTTCATCTCAGTTTTGCTGAATTTGCACCAAAGGCAGTTTTGAAATGGTGCTCAGGGTTTGCTAGCTCTTCTTTTTCGTTTATGTGAAATAACACAAATTCTGAGTATTTTCTGCTTTTGTCCTGACTTATTAGTGCTAAAACCAGTAAGAAGTAATTCTACAACTTTTCTCTCTGCACAGCCACTGCACTCAGACCTTGCCATTCCAGAACAGCCTCCTTTATCTCATTAGAACAATTTGGAAACAACGGCTCTAAATCATATTCTAAGACCAAAAAAACTGTCCAGGGGATAAAAGTTACTAAAGGAATTTAACTTAGAGTTAAAAATATCAGTTGTGAGCAGGATTCTCAGCAAGTTGGTACAGATACAAGACCTAAGCCTAGACAAATAATTTATGGTGTATTTACCCAATACTTTGGCTTCAGTGGTGATGTGAGCCCAAGAAGTTCCCACTATACTTCTAGCTTCTCATTTTCACCCTCAAAACCAGATCTTCCCTCCATTGTGCTGATACACCAAGCTGTGGGACTGTGCTATAACTCAGGCTGAAATTACCTAGAGAACAAACCTTTCATTTCTAACTCCCACCTCTTTGTAGGATGACTCCATAGACAGCTGTATCAGAACAACTTTGGGAACAGCAACCTGCAGTGTAGAGGCCAGGGTTTCTCAAAGAAGCTTTCTTGCCAAAACCACTGTGCCATGCAAGTGGTGCCTATGGTACCACAAGTTGGGGGTTCTTCTCCTGACAGTGCCTGCACACCAACAGGGAGGAAGCAGGATTTCCATGGGGTGTTTCAGATGCTGAGGTCAGGGCTGACCACAAAAGGAGCCTTTCTGCCACTGCACTGAGCTCAGTCTCCTCTCAAGCCCATGGTAAAATTGCACATCTGTGCCCATGTTCAGGCACACAGACACAGGCACACTGAGGGCAGGGCATCCCACTGATCCCAGCAACAGGATGGCTTGAGAGGAAGCAAGATAACTGCTCACCTGGGTTTGTGCCATCAATTTCCACAGTGACAGGGAGGCCACAGACCCCAGCAGCAGATTTCTGCATGAGGGCCGCACTGTCTGTCATGGTGAGGGACAGCTCGGTCGCCATACAGAGAAGCACTGCCTCTTTGGAGTTGCTCTTGACCGGGCAGTGCCTGCTGACCTGCGGGATCCCAGTCCTCTTGAGCACTTTGGTCAGGATGCGGTGGAGCGAGGCATATGCTGGGCAGTCGTGGGCTGGGATGTGCAGGAAGGCAGCGCAGTCCTGTGCCAGAAGGTGCAGCCAGCCCTTCAGGGGCTCCGTGAGCTCCTGGTGCCCCTGCAGCTGCGTGCTGAAGAGCAGGAGCGCCCTGCGGAAGTGGTAGTGCTCCCCCGGCCCCACAGGCAGGTACTTGGCTGCCTGGCCGCTCTGCCCCAGGATGCTCAGCCCAAAGCGGTTCAGGATCCTGTTGCCAGGATATTCTGCCACAGCAGCTTTTCCACAGTTCTGGGAAGCCCAGTACCAGGCCTGGCCCCCCACCAGCAGGCCGCCTCCCTCTGCAACGAAAGCGTGGATTCTCTCGGCATCTCTGTCGCCATAAGAGGTGCAGCAGTACACGCTGATGTCACCTGCCAGCTGTGACAGCTGCGACTTCACCCCTGCCTGAGACAGGAGGCTACACAGCTTCTTCAGGCTGGGATCCACCCCCACCAGCCCCTTCCTCCCAGCATCCAGCCAGGAGACAGCATTGAGCAGGAACCTGGCCAGCTTTGGGGAGAAGAGTTGGCTCTCATGGGTTGCCACCACCACACGGCCACGGCCGTAGCGTGCGGCAGCCAAGAGGCAGCGCTGGGAGCTGTCCAGGCACAGTGGGAAGGAGAGGGCTCCGTGCACCAGCAAGGTGGAGGGCGTGCCCCCCGTCAGCAAATCCAGCTCCGACACACCACACAGGAGAAATTCGGCATCAAGGCTCAGGTTGGCCTGGTGCCTGCAGAACCAAGAGAAGTCCAGGTTAGCCCCCAGCCCAGAATCCTTGGTGCAAAATGACTGGTGTCATAGCTGAAACTTAAGGAGTTCTTTTCTTGATTTCACAGAATATTCTGAGCTGGAAGGATCACTGAGTCCAGCTCTCAAGCAAGTGGCCCATACAGGGATCAAACCCACCTCCTTGACACTATTAGCAGCACCACCATGTTCTAACCAACTGATCTATTCTCAGTGGCCATCCTTGCCTCTTCTTTCTCCTTCATCCCAGGACATCATGCTGTCAGTTCTCTCATTAAAAAAAAAAAAAAAAAAAAAATCCATCAATGCCTCATTTTTCTCATTTTAAAGCCTCAGTTTTTATAGCTGAGCAAATCTGTACAAATCTCAGCCCTCATTAAGAAAATGGAATGGTCAAAAGGAAGCTTCCTAGGTCAAAACGAAGCTTCTAGACCTCTGTCTTTGAAGAGTGACTTGAAAACCTAAATACATTGCAGAAACTCAAAAATCAGACCCTTCGTAGTTTCTTAAACTGTAGATTTAAACTGCACATAATGTGGGAATTGGTATATCTCCTTTAAGAAAAACTTTCTCTATTTGCTGCACCCTAGCCTTTACAAACTAGGCAAGCCCAAAACATTCCTGTGCCTTTCCCTAAGCTCTGTCACTGCTGAGAACTGAAGAAAGGAGTGCTAGGACAGAGGGGGCTACACGGACAGGCAGACACACAGCTAGACAAATAGTGAGTGACTGGAAGTTGAGTTAGAGCCTTAACACATACACCTCATGTTACCTCACATTGTTGGTCTCCACAATAAAAAGAGATTAGGCTGTGCAAGGCTCTCTTATCTCTGCTATTTCCATGTAACTCCTATATGTCACTGTGGAGAAAGACATGCTGAATTACTCTCATTTGCTTTGTGTATACTTTCCTCTCATTCTGCCAAATAGTCTTCCCCCAACACCTGTGAAGGATCTGTTGTTAAATGGCCATTGCTGCCGACTCAGTGAGAAAAAATGATGCTGCCCTTCTTCACCCCTGTAGGACAGGAATTAAATCTGCAGTTCTTCTTTGGTTATTACTTTACTGAGATCCTTTGTCACACAGAACATGTGCCCAGGCATATGGCACTGTCCCTGTCTCAGACTGAAGCCTGATTCTCTGCACACAAATCTGGCAGGAAGATCCAGATGTAGAATTGTGTTACACAGAAATTTGAGATCTAAATTTCTCTGTGGCTCTGGATTCAAACAAAATCCCCAGAAAAATAACCTAAATAAGGTGTAATTCACCCTGAGTTACCATTTGAAGTCTTGTTAATTGTGATGCGATTTTTCTCTTCTGAATTCCCCACCCCTTTCCCTCTTCTATGCCCTGTGCATGGAGCAGTGGGAACATGCCTGTGCAGTGCAGATGGTAACAAGAAGCAACCAGCAAATTTTAATTAGGCAACCTGATTTGTTAGCTGTGCCCTAAGCATTTCACTGAATTAAACAGCAGAGGTCTCTACTACCTTTATTGGAAAACAAACAAAAAGTATCAAATTCATTAACTGATTGAAAATATTAGAACTTTAGCATTCTATATCCACGAAGCTGTGACGGAAAGCCTTGCAGGGAATTTTACTATAATTGCTGTGGCTGTCACTACAGAGAAATGAAGCTGCCACACAGAGGAAGTGCAGCAGCACTAATGCTCCTTGGAGAACCTGCTGTGCCTTATGTAACTTAGCAGAAAGTGGCAGGAGAAAGAGCCTGGTATAGCCACTGGCAAGGGGAGGAAGACAGCAGGGAAACATCCAGGACTCCAATGCCTGGTCAGTTGTGCAATATGAGTGGTAATAGCCCTGAGTTTTACACCTGATAATCCAGAACACAAAGAGCCAGGCTGGAATCCCAAACAAATGGGGAGCACTGAGATTTCTTGCCCACAGCCTGTGTCAGAAGCTGAGAAGGGAGGAGGCATCCAGCCTCAGCTCTGGCCAGCTCCAGGGGTTTACCCGCAGAAGCAATTCCTGCAAGGAACAGGCTAAACAGGTTTAGCAGCTGTCAGCCAGAGCCTGGCCCAGAGAGCTGTTTCATCTCCAACCTGGTTTTCAGCTGTGGGAAACTTGCCCTGAATGTAGAGATGTGTGGGGAGAGGGAGAGGAGTTCCTGTTTTGCTGCATTTCACTCAGGTACAGTTGATCAGGCATGCTGTTCTAAAATATGGCTCCTCTCATTTCCTTCTCTTAGAATGGATTCCCTGGGCCTGGTCCTGCTGCGCTGGAAGCAGTTGAAGACAGCGTTCTATCGAATTGCAATAAATGGGAATGGTCCCCTTCAAATTGGAACGGAACAATTCCATCCTGGTTATTAAAGAACCATCCCCATCACCCTCACCTCTCACCTCCCAAATCTTCTACAAACAACTCACCCACATAACCTGATTGGTGGTTTAAAGAGAGGGCAATTCAGGTACTCACGGGACAACCAAAGGGATCTTGGGAATCTTCTTGGCAACTTTGAAGATGCCTTTTTCCACTGTGTTTCCTGTGAAGTACACGCCAGCCACACTGGTCACCTGGTTCCCAGGGAATTCGAACAGCACCTTCTCCTTGCCGTGTCGACTTGCCCAGTACCAAGCTTGGCCTCCAACAAGAAGCCCTCCACCCCCCTTGACAAAGTCAACGACGCCTTTGGCCTGGGAGCTGTCATAGGCATCCATACAGAACACCCCCATGGACGGGCTGGGCTCTGCCCCCACCTGCACTCGGGTGCCAGCCCCAAGCAGCACCTGGGACAGGGAATCCAGACGAGGATGAACCCCAACCAGGGCCTCCGGGCAGGGCTTGAGCCACTCTATGGCATTTCTGAGGAACTGGGAGAACTTGGGGCCCTTCAGGATTCCTTCATGGGAAACAACCACCATCCGGCCCTTCCCATACTGTGAAACTGCAATCAGGACCTGCTTCTTAGCGCTCAGGAGCACAGGGTAGGCGTCCTCTCCAACAAGGAGCAGCTCACAGGGAACAAAACCTCCAGTGAAGTCCCATGTCCCAACACCATCCACTAACAGCTCGTAAGTGGCGCAGGGTTTCATCTCCAGGACGCTCCTGTGTGGTGGAGAGAACAACATCCATACAGGAAAATTCAGCAATAAGGAACAGCTGTAACGACCCCAAAGAGCAATTTTTTTGTTGTTGTCTAGCAGGAATTCCAAACAAAGAGGACTCAGATTTGTGGATACAGCTTTTTTTTGGGATTTGGTTGGGTTTTGGGGACTTGGTTGTTTGTTTCCTTGTTTAGCTTTGTTATCACACTATTTAAATAGAAGTGACAAGTATATCATGATTATGGAGACAAAGTAACTGTTTCAACAAATTCTCTTATATGCCATGGAGGAAAACAGGGAAATAAAGGCATTCACTTTCCCATTAACAATTTATTTGAAGAGGGAGAGTGCCAGAGGCTCCAGGAAGTCTACTAGGAACTTGTATGGTAGAGGTGGTTTACACAGCAACAGCCAGAAAATGAAAAGACTGTATCAACACAATGCACAATATAATTCAAACACGCCGTTCACATTTTAGCTCCTAATTGGATATGTACAGAGCTACATGCTATTGCTGCAACATGGTATTCCAAAGTTGCACTTTTCTACCTCCATTTAGACACTATATGCCTGTGCTTAGTATTAGGAGGTGCTGTGAGGGAGAGTCAGCAAAAATGATGGAGATGACCAGCTTCCCTGCAATAACTGTCAATTTGAAGCACACAGTTCCCAGGAGAGCATGTCTGGGCACAGGAGATTCATGCCCTACTTCCCTGATCCCAACTGTTTTACAATCACAATCTCAGTAAAATAATTTCCCTTTGCCATAGCCTTGTTTTGCCTGTTTTCCCACCCGTGAAGTAAAGAGAGTGTACCAACCTTGACTGCCAGGCCCTTTGAGGTCTGTGAGTGACACGTGCTCTGTCTCCGTTAAGGCTCCCTTGGTTTGAAAGCTTGGCTCATCTTTTTCCCAAAGCTGTCTTCTGCTGAGCTGGGGTAGCTGTGGCTGTGCAAACAGGAAGGCTTTGAGGTATGAGAGTATGACCCAGTCCCACCCAGTTTATGTAATTCAGGATTCAGAAGATTTACTTTGAGCACAACACCCACAGCAAGGGTAGGAGTTGCTCTGAAGGGGTGTGGACCTTCCCTTGGCAGCATTCCACACCAACACCAGGCTTCAGAAACACTTCATATCTGGCTACCCTGAAAGCAAACCCTTGTCATCCAAACACAGGAAAATGGCAAGTCCAGGAGAAGACTAGATGATCTACAATGACAGTATTGCTTATCCTCTCTGGTCATGCCTGGAAGCTCTGTTTTCCACCAAAACTGTCATGGCACTCCACTATTGTTTTGCCTATGATTCATGAGTCAAAGCTGCTGATTAACATAGGTTAAAACCTACGCTGACCAGTAACCTAGTGCTTGATTGCTGGCTTACTCTGAATCCCAGCTTTGTGTCCCTGGGTTTGAAGAAGCCCTACATGTAAAGGCAAATGCAAGATCTAAGTGTTTTAGGGTGTTTTACTACAAATCATGCACCAAAGTAGTAACACAGTCTTGGAAGATACTGAAGGTTTTTTTGATGGTTTCTGTGGATTTGATATTGATGTACCTATACCGACACACTAAACATGGTGCAGGGGAGAGGAAAAGCAGGTAGACAGTTTCAGCAACTCATATTAAATGATAGAATCACAGAACTACTGAATGGTTTGGGTTGGAAGGGACTTTAAAGGACACACAGTTTCAAACCTTTTGCCATGGACAGGGACTCCTTCCACTAGACCAGGCGCTCAAAGCTTCATCCAACCTGGCCTTGAACTCTTCCAGGGATGGCGCAGCCACAGCTTCTCTGGGCAACCTCTGCCAGTGTCTTACCATCCTCAGTAGATAATTTCTTCCTAACATCTAATCTAAACCTGCCCTCTTTCAAGCATTCCCCCTTGTCCTGTCACTACATGCCCTCAAAAGAAGTCCCTCTCCAGCTCTCCTGTAGTCCCCTTTAGGTACTGGAAGGGGCTCCAAGGTGGCCCTGGAGCCTTCTCCAAGCTGAACAACCCCAGATCTCAGCCTGTCTCCATAGGAGAGGTGCTTCAGCCCTCTGAGCATCTTGGTGGCCTCCTCTTGACTTGCTCTAAGAGGTCTGTGTTTTCCTTGTGCTAGGAACCCCAGAGCTGGATCCATCACCCCAGGCAGGGTCTCATAAGAGCAGAGGGGTAGAATCCCCTCTCCTGCCCTGCTGTTCATGCTGCTTTGGATGCAGCTCAGGGCAAGGTTGGTTTTCTAGGCTGTGAATGTACATTGCCAGGTCATGTCGAACTTCTGGTCAAACCAACACCCTCAAGTCCTCCTTGGCAGGGCTGCTCTCAATTAATTTGCCACTCAGCCTGTATTTGTGCTTGTATTTGGGATTGTCCCTCAGTTATTCTACATGGGGACAAACATAGGACTAGGTTTGATTTCAGATCAGCAAACTTCTTACCCCCACCTTTCTTCTTATCACTGGACCTGAAAACTAACATCCTACACTCAACCTAGGAACATTCCTGCTCCCTGGCCTTTATCCAGAACAAGGTGTGGCTGTTTTGGAAAGAATTTTAACTCTCTTGACTGAAAGAAGTTCTGACCCTGTAAGAGAATTCCCAATTCCTATGTAACAATATTTTTTCCATTTCAACTGTATTAAGCATTTCAAAGTGGAGAGAAAAAGTGCAAACATTTGATCCCGAGCAGACACTATAGATGATCTCCTCTTTCTAGAGAGAGAAGGGAGAAAACTCAGCAGGAACAGAGAACATACATGTCTAACAAGAATTGAAGGAAGCTGCAGAAGACTGAGCTGGCTGTTTCTCACATCAATTAGGAGGAAACAACCAGTAGACCTGGGCCCACACAGACGGAAGAGGAAGATCTTGGCTCCTAGCTGCCTTCCCTCTTAACGTGGAAGTAAAAATTCTCCATAACAGCATCTCAAGACAAAGATTCTTGTCTTGAGAAGACAAGACAAAGAATTCCTTGTCTTCCTTCCTGCCCCTTCTACCTCACCTCCAGGGAGTTCCTACTCCCTGCAGAGCTGAGAATACTGTGAGAGTAGGTATTGGAGCAGACATTTATAAACCCTGCCAAATAACTAAATCTATCCTAGTCTTTCTTCTGTCTCTGGAAAAGGGACAAAAATGTGATGGGAAGGTAATTTGGTTTCATTAAATGCAGACTTAAAGATTCCATCATCTACTGTCCAAAAGCCATCACACACAGGCAAAAGAGTTATGATTCTAAAGAAAGAATACCTTTTGGTCCACTCAGGAAGAGTATGTTTGAGACAGAGGACCTGGGCAATCTCTGAGGGTGAATACGGGAATAGATTTTCTGTGTTAAGCGGTCAGTCACTTTCGGGTGAGTCTTTAAGGTCCCTACAAAACACAGGAGGACCTCCATGAGTAAAAATCATGGGATTGTGCAGTATCTATGAGGTATAGGACCAAAGAGGCAAGGCAGGCACTGAGATGTCTCACCTGTTAAGAACACAGGCAGCCTAAGTGAGTAAGACACATAATTTCTTGTGATTTGGCTGTTCTTCCTCATTAGGGTGGGTCCATGGGTTTCCCAGTCTTTCCTCTCTTTTAGATTTGCAATCTAGCTGTCTGCACAGTAACTAAGAATCAAGAATGCTGCAAAGTCTGTAAGCAGTAAGGAATTAGTGGATTCTTGCTTCTTCCCATGTTTATCAACAAACTGAGCAAAGAGAGGAATGGTGATGTTTGGCATTTACTGAAGTGACAAAAATACTTATTTTCATTCTCTGTTCATCAGCAACAAGATTTTAAACTGAAAGAGGGTAGATTTGGATTTTGTAGATTTGGCTAAAAAGAAGAAATTTTTTATGGTAACAGTGGCGAGACACTGTAATAGTCCTAACATTTAATCTGACCTTCCTCTGGCACATACAGGGAAAAGGGATGGAGAAGTGAGAAGAAGCCAAGCAGGAAAGCTTGCATGGGAAACAAAAAATTAGGAAAAAAATACATTAAGAAAACCTTTCCAGAATTGCATAATAAAAGTAAAAAAAAAAAAAAGAAGTTAAATACATCTAAGGGAAAGAGAGCCAAAGAAAAAGTAGATTAGGTTGCAAATTAATGAGAACTCTAAAATTAGATCAAGATAGCAATTACCAAAGGAAGCTACAGCAGGTATTTATTAATTTTTAACAATGACAGTCCTAAGAGTGATTAGGAAACAGACTGAAATTGATAAAGCCTTAAAAAAAAAAAAAAAGTTTTTTAGTAAAAGTGCAACAGAATCAATCAGGCAATTACCATGTGTAATTACTGTTACTGGCACTATTTTCATGTGGCATTTCACAGCAATAGTGATAATGCCAATAGTGAATAATTATAAAACATTACAATTACCAAGCCTAGTAAAATGTTGCAGTGGTTTAAGGAAAAAAACAACATGAATTGCCCATCCTTTCTGGTGGTGTTACCATGCACACATTAGGGTACACTAACTGCTCAATGGGATGCAAAAAAATAGAAAATCTAAATGTCTAAACATACATTTGTCCACTAATCTTAATTACTTTCAAGGCAAGGAAAGAACAAAATTAAACCAATTGATGAAACATGATCAGGTATTTTTAAATTAATTTTGCATTTGAAAAAATAAATAACATCTCAATTAAAATGTATTTTACTAAATTTCTATGAGTTGAAAATTAGCTAATGAGCTATACTTGGTAAATACAGGGATACACTGAATCAGAAGAGATGTCTATACAAACAACTGCTGTTTAGTCTTTTTGAAAATGTATACCTGGGATCTAAGAAGGACACATAAATGAAATCACCAAATAATAGAAATCAATGTACAGAAGCACAGAAGAAATCATAACCTTATTAGAGAACCATTTTTAAAAAATGAGACCTCGCCTAATTTTAAGTCCTACAGCTCGTAATTTTAGGAAAGCATTGACATCTGTTGGTGAACAGGGAGCTGAGCAGCACAGAAGTTCCCAGGAAATGGAGACACAGGGCCCTTTTCCAGTCTGGAGCTGGAATGGTTGAGTCTCATTTGCAGGCCTGCTGTGTAACAGCTCAGATCACTCCCCTGTAAATGCTGCTCGGTTTTAAAGCAGGGGATGAGTGAGCACCACTGCCTTCATTTGAAAAGGAGCAGAAAAGAGCTCTGATGGTCTTTGTGTATGGGCCATGCCAATGTACTGCAGTCCACAGTGATGTGGTCATAAATATGGAAAAACAACAACTTCCTCCCTCCCAAACGAAAAGGATAGCACAGAACTTGATTTGATATATCCTGTTGGGGAGCAAGGGAAAGCAGGGATACCAGGACAGCTCAGTGATGCTGAGACTGAAGAACAGGCAGGGCAAAAACTCAGGTGATGGGCAACTTATTAATCTATCACTAACATGTCACACAAAATATGAGTGTAGGGTCAGACTGATGAGGGTTTGTGCCCTACTGTGGACCTCAATGGCAGCACTGCTTATTGCAACAAAAAAATGTGCAATTCCACAAACTGAGCATTGCATCCTCCTTACCGCCATTATTTTTTGTAATGCAGCAAGCAGAAATAATTAAAGCTGTCCCTGATCTATTAAGTCATGCTCTTTTCCAGCTCAGTATAGGTGTGATACACCACAGATGAGCATCTGGAGTTTCCTTGGGATTTCAACAGTAACCAAACAATCCCTCAGAAGAAACGTATGCCAAGTAAAAAAAAAAACAAAAAAACTACCTACAAAGTTTACTTAACCCTTTGTTACAATCAATCAATGTTTTAAAGCCTTACTTCAAATAACTTGGGTGCACAAATTATCGCTGTTGCCCATGGTATATGATGTATATTTTTGTATTAGTTTTCCCAGGAAGGTCTTCACCACACTCAAGCCACACTAAGTTGGATTTTGTGTTCCCTGGCACCTGGCATCAGGGTGACCCTGCTGATGTCTGGCTGTCTGTCCACCTGCCAGCTGGTGGCCAGTGCCAGTCAACACAGAGTGCTGTGGCTTCTGCCTTTATTCCTTTCTTATACCCCATGCTCAGCCCTTTCAAGCTAATTAACCATGAACCCAGTGCTCTTGATGAGCATGGTTTCAGTTCCTATTCCAATCACAAATGAATAGTCAGGGTCATTCCTTTTTTGGTTACTCTGTTTGCTGTTATCTCGAAATGTCATCTTTGAGCTTGTACAGACATGCATTCCTCACTCCTTTCCCCAGTTCCTGGCAGTCTGCGCTGCCAGCGTGATCAACACAGCTGGCAAGTGAACTTCCAGGCCACACTATGTCATGGTGGGGCTTTGGTCAACCCACACAGTGCAGTGACTCCAGCCATGGCATACCTGGGAAGCCAACCCTTTGACAGCACCCCAAAGATCCTCCCTTCCTGATGGGCTTTCAGCCACCTTGAGTCCTACTCTTGCCTGTGTAGGACCTGTTGATAAAGCTATATTTGACCTGTGTTGGCCTATCCCATCTTTTATGTTTTAAGTCCAAGCCTTGTGATCTTTAGCAAGTCCTTACATAAACCTATTCCTAAATCTAGCATGTTGCTGACCAGCTTTAGGTTGGCTTCACATCCTGGGAGGCTGTTCCAGACTCTTGATGGAATTTGTTGTTTTTTCAGGACATTTTACTGCTCAGCATGCTCTCTGCTGCCTTAGGCAATCACCTCACTTGTCTGTCGCTCTGCCTGAAAGCTATTGCCAAAATTTTCATCTTCTTTTCACCTAAGCCTACCCATCAAGTTCCAAAATATTTCCTTTGTGTCTGTAACATATCTTCTGAGAACAGGCCTGGCATGAGGTGCCTTTACAATGCTGTGGTACTATCAGCAGGCCTTAGAAGAGGCTTAAGAAAGAGACTGTCCGGACCTGCATTCCCTCCATCCATACTCTACTGAAAACATTATAGCATTGACATCACCCCAGACACTCACTGTCATTTTGCTCCTCTGCCCCTTTTCCATAAAGCCCTGTACACACAGCCCTTCAAGGAGGCACTCACACAGTATCTAAACAGTCTTTGAAAAGTTACTAAGGAACATAACTCACAGTGCTCGGTTTAAATTGCTTATATAAGGGCTTGCACTGCTACGCTGAAAACTAGGGGATGACTGGAAATATGAGCTGTATAACATCTGTAAATGATCTCCACTAAAAGATCTCCTTTCCTTTCTACTACTTATCACTTTATTAAACTTGATTCAGGCATGTTTGGCAGTTGTAGATAATTTGGCACCAATTACATATTCTGCAATTTTTAAATGCGGGATTATGAAGTAGAAAACACGCGGCTGAAAAAGTACCAGTCCTAAACAGAAACTTCATTGCCAAACATAAGACAGAATGACCTGCAAAGATTTATTTAAAACCAACATATATTGGTTTATTATTAGAAAATTTAAATGAAAAAAAAAAGATGTCAGATAAATTGAGAGCGTAGGAGAACTTGTGTGCTAATGCTGACTGGAGATTGTAAATTTAGCACCCTACAGACTCATTAGATGAAGAATTATCTCCTGTGTTTTTGCTGTGCCTCCCCCGACAAGACCTGCTAGACCTGCTGGACCAGAACCAACTTAGATGCTTCTCTCTGTGTTCCTCAGTGTATCAAGGTCTAGAGTCTATGCACGGAACCAGCTTTGTACCTCCTACAGATGTAATCTGCAATCAAATAACTCATCCATGTTAAATTGCAAATCGAGAGCAGCTAGAAGCTTCCAGACCAAATGCACACAGAAACCACAATCCTTTCCTTCTCTGCTTTCTTCCTTCTTACTCAGTTTGAAAGTAAACTAAAGTGTACGTTTGCGTGGGGTTGAAAAGCCCAAATGTTTTTTCTCAGGGGAAACCTGCAGATTTTGCAGTTTACACCCAGCTGCCAGAGTAACTACGGGTTCTTTCAGTCTCTTTTGCCACTCCTTTCCTTTGGCAGCGGCAGAGCCCACCTCAGGCTGCTGCAGTCGCTGTGCAGCAGGCACAGACATAGATTTACGCTGGCACAGAGCAGCTCCGGTCAGGTCAGATGCAGCCTGTACCCTCACAGACCAAGCTCCCACTATAGGGATTTGCATTGCAAGTGCCGCTAGACGGCAATGCGGCTTGGAAAGGCAGCTCCGGGACGCTGCGCGCCCGCCCGCGAGCCTCCTTTCACCTTCAGCCACCGCTTTTGTTACTGAAGGCTCAAGCACCACGCCGCACAGCAAGCCTCAAGCGCGGCGGGGGCAGCAGCAGCAGCAGCGGGCGGCTCCGCGCCGCTCCCCCGGCCCGGCTCCCGCTGCCCGGCGCTGCTCGGGAGCCGCGCTGCGCCAGCCCCGCGCCCAGCACCCAGCGGGAAAGCCGAGGGAGCGGGCGGGAAGGAAAGTTCAGGAACAGCCGGGAAAGGTGCCGCCCTATGCGAGGAGTGGGCAAAGCTGCGGCGCCGCGGGGCGGGGGTTCATGGCTTGCAGTGGAAGGCTTGCCCATTTAACAGTTTCGCTTTCCTTATTTGCGGCGAAGGTGATGGTTACGGCTCTACCCCGATTTTACATAACTGGATTTTGCAAATGATTCGGGCAAATGTACCCTACCATCTGTGAGGCATGTACAGATACTGAGTAGCCCAGAATTATTCCTGCATATTTGTACTAATGTTCTTCGTATTAAGAGGGAGCGCTATTTCTATTTGTGCATCCCCAAATATTGCAGCAGCAGGTTGACGCACAAATCGATGCTACTTTATCCGGATGGATACAGACGGACATGCCACAGATCTTTCACTCTGTGCCCTAAGCATGTCTTTACCTTTCCTGGTCCTGGGTAACAAATGGTTCTCAAGCCCACGGTTCCCAATGGGACCGCAACCAAGGGATGCCCGAGCTCCCCAGGCTGCGCGCTCGCTGTGGCCACGGTGCTTCTGTGCGCACTTGCACTACCTTTCCCGGGACCACCCAGTACGGCGTGAAGGTGGGCAAAAACAATATAAGCCCTGCATCTGCCCAGGGTTGCTATAACTGAAGGCTCAGACGGGTTACTTTTTATTACAAGTGGAGCTCCCAGTAAAGCTTCCCCAAGGCAGGATGCAGCAGCTCCTCCTCGCTGCTGGGCCGGGCTCCCCTGCATCACCAGAGAGAGGTGGGCGCACCTGCCCTGAAAGCTCGGCGCTGTAAAAGCGCGCCCTCCCTCCTGTCATAAATAAGCTCTTCTTCCTCCTCTTCTCCTTCGCCCCCACCTCCCCGGAGCGTAACGCGGCCAGGCGGCTGCTGCCTTACCCCCGCTGTCCTCTCCGCCCCCGGGGTCGACGCACACTTTCACCCCGGCCCCTGGCACGGCCGGGCGCTTTGCGGCAGCCCGGCGGCCGCTCTAGAAACTTCTCGGTCCCTCCCTCTCCCCTCCCCTTCCTCCTCCTCGCCGACCAGGGGCCGGCGCTGCGGCGAGAGCAGCAGGGAAGGAGGCGTGCGGCGCCCGCCCCCACCGCGCTGCCCGGAGCCGGAGGCGCAGCCAGGCGCTATCCCAGTCTCATCCCGGCGCTCACCGCAGCACCGAGCCCGCGAGGCGGCCCTTCCCTGCGCAGAGGTGGCAGCGGCAGGCGACATGACGGCGGAGGAGATGAAAGCGGACGGGGCTCCCCTGGAAGGGGTGGACATCACTCCCAAGCAGGATGAGGGTGTCCTCAAGGTACCGGGCGCCTGTTCCCCATCCCCACCCTCCGCGCTAGCTCGGAGGGGTCCCCGCGCCGCCGGGGAGCGGGGGCATTCCCCTTGGTTTGCGAGCGGGTGCTCCCCGGGCGCCCTGGCCCCACCGGGCCCATTGTGTGCCCGCGGGGAAGGGGTCGAGGCGGTCCCCGGGCATCCAGGCAGGGCTGGCGCAGCGCGGGCGATTAAACAACAGCGGCGGGGAGCGCGGAGGGCGGGAGCGCGCCCCGGCTGCGCAAGCGCTGCCCGGCCGCCCGCGGGGGCTCCCCGCTCCTCCCGGCTCCCGCCGCCCTGGCCGGGGCGAGCCGGAGCCCGGGCTGCCCGCCGGGAGAGCTCGGGGTCCCGGGGGGGCGGGTTGTGCAGGGAAAAGGCGCTTCTCGCCCTTCTCGGGCTTTTTCCCCGATGTTTAGGGGAAGATGCGGGAGGGGGAGGCGGGCTGGGCTCTCCATCCGGCTCGCAGCGCGGGTTGTGGGGGTCCGGGTCCACCCCCGCCCCCTCAGCACGTGTCCGGGGCTGGGAATTAAAGATGGAGCCCCGGCAGGGCACGTGCGCTCGGTGCCCGGCCCCGCCGTGCCCGGCCGAGCCTCCCCTCAGGCCCCGGCGCGGGCTCCGGGCAGCCCCCGGGCCCGAGGTGCGCGGTCCGGCGGCCGGAGCGGCCCGGCCGCCCCTCGGTGCCGCTGGGCAGGCGGCCGGGCAGGTCCCCGGCGCGGCCGAGGGGCAGCGGCTGCTCTCCTTTGTACTGGGAAGGCAGGCGATAAGGGCAGCGGGATTTATACCGTGAGGGGGAGTTGCGCGAACTTCCTCTGTCAGACGTTGCCTATTTCCATATCTCTAGAAACTTCCTCAGGCTCTGCTACAAACTTCAGGGGTTATTTAGAAGCGTTATTCAACCGCAGTAAAATTTCGGAGTTAGGGTGTTCAGAAGGAGAAAGGGGTGCCACAGCAAAGGCAAAATTCCGTGTTTAACCTTTAGAGCCTTCTAAATTCTGGGTTCATTACGGAGGCGCTGTCTCCCGTTTAGGAAGGGTATCAGGGAGCAGATTGTAGATATTATCTGCTATATTTCTGCTTTTCTGTGTTTCATGCTAGCATGCTTAGGTGAGAATTTTTTGAGTTTTGCATGTAGTATGGTATCAGATCAGAGTTATCATCTGCATGGCTGTCCAGGTCTCCTGCAGCTCAGATCCCTTGAGCGTGGCAGAAGGCAATGAGGGTCTGGTGTGCCTGATTCATGCAGTACCTACTTTTTGATGATGGAGAAGCAGCAAGTATTTTTGGGGCTTTTTTATTTTTATTTTTTTAGAGGAGGAGAGTAAAAAACGCTAGCAAACAAAGTGAGGTTGTGAAAATCACAAAAATTGAGATTGTGCCATGATAGGTAAAATACCATAGAGGTCACAAAGTCCAGCCTTCATGGGTTTTACTTTTCTCGTAATTGCTGAAGTGCAAAATGCATCTGTTGAAATCAAGCTTCTAGCTCTGAACTAACCTACACCAAATTTGTACTGGTATTGTTGCAGTGATTCCAGGAGTGTGTTTACTTGCCCATTAGCTTTATATCAGAATAGTAGCCACAGTTTTTTACCTGATATTGCTGAATATGCTTACACAATTTCTAGAATAAGTAATTAAGTTTGGTAATAAACCATTTGAAATACAGTATGAACTGAAAAATCCTGTTTTTCCATTTGAAAAGGAAATGTAAACCTTACGGAAAATAAGATTGCCATATTCAGCAGTGAAACTTAAGTCATTCAAAATGGAACAAATGCAAGAAAATAAACTGTATAAATAATGAAAATGAGGTATTTGTTACTTTAGAATACTTTACTATGACCCTACAAGAATATGACATTTGATAAAGTTTAGTAAATTTCCATTAAATGCAGTTAGTTTTTCAAAATTGCATCAGACTGGCTGCTTTAAAGTACTAGTTTGCATCTGCTTTATATAGATTTGTGCCTAAGCATGATGTAGGTTAGGTTGCTTACCTGATTCCTGTGTTCTTCTCATACTTTGTTTCCTTATCTCTGTGAGAGTGGTTGCTTGAACTTTGGCCTTCCTTGGGGAGACATCAATAGATCAGTTTTGTAATGCTAACAACTGCTGTGGTGCTGGTGCGGGGTAAAGGGATGGTGTGCTGTGTGAGGTCAGGCATCCCTTTTCATGTTGAGCATCCTTTCCTTAGAAAACAGCAGGCAGCATTTTTTCCTAGGTTTTGTTTGTGGTTTGTTTTGGTTTTTTGTTTGTTTGGGGTTTTTTATGCTTTCAGTGAGATGGTTTCAGCTTGTTAGTCTAACAGAAGCTATCGATGGCGAACCTTTGGTTTTGGATGGAGGGTCCTGGCATTTCAGTTGTATATGAATGTATATGTATATGTTCAGTCACAGGGATGGTAGGAGGCCTGGTGGGAGATTGATGGTGGTGGCTTGCAGGAAACTAAAATTTATGAAGGAGACTCCCAAAGGTCTGTGTCCTTCAGTGAAAAACATGATTGATGTAGAAACGTGACATTTAAAAGAGGGATGCCTTGTAACTGCCCTTGAATAGATGTTTATCTTCCATAACAGAATGTTTTCCAGGTCTCTGTGATGCAAGCAAATAGGGTCTTGCATTGGTCCCTTTTTGTCTGGCTAAGACAATGCAGAACTTTGGCTTGGGGCTAGATGGTTTCAATCTATATTGGGAAAAATTCAAATCTGAACTTAAGGAATCCTGTTATGGGTAAGGCTTCACGTCCTTGCCTGTGAGATATGTCACTATTATTCTCTAATTTTGTATAAACCTCAAATAAACACCAGAGAGATTGTCCCCGTTTTCTGAATAATGTAGATTTATTTAATGCTTGTCTTGCTGGGCAGGCTGGGGAACCCCCTGAGAAGAAAATCAAATCCTTGCAGCTGTATGTGAGACAGGGGTGCTGGCCATCCATGTCGGAATTGCAGGGAGACAAAATTATTGCAATAAGTTATTTTCAAGTGTTACTCTGTAGGCTGATGGAACTAACTGCTTGGGGTGAGACACTGCTAACCTTTGTTAAATTGCCTGGTTTAACTCGAATAATTTCAGGTTAAGTGTTGGAATAGACTTTTTATGGGAAGAACCACCTCATTCTCCTAAGAGCTTTGCCTAGAGCACTGAACTCTGGCATGATGATAGAGAGGTGATGAGGCAAATACTTGAATAGAGAAGAAAAAGCCTTGCCTAATGCAGAGATCTGTAAGCTGGCGCCAACTGTTGCCTGTTAAATTCTTGTATCACAGCACAGCCATCTTGAGGTTCTGCATTTGCAGCACTGCTAATCTGCAGAAAGAACAGCCAGTCCAGTTCCAGGTGACTGAAGGAAACCTGCAAATCCTTTGTCTACTAGAGATGATAACACACGTATCTAGGTATTTGTGATTCGTGTCCAGCGGGGAGGCAGACTTGATTTCCATGGTATTAATGCTGATTGCTGTTTTTTCTCAGGTTGTCAAGAGAGAAGGCAGTGGGACAGAGTCTCCGATGATAGGTGATAAGGTGACCGTCCATTACACGGGGTGGCTTCTCGATGGCACAAAATTTGACTCCAGTCTGGACAGAAGAGACAAATTCTCATTTGACTTGGGGAAAGGTAATATCTTGTGTTTACTGTTGATCAGTTTTGGTAATAATTGAGATGGCAATCTCCTTGTGTGGCTCCTTGGCTTTTCAAAAGTGCTACTTACACTTGTTTTCAGAGTTTATTCTTTTAGAATTAACCTATCTGAATGTCTTGGAGATTTTTCTGAATGAGAGAGCTGAGTAGCCCCTTGAGAGGCCTGCTGAAGAATTCACAGGCCTCAGACAAAGCACTCCAGGGGAGAAAATCTGTCCTGAAATGTAGAAGATGAATGATAGTTAAATAGTCAGAATATGCATTTTATTAGTTGGGATTTTTGGGAGTCAGACCTCAGTTCAGGGGTGTTTAATTGTGACTAGATACTGGGACAAGGGTACACAGGCAGCTGTCAGCTCTCTCATGATGAAACATACTCTCTTTTCCACAAAATTCTCAAGTTAACCCACATAGGAATCTTTGAGCATCTCTTCATTATCAAAGTCATTCATTTTTTGAAAATCTAAGCATTGTTGCTCCAGCAAATCATACTACTCAATCTTGTATTCTTCCCTGGAAGTTTCTTACCTTCTCCTTTTTAAAAAGTAAATAATACCTGTTTTTTAAAAAACAGATAAATTAATTGTACTGCAATTTAAGATGATATTAATTCTACCTATTAATACAGGACTAATAGAAGGTCTGCTTGATGAGTTGACAGGAGCAGCAATTAGGAGAGCTTGAGTAAGAGAGGGGATATTGTTACAGCTTTTCTTCCCTTTGGATGGATTGCTTCTACTTTCCTCCCCCTTTCTGTTACAAATGTGTGTAACTTTTAGTTACCACTGGTACTGTTCTTTGCCAGCTGATAAAAGTACAAACAGAAAAGGCTGTTGGTTTGGACTGTTTTCAAAACAGGAGCAGGCAATCTCGCACCGTAAGGCCTTCCTCTTGGAAGAGTTTATTGTTACTTCCTCACACTTGAGACTATGCCAAACACTTCAGCTGGTGTCCGTGTTCTGTTATTCTATGAAAAGACCTGTTACACCTAGAATGAAGAAATGTTTGGGCCAAATTTGGGTCCCTGGGAAACTTCAGAATTTGGTTAGGCTTAAAACTGATGTACATAAATGTGAGCACAAGTATTCTTCAGTATTTCTGCTGCCTTAGCTTTTGTATGCCAAAAATGATGATGCTCAGTTTCAGCTGATCATACTTTTCACGTGTGATTGGCGTTTGACTTGTACAGGTGAGGTGATCAAAGCCTGGGACATTGCTGTGGCCACTATGAGGATCGGTGAAATCTGTCGGATTACGTGTAAACCAGAATATGCCTATGGCTCAGCTGGGAGCCCCCCAAAGATACCTCCCAATGCTACATTGATTTTTGAGGTATGTGAGAGATGGTCACTAAAACTGTATGCTTGAAAAAATGTGTGATGCAACATCCTTTCAAAACAGGATTGTTACATTTTCTAAGGAAAATAACACGGTCAGTTTTGGGTAACATGGACAGAATTTTAGTCTGGCTGCAACTGCTCTGTAATGGCTCAGGTTCCTTTCTCTTTGAGTTTTTAAAATACTTGAATGATCTTCAGTGTTCAGTTGTAATTTTGCAGTTACAGAGTGATTTGCAGCAGCAAAGTGCAGGCTGGAAGGGCAGACTGACTATTCCAGTGATAGACTGAAGTAGTTAAGAGAATTAAATCTTTAATCCACTTCATAACACTCAGAGTAATAATATATTTAATATTGTAAGGTTTTCAACAACAGGAGGAGCAATTAATGTACTCAATAATACAATTTTTATACTTACAATGTTTTCTTTACAACATTAACTCTTCAGAGCTAATTCTGGGAGAAAAGAGGTAATTGTAATTGCCCCATGTAAACTGCTGGAATACGATATTTGAACAGTCTTGCAATTATGAACTCTTTTCTGTAGAGCTGAGCGCTTCAGTCAGCTGTAAAGCACCATAAAACCAGTTTGGATTCAGATTGCTGGTTCATTACCAAAGTTTCTCTGTGCATCCAGGCTACACTGATCAATCTTGCCACCACAGATGAAGTCTTGTGCACTCACTCAGTCCTTGTGACAGACTCAGCAATCTTGAGTTTGGCAGCTGGGTAACCCAGTTTGACAACTCACATGGCCAGCTGCTCTCCTGGAGATGAGCTTGCATGTCTTGGTGAGCATGGAGCCAGTTATCCTTGGTGTCTCTCAGCCTCACCAGGAGAGGAGAGATTTTATTTCCTGCTGATCTTAAAAGTCATTTCCCCCCACATCTTCCCCCTCCTTCCCAAAAGGGGGTGGAAATAGCAGCTGCCTCTTGTGTGTTATTTCAGAAGTGAGAATGGTTGTTCAGAATGCTGAGACTTGTCTTTGACTTTTCCATGTAGGATGACATTAAAGCTGTTTTTGGAGCATACCCTGACAGTCTCAACAGGGTTTGGAGGGGATGTATTTTTCTTACTGTTGAAACAGTTCAATTTGCCAGCAATTGCTTCAAAATAAATTCTACCTGAGAGAAGGCAGACTCTTTTTTTAAAAGTGTGATTTTTAAAATTACTTTGCTCTAAAGCACTTAATCACTTATGGAATGGATTCCTACAATTGGGGACATAAGGAAAGTTTTGAAACTGATGATTGCTCTGAGATGGAATGTTTTATCTAATATCTGAGAAAGGTGAAAGTAGCTCTTAGAGTAAAGACTGAAAGTCTGTTTAGATTTTATTGGAAACAATGAGCATCTGTTAAGAAGGGTAAATTACACATAGAATCATTTAGGTTGGAGAAGACCTTCAAGACTATTGAGTCCAATCATGAATCTGACACTGCCAAGTCCATCACTAAACCATTAACCCTTGCCACATCTACGACTAAATGCCTCTGGGGAGGGTGACTCAACCACATCCCTGGGAAGCCTGTTCTAATGTTAATACCCATTCTAAACCTCCCTTGCTGCACCTTGAGGCCATTTCTTCTTGTTCTGTGACTTCTTGGAAGAAAGGACTGACCCCATATGGCAACAAACAGCCTCATTTCAGGGAGTTTTAGAAAGTGAGAAGGTTCCCCCCAGACCCTCTTTTCTCTCCAGGCTAAACACCCCAACTCCCTCAGCAGCTCCTCACAGGACTTGTGCTCCAGAACCTTCCCCAGCTGTGCTGCCTGTCTCTGGACACACTGCAGCACCTCAGTGTCCGTCCTGAACAGCCCAGAACTGGACACAGGATTCCAGGTGTGACCTCACCAGTGCCCAGTACAGGGGAGCAATCACTGACCTGGTCCTGCTGGCCACACCATTGCTGATACAGGCCAGGTGCCATTGGCTTTCACATAATGGGATATTGCATTTGCTTTGCATTTGGATAGTGTATTTGCATTCCTTTTTTTTTTTTTACTTTTTTCCCATGGACTTCTCAGTAATAGGATTAAGGATATATTCTGTGTGGAAGGATTAAAAAATATTGCTAGCAGGTAGTGTCCACTAAGGGATGACAGCTTACTCACTTTGAGTACATCAAAATTAATACCACTGTTTCTGAAAAATAGCATCATGTAGAGCTGTTCACAAACAGCATTTTCTTACATAGAAATCTGAAGTTACTTCTGGCTCAGCTATATTGGATCAAACGACACATGTTGGAGTGCTGTGTGCTTCTGTGCAAGTGATACCAGGTGTAATCAGTGCTGAGCTGATGGCTGAAATGCAAGCTAAGAGCTCAAGGCCTTCTACCTTGGCAGCACAGTGGGGCATTCTTAAGGGCTTAGCCCTACTACAGAGAATACATGTGGACAGCAGAAAGCAGAGAAGCTTTCATTGTCCTTCAACAAGAGGTAATACCTAACACTGGGATAAATAAAAGCATGAACTGCAAGAGGGGATTTGTTCCATCAAACTGAGTCCATCTGATGCAGTCACCCAGGTTATTCACTGCCCACTGGACTTCTCTTGATGCTGCCAGTCTGGCCCTGGCATTTTCTGGGTGTGATTTTAGATGAAAGTAGTGGTTCATTCATGAGTCTTAATATCCCCTAATGCTTGCCTGAGCAGTTATGTTGAAAGAAGAGGGGAGAAAGAAAAGCACCAAGCTGCCCTATGATGGTTTTGTGCTTCCCCAACAAAACAGCCCGGGGCTCACTGGCTGCAGCAAGTAAGCAGTGCTGGGTGTGGGTTGGAACTTAGATCCAGAAAATTTTCCCAAGTTTTATTAGGTTAAAGTACTATGACTCTCAAGCAGCTAAAGTCTCCTTAAGTTTCCACTTCTTTAGTTTTACCTAGGTTTGCTTTTTACTACTTTACACAATATCAGCAGGGTTCTTTTACAAGTGCCTATCACCATACCAAAATTTTATAGAAGTTGCTTTACAAAAGATCCTCTAAAACTTACATTAAGAGATTTTGTACCTGTGTCATCACACCAGCATTTCTTTACGACATGAATGCATGTCCTATGATATGGAAGTTTTGGTTTTTTTTTAATCTGGTGGTGGTTTTGTTTTATTCTTCCTCATGATTGCTTTTGCTGAGCAATATAAATAGATTATTCCATAGAATAGTATTGTTTGGGCTGGGAAAAAAAGGGGAGGTACACACCTGTATGGTCATCAGTAGGATGTTCAGGTATGACTTTTTTCAGACTGACTGAAGAGAAAGACCAGAATATTGTTTGTTACTAGGTAGCAATTAAAATAAAACGTGGAAGTACTGGTGGATATGCAATTCCTTTTGCATTCCAGTTATCTTAAGTCCAGTGTCAGGAACCTCCACAGCATTAGCTCTGAACCTTTTTTTTTTTTTTTAATGAGGTAGTCTAAACAATGCTGATTACAATGGCTTGTTTTTTAGTACTTAGGAATAGTTTTCACTATTGTTTTACTCAAACATAGGGTATGATTTTTTTTTTTTCCTTTGCTTCATAGCAGCAATTACAAATATCTTTTGTAGCTAGACTGTTTTTTCTATGTCATCATGGTAGTCTCACTTCAAACTATGATTTACATTTACTTGGGAGGGTATGTGAAGATACAGATATTCAGACTGAATACCTGTGTCCTACATTAACATTAGCTCTTAAAAATCCTAAGCAATTGATTGTAGCAATGAGTTTAAAGTTTCAAAGCTTTCTGGAGAAAAAAATTCTGTGAGTTACTAAATTGGTCTAATAAGAATAAATACAAGACTTTTGTTCCCTCCACAGATAGAACTTTTTGAGTTCAAGGGGGAGGACCTCACTGATGAAGAAGATGGTGGCATCATCCGAAGAATCCGTAAGAAAGGGGAGGGCTACTCCAGGCCCAATGAGGATGCACTTGTAGAGAGTAAGTGTGTTCTTACACAAATAGTGAATGGATTTGTCGTGTGGGATGTCAGAACCTTTTCACAATGTACAACTGCATGTCCTGAGGGAGAGGAATATGTGGCTTCTCTTTTCTGTAATAAATAACTTAACAACCTAGAGTAAGCTTTCCTTCTCCTGTTTCTAGCAAGGCTTACATTTTCCAGCAGCAGCTGTGCTTTCTGGTGATACTGAATCTGTGAAAGTGCTTATCTGATCACAAAAGGTGATTGAGTCTCATAAAGTATTTCCATGTGCTAAGGAACAGGAGGGGAAGTCATTCTGGTACTTGTCATCAGAGTGGAAAAAACAAACACTTCAATGAACAAAAAAACAAGGGGTTGTTAAATTTAACAGCAGAAATTCTGTTTGCTGCCAGTAGCTGCTATGCCATAGGTAGCTGCTAGAAGAGAAAAGACTGTTCAGAAGGAGGCTTTGGCACTTTGTGTGTGCTGCCTGCCTGTATAGAACTCCCTGTGTGCTCTCCTGGTAACCTGCCCACTGCCATACATAGATCCCTTCTGATTTCTCTCTCTGTTGCTCTGGCTTTTGTTACCAGTCCAGTTTGAAGGCCGACACGGAGATCGTGTTTTTGACAAGCGGGAATTGCGGTTTGAGATTGGAGAAGGTGAAAACTTCGATATTCCTCATGGTCTGGAGAAAGCAATTCAAAAAATGGAGAAATCTGAGGAGTCTGTGTTCTATCTCAAACCCAGGTATGCTGTTTCTGGTGCTTGATATAGGAAGGGCTTACACTAATCATCTGGCAAGAAAAAAAAGTTTCGTTATAATGCCTTTCAGCTTTTTTCACTGCTGTGGTAAAAACTTGGATTGGCCCCAAAAAATTTATGTATGAGAAATATCGAGCTAAGATTGCTTTGCCACTTCATAGTGAAGCCGTAGCAGTGCAGAAATATTTACTTAAGTCTCTGTAATGTTGACCTCTGAATATTTTTTAAAAATGTTGTTGCTCTCTAACTTAGATTTTTGTGATCCCTCTTCATGACTGCGTACTGTAAAACAGTACATTTGTTGGTTTGGATATGGGCAGAATTTTCTCCTTACAGTGAGAACACATCTGAAACAAGTGGAGTTGCAGATTGTTTTCATCAAACTTTAATTTATTTCAGTTTTCATTTAATTTTTTTTAAACTGTAACTGAGCCTGATGAGAGCAGAAAAGGAAAGCAATCTGATCTAGAGGGTTTTCCTGCTAATATGCAGCTTCTTACTGGAGTTGCATTGCAGTACCTTTCTGTAGGTATTTCCTGTTTATCAGTGTGTTAAGTGTACAGCTGCTCACTTAATCTTGGTATTTATTGTCTTTGCTTCCTAAGAATAGAACTAAAATACAGGTGCTCTGAAGGCAACGCTCAGTTTCAGACCATGAATATGAAAGCCTAGTTGTGATTTGAAAGTCGGTTATTTTGGTTTGGCTTTTTTTTGGGTTGGTTTTTTTTTGATGAAGGCATTACTTGCTTTTCTTTAAAGTAAACAAAAAAACTAATAAAATAATAGGAAATGGTAAAAAATAAATGCAGTCAACACTAGGTTTCTCTTACTTTCTTCTGCCTTGTACTTGCTAATTTTAGAATTCTAGCTAGGATTCCTCAGGCCTTTGTCTTGTAATAATAATTTATGCACATCCCAAATTTGCATGGGGTTTTTGTCTCTTCCTATGTAACAAATATAGCTGGATGGATAGTTTTGAACTCTTCTTTATAATTTTTGTTTCTCCCTCTCCATGCCCATTTTACAGCTATGGTTTTGGAAGTGCTGGGAATGAGAAATTTAAGATCCCTCCAGATGCAGAGCTGCAGTATGAAGTGAAACTCAAAAGTTTTGAAAAGGTGAGAACAAGAGATGAAATCCCAAAGAGATCTGGGAGTGGGGGAAGAAGTGGGAGGCAGCTTAAACGATGACAATGGAATCCTTGAATGGTGCTGTGAAACAGGGAGGCCACTGTTGCCAGAGATGATGGTGACATGCTGGGAGCTGTTGGCTGAAATGATTCATATTCCTCCTGTATCCCTGTCTGTTGCCATTTCTTGTGCTCTAGGCTGGTTTTCATTAGAAGTGCAAAGCTCTGCTTTGCCAGACTTACCTCAACCATACTGTTAGTGGGAAACAACATAGCTACCTGATTTCCCTAGAAATTGTATTGAAATTGACTGGAATTATTCCTGTTTGAGTAGGCTAAGGAGTCCTGGGAAATGAACACAGATGAGAAGTTGGAACAGAGCAGCATTGTGAAGGAGAGGGGCACTCAGTACTTCAAGGTAAGTTACTGGGCCCAAGTAATAATAGCATTTCTTAGTCCATGTCATGAGTTGATAATGATGATTACAGCTTCTGTCATTTCTGAGTGGTGTTCATGGTGTTCTGTGAGATTTTACCAGGAGAACTGGAGGGGAATTTTTTTAAAAAAAAAAACGAAACTCAGTTGGGTTATCCAAAGACCTAACTCTGCAGGGAGCTAGCTCTAGAGACTTTCTGATCCTGTGCAGGAGTGGCTCTCAGAAGTAGTGTATTTTTGATGACAGAAATTACTTTTTGATCAAATGGGGTTTTTTAGATCTATTGCTCAAAGCAGGCAAAAGGGATGAGAGGGAGGTAAAAGTTACTGTGATGAGCTGTGTGATAATTGAGCTGCCTTGTTTACAGGAGGGGAAATACAAGCGGGCAGCCTTACAGTATAAGAAGATTGTGTCATGGCTGGAGCATGAGTCGGGACTCTCTGAGGAGGAGGAATCAAAAGCCAAAAGCCTGAGGCTTGCTGCTCACCTTAACTTAGCTATGTGCCATCTCAAGCTAAAGGAGTACTCCCAGGCTTTGGAGAACTGCAACAAGGTAGTAGGAGTTTATTTATTCTTAAACTGCACAAGCAGTCTGACAGTTTATCTCTTGCTTCAAACATTTTAGGGACAGCAGACCATGTGATATTTGGTCTTTCTTGCCAGCTGGCATTTGGGTAGTATGGAATTTTTAGTATACTGAAAATACCCAAGAGATTATTTTCGTAATTAGTGCCCTTTGAACATTTTACTAACTTGATGCTATATTGAGAATATTCAAGTATTTAGAAATAAGAAACACTTGAGATGTGATGAAGGTAATCACGTTGGCAAAGGTCTTTCAAAGAGCAGGATTAATTGCTGACTAAATCTTAGACTTGCTGATTCTCTTGTCAAATGGCCTACTATATTCATTCCTCTTTATACTTACTTCTACTGTATTCCACTCACTTTATTAGTAAGCCCTGACAAGACTCCTAAGTCTACATCAGAAGGTACAGTTCCTAGCAGTCACTGGTGTTCTGACTGCATATAATTTTTTATAAAAGGAAAATAAATGTGGTTTGGTTTTGGTTTTTTTGCATGCAGGCACTTGAATTGGATAGCAACAATGAAAAAGGCCTCTTCCGGCGTGGAGAAGCTCACTTGGCTGTCAATGACTTTGAGCTGGCTCGAGCAGATTTCCAGAAAGTGATACAACTTTATCCAAGTAACAAAGCTGCCAAAGTGCAACTGGTGACTTGTCAGCAAAAAATAAGGGAGCAGCACGAGAAGGAGAAAAAGATGTATGCCAACATGTTCCAAAGGCTCGCAGACAAAGACTTAAAGGTAAGTAACACTGCTCCAAAGATTACATGAGGTGGTGTTATGTGTTAGACAAGGAGCAGTGGCTTAGGTACTCAGCTTGCTTCTTATTACAGATAATTATAGCAGGAGAACACTCAACTAGTCTCCTTTAGGGGGGAGCAGGGATGGAACTCAAAATGCCAACAGTCAAAATTTTTAGGCCATCTTGCTTGAACAGGGAAACCAGCAGTACCAACCATTGCACAGAAAGCTTTTACGTATTTTGACTGAATTTGCAACAGACCAGTGTTAATCAGAAAGCAGTTGAAGTAATGAGATGCAAACAGTGTTCTAGAACTGAAAAAACACCTATTGCTCTAGAACCTGTTGCAAAGGGCAGGCTGTTCTGGTGCCTGGGGTGCCCATCTAGTGAGAACTTGTGTCTGTCATACAGAGGATGCTGAGCACCATCTGGCTTCTCACAGAGATAGTAGGATGTGGTTGATGGTCTCCATTACAAATGCCACAGATAGATTATGAAGTGTCAGAAGATTCATTATTCTGCATGGATGGTTTTCCTAATAAGCTTTTACTAGAATTTTAGTAAATACTAGTTCAGGTAATAATGGCAGTATGGGAATACAGGTTATAATAAGATTGTATCAGCTAGCAAGAAACATTTCAAGTTACTGGTGAGAGTCACATCTCCTAAAATACCATTCTGGTTTTTTTCCCTTAAATCTGATGGTCTCAAAAGACAAGATAGACCTGTAACTTCTCAAATAAATCTGGGATTTATTTCAGATTCAAAAATCCTCAGTAACATTGGAGAGTACAGAAGCTTGTATGTTGTGAGGTTATTTTCACCTTTTCAGAGTGTGCATGGAGAATAATAAAAAATTCCTGGATATTGTACAGTAATTTCCTGTGGCTAGCTGTGTTGTTGAGTCTTGCCCGAGGCATGGTGTCCTCAGATGAGTATAGCCTGACAGTTCAGCCGTTTAAGACTGTCAGCTGACAATTTCCTACATGAAATGCTTCATTCTCTCTCTTCTTTTTTTGGCTAAAGCAGCCTGATGTCAACAGTCTTTGCTTATTGGAGCTTAAAAGAAAGTATTCTTCACTTCTAGACACAGTGATGTAAAGCCACTTACATCACTATACTATCACATACGCTTAAAGGATCTTAATTTTGGTAGGCTTTAATAAAAAATCTCATATAAAGATACAGCAGCTAAACTAGAATTATTTCACTGTTAGGCATCTTCACTTTTGAAATGCCAGGATTTAATTGCCAGCTGTTGGGCTCTATTGTGAAGGTTCCTTTCAGCTAGCACAGCTGCTGGGAATCTGTCTTCCTCCACTAGGTGTGGGATACAGCAAGATCTGTTGAGATAGGAAGAGTGGATTGCTGAAACAAGCTATACTCACTAAATGTACAGAAACTTTTGTGCTTTCTTCAGCTCCTAAGAGATAAGTTGTAGAACAATACTCTTGTCAAAAGGCAGATTTTACACTGCAGCCTGTTTGGGATACTGGCAAAACGTGGCACTTAGTCCCAATTTCCCTATCTGCTTGGGATGGAATCAGTTTCAAGTTGTGGAATCCTTTAGGTTGGACTCCAATGAAAGGTTATTGTTTGGCATCTTACACTGGACACAGGATTCGAAGTGTGGCCTCACCATTGCCATGTACAGGAGGACAATCCCTGCCCTGGTCCTGCTGGACACACTATTGCTGATACACGCCTGGGTGCCACTGGCCTGGGTTGTTCTTCCCAAAAAGTTAGATGAACTTGGGAATGTGCAATGTGCTGGTTTTTTGTTTTGTTTTGTTTTTTCTCTGAGACATCTGGACTGCCTTAAATGGATATGATTTTATATGAAATGGGATTGATGTAACTATAAACTGTAAAGGATGCTTACTCCCTGGGCCAGTCTTGAGGTAGTTTTCATGCAAGAAAAGCTTGTTTCCCTGTTACTGCATTTATAGTGCTGCTTTACTCTAGCTCTGACAATGTCTATTAGTAGTGGTGTAGTAAAAGCTCAAAGTTCTGGGGAAGAGAGTTTGTTTACTAAAGGACTTCAAATTGCTAAGAGGATAGCTTGGACTGCAGTTCTAATATTCCTGACACAGTCTGTTAAATTCAACAGCCACTCTTGCATCAGTAGTTAATTTCATTAATTTGAATAGTTCACATATGTGAAGGGTGAATTTTTGAAGGTCAGGATGTTTATCAACTTACCATAAGCTCAGGATTGCTAGCTAACACATTTTCTGTGGAGAGAAGACTTAACTCTTGTGTGCTTTATGGAATGCTTCTAAGAATGAAAAATTGACCTTTGATGCATGAATGTTCTAGATTTTAAGGATTCTTCCCCTTTCCCAACCCTCCTATTCCCCTCTCCCAGCATTGCATGCTGAAGACTTTGCTTGGTTTTGTCTGGTTCTTACCTAACATCATCATAAAACAGATAGCTCAAGATGCTGGGCTGACAGGTAGAATAGCAATTTCATTGCACTAGGTTTTGAGATGAGCAAGCCAAGACGTTTTTACCTCCCCTTACTGTGCTTGAAAATTGCAAGGTCAGGATGTGCTGGTTATGTCCTATTGTAAAAGCTGACCTTGGAGCCCTACCTCATGGCTCTCTGCCTTCCACACCTTTTTATGAGGAAGATGCGCAAGGAGAGGGCTTTAGAGCAGCCACATTGTCAGAGCATATTTTCTTCCAGTTAAACTCTTGCGCAGGACATCCAAATCACTGTTGTTGGGTTTGAAGTGTCTCTCCATAAAACTAGTTGTCCAATGAAGATACTTCTTAAGCTGAGTGCAAGTGTGCCTCATACAACTGGGTCGGGATAGGCCATGGGAGTGGCTGAAAATGAATGACATTGATATTGAAGCAGGGCAAAAGCAGTTCTCTCAGAAGCTTCACAAATTAATTTCAGTTAAAAAACTTCTAAGAAGTTGTGTGGCAGGTGGGTGCAGGCCACATCAAGAATCATAACCACTTAATAGCAGTATTATATTTTGGCCTCTTCTCTACTGCTTCTGGTTTCTTAGATGCATGAAAATTTTTGGTTTCTCTTGGCTGAAGATCTAATGTCTCAATTCAGTCTGGCAGGGTAGACAAGCTTTCCAAGCAGTAAGAATCAAACAATGTTTGTGCTAGCAATTTTGTATAACATATTAATATATTTTCTTTGTCTCTATTTAGTCATCTGCTACTCTTCAAACAAGCCACACTGAAGATGCAGAAATGAAAGATGCGCAGAATGGAGTTGAAGATAAATCAGAAGTTGAAGCAGAAGCATAAAAAAATCCCCTATTCCATTAGTTTTGTAAATGAAAGAATTTCCAGTGAATTAGACCTTTATTTTTCTACCTGGTTGGATAGTGGCTTCAAGGGAGCAGAGGCTGAAGCCACCATGCCACAGTCAGTTACAGCTTTATGTGGCTGTTCAAGAAGCTGAGTGGCAGCATAAATCTGGTTTAATCCTAGTGACTTTATTTATTCATTCAGCCTCTGTTTACTGTTTGGGTTCTGTCTGGATTTACTCTGCTTGGTTTGTTTGCATTTTCATAGAATCATAGAATGGCTTGAGTTGGAAGGGACCTCAGAGATCTAGTTCCAGCCTCCCTGCCATGGATAGGGACACCCTTCACTAGACCAGGTTGCTCAGAGCTCCATCCGGCCTGGTCTTGGACACATCCAGGGATGGAGCACCTACATCTTCTCTGGGCAGCCTGTTCTAGTGCCTCACCACCCTCAGAATTTCATCCTGATACCTAATCTTAACCTGCCCTCTTTCAGTTTGAAGCCATCCCCCTTTGTGCTGTCCCTGCTTGCCCTTGTAAATAGTCTTTCTCCATGTTTCTTGTGGGCTCCCTTTAAGGTACTGGAACACCACAGTTTGGTCACCCCAAAGCCTTCTTTTTTCCAGGTGGAACAACCCCAGTTTTCTTAGCCTTGTCTCATAAGGAGAGATGCTTCATCCTTCTAATCATCTTGGTGCGCCTCCTCTGGACTTGCTCCAGTAGGTCGATGTCCTTCCTGTGCTGGGGACCCCAGAGGTGGATGCAGTGTTCTGGCTGGGGTCTTAACCATGGCAGAGGATCAAAATCCCCTCCCTCCCCCACTGCCCATGCCCCTTTGGATGCAGCCCAGATTACATCTGGCCTTCTGGGCTGTGAGTGCACATTGCCAGCTCATGTTCAGCCTCTCATCCAGCCCCAAATCCTTCTTGGCAGGGCTGCTCTGGATCTGTTCATCCCCCAGCCTTTATTGATACCAGGGGTTGCCCCAGCCCAGGTGCAGCACCTTGCACTTGGCCTTACTAAAGCCTCATGAGTTTCACATGGGCCCACTTCTCAGGCTTGTGCAGGTCGCTCTGGGTGGTGTCCTGTCCTTCAGGAGTGTCAACTGGACCGCTCAGCTTGGTCTCACCTGCAGATTTGCTGGGGGTGCTCTCTACCCTTTCATCCATGTCATTAATGAAGATGATGGTAACACTGCTCCCAGTACGGACCCCTGAGGGACACCACTTGTCACTGGTGTCCATTGGGACGCTGAGCCGTTGACCACTAGCCTGTAGACATGACCATCAGACCGATTTCTTGTCCATCAAACAGTCCACCCATTGAATCCATCTCTCTCCAATTTAGAGAGAAGGATGTTCTGGGGAACTGTGTTAAAGGCAGAAAATTACAGAAATGGAGGTAAATTACATTTGTAGGCCTTCCCTTGTCCACTGGTGGAGTCACTCCATCACTGAAGGCCACTAGGCTGCTCAGATGGGACTTGCCCTTGGTGAAGCCGTGCTGGCTGTCGCCGGTCACCTCCGTGTCCTCCATGTGCCTTAGTGCAGCATCTAGGAGGATCTGTTCCATCATCCTCCCAGGCACAGAGACGAGGCTGGCAGGTCGGTTGTCCCCATTTTGTCGTTGGTGTTTGTTTCTTTCTGGTTCCAGCTTACTTCAATCCCAGGTTCTGCTTTCTAAATTTATTTCCTTGATTTGCTTCAAGTAATCAGCTTTTTCCAGGAGTCCTCATGTGAGACTTAAGAACAAACTGGCGCTCCCAGTTCTTCTGCCTTGGGATTGCCCTCTTTACCCCTGTTCAGTAGGGAGTCCCTTCCATTAAGTATTGTAACCTTTCTTGTATGCCTCCTCTTTGCAAATTGCTGAAGGTGAAGACTGTGAAGTCACAGCTTAAGTAATAAAGCTCCAATTAAACTCAAGAAAACTGAATTTTTAGTGGGTTTTTATTGGAATTTGCACAGAATTGAGAGAATTTACTGTCCCTTGGTCATTCAGTGTTTTCTTGTCCACATAGCCAGTGTCTGGATGATTTTTCTGTGTTGTTTGTTTGCTACCATAGAAAATTCCCAAAATATTTGATACAGTATTTACCCATATATTTGCAAAGGGGAAAAAAATTATGTTACTGGAAACTGCAAAAAGCAAGCCTGTAACCTATGCATAGAGCTTGTTCTATGTTCATATTGCTACTTTGCTCTTCACCTACCACATAGCAAAACTGGACCAGAGGAAAAAAACAATATACCTGAAAGTAACTGGCTTTGAAGTGAAAGTAAGTGATAATGGCTTACATACTGCAAATACTTCTAATGAACTACAAACTTCTGAGTGATTTTAATGTCAGCTTACCCAGATCTCACAAGAAAGCTATTACTCAGTATTCCGCTTCTTTCTGCAGTTTGTGTGTCTTGTTTCGGGGTGGGTGTGATTTTGAATTTTGTGGGGGCTTTTGGTTGGGGTGGGCTTTTTTGTTTGTCTGAAGGCATGGAACATAGTACTCAAACTCAGCTGTTGTTTATCTTATGTGGTGTTAAATTCAGCATCTTCAGTGTCCTGTTCCTGAGACGGGGGCAGAAGGGGCAACTTTTTTTGCCTGCTCTGCAGAAGAAAGGTGAAAAATCTGTTCCTCTCAGATTAAAATAAATTGACTTTTTTATGGTGAGAAAGATGTGTTTGCATGGCATGCCATGGGCTGGAATTTGTGTGTATATTGCAGAGAGTATCCCTGTTTTAACGTGTAGTAAACAGGAATTCCCGGTCTCCTTTGCTGAGACAGAAGTACTGTGTAAGCGTTTGTGTGGAGGCTGGGGGAGTGCCGGTGGCTGTCCTGCAGCAATGCCAGCCCAGCTCGGGCCCTGGAAATGTCACCGGAGTGGTGCAAGGGCTGCTTGCAGTGCTGTCCCTGCCCCTGGGCACCAGACACCAAATTCGGCCCCTGCTGCTGGCTTGGAGCTTGGTTAGAGAGCTGGGAGCTGCAGTGCTCTAATCTCATGGGGTGGGTGGGATAGGACAGAGGCAGGAGCAGTGCTTGGCAGGTCATTTCGCTTAAGGAAATGCAGATTTCATTTGCCTAATAAAGCCTGAGGGTTGCCAGGTAATGAGGGTGATTTCCATGAGCTCTGACTATACTAACAGCCCCATTTATGCGAGAAACTTCTACCAAAGCACTACCCCCTCCTGTGGGAAACGACACTGTGAATGTCAACTGGGCTAGAAGGGATTTATAGACATAGAAAAAGTTAAAGGGGACAGGAATGCCAAGCCAGAGTACTTCTTCGGCAAGTAAATAACCTTGATTTGTTGCTAACTATTCCTGGAAATACAAGCCTCGGTGGCTGAAAGTGTTTTTGCAGCTAAACCAAGTCCCAATGATAAATTTCTAATTGTTGAACATCAGTTTTCAAAAATCTCCCACAGGCATGATAGTTGTACATGTTTATGAAAGCAAAAAGTGATGATTTCTGTGGCACATCTAAAAAAAATCTAGTCAATGGTGCATCTGTTGTTGAGTGTGAGCAGTCTTGAAAGTACCACTGTGCCCTTGTTGTTACTACATAAACTATGAAATGTTTGAGAATGTAAATCTGTTAAGGACACTGAACATGCCATGTTCGGCCAGTTCGTGCTGTCTTTAAAAGTGGGTCTGGTTGCCGGCAGAGGGTGGCATATTGGTATTTGTAAGTGAGGTCATGCATGTAAACTTCAACTATAAACTTCGTTATGTATGTCCTTATAGAGGAAAAAAAAAAAAAAAAAAAGCTAAAAATAAAGAGTTACAGTACTGACTTTGTAAGCCACACCCGTGTGTCTGTGCGTGTATAGATGCCTCCCGGTGCGCGGTGTTTTTCGGAGCGGCGCGGTCCGGGGCCTGAGGCGGGCTCTGCGGCCGCCCCGCCCCGCGCTCCCGCCATTCCCGGCGCGCCTGCGCCCTGCGGCCCGGCCGGGATGCGCTCGGTCAGCTACGTGCAGTGCGTGGCGCTGGACTTCGCCGGCAGCCTCTTCCCGCACGCCATCTGCCTGGGGGACGCCGACAACGACACGGTCCGAGCCCGGGGTGGGGCGGAGGGGGCCGCGGGCCCGGCTGGGGTGCCCGCGGAGCCGCCTCGGAGACGGGGCCTGAACCGGGCTGGGGGGAAGCAGCGAGCGGCTGGTGCGGGCCCAAGGCAGTGCCAGGAGGAGCCGCGGCGCTCCCAGCCCTGGGGACATACACGGGGCTTGGCGGGCACCTGAGCGGTGTGAGGGCCGCAGGGCTTCGGTCAGAACCCCCCAGGAGTTGCTCTGCAAAGGGAGTGTTTGCTGGACTGCAGCGGGTCTGGGCTTCCCTCGCCATTCCATGTGCCCTGGGTGGTCCAGAGCCAGAGGAGAGCTTAACTTCTGCTCGATAGACCTGTCACAATGGTGGGGATGTAGTGGTGCTTTGCCGGGGACAGCAGATCACAAGCAGGATAGAGCTGACCCGTGGGAGGGAGGGATGGATGGATGGATGGATGGATGGATGGATGGATGGATGGATGGATGGATGGATGGATGGATGTGCATTGGGAGTATTGCTGTCAGCCCCTGAAATGGTTGGTCTTGATTTGTCTGTAACTAGGAAGAGGTTAGCTTAACCAGCTACATGTCAACTGTTTCTTTTCCTCAACAGTGAAGATTTTTTACAACCTTATCCCAGAAAGTGTCATGGCTAGCACTGCAGTAGATCATTAAAGGGATTTCCCCCTTTTTTTTTTTGTAGGGTAAGGTGTGCAGGGAGTTATGACATGCATGCCATTTACATATATAGAGGCATGATGCAGGAGATGGGATAATGGGAGTAGGCACATCAGCGTGGGTTGTTAGTGATTTTTAGAAATCTTCTTTAAAGAAATAGTCACCATTCTGAAATCCTCTTACCCCTTCAGCAGTGAGATTGAACATCCTGTGTAAATCTGTTCTTGCACTCTTCTGGATGGTTATATTTTTGCATTGGCATCATCTTCCTTAGGTGATTCAAGTGGATCTAGATTGAAGGATGGAAGATGGAGTAATGATGATTGTTTTAGCATCCAAGCAGGATGTTAAAACAGTCAGTGTCACAACTCTGAAACAATGAGTGGAGAAGCAGTAGGTAATAGGATGTTGCTTTAAGGAGCCATTCTCCATCTCTTTTATCTGCAAGAATAAAATTAGGGCTTTTATATTTTCCCAGACTTCCCATTTTGATTCAAGGTTGTCTAACTCATTTTGTTTTGCTGCTTCTTCCCACAGAGTGAATTTTAGATATGAAATTTTTGCTGTTAAGGGAATGCTGTTAATGTAATTGTGGATTTCTTCCTACTTACCAAATTTTCTTGTACAGCTGAATGAACTCGTGGTGGGAGACACCAATGGAAAGCTCTATGTTTACAAGAATGATGATAGCAAGCCCTGGGCTGTGCGATCTTGCCAAGGAATGGTTAGTTCTTGACAAAATTTCTAAATGGTTGGGCCTTTAGGTATGTGCAGCCAGCTATCCTTGTCCTTTGCCTAGGAATATGTAGGCTGGAGAGGAATGGCAGCCATAACTCATTCTGATGTCCTTCATGTCTTTTCTGTGTCTGATATTTTTCATGTCTTTCAAGACCCTGCTTTTGCCTACAGCCCCATGGGCTGGAAGTGATGAGCAAATAAATGGATAAACATAGAAACTGGGCTTCTGTCCCACCTTTACCCTGCTCTGTGGGTTTTGCCCCAGGGCTCTGGCAAGTTGTGTTTCTGTCCCTTGACTCTACTCTTGAAAGGCTGCTAGGAGTTCAGGAGATTCTTTATGGGAGAGGAGGGGGTAGGGCAGAGGTTTATCCCAGGGTGCTGGGCTGGGTTGCCTTTTCTCATGGATGGCCTTGTTTTCTTTTGCAGCTCACATGTGTCCGTGTGGGAGATGTGTGCAATAAAGGAAAGGTGAGAGGAGCCATGTTCCCAGCTGTCTGTAGGGCATGTGGGAGGTGTTCAGATTAGGGTCATGTGAGTATGGAGTAGGACAGAGGTGATGTCTTGCTAGGATCTGCCTTTGCTTATAGAGTTTTAGCATTACTGTTTTTAAACTGTTCCTCTGCTTATATGTAACTGGTATTTTTTGTGAGCCTTATGTGGGTTTTAGAGAGCAAGAAAATCCATCCTGTCTTCAGAGAGCACTTCTGATTTCCATGTGCCCTTGTGAGACTTTGGTGGTTTGAGGGTTGCTCCTTTTGCTCAGTGGCTTTTGCCTTTCTTGGGCTGCTGTCTGCTGTGGGCTATGGTCCTTCTGCCACTTGGCTGTGTGCATTTAAGGTCATCTAAACAAGACTGAGACATGGAATAGTCTGGACTCCCAAGCAAATTCCACTGGGTCTACTATGACTCCTTTTGTTGGATTGCTGTTTCTGGGGGTTAAGCCAGGACCAATGAGTCCAAAGGTCCCAGTTAAAGCACTCAGCCCAAAATACTGTAGCTGTGTTTCCTCTAGGGGGGAGCAGAACTGACGTGGGCATTGAGAAAGCCACACATTGTTTGAGGATTGCACACATATCAGCTTGATACTGTGGTCTGGCAAAGATGAACAAGAAGTTTGTATCCTGCCAGTAGCAGAGAAGTTTGTGTGCTGGCCAAAAACCTCCTGTTCCCTCTGTAGCAGTCATTGATCTTGATTGATCTACCCTTGCGTCCTCTTTTGCCCTGCTGTGGGACAGATTCTGCACTTCCTAAAAGAGGGAAAATCAAAAGGTTTTTCTCTTCCCTCACAGAATTTTGTGGTGGCGGTGAGTGCAGAAGGCTGGTTTCATCTTTTCGACCTGACTTCCCTGAATTCAAAACACCCAGATGCTTCAGGCCACCATGAGTTGGCAGGGGCAGAAGAGCAGAAGCCAGTGTTCAAGCAGCACATTCCTGCCAACACCAAGGTCATGCTCATCAATGACATTGGTGAGCCACAGAGCTGGTGTGGGAATGCAGGGTGAAGGAGTTTGTGTGTGAGGCAGTGTGGAGAGAAGGTGGGGGGGACTTGCAGAAGGAAATTACTGTCTTGCTGAAACAGACACTCCAACAAACCACTGACAAGTCGTGGAAGGGAGAAACAAGAACTTCAGGAATTTTTCTGAAGTGCAAGCTTTCATTGGTTGGGGTCTTCAGGGATGCTAACTATCGAAACCAGCAGAGTGGTTTCTGTGTGTTTGGGCTCTTAGGGCTTGAGAGAGTCCATCTGTTTTTCTCTCTTCCCTGCAGATGGAGATGGGAAGTGTGAGTTGGTTGTGGGTTACACTGACAGGGTGGTCCGTGCCTTTCGCTGGGAGGACTCGTCAGAGAATTCAGACCATGTCTCTGGGCAGTTGATCCTGTTGAAGAAATGGCTTCTAGAAGGTCAGGTAAGGAAAAAGGATGTTCGGAACAGTACTTGTCAGTCCTCAAGAGGTGGCTTTTTCAAGAGTAGAAGCACAGAATATGTCCTATGAACAAAACAACTGTCATGTCAATGGCTTGGGAGGAGATTTGCCCAGTGATTTTTCTGTACAGCTGGTAAGTTGGTCTGAGAAGCAGTTGCTCTTGGCTGATGGGAGAACATTACTGGGAAGTACTAGTGTTGTTTTAAAGTGGCTTTTGGTAGGGAACCAACCATTTACTGAACTTTGACATTTTGCTTCCAGCTGTTCAGCTGCCGCTCAGCTCTATCAGTTGATTTGCCATATTCAAATTTAGTTGCAGGAAGCACTGTAAATCTTTTGGGATTTTTGACTCTATCCCTGTTTCTCCTCTGCCGCTGTAGGTGGACAGCCTGTCTGTGAACCCAGGCCCTGATGGCTCACCAGAGCTGATGGTGTCACAGCCAGGCTGTGGCTATGCCATCCTGCTGTGCACCTGGGACACGGAGCAGCGGGACGCAGCTGTGGGAAGGGATGGATCTGCTGCAAGCAGGTGAGGGTGGGTGTTCCTGCAGGGGCACATGAGCACATGCCACTGTGGATGCCTGTTACGAGGGGGTGCCACCACATCATTGTTGTGAAGCAGGAGGTGCTGTCGCTGTCCTTTCTTCAGTGACCTGCTGTGCTGCTGGCACCTCATCACTTAAGCCCACCTGCACCCAAGCTTCAGTAAACACTCTTCATGTCTCTATCACAAAGATGAATACTGCTGCTTTCCTTCTATCCCACTCTTTTCTTGAATTGGGCAAGGAGAGTGGCAAAACCAGCTCCCTGAGGGTTCCTCACTACTGGGAGCTAAGGTAGGGAAATGGATGACCTATATTTCCAGAGAAAAGTCATCAGATTGCAGGGTAACAGTTGTGAGACTGGGCCAAATCAAAGACATCTGAAGCCCAGGATAAAACCAGGCTCATTCACTTGTTTTCTGCAGGTGAGGCAATTAGAAGTTTTCCTAATGAGTCCCCTGGCAGCCAGTGCTGTAAATCACAACCACAGCAACCAGGATGAGTAGTGAGATGCTTGTTACTGTGTTAGTGCTGGAAGGACCATGGTGGGGAATTTGGGTGCTTCTGTGGTGTTCTGTCAGACTTCAAGGCAGACACAAACAACTGCAGCAGGAGGGGAACTAGGCAAGTCTCCTTGATGTCTTAGAGAACTCAGTGGAATGGTATCCCGTTAGCCAGAAGCCAGGCCCACATGTGGTCTCTTTCCAACCTGTTCAGTCTGGGCAGATACTTTGTGAGAGAAAAGCAGCCAGGCTTATGTAACAGTAATGATAAAAATTGTCCTTTTTTTCCTTTATTGGAATACAGGCCTTACTGATTTTGTTTTGAGCTCTTTATAATTTTCTTTTTTTTTTTTTTAATGCATCAAATCATTCTGGGTTTGTGTTTTTAAAAATCAGTGCATTTCTTTAATACCTGGGGTGGCATGCATTTTCTTCCTTTACCATTAAAGGGCTCAACCTGTTCACAAACCGTCTGGATTTCTAGAGCTTTGGAATACACTGCTCCTGACATTGTTCTGAGACAGTCCCAGGCATGGTTCTTTAACTTTTCCCTGTTGTCTTTCTCTTTTCCCTAGTGAGGCCCCTGTTCGAGATGTGATTCTACACCAGACATCTGGACGGATTCACAACAAGAACGTCTCCACTCATCTGATTGGTAGCATTGCCAGAGGTGAGAGATCAGCAGCTTGGGGTCTCCAGCCCAGCAGTTGCCCCTGATGGTTTTTCAGTATATCAGTCCAGAATGAAATCAGATATCCTGTGCTAGAAAAATAACTCTGAGAGGCAGCTGCAAGAACACAGGGATCTCAGCTTCTCTTAGCCAGCTCCCAAAGAAAGGCAGTTGGATATTTGCATGTGAGCTTTTTATAGCCTTTGTCCTTCCCTAGGTAGCCCTTATCCTTCACTCAGCACAAGAGTTTTTCTGCAGCCTCTGCTGACCTGCATTTAGTCCATTTGAATGGCTGCCATGCCGTGCTCCTACAGATGTCCTTGATCCTTGCTTCTGCATGGCTGTAGCTTACGCCTCCTTTTTATTCCCTCGGTGCATCTCTTCCTTCACACAGCCTCACCTTTTTTCTTGCTTTTCAGCATTTCAATCTCAATTCCTGGTGACTCTGGCCTGCTCCTCCTTCTCCTGTGCAGCCCCAACCTCTCCAGAGCTGCTTCCATATTTCATCTCTATCATTGTCCTCTGTCTTCTTCCACTGTGTTGTGTTCAGATCTTGTATCTAAAGTCTGCACAGCTGCCAGCTTCTCTGAGCCCTGACACACTGCTCTTCTGTCCAGACTTTTCTTGCACACTGCCACTGCTTCCCTCCTGTAAATCCTTGTGCTCTGACCTGGGCCTGGTGCACCTGGTGAACCCTTCTTTGGTGCCTCTGGAGAATAAGCTTTCACTCCCCTTTGGAGTGTGTGGGCATAATAGAAGGCAGAAAACTTCCAGCGGAGATCACTTTTTCTTGTATTTACTCTGCCCAAGTATTGCCTCCTGCAGTGCTGTCCAAGAATGATTCAGGCTGTCCAGTGTAATTAGAGGTTGTGGACAAGAGCAATCCACTGAACTCCACCCTCTTCCCATTCCCCAGAGGACCTTTCCTGCCCAGTTCCTAAGCTTGTCATGTTTTCAGCATCTCTGATACTGCTGTGAGGAACATGGTCAACAGAGCATGAAATCAATTATTTCACTGCATATGAAGCCTTGTATCTGTTGAGAGATGTCTGTGAAATATGAAGGCATACAGAATAAGGGATGAAGAGCAGGCTGTTAGAAAGCCCATTGATGCTGGACTGTCAGTAAAGAAACAGCTGAAGAGTGCCATGCTGACCACTTTCCAAAGGGCACACAGCAGATCTCTTGGATCAGAGCCTGTCTGGGTGCATGTCTCTGGGGCAGTTAAGCACCCAACCAGCTGGGTTTAGCTTTAGGCTGCTCTGCAGGAATGGGGTTGTTCGCAGCCTGGCAGTGTTCAGGGGGCTGTAGCTTGGAGCTGTCGATGGGCACTGGAGGTAGGCTGGTGTTGTTAACCTACTCTGGGGAAACTGCCTGCTTGCTGGCAGCTCTGCTGGCTCGCTCCTGGCTGCCAGGTTTCCTGGGATCCTCCTCAGGGAGCCAGTGCCTCTCCTACATTGTCACTGAAAGGATTACATGCAGCTTTAGTTGAATACAGCTCCAGTCTTCTCTCTGAGAGTGTCATATTTTTAAAACTTGACCTTGCATGTCTTTTCTTTTTTTAGTAGCTAGGTAGAGTTTACTGAAGGGCTGAAGCAGCAGGGTTCAGGGGACTCTCCTCTTCAGATTGAATTAGTGACATTTGTCAGTGCTCTCCTGCACGCAGCTGGGAGGGGAGGAGGCAGCATGGATCAGCTTGGTTTGGATCTTTCTTATTGTTTTCAGGAGAGGGAGAGGACAATGTTTAAAAAATGTCATGAGCTCCAGTAATTTTCTTCTGTGTTTACAGGCTCCAGTGAGAATAGTGGCTCAGGTCTCTTCGCCCTCTGTACTTTGGATGGTAAGTCCTGCCACTGTCCTGGAAGAAGACCTGTGGGGCAGCCAAGGCCTGTCACTAATTCAGAGCAGGGAACTAGGGGCTCAGTGCTTTTGATTTTTAAAAGAAATGGAAGCTGGGCTTCAGAATCTCTTCAAGGGTCAGGCAAGAGAATTTGATTCAAAGACTCCTGCTGACACATTTTATATGGAAGCACAGAGAGCACTGTGAGGATAGATGCTTGCTTATGTTCCACCCTCTCATGGCCAGTGCCCCCTGCCCAGTACAGCTGCAGTATATCTGGATAATGGGAGCGTGGTAGGTGGGGTCAAGTATCCAGTATGGATTTAGCAGCCAAGACCATGCCTGTGCTGTTAGCAACTAACTCTCAACAACCTTGAGTGTTGAAGGAGCAGGGCCTAGTGTTAGCAAGCATCTTGCTCTCTTTTATTGTTTTCAAGACAGTTGTTTTCTTTGTTCTTCAGGAACACTGAAACTGATGGAGGGAGCAGACAAGCTGCTCTGGTCTGTTCAGGTTGATCACCAGCTCTTTGCTCTGGAAAAGCTGGATGTTACTGTGAGTATCTGAGTAAGGCTGGGAGAGATGAAGACAAAAACTCAGCATGGCTTTGTGTATATGAATATAGAAAGGGCAGAAGGAGTATGGCTCAGCTGGAAAAGGCTGGGATTATCCCAGGATGACACAGAATGTTCTGCCTGTAGCAGTACATTCTGCACTGAGGTCAGTCTGCCCAGCTGCAAGAGAATGAGCTGTGTCTGCCCGTTAGACCCAGCATCCATTTATCCATTTATAAACTTTTGTCCCCCAGCTGTTCTTCAGTCTCACTGCAAAGCTGAATGGTTTTGCTCACTGCTAATACCCTGATTGTCTAAAAGCTCTTTCAGTACGTAAGAATTGCCATATAGAAGAGAGATGAGCTCCAAGTGCAAAATACCTGGATGAGATGTCCAGAAGTGGCATCTACCCATTAGTGTTGTGTCTCTGAACCAGGAAGAAAGATTCTTGGCTGTCCCTGGGAGTAGGTGACATCTGTGTAATGTGCAGTCCTCCCTTTCCTGCAGGGCAATGGGCACGAGGAGGTGATTGCTTGTGCGTGGGATGGTCAGACGTACATCATCGACCACAACCGGACTGTGGCCAGATTCCAAGCAGATGAGAATGTCAGTGCCTTCTGTGCAGGTGGGAAGCCTGACTACAAAGCCAGCCATCACAGCATTTTCCCCTCAAAGCTACTACTCCCATCTAGGAGACCCAGATCCTCTGTCTGCCTGAATAATTTCCCTGTGTGCATATTGCAGAAGGCCCAGCTAGTCTTTCCCCTTGGTGGCATCTGGGAAAAGAAAGGGTGAGAGAAAGTGATACTGAGGCTTGTCTGTGGTGGCTTGGGGTTTTTTTCTTGTCCTTTTTGGAGGCACTACAGTTATCTCTTGTCCTCCACACTGCTTTTTTAATTTGGAGACTTTTAAGCTGTTCTTAAGTGGAGATAGGGAGCCCACGTAACCAGCCTGAGTTTTGGCTCTGCAGGTCTTCTCTCAGACCTGCAAGAAGCAGCTTGCAAATCCTCAAGCTTCATGCTGTTCAGAGACAGCTTCTTGGATTGTCTCAAAGGGACTTTATCTATCCAGGCCCATACCTGTGCCCAGGTGGTTGCTGTTTTCTGCTAACAGCTTTGGTACCTCTTCATGAAATGTGAATTATTTGCTTTCTCTTTCCTTTTGGAAGTAGTCAGATCTCCACACTTCTGCTTTCTGCAGGCCTGTATGCATGCAAAGAGGGGAGCAACAGTCCCTGCCTTGTTTATGTCAGCTTCAGCCAGAAGATCTACATCTACTGGGATGTGCAGCTGGAGAGAATGGAGTCCACCAACCTGTTGAAAATCCTGGATTCTGATCCAGAGTTTGGAAGTCTGCTGCAGCAGCTGGGTATAGGTGAGTGCAGAAAGAGCAGAGGATGTGCAGAAGAAAAGAGAGGAAGGGCTGCTGGCAGATGATGTGCTGGGAACTAGAGCATTTCTTGAGGAAGAGGCTTTCACACTGCCTGATGAGAATGCCTAACAACTGGTTTTCTGTCTTTTCCTTAGATAGAAGCGATGTTTCTGCTGTCAAAAACCTGATTCACAAAACACTCTATTTTCCTGAGAAATACCATCTCAGCAGCCCCTCGGAGGATCCTGCTGGAACAGATTCTTCTGCCCACTGCAGTGGCATCCAGGATCCCTCATAACAAGAAAGCTGACATCTTTAATGCCAGCACAAGCTCTTCTGCAGCTGGAATTGGGCATCTGATGAGGATGACTATTCTTTCCCTGTCTTGTCAAAACTTCCAAACAGGAAAGGGTCTACAGACTGTGAAGGGTTGTTCTTTGCTATAGGCTTGCCTGTATGTGATGGTTTGGTCTGCCTTTAGCTGAGGCAGCTATAAGAACAGAAAGGGCCAAGGATCCTGCACATAGGCCTTCTGTTGCCGGTTTCCATGTTCCTCACTAAGTAAAGTGCTCCACTGGTCACTGTGAAGGAGCCATGAGGTCACAGATGGAGAGAACAACTGAGCCAAGTCTCCATTTTGACATATTCTTACAAGTACTTGAGTGAATACTTCTGAGTTCTTAGCAGGGTCACAGTGCAGGAATTGGAGACGGAAAAACTGAGTTAGGGTGCAGGCACAGGCCTTTTCTTCCACTTAGGTGTATTTAAAGTAGAGCCATGCATTGTTTGTCTTTGCTTTGCTGCTGCTCTTCTACCAAGCAGTTTCTCACAAATACCTGTTCTGAGCAGCTGGAGATATGCACAACTTGCACTAATAAGGTGTGGAAAGATAGCAGCTCCAGCAAACCCAGCTCTTGTCAAGAGTCATTGCTTGTCTCCATCTTCTTGGGCAGGGTGATCCCAAAGAAGGTTGTGACTTAACAAAGCAGCTGTGAAGTGGTCAGTAAGACCAGTCTGACTTAACTGTGGATCTGTGGTGCTATGAGAGCTTGGCCTTCCCACAATAAACAGTGGATATGCCACTCTTGCCTCTTCATGTGGAGAGTGTCATGCTTTGAGTCCTGCATAGCTGAAGGAGGTGGGCTGGAAGTGATGTTCCACTGGCTGGTATGAGGAGTCTGGTAAAGGAGAGCTCATTTGCAAAAACCTGGCATGAACCTTTCCACATGCTGTTGTTATTGTGCTTTTCCCTCTCTTAGCTTGTCCTTTTTCTAACTCAGCTTGTTACGAAAGGCACAGCAGACTTACCTGCTGGCTGGTATCGATTATCCCCTTTCACTTGTGTGATGTTTTATTGGACATGTGTGATGGATGGAGCTGTCCCTTTGCCCTTACAGCAGCTTGAGTCACAGCAAATACAATTCAGTGATCTGGAGCAAGTGGTAGCATTTAAAGATCCTGCAGGCAGTTGAAAACCTGCTGTGCTTTACTCTGCAGAATATCCAAGGGCAGCCCTAACTGGGAAAAAATGCTTTGTATAGAGAAAAGGAGTGTCTTGCCCTTGGGTCAAAGTGACTGTTGTTGAAGCAGCCCTATGTGGTAGAAGGGCAGGATGTTTACATAATAAACCTTAGCTGTTCTTTGCAGTCTCCCTCCGTAGATTTATATAAGCTTTCCAGAGGACAGTGCTGTCCTCTGCATTTGGTAGCAGTGGAAGTTGGAGCATGGAGCAGTGAAATGATGTGACCTGCTCTGTACCTGCTAGCTTGCTTCTCAGGCCACTGTATCTTCTGCCTCTCTAACTACAGTAGAAATTTTTCTCCATCTTAATCGCCTTGATGAGAAGCATTTTTAAATGTTCCCCTGTCATATTAAGTGCTTGTGTAAAACTGGACCCTTCAGGCAGGACCTTTCAAGTAATAATAGAGCTTATTTGCTGTGGTGTTGAGAGCAGCAAGGTTTGAATCTGTGAGCTGTGGAGAGCTGATACCACAGGGACCATCTACTCATGGGCTAAAGCAAGGAGTTTATCTTGAAACTTGTCAGACGTAGACTGTAACCTCAACAAATTGTCAGCTCTTGTGACATTGAGGTGTGCAGCCACCCAAACCAATAGGAATCCTCACCATTGCTTCTGGCAAATAGGGCCTGGCAGGGAAACAGGATGGCCTACACTCCTAACAGAACAACTCAGTGCTGTCTGTCCATGCCAAATATAAACCTTTATTAGCAACACCAAATATAAACCTTTATTAGCAACACAAGCGCAAGGGGTGTACAAATGGGTGCATATGGCGGGAACTGTTTTGTACAAAACAAACTTTGCTGTACAGGTTGAATGATTTCCAAGAAAGGAAGGTCAAACTGGTCTACTGTTGGACTATTAATTTTTGAGAAAGAATGGGAAAGGGTTACTGAGGGAGAGATGACATTTTTCTATGAACCATCTTTAAAAGAAAATGGGGTAAAAGCATTGTAAATGTTGGGCAGGGCCATTTGTGCACCCCAACCCTCTTTTGCTGGCCTGAGGATAACATTGCTGTATGGTGTGCAAGCCCAGGCAATGCACACTATGAAAAGCAGAGGTGAGAATATACAGACACTACAAAAACATCTGTTCCCCAAAACTTTTCAGCTCTTAAAAACCATTGGAGAGGAAAAATACTAACATTCGAGGGCTTCCCCTGACAGTTTTATATTGTGTGCAGCACATAATAACTTGCAGATGCATTTTGCTCCTGTGCCCCTTGTGCACAAGAGAAAATGAAAAGTGTCTACAGAAGAATTAACTGAACATCTGTACCATTCCTTGGGCAAAAGATGGCTTTCCTTATTTTTTCCTGCCTTGAGCTCCAAGTGCCAAATACTTCCAGAAGTTTGTTATTCAGTCTACTTCCACTGGCAACAGTTTTTCTGTGAAGTGTCCATCTTCTCAGGAAAGGAGCCACTTAAGGCTCTGTTTCTGGAGTGATGGAGTTACATTATACTTTTTTTGTAACTAATTGTCTGTTAGTCCTTGCCAGCTTATAGAAGCCGCAGAGTTGGACTTAGAAGTGGTTCCTTCCCACACAGCAGAAAATGTTGTTTGCTGTATCCGACTCTATCAGATTGGCATAACCTGCTGGTGCTGGGAAACTTTTCAACAGGGCAGCATTTGCAGGACACCTTTGTATGTCCCAGTGCCAGCACACAGCAAGTGAGGAGTCTGACAGTATTCTCAGGCACTGAGGGTATTTGCAGATAAATGATTCATGGCTTTGGTTCTGATGCTCAATTTACTAGAAAAAAAAATAAAAGGAGACGATTGCCTTAATTTCCTGAGACATAATAAACCTGCTCTCCATCCCTGCCCTTGTTTTTATGAACTTTCTGCTATAATTTAGTTATTTCTATAACTCTTCAGGTGTATCCTGGCATGTGCCAGTGGAGTCTCTTGAGAGGAGGATTGAATGCAAACATCACAGGTATTAGGCTCAATGGTCTTCAATGCCATAGCTCACCTGCTGTAAGTGAAAGAAGGAGCAAGCCTCTGGGAATATGGATGGCTGCAGCTCCCATTCTGTTAAAAACCAAGTGACCCCAAGCTCCTGGAAGTGGTCCTGATTATGGCTTTGGCAGAGTGCATGTTCTCAGGAAGGACAGAAGCCCTTTTCCCCATCCCTGGGTGTATTGCACACTGTTCCAAAGATTTGCTATGGCAGGTATTTCCCTGCAAACTTTTCCACAACTGCTGCCCCCACTCTATTAGAAAACAGCCCTGATAGGAACTGGCCACCAAGGTGGTTCAAAGAGATTATCCCTAAAATAATAATATTCTGGTTTTTTATATGGGACAGGCCTCATAATGAGGAAGCCAGGATTGGACACATACAGGATGTCCCTATATCCTTCTCTCAGCTGGCAGTTTATACTGAACTTCTGCTTTCTGTATGAAAGTATTAGGATTTTCTGATCTTCAGTGAAAAAGACCTTTAGATTATTCCTTTGTTCCCTTTATCCCCCAAAAGCAATAGAGATGACTGGATTTGGGAGTAGGGAAGTGTATCTTTATAATAAGCTTTTCCAAGAGAAACTACAATGAAGACAGTCTTTAGCCTTGCCAGCCCACTCAAAAACTCCTTGCTGTGCTCCCCAGTGTTGGAAGACTTAAAAATTACCATGTAGGTAGATGGGAGTTGAGTTTGCTTCTTTGAGATGTTGTGAGTCCTATTTTACCATCATGTTTTAAAGCCAAGACTTGTTTCTTTCACAATGGAGGCTGTGCTTCAGATGTAATGGCACAAAAATACTGTGGAGAAAGAAAAATGTCTTTGGGCTAGAATTCAGAATACACACGTCAGGTGCAGTAACAGTGTGTCATTTTATGCCCCGTAACTTAGGGAGATGAAAACCCACCAGGAGCTGCGCTGGTGAGGAAAGCGGGTACTGAACCTGTAGGATTAGACTGATGTAGTGAATGGGTTGAAGTGAGGTGTCTGCCATGGCATCATGACCTGCAGTTCTCATTTAGTCGTAGAAATGTTTTTATTTGGAAGCTCTGCCTGCAGCAAAGCTTGATGGGGAGGTTCCAAGATAACTGTTGGCAACAGATTCCTCAGTGTCTGGATGAAAGAGACTCCTACTGAGTTGATCTGTGTGTTCAACTGACATGGACAGGAGGAAGGTGAAGAGCATGTCTTCTGCCCTAGAGCTGATTTCAGAGTTGAGAAAAGAACTCACACTAATTTAGTGCTTTCTTGGAAACATCCTCTCTGTGACTGAGAATTTGTACATGCAGTTGTTTACAACAAAGAGAAAAGGCTGGCAAGATTGCGGCACAATGTGCAAGTGTATTAGCAACCAGGGTACAAGGCAGGTGTTAAAAGGATTCTCTAAAAAGGAAATAATTCCTTTTTGAAGGAAATTTGTCACCAGTATGAGTGGAAGGAAAGAAGGATAGGAAAGAGTCATTAAGCAGAGAAGAGAGGTGTAGGGCTAGAGATTTTCACCTACTGCAGCACATTAATTCACAGAGGAGCCCAAACTTAGTGGTTTAGGATATGAGGCATGTGAACCATAGAAAGGCTGGAGGAAGTTCTGAATGTGAGCAAAAGCAGTTATTCCAAGACAGACATGTAGGAACAGCACCTGGTGAATTCCAGCAGCAGCTAGTGTGCAGGTACCTGCTGGGCTGCAAGTGACAGGCAATAGTCAAAACAGAATTGTCCACTCAAAGTTGTGGCGGTTTTCTGTAGGATCCCATCCAACACTTTTTAAATCATTGGAAAGATTCCTGTTGGCTTCAGTCTGAAAGTTGCTACTCACCTACACCCTTGCCCTAGCCAGGGCTTAGCTGCAAAACTGACACCAGGCACTGCTCCTAGAAGGAAGTGGCCAGAATTTAGAGCTGTTGGTGGCCCTCCCCTTCCCATGCACTTGTGGGCACCAGCAAAGCCCAGCAAAAGTTGTCAGACACTCTGGAAGGCAGCAGAGACCTGCCTGGGCCTCGCAAAGCCTGGCAAAAGCCCTGGGATGCTCTGACAGGTAGCAGGGCCCCTCGCAGGGCAAAGCAAAACTCAGCAAAAGCACTCTAGAGGGAAGCAGGGCCCCTTGTGGAATGACAGAAGCCATCAGATAGGGTTAGATGGTTGTGGTTAGGTGTAGGGTTAAGGATATGTTTAGAGTTGGGGTTAGGGGTTAGGTTTTGTTATATGGTTTGGGGTTTAGAGATAGGGGTTAGGTTTAGGCCTTGGAGTTTAGGTTTAGGGGCTGGGGTTAGCTTAATGGTTAGAGTTTAGGGTTGGGGATTATGGTTAGGTTTTGGGATTAGGGTTTACAAATTAATGTCTTTAGGTTTCTATTTTGGGTTTAAAGTCAAACAGTAGATGTTTGGGTTACAGTGTTAAATTTAGGGCGTTATGTTTAATGTTAAGTTTTATAGTTAGGGGGTGGTGATTTGATTTAGGTGCTAGCATTAAGTTTTAGAGTTTGTTTTAAGGGTTAAATTTAGGATTAGGATTTAGTGCCTTACATTTTAGAGTTAGGGTCATTGTTAGGGTTTATTGTTTGGGTTAGGGCTAAAATCAGCTTTTAGGTTGTGGTTTAGAGAGGTTTTTTTAATGGATTGTAGAAGTTAATAAGACTTGTGGTATCTGTATGTATAGATTATTTGACCTTGTTCTACATGGTGTTTTTAGAGGGCAATGAGAGTTGGAAACTGAGTTGATGCATATAGAAACAGGTGTTCTGTCTATCACAAGCAAGATTTTGTCAGCAGAATTGTCCCAGACATAGCCCACATAGACTGCAGCTAGAACACAGGATGGTTTAGTACAAGTGTGAGCTGCCTAGACCTCTGGGTTTGAGAAGCCAGTCAGGCATGCAAGTGATACAAATCCAGGAGGAATTACTGCTACTTTGGAAGACAGGCTCATCGAGTAGGCATGCTTTCCTGACTAAATGAGAGAAACGTTGGTGCCACTCGAGAGATTCATGGAAAGCAGTTCCTGCAGCCAGAAATAGTCAGATGCACAAGTAGAAGAGTGGCAGAGAAGTCAAGGAATGTATCAGAAGCTGCAAGATATGATGACTAACAGTAAAAGTCTGATGCTCCTTGTAGGAGCAGCAGATGCCAGTCACGCCAACTATCACTGGTATGTGAATCCCAAATCATATCAGCCAAGCTTTACTCTGATGTCCTTAGCATGTGTTAAACTACAGTGCACAGCTGTAGAAAAAAGAACTAACCAAAAAAAAAAATAGAAATGCATGCACACATTTTTTGAGAAGCACAACAAGGACAATGAACATTTTGATAAGTGAGTCAGTGGTGTTTAATCTAGGAAAATCAGCAAAATGGGGTTTTCATAGAATTTTAAGGGTGGATAAAGGTACATTTTGCAGTTTCGATAGTGAATCAGTAGCCATGAGGCATGGAAGAAGCCCTGATCCAGTGCATTTTTCCTAGAACTAGTTAAGAATTGATTATGTATTTTTAATACAGCTATGCTTGAATATGGAAATTAAAAAGAAATTAAATAAACCAAATTGTAAAGTGACTTAATAATCACCTTTAACATTCAAGATGAGTTCACAGTTCTCTAATCTGAGCTGATACTACAAGTTCTCATTTTGTGCAAGAGAAGCAGAGTTGATGGGCCAGGACTCAAGGCTGATGATGGGTCTGTGTTTAACCACTGGATTTCAAGTTGAAAGAAAGGAGCTGACTGAGCAGAAGACTTGGTACTGTAATTAATGGCAACATTTAAACTGAGTGATCTCCAATGAAGCAGTGGAGGGAACAGGGATGCAGCTCTAGCAGCTGGAGTGCAGAGAGGAGTGGCCTGGCCAGAGGAACGGGGTGTGCAAGTCTGGCTACAGGGTATAACACCAAAAGATGGTAAGCATTGCCGTTCATATAATATAGCCTAGTGCCCAGGAATGTAATGGCAAAGCCCAAGCCCCTGTCAGTGCTTTAGGCATCTGCACTCAACATTTCTGCAAAGGTTTCTTAGAACTGAGAACTCTAAAACTGTTTTTGCCACAAAGTTTTCCCAAGAAAATACTTCTGTTCTGCTCTGAGCCAGCAAAAAGCAGCAAAATCCAGCTTCCCAGAGTACAGGGAACAGAGCCCTTCCAACAAAGAAACAGGACTGGTGTACGCTGGCATTGAGGCAACAATAAGGGAAACATTCGTGGTAATCTTTGAAGGTCTTTGGAGAAAAAGCCATTCTCCTGTCAATAGAACAACTGGAGGTTGTTCACAGAGAGTCTCTTGTGAACAGAGTGTATTGTAAAGTCATTAAGGGATGACAAAAATTTATTACAGAACCAGAAATTGGAGTGACTAGGGCCAAATAGCAGAACAAGAACAAAATGTCCACTCGGCACATCAGGACAAGAGGGTCCACTGAAAGGAGGGATATCTCAAGTTGAGGCACTCCCAGTGACAGCTTCCAGCATCCACTTGCCTTTTTCTCACTCCCCATTGAATGCCTCAGCCTAGAACTCAGCAAGGTTAGGGGCATGGGAGCCTCACCCTCATCTCTCTCGTGGCAGCAAGTCTCCAGGTATGGGAAATGCAGCCGGTCACTGACCAGGCTCTTCAGAGGCATGTAGAAAAGGCAGCTCCTGACTCAGTGCTTTAAATCTCAGGACGCCTTCCTCCAAGTCGATGCAACACTAAAGAAGGAGAGACACAGTTATTTGCTGGACATTTCAGATAGTAAACCTCATGATGTCTATCACTGAGGAGAACCCGTAATACCTCCCTGGGTTTGTAGAGACCTTAACAGTTTTCCTTCCCTGTCCCACATGCTGCCTCCTTGCTCCAGTTCCCCATAATGGGATTAATCTCCAAACTCTTCACAGGGCCATTTCCCTCCCTTCTTCCTATGACCCTCTCTGAGTTGATGTCCTCACATCACTCAGCCACTCAACCCATTGTTTTTCCTGTTTTATGAGCCTGACACGTGACCACAAATGAGTGACAGGCATGAGCCAGCTTGCTGCAGCCATATCCTGAGCCACCCAGGAGCCAGGCTCAGCAGAGCACTGACCCTGAGCTAAGCTGACAAAAGGAGAGGACTCCTTCCACTCATGGCCAGCGAGTGTTGGACACTGAATGTGATCATACAGCTTCATTTGGCTTAAAGCAAGGGCAGAGCTCATTCTCATCTGCCTTCAAAGGGCAACATGGGTCTAACTCGTGCCTTATCTCCAGTTTCCTCTTGCTGCTTGCAATTTGTGTGGTCAGGAATACAGAGAAGGGAAGATGTGATAGTATCCTACTGAGTGTTTTCTTTCTTAAAACCTTTAAGAAGGACTGGAAAGGAATCAGTGACTCAGAGCATACTGCACCTAGTCAGGCAGCTGTGCAACAAGCCTTGCTATGAGAGACCTGGGATTTTTTACTATAAAGTAATTCTGATGCTGCAACAGCCAAATCTTGGGGAGCTTCCTGAAAGGAGCTCTGCAATAAGAAAGAGATGTTCCTTACCTTAAGAGACAACAGAGTCTGGAGGCCAATGCAAAACTCCAGCATTTCATCATCTGAGAAGAGAGAAGAGACTGATCAGGCTTTAGATTATGTAATACTGCCTCGTTAAAGAAAGTGTATTTCTCCTGTAAAAGGATATGGAATTCAAGAACATCTGGTTCATAAATTTTTATGGCTATCATCTCTTCAGTATAAAGCAGATAAAAAATGACAAGGAAAAGGACGGGTTAAACACACCAGCATTAACAAGCAGATGGTAACAGTGACAATAATAAATCAGCACTCTTCTGCCACTCACTGCTGAGCCTTTAAAGGAGCTATTTAAGCACAGTCCTGAATATGGTCAAAATGAACTTTGCAGCTGATAAGAGAAGGAAATTATGTTTATCATGACTACTGTGAGGTAAATTTGAGGGGGTTTGTGTGATTGTTTGAAACTTACTATGAGATATCAGAAGGGGCTTGTGAGATCCCATGAAACTTACTATGGGCTGTGTAAGGGAAGGACAAAAGGCAAAAGGCAAGCAGCAGGGTGAATCAGGGGAGAACAAGTATGGGAATATGGAGAGGAGAGGGTCACATGCAGCAGGCTATTGGTTCAGTTGTTGACCAAAGCCTGCACCTAATGGCTGCAATCTATATGATCGTATTAAATAATTTTATGAAGGTTTTTTTTCCATGTAACTTGTCTGTCCTACTTGTAACTGCTGCAAATCTTCAGTGTCAGCAAACAGAAAATGCCAGGGGTTAAAGTGGTAGCTAAGGAGGAATTCCCACATCCTGGAATCTGCAGGAATCAGCAGCCACTTTTAATGTCATTAACACTTCCCATGCCTGCTGGTGGCCTGCTTGCCCTGTAATCAGTGGCTGCAATTTATAATTTATTTATACCCACTTAAGTGAGAGCACTGTGTGCACAGGGAAATGTAAGGCACAGGTATAGCAATTCTGCTCCTTCCAGGCAGCCATTTCCATGTTCCAACAAAATGGGTAGTAGATAGTAGCTATGGAGTAAATTCACTTGTGCTGGTACTGATACAGATTGCCCGTGAAGGACAAGAACATGCAGGAAAGAAGAGCAAGCTGGAGTGTGTAAGAGAAGGAAGCTCTTTCTAGATGACTTAGAAATGTGGGAAGAATGCAGGAAAGAGGGAGCAGAGGAGGCCTTGGAAGATGAACAGGGCTCATCGAAGATGGGGAAACAGATTAAAGCAAGAAGGTAAAGCTGGAAGAGTAATAGGGAGAAAGAACAGGGGGAAAAAAAGACAGCCACGTTTTTTCCAGCATATGCACAGCTTGATGTAAATACAGAACATGCAGCCTTTCTGCTGTTTTCTGGGCCTGCCTCAGTGCCTGCTGGGTTGACCTTGTCTCCTATGGCTCCTTCCTTCAAAGGGTACTGCTGAAGGACTCTGAAGGAGACTCAGCACTCTGGGGATTCCAGGTTCTTCCAGGGTGCTCCCTGCAGCAGAGGCAGAGGAGCACACAGAGGAGCACTCTAGGAAATAAGCTGTACCCTCTGTTACTTTCTGTGATGACTTCCAGACAGCCAGAGATACAAGTGCCCATTCCATAGGAGAACATAAGGCACCAGAGGATTAATCAAGCCATCTTCAGAATTTTATGTAAGGTCCATTTTAGAATAAAAATCGGAATTTTTCACATCCTTAGTTAAGACTGACAAAACATCTAATTTCTCCTCACTTTCAATGTCTTCTCTGTACTCTTCCTATGCCCTTTGCCTTTGGTTATATTGAGGATATTCACAGTTTATGGTGATCTTGGCCTGCTGTGGAAGTGGCCACATCACCAACCCTCCACCATGTAACGCTTTTTCCAAAGGTCCTTTAAATGCCCTTGGCAGGGCAAGAGGGACACAGGAGAAACAAGGGAGAGGAGAGGCAGGCACTCTCACCTACAACCAGTGCTGAACACAGCACTGTCTCCTGGCCAAATTGCAATTCCATATGTTCTACTCTGCCAACAACGCTGGGGATGGGAAGAGAGAGGTCTCCACAATCCATGGCAGACACTTCTTCCAGCCTGTGGGACACAAGAGGTGTTATTGCCTCAAGCAGGGAAAGAGGAGGAAAACCAGGACTTGTCACTGATGGCAGTTCTTCTAGGTCTCACTGGGAACAGGCCCACAAGAGGGGGAATCTCTTTCATACAGTATGTCTGGAGGCAGATTCAACAAGCAAAACCTCACCACCAGCCACCTGTTGGGCAGCTTTGCCTTTCAGTGCATACAGACAGAATTGCACAGCTCTGCCTCAGAGTCTGGGGTCTGCACACAGCTTTGCCAGTGCTCTATGCCTTTCCCTGTAGCCCACCCTCTGCATCTTCTCCTAAACACATGCAACACATGCAAAACTGCCAGTAATTATCACTGGGGCTGAGAATCCAGAGTGCCTGTGTTCTTGCCATATTTTTTTCTGTAGCCATCCCTCCTTTTATACTGTGCAAAGACTTACCCCAGCTGGTTTAAACACTTCTTGGAGATGAGGTTTGGTAGACACCCAGTGTTAACAGTCGCTTTCAATACCTCACCTTGGCACTAGAAACAACAACAACAGATAATTACTGTGGGCTCAAAATCAGCATATTCACTCCTCCAACAGTGTGACTTGGACTTTCTGAGCAACATAGCCAAGATGTGGTGTTTTAGGCAGTAGTTGGAAGGCAGGAGGTTCATCCAAGACATGCATGGTTTCCCCAGTGCTCTTCAAATCGTTCTCAAACATTTATTTTTTGAATTTTCCTTCCTTCTTCCGTATTTGATTGCCCAGACACTTTTTCTAGTGACTTTAACTTAACAGTATTCCAGTCAAGAGATGCACAGTTAGAGAATTTGTTCATAAAACCCACATGGGCTTTGTTAGCAGAGCAGTAAGTAATATGCAAAAGTTTCTAAAGGAATACAAGCACATAATAGTTTTTCTGGGTTTCATCTCCCCATTTCTTCTGGTGTTGCAGGGAACAATGTCGCAGAGCTAAATGTTTGTTCTCAGTAGAAAAGCTGCCAGAGGGAGAAGTCTGAAGGAGAAGCAGGAGCACCCAGAACACACCTGAAATGAGCTTGAATTTAAGGCAGTTCCCAAGATAACTGGCAAATCCATATGACTCCTGAATCCAAGACACAACCAAATCAAGAGATAACTATTTTGTGTAGGGCTTATTACAAGTTCCTGTATAGCTTTTTAAGGACATAAGATCTCATATTACAATAGTCACAGCTGGTGTCATTTAGCAAAAGGGGAGACTGTGCCCTGCACCCAAGTAACCTGTGCATGATTTTACTGGAATAGTTCCCATTGCCTTGCTCGTTTAATTTCTTTACCCCTTTGAACATGAAAGGGAAAAGGAGATGTGATTGCCATCTCTTTTCTGTCCCCTCTGCAGAGAGGCCCTTAATGGCAGGCCTGAGGTGATGTAGTAACAGCAGGTTACATTTATTTTAGGGGTCTGAAAACATAGGGTCATCAAGGACATTGATAGAAATTAGGTTCAGAAAAAAAGAAAAAAGGAGGAACAGGACTTAGTAAAGGAACTGGAAAAGATGGACTGTCATCTACAAAATACATCTTTACCTATGGTGCCTAATCATACCTAATCTTGATGGCCTAGTTCTTCAAGGCTCTGTCTTACACCACCACCCCAAAAAACCCAAAAAAAACCACCAACCACCCCCCCCCACCCCCCCACCCCAATTTTCTTTCTGGGAGGCTCACTGCATTCCTACTATCATTTGTGTTTTTCCTGTGATTCCTCCTCTCCCATCCACTATGGCACTCTGGGGCATGAACCACTCAGAAGCAGCAGCAGACCTGCCACTTCTTCTCTACTCTTATGCTCAGTCCCGACAAGTTTAAGTGCTTGAACACCTTAAGCAGATCAGCACAGCTATGAAGGACTCAGTGCAGCACCAGCAGGGTCAAGGAAATGTCTCAATTTCCTGATATCTTATATAAGCCTATTTATGATTATTAATCATGACAGAGAGCTACATCCAGTATTTTCAATATTTCATTTTCAAAAATGTGCTATCTGTGAGTAGTTAGAAAGAAGAAAGCAACTCCTGTGAGAAATAGGATGCTGCAAGCAGACAACACCAACAGGGTGCCTTTCAGCCCAAACCATTCCATGATTCTATGGCAAAATGTCTCCCTTCTGATTTTAGAGCTCTGCAATGTCTGTGCTGCCTGGTCCTCCCTGACACATCAACCCTGCCTGAATGGGCTGAGGCCAGACTAAGCAGAGGCAAGATAAAGCACAGAGTGCAGGCGCATGCCAAACATCTGTCTCCACATCCTCTACTCAGAAGCAAGGCCTGGAGCATGGATAGCAATTGCTAAGGAATCACTTGGGAGCAGCAGACTTGAGATGCATGAGCTGCTGTTGTTATAATAAGCCTAAGCTGTATCACTAGGCAGATTACTGAGTTTTGTTTCAGAGCAGGCTGGGAAATCTGCAAGTTAGAGGCTTGATAGGATATAACAGGACAGTGATTATGTGTAGAAAACAACACTAAATCTCATTCAGTGTAAACAGCTCTTCACCATTAACCATTTCCCTAGAGAATTCACCAGGAGCCTAAGTCCTTGGTCCAGCATACCACAAATACAATGCAGGCAGCTGGTAAGTACTGCAAGGCTTCTTAGACTAGGAGGACTTTTCCTCACTTTACCCACTTTCATCTCTACTCTAGAATTTTCAGTCTATTACTACCAGTCATGTTTATTTTTTATCTAAATGTCAATTATGGGAATTTCCAAGAAAGAGGGGAAGGGGAATCAGTAAGGCTCACTATTTATAAAGGGCTGCGTTTTCTGAAATTATGTCACTTCTGAAGTCAAGAAGCTGCTTTAGCAAACAAAAGGCTGATCGATCCCAGGTTGCTTTGGCATAGAGGAAAACTGGCCTTCTACATCAGTGAAATCTTTCAGCATCTCTTTCCTAGTCAACAAGAGACATTTTATGTTGCAGATGCCAGTCGTGACTAGCTTTCCAAAGTGCTTTTCAGAAACTGTCACAAAAAGGGGTAATTCTGCTGAAGTTCCACCTGGGCAACTTACCTAAGCAAATAGGAAGGTGAGTGACTGCAGCCCAGCTATTATAGACTAGGTCTGTCTGTCTCTGGGATTTAAAAGGCCTTAGACATAGAGCAACTAAAACCTGTTAGAGTGAAAACACTTACTGCCTGAATCTCCATGTATCACTGAAGTCTACATATATTCAGGTTTATTCCCTAGTCAAGTTCACGTACAAGTCAGGTGATGAATTTGTTACCACTTTGAGATTTTCAGTATACTTGCCTATGTGTAAACGATAGATTATCTTTTCTCAGGAGTCAGGGGGAAAAAAACTTCTCAGGGGCTGTGCTCCATTTCTAATAAAAACTGCACTATAATCAAGCAGATCTCTGAAAGGTACCAGCTCACATCTCTGGTTCAAATGAACTGGCAGCCGGAGTCCTATTTCTTGCCACAGCTCTGTTACTGACAGGAGAGGCTTTTTGAAGTTCACAGATGTGAATATCAAAAGCAGCAAGACAAAAAGAAGGGGAGGAGAGCTTCCTTTCCTTCAGTGTAAGATCAAGTGTAACAAACAGTGACTGGCTCCTAAGAGAGGCAAAAAAAGAGAGAAACACCTGTGCAGAATTCAGGGAGCATTACATGCAGCATTAGACCTACTTCCTTGCTTGTGATGCTCATTAACCTTCCTCTGTGAGGGAAAATGAAATGTGGGTGACAGCTGGGGTTCAGTCCATTAGAAACACAAAAGGGAATGACTGGTGGACTGTAACGCTGACTTAGCTACTGCCCCTGGGATACAATACCTGTACATGCCTGTCCTTGTTCAGTGTGCATGCCTGGCAAAAACCCCACCCTTTATCACTAAATTCTCTCTTGCAGAACAATAAGGAGAGGTTATTAAAGAAAAAGAAACACCTTTATTTGTTCAAAAACAAGCTCCAAGTAATTGGAGAAATTACCCCGAGAGCCATTCATTCTACAAGTCTGTCCCCAAGTGTGGTTATGTTAGCCCAGCTATATATAAAGTGTAAAATGCAGGGTAAGCAACACCTAACTGCTGCACTAAAGGCTGCAAAACAAACCAGACAGTGCCTTTTCCTGGTAGGGAGATACCTGATCTAAGCCTTTCAGAACCTTGCTACCAGGCTGTGTTCCTATCATAATTTATTGTGCCAAATGAATTTTCAAAGGTATATATGTTTTTCTTGGAAGTGCAGCCTTTACATTTGGATATGGGAGATGTTCTTTAGGACAGGTAACTGAATTAAAACCAGCTTTAAAATGGGTTTTGTACAACAGGTCTGTATCTTGGTGAGTCTCATATCTGCATGTTACTGTGCAGATCTAACCATCCAGCCCTCTTTCATGGGCCACAGCTTTTGCATGTGCTTTCTCTAACTGCAGGGGCCAGGGTTAGGGTTTTCTGCTGTATAGGAGGATATAAGAAGAAAAGGGAGCTGAAAATACTGCTTCCATCAAGAGATGCAGCTGTGCAAATTTGGAGTATGGTTAGCCACTTTCTGAGGAGGTCCTTTGACACCTGAGAGAATCAGACTAGACTAGAACTAGTTGAATGTAAATCAGCTTGAGGCACCTGTCTTCAAGTGATAAGGAGACATTCCTTGCTTATATATGCAGTTATAAAATACCTCACATTATGGGAAAGCTGGCCTTCAAAGGAAGGATATGTGATGAAGGCAATTTATCTTCAAATATGAGTAACTAGAAGGTATGTAGCAGAAAGGCTTTCCTCTGGCTTTTGGAAAACCTGCATCCAGACTCTAGGAGAGGCCATGCATGAAATATCTTCTCTTTGGCTGCAGCTGGCTTTGTGATTTATAACTCGGCATGGCCCTTGGGAGGGGGGCAGCTGGAACTCTGAGCATTTGCCATCACTGTGAAATCAGCAGCAGTGTTGTTGCCTTACCTGGCACTGTATTAGCAGGGGTGAAGTCTCTTTTCTCCTGTCCTCTCCCTTTTCCATCTTTTCATCCTGGTCTTTTGCCAGCGGAGATTGAACCCGTGCAGACTGACCCCTGGCCTCGCCCCGCAGTTTGTTCAGGTTGCCTTCCAAGAGGCGCCGCTGGACCACACTATGAGGCTGCTGTCTCCATCACAAAGAAAGAGAAATCCCAGCTAAGTATGGAGCTAAGGACAAGGACATTTGCTAGCTCAGGGATGCAGGTTGAAAATGCTTGACTGAACTGATTGTCCTGATGAACGACATGCTTACCCAAAAAAACTTCCTTTAAATCCCAAGATTTTTTTTCTGTAGCCGGTAATTTGGTGTTAAAGTGTTGGGATGTCTGCAACAGGCAGGTCTCTGGGATGCAATTACTGGAGGAGAAGAACATGCCTGATGCATGCTCTCCCCACATATATCTGTTCCTTTAGCTAAACATGCACTGGAGAGTCTCATTCCTCTTCAGGCAATGCACTGACGTCCCACCAGGCACATTCACACCTTCTAATGTGGAAGGGCACAAGGAATGCAGCATGTGTGTGATGTACATGTGGGCAAGAAGGCAGGACTGCAGGTATTTTAGGTGTACAAACAATTATTTGTAGTGAAGCAGGAAGCACCCTGAGGAGGAAATTAAAATGAGCTTTTAATCTTCCTTGGAAGATTAATCTTCCTCTGCTCCCCCCCATCAGATGTTCTACATTTTGCCCAGTATTGATCCATGCAGTCCCTGCACAACCACTGAATCAACAATGGGAAACATCAATGAAACAGGTGCCTGTTGGAGGTAGCTTTGTCCTTTCTCAAGGTACTCAGCCCCACGGCCCATCTGCAGGAGAGCAGCTGCTCTGAGCTGGCCATGGCATTCCCAGTAACAATTGCCTGCTTGAAGAAAGGCAAGCAATCTAAAGGGGTTAATGTGCTACAGCTTAAACTGTTGTTTTTATCTTTCTAAAGAAAAAGAAAAAATTAAGTCATCTCCCAGGTTGTGCAGCAGTTTGATGCAGGATGTTGTCAATGGGCAGGCCAAACACCTGAACTAGATCAGACTTGCCAATGAGCTGGGCTGCATTAACCCCACAGGTTGCTTGTGTTTCAGACTAGCTTCAGGCATGGCCAGAGAGCTGAGGCCAGAGAAGTGTGCAAACTGCAATTTGAAGCACCCTGACTTGTCAGATTTGCCCAATGGTTGGTGCAGGATGGCTGTCACTGGCTCATTGGTCACACTCAGCATTGCTCTTTGCAAGGAGCCAAGTCCCTCATGGCTCTGTTTCCCTGCCACTCAGGGGGTGAGAGTCAGATTGTTCACATGCCGCATGAGAAGCACTGCAGCAGTTGAAAAAGTGGGGTAAAAATATCTCTCTGTTCCTGGTCTTTTCCCAGCCTACTGTGCCGGCCACAGCACAGCTGGCCGTTGTGCTTAGCTCCCTAAATACTCTCAGCACAGTGCCAGTTTGGCTGCCAGCTAACATCTGGGCCATGGGAAAAGGGCAGGCAACAAACAGCAGGTCTCCAAATTCCCATCCTCCCTCCCTCCCTTCCTCACAATCTGGCATGCAAAGGACCTTTCTCTCTTCCTGCAACCTTTCCCACAGAAGGAGCAAGCCCTTTGCAGCTTCCACCTCTGTCCCCCTCTTGTCACTCAGGCTGGGAGGAGGCCAAATGCTGGTGGGGATTAGCTGAGCTTTGGGATTTTGGAGGCATCTGATTCAAGAGCAGACTCCCAGGGCCCTGCCTATCTTCTCTCTCACCAGTGAGGCACTGAAGTGGAGAGAGACTGTTGTAGCTCTTGGACTGGTCAGAAACAATTAGATTGCGAGGATGGTAAGGGAGGATGTTGTGAGTATTGTGGCCAGGAGCTGGAAAGGATGCTCTCTCAGGGCACGTAGAGGGATCAAAGAAGATTCCCAGTGCAATTTAGGGAAGGTTCAGGTTCTCCAATGTGAAACTTCCAGGTCTTGCTATGATTAGTGACATTGTATGGGCTTGGGGATCTTGATTTTTGGAAGGCAAGAAGTCAGATCTTCAGACCTTCTTGGTACTTCCAGAATATTTTAGCTCATATAGCTACTTATTTTTTATTTTGCCACTTAAAAAAAAATGCCAAACTGGTCATGCTTTTTGTTGCAAAGCTGGAAACATGAGGTCCCTAAGGCAACATATAATTATTCATTATTGGAGACATAATGGGCCCATCAAATCGCCGGCACTGCTTGATGCATTGCATAAGCTGAGTGCACACCCAGAATACACAGAAAAGAGTGGCAAGAAGTAACAGCCTGTGACTGCAAAAGAAAGCAGATATTTTAATTTAAATTACATGAGGCCTTTCTCTGATTTTAGAATATGGAGCTGCCACAGCTGGAGTCTCTGGCACTGGCAGTGGAGACCTGTTTTGGGGAATTAATTAAACTTTCCTCCCAGTGTAAGTGCTATAGGAGTCAGGGGTGTTTTACTCTCTTTCCAAATCAAACTCCCCAGCAGTTCCTGCTGCTGCTTCATTTTTAGTACATTCCTTTTTTGTATTTCTGTCCTCCAGGAGGGAGCCAGATCAATTTAGGAAAAAGAGATGGGGTTTTCATAGTGCTGGAGAGGCACCTAGAGAAATAAGCCAAAAGCATATTTTGGACTCTGATTTGCAGCACCCAAAACATCACAGCAATATCACAGTGTCCCATCAAGTTGCAGGAACTGCTGGATCCCTCTTGGAAATCTAAGACCCGGTTCTTCTTTTGCTCCAAGTTAAAGCAGAAATGGAGGTACCACACTGACCCCAGGTATGGCACTATGTGTGCAAAATTGGCACAGGGGCCCCACTTTATTTGGTGCCCTCTTACACCAGAGCAAATTGTCCATATGAGAAAAAAATCTCATGTTTTATTCACTGCTTCCTAGGCCGATGGTAAAAATGTTTCATGTTATGGACCAAACATGAAGTTTGCAGTGGGTTGCAGTAGCCGAATGCTGTCGGCATACAATGAGTTCTCCTGCCTGGAATGGTTAATTCCAGCAGGAGAGCTGCTTGTGGCAAGTGATTTAGACAAGGACTGTCTCACTCAAGGAACCCCTTGGGGCTTCAGGGTGCCAGTTGTCGCTTTGAGGCATGGTGTGACAGGAGACAATCCCAAAGCAAAGCTGGCAGATGTGTTTCTGCCTGCCTTTGTGGCTGGGGTGAGCAAACACGCACTAAAAGACTCAGAAGTGGCTCGTCTCCGTTCCCTGCCCAGGGACGGGCCCAGGGTCACGCTCCTGAGGGGATGTTCAAGCTGCAGCGCTGCAGGCCCCGAGGACCATCACTCCCGGCTCTCCGGGCTCCAGCGTGGCCTGAGCTCCTTCCCCACGGGGAGGAGAGTCCCTGCTCCTCGCTCAGACGATGTGACGCCACTCTCGCACTCCAGCCACAACTGTGCGCAGGCCGGAGGGACACTGCACACCAGTCCCTGCTGACAGCCCTGCGTGCGGCTGCAGAACGGGAGGTGACAGCTCAGTGTGCTTTGGAGGAGCTGCCCTTGACCCTGCCGTGCCAGGGACTCCCAGCAGCTGCTGAGGCAGCTGAGGGGCTGCAGGGAGGGTGGCGGGAGCGGCAGGATGTGCCATCACGGAACGTGGCACTGAGCCCTCGTCTGCAAGCCGCTGCACCCCAAGGTTCCAGCAAGGAGGATTGGCTCCTGTTCAGTGGCAGGGACCTGCCAGCCCCACACATGTGGCCCTGTGCCACTGCGTGCCTCGGGAGCTGGGGAATGACTGGAGGCACACACACGGGAGCATCTGTGGTGTTGCTGTGATTGTCTGAGGAGATGGGGAAGCACAGACCGCAGGGAGGGGCAAGATCTTTTCTGACACCCACTGCCACAGATGGAACAAGTGATTGTGCCCCCATCACACCCAGACACGAGCCCTCTTTCAGGAAATGGGTTTAGAGCTGCACATCCTTGAGCAGTTTAACTCTACAGTGGAGAGAAGTTGGACAGCAAAACTGCCAGAGCAAGGAGAATTTGTGTGCAGTTGAGCCAGTAATAGATCCTGTGGGAATCTGTTTCCAGCCTCGGGGAAGCCCTTCCAGACCACAGACTGCCAAGGCTCCTGGAACAGACCTCCCTCCCTGATGCTTCCTGATCCACGTCACCACAAGGAGATGCCCATAAGCCTCGCTCCAGTGCCTCCTCCCCAAAGGAGTCATCCAGAGTGCCAGACACTGCATCTGTCTGTGTGCCTGGTTTGCAGTCCTGCCCTTTGCTTGCCCCTCAGTAAATCCAGAAAGTGGGGGGAAGAGAGAAAAATACAAAAAGGTGACAAGGTCAAACATAAATCTCTCAGAGTTTCATGAATTGTATTTCCCTCCCTGCTGAGTCCAGGAAGCATTCTGCTTTTGAGCTGGATCATGCTGGAATACATGGGGGCTTTCAGAGATGTCCTACATGGAAATATACAGGTCACATGGACATATATAGGTACTGGGTGAATGGAAATTAGGATTCTGGAGAGTCCTTCCAGTCCGTGTCTGCCTGAGGAATTTGGCTCCTATGGGGAGGCACAAGAAGATGGACGCAAGCAAATGAGTGATTAATTCCCTCACCCTGACCTGCTCCTAGATGATCCTGAAGGGAAGTTTCATTTTTGCTGAACCTATGATCCTTTCACAAAACTTAACAGCAGCTCCCAACCGGAATGAAGGCTATTAGGAGCACTCCCTCCCAAAGCGGGTCCCACTGGACTCACCAGATCCTTGGAGGTGCCAAGCCTTGTCAAGCCATCCAGGGGTAGCAGATCAGCAGAGTCCTTGTGCACAAACTGGGTGGCCTGTTTGAGGCGCCTCTTCTGTTGCAGAATAGCTTTGTTCCTCAGCTCCATCTCACATTCCTGTCGCTCCAGGTCAGGAGTACTCTCGCTCTGCTTTTCCTCCTGGTCTTCTTGCCCCAGTGGCAGGGGGCAGCTCTTCCTTGTGCTCATGGTGAAGATTCAGACAGAGCAGGTCCTTCTTGGTATGCTGAGATGTTCCCTGAGCTCGTCTCCTGGTGTTTGCCCTCTGGAAGCTGACTCAGTCTCTGGTCTCCTTTCCCTTTCCCGTGCCCACGGCTCTCCTTCGCTTCCTTTCTCTGCCTTTCCTCCTGCTCTCTTAGTTATAACTCACCCATCTCTGATGTGTCTCGGTGCCTGTTTCTCCCTCTGTCCTCTCCACTGCTCCGTGTCCCTCTGCTCCCGCCTCTTCCTCTCTCTCACTTCTCCTGCCCTGACTGCAGCTTTGCCTTCTCCAGTCCGTGGGTCCCTGTCGTAATAGAAAAAGCCCCGCGTCAGAAACCGCTTTCCATAAATCACGGCAGCGCCGGCAGGATGCTCCGGCTGGAAAAATCCAGCAGCAGAAGGATGGCCCCGCTGCTGGGGGCTGGACTTACCTCGTTGGGCTGCGCGCACGCACCGTGCGTGTCTGTGTGTGTGTGCCCGTGTGTCGATGTGTGCCCGTGTGTGTCCGTGTATGTCCGTGTGTGTGTCCGTGTGTGTGTCCGTGTGTGTCCGTGCCCGCCTGTCCCCGGCTCCCTGGGGACACGCTACAGCTCCCGGCGGCAGCCGGCGCGCTCCGCTGCCTCTGCCAGGGGGCTTTGACGCATCTCAGTGTCTCTGTAAATACTGGCGGCAGCCCGGGTCAGCCTGGAAGATGATGCAGTGCCTTGGTAAATGGGAGAGAGTATCCACCTCAAGGCTCCTGGCAGGCATGCCCAGTCTCATTTCTGCAGAGTGTCGTGCCTTTGCAATAGGCTGCACAGAAGGATTTTTCTGTGCAGCTTGAATGAAATGCTGAAGGTCTGGTTTCTGCTTCCAGCCAAGGCAAATGTATTGGGCTCGACTCTGCCCTCATTTTCACCCTACTCTATCGAGAGCAATCCCCTCCAATGTTGCAGAAGCCCAAAATCACTGGCTTGTTGATGCCAGCCGACTTGGCTCCCTGGTTACACCAAAGGAGTGCTGACACTGCTGCAGTGTGGGGTGTCTGGACCAGAGCAGACATCCCTTCTCTCAGGGGAGATAGGGCATGGTAGAGCTCCTTTTTTCAACTTTCTGTCTCCATATTGTCCTGCTTGAAACTGTGAATTTTAACTTGAACTGATGCTGTCTCATTTTGATACTTTTTCTCTGATTAATGCACTGCTCCATTAAGCATCAGTTCTGATATCATGTACAGAGGAGGGACAAAAACTTTGCTCAGCTGTGAAGCTAAGGACAGTGTTAAGTTTCCAGGAAAGCCAGCAAGGGGTGAAACAGCATTCATGTACAACATAGATGAATGGCAGCAACTGACTACAAAAGTTACAGCAGAAGGACACTTTCTGTTGCTCCTTTTGTTTTGTTTTCTATCTTAGTAGTATGTAACACTCCAGTATTACTGATAACAATTATTTCTGTGCTCTAGATTCTGTATAAAAAAGTGAGTATGCAATATTAAGAAGCAAATCCAATACAAGGTATTACGGTCTCCACCAAATCACAGCACTAGATTTGTCAGGAATGGGAATAGAAATATATTCTAACTGCTTTATACTCCAGGGCCAAACTTCAATACCATAATGCAGGCAGAGTCCCAACAAGAGCTCAGAGGTGTTTTGAGCTGTCTTTATCTATCTGTGAGTCAAATTAAGAAGAGAATTTAGGTATTGGGTATTCCCAGGGAAACTGTGTTCCCACAGTCTTGTTTTCCTGCTTGTGGGCTGCTACACACACTTCTGACCTCCTGTGGCCACACTGAGTATCCTCTGAGTCTTGTCATCAGGTCCTTTAACCATCCATGTAAACCATAACTGGATCATGGACCTCTACTCTCACACAGGGCCAAGAGGTGCTTCCCCTCCTGCTGACTGAATACCTCAGCAGGTCAGCCACAACAAGGCAGATGATAGTAGCAAGAGCATTGCCAATTTTCTTAAAGCCTCAGAATGGACCCTAAGACTGTAAAGTGCTACAGAACATCTTAGGACCAGATCACCTACAATTCCTGCCTTGAAGCCTATGGGCAGAGTTACACAATTTCTGATGAGATCACCTCCCACCCTGGATGTCTATGTGGGAATGAAGAGGAGGGAGCTCTCCTAGTTCCCAATTGAATTAGACACCCTGTATTAGTTTATTTTGCACAGTGTTTTGGCAAAGCCTAATCAAAATTGGTTTTTCTTGCAGCTGGGCTGGAGCAGTTTTGCCTTTGGGTCTCACCAGTTAGTCCTGGTCCCTAAATCATCAAGTGTTTAATTCTCTGTGCCTCAAAGGGGAGAAATCTACAAATCTTGTTTAAAGCTTTCTCCCCTCCTTCATCCCTTCTGCTTCTAAGTGTAGGTCACTTAACTCTTTATATCCTGTGATGTGTTAGCTCCTAAATCTGGCAAAAAACTCCAGCATTTTTATGGAGGTGAAGTCAGCTAAGGTACTATCTTCTCCCATCAGAGGCATGCTAGGTTCTAGGTCACTGTTTTTTTTCTATTCAGCTATTACTTTTTCCATCCTGTTCTTTTTAAACAGAGCCCATTTACTAAGTGGGTTAAGTGATTTCTGATTCTCTTATTTTTTTTTACAATTTCTTTTTCAGAATGGACACTCATAAGAGTTTTCTAATGAGAAATCAGACCACAGTGCAGTATATTTAAGGGGATTTTGCAGCAGTTATACCTTTCCCAGTCATCTTTTAGGCCCTGAAAAATAACGTATGACTCATCAGTAACCTGTATTAGAAAATAAAACTGATTTTGATTAAAATATTCATACACAATCCAATACACACCAATAAACTATTTTCTGATGCAGTTACATAAAAGAATAATAACCCATTATACCTCGATATTCTGCACCCTTCATACAGAAATCTTTACAGGGTGTGGTAACAGTGCTATTTAGACAACAGAAGAAACACTCAGCCTCCAGAAAATATAAAAGCCCTTCTCCCTACTCCAGCTACCACCTAGGCCTTCCAACTCAAGCAGTTACAGGTCAGGAAGAGTTCTGGGGAAAAATGTTCCAGGTTCTAAGCACTTCAGCTGTGTTTGTGGCTGTTGGTCCCTGGACCTGATCACTTCCATGCCTGAGAAGCCCTGAAGAAATCAGAAGTAGTGCCCATACTTTTAAGGAAAGACACTGAAGAGCAGCATTTCCCAGTAGCCAGTTTGCCCAGCCAAGAAGCAAGACAGGATCAATACATTCCAGTCAGCTACTCCTCTGCTGGAAGAAATTCATTAGGTAGTACCTGGAGTAGTAAAGGGGAGAAACTGACTCCTTTGCTGAAGGAAACAACAGGCAGATTAAAGAACGTGAGACAAAAGTTTTACTTCCCTCTCCTAGGAGCATTGTGGAGTATCCTAGCTCTTTGAGAAGCTGCTCTGTTGAGGGCTTTCACTGGTTTGGCTTTAAATTTCTGAATTTAATAAATAAATATTAATAAATTTAATAAAGACTGAGGTCCTTCTACCAGATATTTTCCCTGTATCTCACATCTGGGAAGTTTTACCTAGCCTAATAATTCCTCTTTAAAATTCTCCTGCTACTTTTGCAACTTCTAATGGTTCCTTTTCTTTCTTAGAGATTTCTTTTCAGCTTTGAATTTTTCTCTTTCAACAGTTTGGAAACCATTATTTTTCTCTCCTGAGATTTGACACAGTGCAGGTGGGAGGGTGGATTGTAGATGGAGAGCTTTACATTTCTTTTGTGACAAGTTGGGTGCTTACAGAGCTCAGCAATAGCCCCCACACAATGTAACCAGCACAGAAGTTGTTTTTACAGTACACCAGTTTCCAGTGCACTGTCTCAGTAGTAGTGTAAGCTTCAAGTGGGTGTAAAAGTGACCCTGGGCGTAGCAACTATGTCAAAGCCAGGAGATTCCTTGTGGTGGATACTGCAGGATAACAATGAGGCAACTTTCTGCTCATTCTCCTGCATTCTCACAGCCTGCACAGTCTGTGGATGCACAGATGGTGCAGAGGAGGAATGAGAGGACAAACCTTACTCAGGCAAACCATGCATGCTTCTCTCTCCCTTCCATCTCTGAAAAAGATTCTTTGAAGAAGAAAAGGTTCCTCTGCCTTGAATTCCCTCCAGTTTGTCTATTTGTATAATAAAATACCTTTGTATTCTTGAAATAATAAGTAAAAGGTTGCAGTATTTATATCTGTGAGTATGTCTGGCAAGTTTCCTTGAGATAAATGTCATCCCAGATGTACATAATGTTTAGCTCGGCTGCTGGACAGCAAAGTGTGTCCTGCCAGCAAGGTCAGTCAGAAAGTAAAATCATTTGCTTGGTTAGGTAATTTAGGGTCAAGTCTCTGTAGTTATCTCCCTATGGGATAGATTTATGGCTGCACCATGGCAAACTTGGAACAGTGCTGTCCAAAATGAAATTCCTCTGCTGTATAAATATATATGATCATTATAAATATAATGATGAATTTAATATCATTATAAATATAGTAATCTGTGTCCTCTCTGTATTGATTTTCTTGTTTGGGCTAAACTGAATTGAAAAGGGGCCTTTTCTGTTAGATTGGAATAGTTATTGTTGCCACAGAACAGTTGCTGATCGTGCAGCAGGCAATACAAAATCTCCCCTTCCATTACACAGCTACACAAATCACACTAGAAGACTTTGGCTTTGTTTTCAGGAGGGGAAATCTCCACTGGTGTGCATTTCCACTGATGCACACAGCAATGGCAACTGTCTTACCCATGCTAGAGCTTTCCTGTGCTCAGGATTTGGTTTAAAGTAGAGAATAATTCCTGGTAGGAATATGCTTACCCATAAAAGTGTGCAAGAGCCTGAGATGAAGGGTAGTTATGCCTTTAAGGCCGATAGCACATTGGAAATGTGCCGTCTCAAAGATGTCTCTTCGGTGTGTCTCATTTCGCTGTCCCTCCACTTCCCACCCGTAGGGAGAACAATATTTCCATTATCCACTTAGCTTGAGGCTAATAATGCACTTGACACTAACACAGGCAATTTTTTCTAAGTCTCTACATAATGCCATAAAAATAATAATGGAAACTTTACACCATTAAGGCTCCTTCCAGAGGATGTCCCTAAAGCAGAATACTTGAACAGTAAAAGCACAGTTAGAGTTGCCTGGTAAAGCCTAATTTGGTATGCATATGTGTGGGCTTATTACTAAAACCACCTACAGAGTCTTGGCAAGGTGCTTTGAGTGGCTGTTTATGGGCTTCTATAACAACTTTTTTTTTTTTTTTATGTAAAAGAACAAGAGGAAAGAAAAAAGACAATCACCTATACACTTTTTGCCTGTGCCCAGCTAACAGTAGAATCAGACCAGATCTCATCTTGCTCAAAATCAAGCCCAGATGTAGTCCTTGGAAGGTAAGAATCTCTCTGATGGCTGTTCTTGTCTCCAGTGTCATTTCCTTTGGGGAAAGGTTTTACCTTCAGAGTCCCCCATCCGATGCTGTGGAAAACTTCCCTATCAGCAGTTGCCAGGTGAACTGTGATGTTTCCTTCCTTTGCAAATGGCTTCTCTTGCACCTTAAAGCTGTTGAGATCAGTCAAGTTCTTCATCAGTCAGCAGTATAACTTACTGAAATGAACTTAACCAGTGGGGGAGTCAGCCACTCTAAAGGGTGTTGCAGCCCACCTCCTGTTCTCTTGTTCAGGCAGACTTTTATTTAGAAATGAAGTAATTCAGGCATCAGTGTGCACAGAGTAAATCTTTAAAGCCATGCCCCTGTTGTGGATGGTTTTTCAGGGACAATGCCTCAGCCCTGCTTAGTGAATTGGTGCCTTTTCCACAGTGTATTTTCTCCTTACTGCTACTTGTACTTACTACTAGTGCAAGGCACTGGGCCTAACCCTTGTAAAAGAGTCAAACCCAAGACCATAAATAAATATTTCACATCTCTAATGCTATTCTGTGGTACCTGATCATTTTGCCCCAGTCTTAAACCTGAGTACTACTGAATCTCTGATCCTTATCCAACCTTTGACTCTTTCTTTATGCTCTCAAATAACCCCAAGTTGTGCCAGTGGAGGTTTGAAATGAATATAAGGAAAAATTTGTTCATTGGAAGGTTTAGCAAGCATTGGAAAAAGGCTTCCTAGGGAAGTGGTTGAATCACCACCCCTGGAGGTATTTGAAATGTGTAGATTGTGACACCTAGGGACATGGTTTAGTTGTGGGCTTGGTTTTTCAGGTTAATGGTTGGACTTGATGATCTTAAAGGTATTTTCCAACCTAGATGATTCTATGATTCTTTGTCTTCTGAACCCTGTCTCCATCTGGCTCTTTGAGACATTTTCTTCTTACCAAGATCTTTCTTTGTAGCACCCCCACTGTACAAGCCAGCAGAAAGTCCCTTGGACACAAGAGAGCTCATGTTGCCGTGCTCAGCTGCTGGAAGTCTCAAAGAACAAGTTCAGGAAGAAATCTCCATACACTCCAGCAAGTCTGTGCTGGGGCACACTCTGTACTGAGTAAGTCTCTTCTCAGATTTTAGTTGCCAGCTGACTCTGCTAAGGATGTGAAATAGATTTTTTAGAAGAATGTTTATAACAGCCAAGAACTGGAAAATTTTCACTCAACTCATAAAAAGGGAAACCTCAAAGCCAAGAATGACACCCTGACAAAAATCCTTACAAAGCAGGGAGGCACTAGGTCTTTTCAAGAAAAGGTTTGCTACAAAGGGTTTTTTTAATCTGAGCAAAATATTCTTGTGCTCTCATTTATAGAAGCAATTGAGCTGCTTGAACTGTATTCCCTGTGCTCCCTGCCCCTTCTCTCTCCAGTAGAATAACTCTACCTGAGGCTGATACTCAGTATGGCTATTTTCTGCTCACACAATTCAGGATTTTTTGACGGAGTCACCAGCATGGTAGTACTTGTAGTGCAGAAGCAGCTTTGTGTACACAATGCACATACGGTGGCAAAGGGATGTGTTATCATCCCAGGGATTTGATAGATAACAATGCTGCTGTAACAATGTAATTTTATTTTTTATTTTAAATACTGGACTCCTTTGGCTTCCTAGCCTTTAGGCGGCATTTGTATGTGCACCAGCTGTTAGTTATATTCTTGATGGCTAGGCCTTGGCATGATTTAAATGGCAACTGAGATTATCTTATGGTCTCCTGCCTTCAAGATTTTAATAAAAACAGCAAATAAATAAAACCTGAGAGTGAGCCATGGGAAAGAGCAAAACAGCTCTTATCACTGTAGCATGCCAGTCCCATGGGTATGCATAGCAGAGTGCAGACTGTCAGGAACTAATTAGCTACAGCGTGGAGCTCCTCAGATCAGACCATTCTGTCATTGACATCATTACTTGCAAATACTTGGAAAACCATATTGATGCTGAAGGCATCTTCAGTGATCCTGCAAATTCCAAGGGATGTGCTTTATGGTGTCAGTTCTGCTGCATTCCTGACCTTTCTTCCCCTCATGGAGGGATTGGATTGGACACTAAATATATCAAATTGTCCAATACTTTAAGGCTACCATGAGAGCAAGCAAAACTGCTTCAAACAGAAGCTAACCTTAAGTGAAACTTAAAGTGAAAAATACATTTTGATAACTCAGGACAGATTAGACCACCAGACTCATATAAATACTCCTAAATCAAGTGTTTCAGGGCTTTGCAATATACATTCATTATCCACAACAGAAATTTAAGCTGAAACACAGTTCCACAATCCAAGCTTTGTGCATAAGACAAACATGTAATCTCAGAATTTAGAAACTGAACATGTTACTTTATGAGAAAAGGATAAAATTGAGATGGAGTGGTCTGGCCTGTTGCATAATGATATGATTTAATGATGACTTTGTCATCATTAAAATTTACAGAATACATCAAATGTGAAAGAATATAGTGCATAAAGAAAATATACCATACTGGTAGTGAAAAACATTATTCTACAGAAAATATCAACAATATTAAGAGATTCTTTGGAAGTTCAGTGAAAATGAGGTTCTTTTTGGAAAATTGAGGTTCTGTCGGGAAATTGGTCCATCCATTAAACAATCAGGGTTCTAATGAGCCAGTCTCTTGTTTGTAACCATAGATAAGTACAGAAAACCTACCTTCTACAAATACAGCTAAATAAACAGAGGCCCTATTGGCAGCAACCTCCTATACATCCATGAGAAAGTAACAGAGACCAACAGGAGGCATTGGATCATAAATCCATGTCTGACTGTAGTTCAGTAATAATTTGTGCTGGCTGTTTTCCTTGACTTTCTTAAATAGCATCATTAGATGTTTCTGGTTTTAATTTGGTGCATAAAAAAAAAAAAAAAGCAGATGCGGAAGCTAAATAATTCTGATTATATATTTGTATGCAAACAGTTCATCAGTGTGCTCTATATAATGGCTTCCCACAGATTTTGAGATGTGGAAGAGAATCTGCCTTGCATAATCTTTTGCCTGTATTTCCTGTAAACTGTAACTGGTATTTATTATATTTATTTTTCCAAGAAATGTTGTAACTGAAATGCAAGGACAAATATGTCATTTGACCTGCATCAGCAGTTCAGATTCATGGTCTTGACATTCTAAAACGCTGCTTGTTTCAAAGCAAGAAGCCAGTCTGAGATGAGTAGTGAAGCAGGATTTTCTTCTTAATCTCAGGCAGCTAATACTTTGTTATGCCTTGAATATATTTTTTTCCAGTTGTAGTTTACCTCTTCTGGAAAAAGGGGAGGGGGGAGGGAAGTTATTTCTGTTGAGGAACCAGCTCACATTTTTCAGGACTGTAATCTTTTATCTGAGCCTATAGTGCATTTTAACGAGGAAGTCAGGTATTTTACTAAAAAAAGAAATTTTCACCCTTGTTAAGAGCTAGACTGCCCTCTGGGAGAAATTAAGGCCTGACATCCTCATAAAAATGTTTCTGCAATGTAAGACAGGGTCTCTTTCACACGGGGAAGAGATCAAGTTTTTCCTCTACCAGCCAAATTGCGAAAGTAAAAAGGTGGCAAGCATCCTTGCTTACCTCATCTCAGGGGGCATCCAGTCCTTTTCAGCTGACAAAACATAGTGGGAGGAACCCCATTCAACTAATGAAAGGGATTTACCTTCTCCTTTGAGTCTGTCACACTCCTGGTATCAAGCAGAGCTGTCAGAGGAGCAGAGCATCCACAGCACTTGCTGGCTCCCTATAGATTTGAATGTCCCAGATCCCTTAAAATTTTTATCTTAAATTAATGTTTGCTTTTACAGGCTAGAAGGTGTTAAATAGTTTTGTCTGATATCACAAGTCAAGGACAGTCCTTGATGCTCCTGCACATTACAGAGAAGCCCTGTGAGTGCTGTGCAAAGGGTGTGGAGAACTGTGCCTTCCTGCTCTAGGGCTCATGAGAAGACATGAAGTATGTGGCTCTGCTCTTACTGCAGCAGGGTGGACAGAGGCATCCACCATCTGACAAGATCACACCTCCACATTCTAACCCTAATACTGAGCCTGCAGAGGGACAGGTGATAACTGCCTTTCCATAAGGAAAGAGTATTCCAGGCAGAATATCAAGCAAACATAAATGGAGAGAAATAGTTGTATTTTGTGATTAAGTCCTCACCAGCTGGTGCTTTGAACTGGTTTGGCCAAAACTTCTGGGAGCAAGAGGTAGAACTACTTAATGGATTTTTTTTTCTGTTGTTCCTCCCACCTTTTTTGATATAATCGCCCTTGAGTGGTGCTCTCACTGGAATAGGTAAAAAGAAGGGAAGTGAAATTTTAGCGCTACTATGTTCAAAATAAAATGTGAGATGGCCATCAAAGCACCTCAGCTGTCAGGGACAGCAGCTGCCTGGAATTAACACCAAGGACAAGAAAATTTCAGTATTTGCTGGAGACATGATCTTAGTTAGCTGGCTCCCAGGTGTCAGTTGTGTGCACACGTCTTCTCAGGAGCAAATGCGATGAAAGGGGGAGAGGATGCCTTGAGAAAGCCAAGTAGCAGCAGCCATGGTAGAAGTACGAGTAGAAAGTGTGCAAAACCAGGCCCCTTCTGCAGCCTTGTAACCCCAGAAAAACTGAAATAATAACCATTAAACTAAAGTTTGGAAACATTTTATGAGAGCAAATAACCTCTAAGTACAAAGAACTGCGGTTCTGAAAACCACACACATGTAAAACTGGTTTTATGTTTATAGGGGAAGGCAGAAACAGTTTCAAGCAGCATTTGTTTTGCACTTAGAAGATACAGAAATTAGTCTGCTGGTGGTGTTGTGATGTTTGTATTCTTCTGACTTGTCAGGATTTACCCATAAGCAGCAGGAAAAAGTATGTTACATGAAACAGCAGGTTGAGTAACTAAATCTAATGTGGTTTGGCCACCAAGGCCTGAAAATGACCCAGTGGTCACTCACTGAGTGATCACAAAGCACACACACACAAGATAAGAAGAAGGGGTTGCTCGTGCTGTAGGCCAAACCTCGGCAGGCTGAGATAACACTCAGCTGCAGTCCCACAGAAGCTTTATTGAGTTTTTGGATACAGGAGTCACCACTTGTCTGCAAGCAGAAAGATCAGATCATCGCCAAGGCGATTTTTTCTATGACATAAGTTCTAGAGAACTGGGAGGAGTTGTTCTATTGCACCAAGAGATACATACCTTGTGTTTCCAGAGGTCAGTTTCCAGTGGGAATATCAGCATTCCCTGTATAGGTTCTTTTTTACATTTTCAACTGCTGACTGTAATGAGGGCAGCTTTAACCATTCAATAGAGGTCCATCTTACTGCAACAGTAGTAGAGGTACCACTACTCTACGTAGGCAGAGGACTCTACCTAGTCCTCTAGGTACATAATAGACCTCTGCAATCAGAAGAGCTATATGGCTTGATCCAAGCTCTTATCATTCCAGCCTGAAAAAAGGGAGCCAAACCAAGATTTTATGCTGCAATCCAGATAACCTGTTTCCGTTTGACTTGGGTCACATATAGACAATTTTTCAGATCTTTGCCCCAGAAACCTTTAGAACAACCTAGACCAAAGTGTTTGTGAAGTAAAAAAAAAATAAAAATAAAAATTTGGGCTTTCAGCTAGGGTAGAAGAATACAAGAGATATGAACATATGGACAACACACTGTAGGTCAAACCCTTACCACGCCAAATATTCCCATAACCCTACAATAATATTATTATTATTATTATAATTAAGGGCTAATTTAAGGAATGTACAGTATTTACAGACATTAAAACTAGACAGAAGATACCAAGAAGATACTAAAAGGGAGATTAGGACAAAGCTAAGAGGAGGTTTCTGGGCTCTTTCCTATTGTACTGAAGAGTGTGTTCGTTTCCTCTGATACCTCAGAGTAACAAATGCCATTCAGGGCCTACCTAGATGTTTTCTTGATAACAATCCCTGGAGAGAGGCTATCTCTAGTACAAAGCTAGAGAAGTTCTATTATCTTGTTCCACTCGAAGCCTACAGGATCTTATAAAGGAAGCCCATAGCAGCTGATGGGCCTGTCTCCCAGCTTAGCAGGAGTCGATAATGCTCTCTGTTCCCATGGATGTGGGAATTAGTCAAAAGCAGTTGTCTTGGATTACATGAATGAATCTCAGGAGCGTGGAGTGCTTTCTGTAACATCAGAATAAGTCAAATTCAGTCCTCAGGTCAGTTCACTTCAGTTCAGGTATGAGCTGAGACCAACTAATGTCTGTTCCTAAATTTTCATCCTCAAGACCAGGAAAGCTTATATCTAGAAGGATTTTGCTGAGACTCATACAGTCATTCACGGTGTCCAGGATAAGCCCCTCCATGAGTGACCGGTTTTCAGTAAAGCCAGAGGTTGTCAGCTCAGCAGAGGATTGCTTGGAAGTGTCATGAATTAAAGCTGGAGAGCTCGTGAGGGGCATATGGACCATGTCACCGGATTCTGTATTGAGCAGTTCTTGAGAAGAATCAAAGAGAGGATTTTTAAGGGGTGTGCTGTTAAAACCCAACAAGTCCTGGTTGTCCTGGAGAGGTGTGAATGGCAACTGAAGAGTTTTCACTGGACTGAAGTCCAGCTCATGACTTCCCTTGGCTAAGGAAGCAGACTTCCACTGGTCAAGGACCTCTAGTGAAGGGGTAGTAGTGGCTGAGGCTTTGCTGGGAGTGGAAGAAATGGGCAATTTGCTGAAGACGTCCTTGACTGGTGTTTTAAAGGCCCCTTCTTCTCCCTGTGAGCAGCTGAGCTGTGAAATGTTCTCAAGGGGATGGTTTTCCTGGGGGAAGGGATGGTCTGCCCCTAACTGGAAAGGGTCAAAGCTGCTGCTTTCTGGCAAAACAAGGACAGGCTCTTCTGAACAAGGCAGTGCTAGGCGTTGTTTCCTTCTGGATCTGCCCACTTCCCGCCTTTCCCTCCTCTTTATAACTAAAGAGTCAGAAACTGCCTTAGATGGGGACTTCAGTGTGGTGAACTGTTTCCTCTCCTTTGTGGATGAGTCTGGGAGGAACAAGCTTGGCTCTTCCTTGACCGTTACGGTTGAGGCAAATGGGGATAGCCAGGGATCCAGCTGAGAGCCTTCTTCCTCCTTTTTACAGGCAGCCTCAGGGAAAGAAGACAATTTCTCACCAGGCTGGGAGCTGTTCTCCTGTACAGAATGGGTTGGGGAAAATAAACCTTCATCACATTGACCCTCCTCTTTGACAGCAGCCGTGGGTAAAGAGGGTGACTCTTCTGCAGACAGTGACACCTACAATGAAACACAGGTGACACGCAGTCAGTAAGCATGGATCTAAACTACCCAAAAATCCAAGTAACAGTGGAAAGAAGACTGGCATTTAAGGCCAGCAGAAAGGGTAAGAAGAAGATATTCAGGAAGTAGTAATTATAGCTGAGACTGATCTCTGTGAAGTTGATGAAAAGAAGCCTAAGGATCACATGGGAAGGATTCTAGCTAAGTGACTGAAAGTCATATCCTTCAGAGCACTCCTGCTCTGAGAAACTTCTGGGAATATAGGCAGAAGGAGAGTTGAATATTTCTGGAAAAAAATATAACCCCTTTGATTTTTTCTTGCATTATCTAAATGGGAATAACAAAACTAATGAGAACAGCTTTCCCAGAAACCATGGAAAAGGAAGAGGAAAAAAATGAGGTTATGAAAAGAAAAAGAGCACAGGAGAAAGATAAATCATAGCTGGAGAGAACATAAAGCACCAGGCATACAAAGGAAAATAGGATTATGGTTAGACAGGATGGAAGAAGCTAAAGCTTTACAAGAGCATACAAGAGCAGTCAGTGAGATGCCAAGAAAAAGATCTGTTTAATAGCTGTTTTTCGTGAACATTCACAGAATAACTGTGAACTTCACAGAATTAGCAAACAGCAGATATGGAAATCCTCTGGGAAGAGACTACACGAAAGCTATACTCTTTCAGAAGTTCCTTATTGTTATTTGTCTATAGAGCTATCAAAAATATGAATGTTTTAGGATCAGAACAAAGCCATTCCTCCCATTCTTCTTTCCTCACATCCCAGCAGTAAAGAAAAATTGTCTTAACCAAGTCATAGAGCCCCTTCCTGTAATGAATTATAGAAACATCCTTAGAGCAAATAAATTAGGAGGTAGTAGTCAGGATAGAGACAGTAAAGGATAGCAAGGATTATCACTGGCTAGTTCGTTGATAGGTGCTTGGAGTTTTAGAGCACCTAGTAAAGATGCACAAAGGAACCACGTGAAGAAAATGTTCACTGAAGGCAGGAGACAGAAAGAAAAAGTAAACAAAAAAATCCAAACAAACACACCCCTCCTTAAAAAAATCCCCACACCCTCCCTAGCACCCTCCTTGTCCCTCTTAAAAAAAAAAAAAAATAAAAGAGAACCACACTAACCCCCTCAAAACTCCTTGGAAAACAAGAAACCAACCTTTGGAGCAATGCACACACGCTTATTGCTCTGCAAAGTCTCTGAGCTGTTAAGGGATGCTCCCTGCGCCACAGACAGAGGAACCTTCATGGAAGGTTGCAAGACAAGAGGCTGACTCAAAGGAAACTGGATTGGAACCAGGTAGGAGTTGACACGAGGAAGCAAAGGCTTCATCTTTCGGCCTGGAAGGGAAAAGAAGGGACTCACTTTTGCCTGTTCTCCACTGCTACCTCATGAAACCCAGGCACCTTACAGAAAGTCTGTCTAGACACCTCAAAAGAAACATTTGATCAAATCCCTTACCTTCTCTGCTAACTTTAAGGATACAAATACCAAGACAGAAGCCTCATGAAAAAGAAAATAACCTTTCATGTAGACCCTACCTCTCAAGCTGGGGCTCTCACTCCATTTGAGAGCCCAATACCCACCATCTCACCATCACATCCTCAGACACAATAACACTGCTTTGTATTTCAAACCTGACAGTAAGGAGCATAAAAGCTGGCAAACCGGGATAACACACTCCATTTGTTTGTATTACATAATCTCCAGATTATGTAATTTGGAGAGCCCCAGATTTATTGGATTGATTCTCTTTGGCCTAGACTGATGTGGACACTTACGTGAATTCTGGGGTTCAGTTTTGCTTCCCATGTTCTTCAGAGGGTCTGGAAGACGACTCTTTTGTTGCTGCAGTCATTGTGAAATAAGTAAGAGGACATGGAGAAAAGAGAGAGATTAAAAGAAAAGAATTCATATTTATTCTGCTGCCTCACTGAGAGCTGGCACCAGAGGTCTGAGCTGCACTAATGCAGAGAAAGCAGCTGTTAGCACCCAGCACTTGGACCGGCTCTAGGTCTGTGCCACTTGCTGGTTTGCAGCCATGCCATCCCAAAGCCAGCTGCCCACCAAAGGCTGTGTAGGAAAAGAGACAACATGACAGAGCTGCTCCAGCTACAGACTCTACTGCAGAAGTGAGCTGATTTTGGCACCCCCAGTGCCTGAGGAACAATGAATAGGATAGCTTTATTGTATACTGGAGGTCTGTACAAACCATAGACCAGATAGGTGTTCAAATGGAATAGCAGAGGCCACAATGGGATCAGAATTCTGAGCAGATGGAAAGAAGGCCAAGGTTGTAGCTGTGACAGAAAAGTGTTTGACTGGATACTTGCAAATCCATCACTGTTAAAACTGCTGAATGCAAGAGCAACAGCAAACAGGTTCATCCTTCCAAAAGTCACAATGCAGTGGGTTCCAAAAAGAAAAAAAGGAGCACAGAGAGATCCTATTCTCTCTGGATCTGAACCCCAAAACATATGGGAACAGTTGCCATGGAGATGATTTTACCAGAAATCTGTTTGGGCTTGTTCTCTGAAGCCTATTGGTGTTCATTGCAGCCTACTTCAGCAGTAGACTTCCAGGTTGCTCAAAGCTGTTCATCCTTACCAGCTAGAGAGAGAGACTGTACCATCTGAAGGCAATCAATCTTTGGCTAGACCCCTCTCCCCACAAAGGGTGTGCATGGAGTTGTATGAGTAGATGCAGCAGTGGCCCAGTCCCCCTCCCCAAGCCTGTTGTCCTTTCCTTCAGTGACTGGCAAGAAGAGAATGGAAGATCAAGCCCCGAGCCAGATGGTAATTCTTACTGATTCAGAATACTCAGGCGATGTTGGTGACCCCAAGTCCAGCGGCTGGTGGCAGAAGGCATTGAGCAGAAAAAAAATTAAGATGAAGTTATCAACCAAAGAGGGAGACAAATGGGACATTTTAAACTTGTACAATCTGAGCAAAAAAAAGTTAATTCTACCCACCCACTGCATAAAACACAAGAGTCTAAACATACCTATATTGGATTCCCAAGCTCTATTTCCCTGACAAAATCTTCCTAAAATACCTAGTTGGGCTAGGAGAATTCCATCCTATGCCTGACTTATCAAACAGTGTAGGAACACATGGTTTGCCTCAGTGGAAATCTTCTCGTTAGGAATTTGAATAAGGCCCATGGGAAGAAGTTGAACAACCTGACTTATATTTGGCACAGCACATGAAGAATAAACACTTCCCACGAAGCTCCAGGTCAAAAGCACAGCCACAGCACCTTTTCTTTCAAATGCAGAGTTTATCTATTTGCCAAGTGAAGTGACTGAATCCAGCTTCTACAAAGAGGCTGATGTAAAAGCAGCTTGACCTTACCATTAAAATAAGGTGCATCAGTCTATTGTGGCATTGAGAAACTGCATAGCCTGTCCTATTTTCTTTGCACGAGGTAACTCACCTTAAATACCTGGTCCAATGTTAGGCAACGGTTTGCACCGGGGTGAATAGTCCAGAAGGAGATTTTACCATTGGCAGATGTCTCACGGACAAACATATCATGAAGGGACAGGTTGTGCCGAATGGAGTTCTGGGGAGAAAGGAGCGAGGGAGAGGTTGAAAAGCAGTTGTTTTATTATCAGCACAGCAAGGCCTACCTCAAACATGGCTGCCCTAGCAGAGGGATTACATTCCAAAGTGCAGACAACATGGAACTTTCATATTCACAGCATACCCAGCCAATAGGACTCAAGACTGATGACCCTGTCATCAGTCTTGATTCTATGTACTCTTGAGATCCCTATTCTCACTCCAGTGATTAAACATCCCATCAACTTGTTTAAGTAGGATGAGGCAAGGGATACGAGAAGTGGTACAGTGAACATCTGGAATGAGTGTATTTGGGGTGGAATGTTTAAACGAGCTTCCATCTTGCTTTGCAGGCTGGGGAACAACTTTTCATTTTGATCCAGAAGGCATGTAACATCACCCAGAGCAACTTGAGGGCCTTCTTGTTACCTTCCAACCTGGCTTAGCTACATGTTTAAAATAAGGGAAATGATCCTCAATCCAGGTATAGATGTCCTTCAGGGTCATGCGCTTCTTCTCTGTGCTGTTGATGGCAAACTGGATCATGGCCATATAGGAGTAAGGAGGTCGTTCTGACACTGAATCCTGCCACGCGGAGGACACAGCAGCAGTAGGAATAGCAGCAGCAGCAGCTTCCTCTTCAGTCTGAAAGACAGAAGGGGTGATACATGAACATTCATGAAGCCGACAAGAAAGCCCATAGAACATCACTGGATCCTCTGGGTTCTGCTATTCATATCAGTAAAGGTCAAACTCAGGTTTCTTAGAGATAGTGCTGCCTAATTCTTGCAAGTCCTCTGATCCACATAGATTACTTCCTTATCAAAAGTTTTAGCACACACTCTTGTATTCTCTGACTTACCTTGACTCTTTCCTGCAGAGGCATCTGATTCTCTTTCTCTGTGTCTTCCTTCACAGAAGAGGGATTTAGCCCATCGGATCTCATCTTCCCCAGCCACTGGATGTTGGTGAGGCTGTTGTCCAACACAGAGCTTATTGTCTCACCACTGCCTGTTGGGATAACAAGCCCTCATAATAATCACAGAAACATTTAAGTTAAAGAACTCCTCCAAGACCAGAGTCCAACCTGTGACCAAACACCACCTTATCAACAACACCATGGCACTGACTGTAGTATACAGTTATTTCTTGTACACCTCTAGGGATGGTGACTCCAAACCTCCCTGGGCAGTCTGTTCCAAAGCTTGACAACCTTTTTAGGGAAGAAATTCTTCATGGTGTCCTATCTGAACTCTCCTTGGCACAGCTTGAGGCTATGCCCTTTTGTCCTGTCATTTGTTGCCTAGGAGAAGGCAACCCCCACTACTCTGCAGCCTCCTTTCAGGCAGTCATAGAGAGCGATAAGATCCCCCTGAGCCTCCTTTTCCCCAGGGCTGAACACCCCCAGCTCCCTCAGCTCTTCCTCATCAGACTTGTGTTCCAGACCCTTCACCAGCTCCGTTGTCCTTCTCTGGACTCGCTCCAGCACCTCAATGTCTTTTCTGTCATGAGTGGCCCAAAACTGAAAACAGAACTCAAGATGTGGCCTCACCAGTGCCGAGTACAGGTGGACAATCTCTGCCCTGGTCCTACAGCACACGTTATTGCTGACACAGACCAAGATGCCATTGGCCTTCTTGGCCACCTGGGCACAACTGGCTCATGTTCAGCTGCTGTTGACCAGCACCCCCAGGCCTTTTCTGCTGGGCAGTTTTCCAGACACTCTTCCCCTAGCTTGTAGCACTGCCTGGGGCTGTTGCAATGCAACTGTGGAACCTGATACCTGGTCTTACTGAACTTCACACAACTGGCCTTGACCCATGGATCCAGCCTGTCCAGATGCCTCTGCAGAGCCCTCCTGCTCTCCAGCACATCCACACTACCCCCCAGCTTGGTGTCATCTGTGAACTTCCGAGGATGTCCTTGATCCCCTCATCCAGATCATTGATATAGACAGTAAACAGGACTGGCTCCAGCCCTGAGCCCTGGAGAACCCCACCAGTGACTGGTCACCAACTGGATGCAGCACTGTTCAGCACCACTCTCTGGGCCCAGCCATCCAGTCCACTTTAACATGGTGAAGAGTGAACCTGACCAAGCTATGGGCTGCCAGCTTTTCCAGAATAATGCTGTGGGAGATAGTGCCAAAGGCTTTACTGAAACCCAGATAGGCTACAAACACAGCCCTCCCCTCATTGTAACTCTGCTTTCTCACAAGTAACCCAGCTACCCCTTCATCTCAGCTGTCAAAAGGAAGGCAGCAGTCACACTTCTAAAATATGGTATTACAACACTAAGATTATGGAAGGAATTCACCTTGAATTCCTGATTTCATGTGTAGTTGCCCAATTTCTGAAAAGACCTGCAGCCTTAAAAACACTCAAACCAGACTATTGCTGCCAACCAAAACAGGACAATGTTGATCTAGTACTTCAAGAAATAGAAAGACTTAGCAAAAAACCCAAGTCAGAAGCTCAGACGTCTTCCATCAAAAAGATATGTCCACTATATTCCTTCAGATTTCACTACATATGCAAAGCTGTGTAGATTATTAGAATCAAATCCATAGGTATTTTTTCTATAACAAAAAATTAACAATTACTGCATACCAAGACACAAAGGCTACACTCCTTGGCCCATTTCACATCTCTTTGTCTGTCAGAACAAAAAAAAAAACAACAAAAAAACAGGTAAAGGCTACATACTGTTGGTCTCCTGTTCCTGTCGAACCACAGGATCAACTCCTGAATGCCAGAGTGTTGTAGTGCCTGCAAGACCAGGTGCCTGTGCAACATTCTTCTCTCTTTCTTGACTATCTGCAGCCTTGATGGCTGCACTGGCTTTCTTCTCTGATGGGAGATGCTGCGATGGTGCTGGACCTGCTGAACGGGATGTGCCCCCACTGCTAATGAGAATGAACTTGTTGGGTCCATTTTTGCCACACTCTTTTCCTTTTGCTGTCAATGCCTCTATGATGCTCTGGATATCAGCATTTGTAGGGATGGCCACCACCTGTGTGTTGGGCATTGTAGGATGGTCAATTATCTTTATTCCCGCTGGGAATTTCTGCAGGCCACAGTCCCTTTTGTCTCTGGGTTGTCTGTTGTGTTGGTCTTCCTGCCTCTGCTCCTGCTTAGGAGCCTTTTCATCCTGACCTCTATTCTCATCTCTTGCTGAAGTACTGGATTCATCGTTCTGTGGGAGGGTCAGTTTCCGTCTTTTGAGAATTAAGGGCCTGCGAGGGCTGGTCCTCATTATTGATCTATAATGTCACTCTCCATTGAAAGGGAGAGGAACAAATCCTGCAAAACAAAAGGTACAACATAAAGGGTGCAGCAAATCATCTCAAGACCTCCCACAGAGCACACATTCTCATCAGTTGCTACAAAGCTAGAAACACAAAAGACAAATAAAATTGAAAGCATTTAATAAGGCTGACAAGGCTACTGAAAAATCATACTGTATCTACTTCACCCACACTTTGTGTAAGCAGGATGAGAGAGAGATTTGCACAGTAGATAACTTCCATCATAAAGTACATAATAATGAACAAAATGTGTATGTGCTTTACAGAAAGACTTAGCTATGATGTGACTTGACAAGCATCAGCCAGCAAGCTTTAAGAGAGACACCAAGTAAATGTGCTGCTCATTCCTTTTGTAGACTTGTCAAGCACCAGGTAAATTCATCATTGGGCAGCATACAATTGAGATGTCAAACTTTTGGACAACAGGTGGTTTTAACTATAAAGCTGGAAGCAGAGGAAATAAAATTCAGAAATACTGCTTGCAGGGTAAGATGCTGTGAAAATACAGCTAATAATGCCATCAAGGATTCGCTGCAGCCTGCATCTTTCTACAAACTCTACTAGAACAATATGCAAATTGTATTTGTTTATCATTAGATATGGCAAGCAGAATAGAAATAAACACCAATAATAAAGAGGCCTTTTGCATTGCTGGATTTGACGGCGTCAGCAAGTAAACGAGAAAAGTTTCAGTAGGAATCCCCTACATTGATGCAGAGTCCAGCAGATAACAAGCTGAGCTGATACCCTATGTTCAGGGAGCAGACAGCCCTGCGATCATTCCACGCGGGTTCTGGCAGCCGGCGCAAACATGGCCCTTTGCGATCTGCTCCACCCCGTTAAGGAGAGATCCCGGTAGGACAGCGCCAAAAGAAGAGCCCTGAGCCAGCCTCCCATAGGCTGCGTTCTTTTCAGGAGCGCGTCACTTCCCAGGGAGGCTTCCAACTGCTACCCCCGGTACAGGCCCGGGGGCATCGCCGCGTACCCGCAGCCCCAAGGGGACAAGGAGAGCAGCGCCAAAGCGCTCCCAGCTCCTTCTTCACCCACTCCAGCCACTGCGCCGCCGCCCTCGCCAGCAAGCTCACCTGCTCCCGCGGGGCCCTCCGCCCCGGGCCGGGCCTAGGCGCTGCCCTCTCCCGGCCGCCTGGAGGCCTTAGCGCTGCCCTCCGAAGGGTGCCGACCCCCGCCCGAGGCCCTGGAGTACGGCGGCGGGCGCAGGTCGCGACTCAGCAGCTGCCCGGCCGGGCAGGGCCGACGCGCCCGGAGCGGCCCCGGTTTGAATTTGGCGCCCTGCGCAGCCTGGCCCGGTCACGTGCCGGCCTGCGCCAGTGAGCGGCGGTGGGGGCGGGGCCTGTCGGGCCGGGCCAATCGGCGCGCAGGGGGCGGGGCCGCGGCGGGTGGACAAATCGGCGGCGGCCGCGGGGGATACGGATGTGCGGGCGGGACGGAGCGCGCGCCGCTCCCGGATCGCATTGTCCCTGTCCTGGGACAGCCGCTCCCGCCCCGGCTGGGGCAGTGCCGGCAGCTCCCTTCAACCATGCTGCCCGCCACTGGGAGTCCTGCAGTGCGCCCGGGCCGCCGGCATTACGCTGACTCCGGGTGAAGAGCTACGGAGTTCCACCGTTTAACGTGTGTGTCACGGCTGCACCGGGCTCGGGGGGCCCGCAGAACTCCCTGAGCACGCCACGACCTAGGTAAGCAGTCTTAATGCAGTCTGACTGCTGTTGCAGTCTCATACATTTCTCATGAAATGTTATTATATTTCCTTGTCTGGGCTGATCTATGATAAGTCAGGCTAGGTCAATATGAGCCAGCAGTATCATTGGCCAAGAAGGCCAATGGCACCTGGCCTGTATCAGCAACGGTGTGTCCAGCAGGACAAGGGCAGTGATTGTCCCCCTGTGCTCGGCACTGCTGAGGCAGTCGAGTGCTGTGTCCAGTTCCGGGCCTCTCACTTCAGGAAGGACATGAGGTCCTGGAGTGGGTCCAGAGAAGGGCAGCAGAGCTGGTCTGGAGCACAAGTGCTATGAGGAGTGGCTGAGGGAGCTGGGGTTGTGCAGCCTGGAGAACAGGAGGCTCAGGGGAGACCTTGCTCTCTATAACTGCTTTAAAGGAGGGTATAGCCAGGAGGAGGCTGGCCTTTTCTCTCAGGCCCCTAGTGATGGAAAAAGGTGATTGTCTTAAACTGCACCACGGGAGGTTTAGGTTGGGCATTAGGAAGAATTTCTTCGCAGGAAGGATGATTAGACATTGGAATGGGCTACCCGGGGAAGTGGAGCCACTGTCCCTGAAGGTGTTTAAAGAAAGACTCGATACAGCACTTAGTGCCATGGTCTAGTTGCCATGGTGGTGTTTACACAGGTTGGATTTGATCACCTCAGAGGTCTTCCAACCTAATTGATTCTGTGATCTGTTTTCCAACTGAAACTTAAATACAATGTTACTTCAGTTCAAACTTATTCATTAGGTAAAACAAACAAATCATACAAGATCCGTAGAATACAGGAGGAAGATGTCAACTCTGTTCTGTAAAAAAGAAAAAAACAAAATCTCTTGAAATGAAAACATAAATGTTACTTTGTCGGCAACTAGAAAGGGAAAGATTTATGATTATCTTGGCTCTACAGTATCTTCTTGATATTATAAACCAGACTGAATTGAAAAAAAGAAAAAAAGTTTTTTGTTTTGTTTTTTTTTTTTTTATTTTGATAGCTGACTTCATATAGCTGGATCAGTAGGTCATTGCTCCCATTCCTGCAGTGCATTTTTAAATCTACCTGAAAATTGACAAAAGGTTCAAGAACTGCTGTTGGGGAAAAAGCCTGCCTCAAGATGTGTACACTGTGCTGTTGGATAAATGTTTTGCTTTTGTGGAAAACTACGTCTGAGGTTTCCAAATAAGTCTGTCTTCAAATCCATTTATTTGCCTTCTACAGATTCAAGAGCACTTTAGCATCTCCTAAGGGTGCTTCCCTCTTTCTTCAATTGGCTCCAACAAGCATCATGAGGCTTCTAAGTAGTTTTACCACACCTTTTGATGCCTCCGAAGAAGAAGTGTACCCACAAGGCCAGGAAGGCAGAGTTGATTTTCCTTGAGAGGCCAAGGGCAGGACCCATCCATTGTTATGAAACTCCACTGCATTTGGCTGAGAATCCCAGACATGTGCCTACAAAACCTGTGGACCAGAACACTTCTGCTGCCTGGGTTGGTATAAATTGTTTTCCTCCTGCATCCCACAGCAAGAATTTTTAAGTTTCTCCTGTATGGCTTAACAGAAAGTTATCTGTTCTGGATATGGAAAATTAGTAGCCTAGACCTGAATTCCCTCTATCACTCTAAAGCATAAATAAATGCTTGAGCTGCTTCACATTCTAAGAATAAGCAGTAAAGTCTTGGTTACTTGAAGACATAAACTGTGTGTAGTCTGTACTGATTAATGAATATGTATCTTCTAGAAAAATAATTCCCATCAGGAAAACACTGTTCTCCTTGGCAACTGAAAACCCTGCACATAATAAACATTAGGGGAGATTTTTCTTATTGGCTTGCTGTTTGAACTGCTGAACTCTAAAATTTACATGTTAAAGTACTGGGTGCATTGTTTAAATCTAACACTGCTAAATTTAGAGAATATAGGTTTTCACTTCAAAACAATTTGTTCTAACCTGCTTTCTTTTCCACTTCTGTGTTTTGAACAGTTTCCCTCCATACCAATCTTCTGATGGGTTCCTTTTCTTGGGACAGTTTCCAGTGTCCTAAAATACTCCTTATATCGTATAATGTAAAGATTTATTTTTTTTTTAAGCAAACAGCTGCAGCAAAGACAGACTGTTCCTATACAACAGTGGTCATCACCTAGGGTAGCTCTGTTTAAACATTATTGCTGCTTGACTCTGCTCTTCACAAAGCAAGCTCAGGAAGTGTGGTTTCAAACCAGCATGAAACATTCCTTTGTTCCTGTTGACCTGCAGGTATTTTTGTGATGCCTTAACCTTGAAGTAGAACATCTTCAATTTTTTCCTCTTTAATTTTTTTTTTTTTGTATCTGCTTGAGGCAGTATGTTCTATGGTTTCTGAATCACTAAGTAAAACAACCGCTGTGAATAAGCATTCATTTTGTTTGGAAGAGGTGGAAATATCCACACCAGTAGCTCTTTGATTCCAAAAATACAATGCTTCTTAAATTTGTTTGAAGCTATCAGCACTGAAACTGCTAGATATTTTTAATTTTGGAAATTGTTGTAGGTTTGTAACTTCTGGAGGCATCCTCTGCAGAGTGTCTGTCAACTTGTTTCAATGGAAACTGATTTTCTGCTCTTCTCTTTTTGGCATTTTCTAAGATTTTCATACCCTTTCCACTGCTAGGTTCCTGCATAGATAAAAACTATCCTAGATGTTCTCTGAAGGCAGGAAGCTATACCCTTAAAATCAGGGACTGTGTTAAGTATGTGCTAGTATACAGTTGTTACAGAATCACTCCTCTTGTCCTGCACAAAGGCTTTGGATTCAAACAGTTCGGGTATACATCAAAAAAATGCTATCCTTAGTTAAATTGCACTCAGTGTTTTGAGGAACTATATAACTTAGGAATGCTGAAGGAGATCTGTAGCTACTGTAGCAAGAACTCAGTTTGGTGTGCTCTTGGGAAAAGCAAACTGGAATCTGAAACAGAGTCTAACTCTTTTGTTGAAAACCAGGAAGACAAAGAACACTCTAATAAAAGGATTTCTAGGGCTTGAGTATGAGTCCAAAATCATTCAAAGAAATACAGATTGTTGAGCTTGGACCATATCTTCTATGGAAAGCTGATAGTAGAGGTGGATCTCCACAATACAGAAATTAACTATGTTTTGGGGGAAGATTTTGAACACCCTATTAACATAATCTAAGGGGATTGAGCTAAATGGGCATTCTTTAATTATTTTGTGTTGCTCTCCTGGTTCAGCCTCTACTTCTTTAGGAAGTCTGAGGATTTAGTTCTTTGGATCTATTTGAGTTATGCTAAGACAGAGAAGGAAAAAGGATCCATTCTGAACTTTCTTAAATCTGCAGGGGTTACAGGAGTAGACATCACTTAGATTTCCTTTAAAAGCCGTATCTTGAGTTCTTTGTGAGTTGCCAGAGAACAGCTCACTTGCACCCCAGTGACATTGCAGAGAAGGGTGGCTGAATGTCATGTTGAAGTTCAGATGTATCTCATGCATAGTAACTTTGTTCATGACTCATTTGCTTTGCCAAAAAACAGGCCACTCAATGAACACACTAAAAAAGGTGGGGAAGTAGAATCAGGCAGGCATTACTTGTCTGGAGAAAAGGGTTGGGTTTTTATCTTATTATTATGTATTTCCCTTCAGGTGTGCCCACAATTTGACACAGCTAAGTCAGTGGTGTTGAAAGCACGCCAGAAAAAGCATCGTGGTCCTCACAAGCCCTACCATCAGGATGCCAACCACAGTTCATTTCATGCAGGAGGAGCTTGTCGAGGAGCTGTAGCCTGCAGATTTCCTCCTTTAACTTTTGAGACTCCAGAAGGACATGCAGTCCCTCCACTGGATGATCCAAATCGCTTGAGAAAGAATGCAGACTGCTCTCACAACCAGCCTAAGAAAGGGACAGCAGCAAATGCCAACATCCAGGTGAAGTGTCCAGAGAACTGTGGAAAGCCTCCTCCCCAGCCTGTGGAGCAAGAAGTCCTTAGACCACCAGATGCAGAGGCTGCACAGGTTTCTTCCCCAAGGAATGGGAGATGCAGCAATGCTCTATCACAAATTAGTCATGCTTGGCATCCAGAAAAAGAGCTGACACTTAGTACTGATCCCTGTGGGAGAGGGGAGGTGGCAGCAGTGCTGGTTACAGATACTCCCGAGCACGAGTATGGAGTAAAGGTCACCTGGAGACGGCGGCCTCACATAATGAAGTACCTGCGGGAGCAAGGGAAGCTGAGCGCTGCGGACATCCTGGTGAAGGCAGACATCGAGCTCTCGAGGAGACAGACCCACACCTGACTGGGCGGGAGCAGCCACTCTGCTGCGTGAAGGACACGCCTGAACAGACGATGTCGCTTCGGGGACTGAAGAGGGGACGTGATTTCAGCCAGGCCCTCTACTGCGCCTGGCAGAGCCTCCGAGAAACACCGGGGCGGGGCGCGGGGGAGGGTCTTGGCGACAGGGGAGGGTCTTTTGGGGAGGTCTTCCCTGGGGAAGTCTGTATGGAAAGGGCTTTTTGCCCCACGCGGTTCCCGCCGGGGCCGTTCTCCGCTCCCGGCTGAGGCGTCTCCCGTGGCGCGGAACGGGGGGCGGCCGTTATGTTCCGCCGCGCGTGCGCGGCGCCGCGGCCAATCGGCGGGCGGCGTGCTCGCGGCCCCGGCCAATGGCGGCGCGCCTCAGTGCCGCGCGCCGTTGCTAAGGGCAGCGGCGGGCGGGGGCCCATAGCAACGGCGGGGCCGCGATGGACGGAGCGGGGGAGCCGGGCGGTCCCGCCGCTCACAGGTGAGCGGGGCTTGGGGCGGCGGCGCCGGCGTCCCCGGGACCTCACAGGCCTGGGCAGGGGTTGCCTCGCCTGGCAGCAGCGCCCGATGCCGGGATGAGCGGCCGCAGCGGGGCCCGGGCGGGCGGAGCCGCACAGCAGCGGCCACGCGGATCGGCGCTGCCTCGGTGACACTCGCGTCCCGCGGGCGGGCGACAGCCGTGCCGCTGTTTTATCTGCGAGTGCGTTTTATGTGCTTCACTCTTCAACGTTGGTGTGCATCATCTGAATACTTGTAGATTAAACGTTTTTGTGGTGTCTCGGTCCACTCTTGGTTTCTAGGCGCCGCTGTGAAGCGTCTTCGCGGTGTTATCCATCCCCTCTGCTCCTCCTAATGAAGCTCTCTAGGTATTTAGTATAACTCTCGGTGCGCCTTTATAAGAAAAAAAATGGAGGAATAACTGAAATGAACTCAACTGATGTAATAGGAAAAACGGCTGTGAACTATGGAGAAGCGGTTTTGGAAAGACTTTATGCTTGTGGTATTTAAGTATCTCAAAATTGAGATTATTTGAAATTGAATGTGGGTATACCAGCTCGCAGAGAAAACGGGTTTTGATAGAATTGGTGTGATTGCAAAAAACCCAGGAAAGTCTATCTTTGTGCCTCTGGTTGGATAAGAAGAAGCAAAGCAATTAAAGAGAGAAACCGAAACTTTGGGTAGTTAAATGGTAATTAACACAGTGTAGAAGAGAAACAGTATTTTTTTATTACATACATTGTTACACTTGGTAATTGAAGGGGGATGAAAAGCAACAATAGAGTTAGAAAGGGTCCTGTAATTGCATGGGTCCACCAAATATGCTATGGAACATTAGATTACTTCTTTATGCAGACTTGAAAGGCCTCAGGTTGTCTACCAGTTCTGGAAAGAATTTTTAAGGAAACGGTGTCCAGATATGTGTAAATTTTCCTGCACGCATAAATTTCCCTTTTAAGTTTGACAGAGCTGATGCTATAGGAAATGCTGCTTTTCTGAGAACTTCTACTGGCATCATTTCTTTCTGCTAAGAAACTTCTCTTCTGTACTTTTATGGGTGCTCCACAGAAACAGGCTAACAATAATGGCAGCTCATGGGATAGCTGCTTCCCTCCAATCCCAGTTTATTAAAGAAACATCGATTTCTTTAGCTTTCTCAGTCCCTGTGGTTAAGGTAAGAAAACTAGAATATGTGAACCTAAAGTACATAGTTTTAAAGTAGATCTGTAAGGCTTGTTGTTTTTAGGGATCTGACTATGAAGTTCGAGTGTTCATCAGCATTGTAATAAATTCTAGGATGACAAATGTCTCTTTTCTTGGGAAGGTTCTTTTTCTGAGAGGAAAATAGTAAAAGTATCCAGAAGTCACAATTCTGTTACTAGAACTTGCTTGGTAAAATAATTGTCAGTTGTCCAAACAGTGGATTTTATAGAAAAGGTAAATGTGATACATAGTAACTGACACTTCTTGGCAATGAAGATACTACAGGTAAAGCTTAACAAAGCTATACCTGAGAACTGCTTGGCAGCATTTTTTATATTTTTTTGGCCATTTTTTTCTGCTCAGGGTGGAATGCCTTTACTATTGAGCAATGTGAAAAATACCCGTAAAGATATTGGAAGTATTTTATTTCTGATGGATAGAGTTGAATATTATCAGTCAAAAATTAATGAATATTGTTTTGTAAGTGTGCTGTGGGATACATGATGATGGATAGACAGCAGAGATCTTGGATTTAAGCCATCTACAGGCTGTCACTTGCAAATGCTCTGTTGTGTTAGACTTTTCTTCCATTGGAGCTGGCTGCAACTGAAATTGCTCAACATCATTTAAAGTTTGGCTTTCAGGTATACATGGCACAACTGACTTATTGCTTTAGAAAATTATAAGCTTAATATTGCTATTTTATGGTTTTGATAAGTTCTAGACTTTCTCTCTTATTCAGGAAAGTCCATTTGACTTGCCATGAAATAATTAGTGTAGAAACATTCAGGTAAAAGTAATTCTAAATCATGGTAAGCTTTTAAAATATTGTGAAGGAAATTTGTTTCTTGTGGTAGTATGTATTTTAGAATTTCAGAGACCAATGCACTTTGCCCTTTTGCACACCAATCACACAGTATACAGGAATACTTAAAGCATCTCACACACTGCATTCCAAATATGCTTCAGCTTCTGACTTGCAGATGTCATGTAAAAGAAACATAATTTTCAAGGGGCAAAAATCTTGACTGAGTCTACAGAGGCTACAAAACTAGATGTCAGCTACAGCAATCCTGCCCTCATTTGCTTCCATGGGGTCCAGACGTGCATCAGTTAGTGGCTTTCAGTTTGTGAACTCAGGAGCTCTGGGATATTTCCTCAGTGTCTCCCAAAGTTAATGAAGGAAAACAGCCCGTTGCCAATAAGCTCAATTTTCAAAATACTAAGAGCCCATGGGTTAAGAGAAGTTGAAAACTTCAAAAGTAGTACTGTTATCCAGCCAAAAGCCCTTTCCACATTTTAAAAGTCTGAGGGTAGTTGAGGTTGTCAGGAATCTCTGTGCCTGTTGAGCTTGAGTATTTTGTATAAATGCATCGTAATTATGATTTTGAGGAGAAAAGACAAAATACTTTGCTAATTATTTTAGCTATACTTGTAAACCAGAGAAGACAGAGAAGTTTAAAAATTCCTTTTAAAAGCCTCTCAGCATCTCTGTTAGTCTTAGGGTATTTTTTTTAGCCACCAGTGACCTTTTCAAAATTGACAAGCAACGTTTCTTACATTCCAGGACTTACAATTCTGCAAATCTTATCCTTAGATGAGTGAGAATTGGCTTAATATCCTGTTTGCTTCACCCCTTTCAGCTCTAAATGTTATAAAGAAGAAATCAGTCCAAAGTGAAATAAACCTGTAAATATTTTATAAGTTTAGTTGATACGTACTCCTTGGAGTACAGATTCATCCGAAAATAAAACCTTTTGAGGTTTGATGCAGCTGCTGTTAATGTAAATGAAGGTGTTAGTTTACTTGTGATGGAGACAGCAGTGGCAAGAGAGAAAAGGCAGTAATGTGTGACTAAAATTTCCAAATAAAATTTGAGATTCACTTGGTAACAGCAATTGCAAAAGTTGAACCTTGTTTGAATTATCTCTTTAGTTTCTAGTTGGTTCTTTTCCCATCTCTTATCACCTAGAATTTAGGTTACTGGTGACCATTTGTTTTTTTAGAGAGAGCTATCTCTTTTCTCTTCTGTTTTTTTTTTTGTTTTTTTTAAATCACTATTGGTGTGGCATTTGTAGGAGGGACAAATGCACCAACTTAACATAATTATGGCTTTGTATGTGTGAAAGCTTTCTGCAAACAGACTTGCACTGGGATAGCTCCAGACTCTTGTTTTGTTGCTGCAGCACAGCTGAGTGATCTCCAAAATAAAACTGTGTTGTAATTGGGTCATGGGATGAATTCTCTTCTAAGTGGATTTGCTGATATGCCTGGAGATGTTGCCTTAGACTACTGCAAGAACGTTTACGCCAACTCTTAGTGCTCTTTAAAACACACTCTGTGGGATGTTTGAACTCTTAACTGCCTGTGTTGTTGCTGTAGGAGTCTGGGTGCTTCTGCATTCCTTTCTGACTTTGCATACTTATGTGATATCTGAGACAAAAAAAGAACAAGAACTAAAATCTAGCAGTGAAATCTTGCCGAGTCACCTAGTTTGAGATTGAAATGACATTTTGCTGTTTCTGTCTCTTTACTGACTTTTCCTTTCAATTTTTAAAAAAAAATCTGGACTGGGAATAAATGTCTACAATTAGTTCTAGAGTGTCAGTTCAGAAAATTTTATGTTCCTTTCCCTATTTTTAGTTTGAAATATTATTAGACAAGTGCAATTTGTCTTGTCAAGTGCAATGCACTTGTTTTCAGGGAGCTTTGAGGTTTGTTACCTGGTCTGGGTTAAGCATAGCATGTGCTATCTAACTGCTGCCTTTGTTGCTAGGGGAGAATAGTGGCTGCTCTACATTTCACTGGCTTCCTGTTGTAATGAGGTACAGTGTCAACAAAAGTGACAAGCAAGGTTTAATAATTCACAAACATAAGATCACAGGAGAGAGAATTCCAGCCCCCTGGGGATCTTACTTTCCTCTTTCCTTGGGCAGAGGTGTTTCTGTAAGTGAAATGACCATGGGGATTTGAGGCATGTAGTGGAGAGGACATTACATAGAAAGGTGAAGTTCTGCTTGTGGAATAAATTTTTCTTTCTTTTCTTTAGCAGAAACCTAAGTTTCATTAGGTTCAATTGAATAAACCTGAAGCATAGCACTCTGCAGTTGTGGTAGTGGTTAGGAGCTGAAAAATCCTGAGTCATGGAGTCACCAGCTGTGAACTCTTGAAGAAATATGCCTGACAGGAGGTTCTTTGTCTCCCTTTCTTGAAAGAATTATAATAAAAACCCAGTTGAAACCCCCTGTTTGGCTACACACTTAAAATATAAGTTTATGTGCATATTCTTATGATTGTGTTCCTGTGTGCCACCCTCCCAGCATCAGTGATGGCTTTGACAGTTAATGGCTTGTGTGGATTTCTGGCTTCTCTTGCCCTTCCTTCCAGGAGAAGAATAGCCCTTTTGCTTAAGTTTGCGAAAATGAATTTATTTGAGACTTCTGTCTAAGGAAAACAAGAATCTCCTTCTGTTCTCCTAGTGTGGTATAGCAGAGAATGACACATGCTTTTGTTTTCACTCTTTTTTATAGTCCAAATGGAAGTCATAACTAGCTTCTGTCCAGAGAGTGCTGATTTGTTTTCCTTGCTCTGTTCCCTTGTTCCAAGTGAGAGGAGCTAATCTTTGGTACTTGATAAGTCACTTTTTGAATGGTGTGTAAAACACTAGCCAATACAGCAGCCAAAATAGTTCTGAGCTCAATAGGAAACCTTTTCATGATGCTTTTATTCCTGCTGCATTTTCTTGTAACAGACTGTGTTTTTTATTGTCATCTAGTTTGTGCTCTCACACGTGGGATCTAAACTTGTGATCTCTAGAATCCAACCAGACAGAATCACAGAGGCTGGAAGGGGCTTCTTGAGATGATCTGGAGCAACCCTGCTGTATAAGCAGGGTTGGCTGGAGCTGATTGCACAGAATGATGTCCAGTTGGGTTTTGAATATCTCCAAAGATGGAGACTCTTCCTAAGCAACCTGTTCCAGTATTTGACCACTTTCTCTGGAAAATTTTATTTTGATAGTGGATAGAATTTTACGTGCTTTAGTTTGTGTCCATTGCCTCTTGTCCTGTCAGTAAGCACTGCTAGCTTTATTTGCTTTATACCCTTCCATCAGGTATTTATACACATGGATAAATTACCTCCTGAGTCTTCACTTCTCCAAGCCCAGTTCTCTCAGCCCCACCTCATGTAAAAGATACTCTGGGCCCTTAAGCATCTTTGTGGCCCTTTGCTTGTTTTGCCCCTGCATGTCCATCTCTTTCTTGCTTCCAGAAGCCCAGAACTGGTTGCTTCAAATGGCTTCACCAGCAGAGGGGTGGTGTCAGTCCCTCAACCTGCTGTTGGCCACCTTTGCCTTGAGAGAGTGAATTGCTGGCTCATGATAAACTTGTCCACCAAAACAATATGAATCCATTTCTGAAAAACTAATCTCAACAAACAGCATAATCTTCATTCTTTGTTTAACCATAATTCAGCTTTTCTCCTGTGGGCCTTTCATTTCTCAATATACTTTACTAGCAGGTTCCTTTTTAATCTACCTGAACATTAATTCTACCTTATTTGGGTTGTGTTTGTGTTGGTGTGTAATAGTGCAGAGAATATCCCATTGCTCTTCTAAGATGATAATTTTATGTGCTTCCACAGATATGATTTTGAAATGGAAGGCAGGTGTGATCTTAGAGTGGTTATTTTACTTTGCCTGCACAGTTTCATTTTACCTTACAAAATCACTGGAAGAAATACTGTAAAGAAAATAGAAGCTCGTGTCTCCTCTACTGATAAATCCTTTTTTCTCCACTGACTTGGCTCTGGTCACTCAGTACTAAACAGAATCATTACTTGCCTAGTTACATTTGTCGTGTGAACAGTCACCCCAAAATGGATGCAAGTATGGAAAACGTAGTGCTGCAAGGATAGGCTTGCATTAAATTCACTCCTTTCATGGGTTTAGCCAACAAAAATAATTATTAACCTGTTAATGTTTTATTGCAAATAATGTTTGTAGCATGTGCTCCTCATATTAGGTTTTGCTTGAATTCCTTTCTTCAGCACAGTATTCCTGTTGCTGTGAGTTCTTGGGGCAGCTGTTTTGCCACAATATAGGTAAAAGTTATCCATATACAAAAAAATAATATACGTATATTCTTCAGAGCACCAGCCTTTTTGGTGGGGTTTTTTTCAGGGGGGTGGGTGGTTGGGAAGGGTAGATGGTGGGTTTTGATTTGGGTATTTTTGACACACTTCTGATCTGTTTGGCTTTAAAGAAAAACACCTGATAATTTCACATTAAAATTCCATTTTTAAGCCTCCAGGTAGGTAGAAGCTTTAAAGGATTAGCTTGCCATTTTGTTTCTTGTAGGATCCTTTTAAAGTTGTAAATCTATCTTTAAGTTGTAAATTGTTCAGATAGTTGGTAGAAGTTATTGGCAGGAGTATGTAGTGGATTCAGGTATATTTTGAAATTAATTAGGATCTGCAGGTCTCAGTGCTTGTCTCTAGTTGCTCCCTCAATTCACACTGGTCTGACAGTTGAGTTTATTGTTTTATTGGTGCATTTTATACTTATTTTCAAATATTCTGAGATAAATCTTATTCAATCTTTATTATGTGGGACATAATTTCTATACTAAAGCAAATTCAAAACAGTCTTTTATTCACTCATTCATGATTGCTTCCAAAATTAGGTGTTCATTCTTTCCACGTCATTGTTCTCATAATATGTTCAGTAGGTGAAAAACTTTCCAAACAAATTTCTGAACCCTTTCTCAAAACTGTATTCTATTGGCATTTGCTTTTTGGGGGTGTATAGAGAGCCCTTATTGAAGTATCACCTGCTTAAAAATAATTTAATGAAATGTTGATGCAACTTCAGCCATGTCACTTAGAATTAGGTGTGGCAGTTTATGGCTGACTTGCAGCAGATCAGTTTACTTTGGAAGACTTACTGCTAATTAATTATGAAGGAAAGAATATTCTGTGTTTGCCAAAAAAACCCTACTCTTCTGACTTGGGGAAGGCAGAAAAATTTGGTAACCTTCTGTCCTGGGGTGCCTAAACTAAGACACCTTCACTCTTGGGTATGGGTGGTATGCTGTGCATTTCCCCAAGAATGTGCAATTACAGCTGTATCAGGACTCCACCCTTTTGTGGACTGGAAGGTGCATTACAAATGAATTTTGTTCCTCAACCAGTTTCCAGAGACAGTATTGCAATTTTTGTTTGGAATATATCTTTTGAAGTATAAGAATCCTTCTTCAGCTAATGTTTTTTTATATACCTTCTGTTTTCTTCCATAGCTGCAGTTCAGATGAGAATAATCCCCAGGAAAGTTTTATGGAGGGTTAAGAGTGAAAACACTTTCACACCAGCTGACTCAACATTTCTTACTGAAGTTGTTTTTACTTGCACTTCTACAACTAAAAATGAAATCTAGTGGATAAAGATGTGGGCCACAAGCCACATTCTTCTCATCCCCTGATGTTTAAGTTCTGGGAGACATAACTGCTGCTGCCATGTTGATAAACTGTCCTGCAAAGGAAAAAGGAATTACATGAACTTTGTAAGACTCCTGATGGAAGCAGTCCTCTGTAGAGTGAGAAATGGAACATAAACTGTTGTGGAAGTGGGAAGATTTGTGGACTAAAATGGTGTTATTGTGCCTTGGAGCTCTTTTAAAAGATGTAGAGCAATGGCAACAACTGAAATTTTAAGGATCTTGATTACTAATATATAGGTTCATATTCCCACTTGTATCTAAAGATTGTATTTAATAAAAGGATTTCTGTGTCAGACTGATACAAAAATATCAAGCTTGTTTGTAACAATATACAGTAAACTCAAGATCCAGTTCACTTTAAAATGATCTAGAAGTTTCTGCTGGACCCTTTCCCTGAATATCTCTGCCAAATTATGGACTATCTGAAACTTTAATACCTTCCCTAGAGCTATGCACAAATAGGTAATAATTCCTCAGTTTTTCTCACCAAGAATTGAGCGCATATACAGTGCTGATATGTGCTCTAAAGATACTTAGAACAGTTCAAAGGCAAAGCAAGCTGTCTTTCCTTCTCTTGGGTCAGATTTTAATTTAAGATTGGAGTGGGATCTGCTTCTGTCAGCTAGTCTGACCTTCCTCCTGAAAGAGGCAGCCAACCTTACTTTTTCTTTACCAAACCTTTAACTATTTGAATTACAGAATACATTTAGCTAACTGGGAAACCTTTAAATTTGCAAGGCTTTGCTGCATTGTTTATTTAGGAGGAGAAATTAAGTATAGTATTTCTTTAGTGGAATATGAGGGCTATTTTGTTGAATGCAGGGAAAACTATCATGGTGTTTTCCTTTGTTTAATGTATTTCAAATCCGTCTTTCCAGTAAGTTCTCATTCATGTAGAACATTTTGTCTCTACAGGCTGCCCTTTCCTGTTGCTTTTCTTACTTTCTCTGCTTATTGCTTCACAACTGCAGGCAGTCAATTCCTTTCAAAACTAGTCTATGATCCACGATAAAGACAACCTTTTTTTTTTCTTTTTTTTTCTTTTTTTTTTTTTTTTTTTTTTTTTCCTTTTTTAAGCCTCAACAGTTGGTATATAAAGGGGATTTAATTGAAATAACTTGAAAGAAGAATGCTTAGCTCTCCCATCTGGGATAACCACACCTGAAATAGGAGGTAAACCTATTACCTAAACCTGTAGCCTTAGTTTACAACAGCAAATTTTAACATAATAATATTCAAACTTGATTAAAACCTATTGTTTTCTATTGAAAATCCACAGCTCCATGAATTATCCTAATGTTTAATTAGTCACAGTGTTAAATAAAAAAATATTTGTAATCTGAATTTTTTTAGCTTCAGTTATTTATGTCTGGATTTTATTATCTTTTCTCTCAGCAATGCCATGTGTACCCTCAAATCCATGGAATACAGTGGAGTGTATTGATTTTCTCTTGAATAAACTGTAGGATGCATTGAAATCTTGCAAAGTGGTGCACTTTCTAGTCCTTGGTCAATTTGTTCAGCTTTCTGCTGAATTCTCTTCAATTCTTCAGTTTTCTCTTGTGTGGACCTTGGACAGAAAGGAAGAACATTTTTGGGCCAGTGGATTGCTTTTATTTTCTACATTCTGCTTTAATATCAGGGTTTTTCATTGTTCTCTGAGTTGGATTATACTGTGAGTTTGTGCTTGGCTGATTCAATGGTAATTATTGCCAAGTACTTAAAACATAAGTATTTTGGTTGTTTTTTTCTTTAAGTACAGCATACTCAGGAGCACAGACAAGCTGCAATGAAAACAAGAGTGTTACCTCTGCCTATCCACAGTTTGTAATGCCAAAATTTCAGTGTTACTGAAAAATGTGTCCATTCTGAAAGAACTCTCAATAGATGTAGTGTGCCTTTTTTACAGAAAGGAAAATGAACCACACAAAAAGGAAGATTCAGTTGCATATAAGAATATCTGTTAAATAATTTGTGAGTTACATCTTCATTGTGGTTGTTTGCTATTCTGAAAATGGTTAGGAAAGACCAAATACATTTATAATAAATTTGCTGCATATTCCTATTTCAACACTTTAATTTCTGATTATGAAATGAAAACCAGGCTGATTCTGATTTAAGTAGGAATTTGAGATGCTACCAGTTAAAAATAAAACATTTTGCTCCATGTTAATCAACATCAAATGTGTAAGCCCCTTTGAGTCTTGCCATCTCCTTCCATGTTTTATTAAATATTTAAGTTGCTTTCCCACTCTCATTTTTATTCTGTATCCTTCACTATCATTAGTCTTTCCTTGTATGTTCTGTTCTGGGTAATCTTTCCTTTCTCTGTGGCACAGGTCTGTTACCTGTCATGCAGCTTCAGTAGAATTGCAGGTGGATTCTGGTGAATGTAGCAGAGGTGTCTGTGGGCAGGATCTCGTGTAGGCTGCTGTGCTGCTCTGGCTGGGGAGAGGACATTGACACAGACTGCTTAAAAATTTTCATCTCTTATTTATCAAGGGTAAATGGGCAACTGGTTTGGTGATCTGGATTTTTTTCCCTGCTATTTTTAACTGTGGTGTTGTAGATTTGGAAATTCTGCTTATTTTTCCTGTTCCTGATGGATATTTAATTATTCTTATTGCACATAAACCCTTCAAACAGAAAAGCAAAGCAAAGAGTGCAGTGGTTTGGTGTGGGAATGTCCAAAGAGCACTGATCTGTGTTGTCAGTCCAGCTGAAGGAGGATTCCTGTTTGAAGCCTGCAGCTGGATTAGCACACCACTTAAATTCCTTAGTGGTGAGCTGTGGGAGAGACTGGGACAGCATTTTCCCGTTAAACTTTGTAGTAACACCAACCCTGCTGTGGGGGGTAGACAAAGGTTTGAAGTGTGGGATTCTCGTTTTTGACTGGTTATTTTGTTATACTTTTATAATGATGAGTTCTGGAAGAAGGGTTGCAGGAGCAGTAAATAAAAATAGTGTGAAGGGGGTGAAGGGGGTGTTTTTAAGATAATATTTATAGTGCTACATCGCTAGTGACTTTAGTTATTTTATTTTGGTTTTTTGTGTGAATCCTTACATTTTAAAATGGAAAGCATTGATGGTTTATTTCATTTTGTTTTGCCTGCTACTCAGCAGTTTAGGTCTGTGTTTAAAAGTAAATTGTAAGGGAAAACAAACACTTTGTTATCTTTTTGCTTTATCAAGCTCTGTGACCTGTTAGAATCTTTATGTTCAAGCATAAGTTAAGTGGCCAAGTTGAGTCACTGTGTAGTCTGTGTTATGCTCCTGTTACATAATGTAACTCTATTTCAGTCTGAGTAGAAAATAATTTAACATACAAAGTAAATAATTTTCACTGAAGATTTCTACAAGGCATGTATGTGAGTCCTACTATTTCAGCACATTGTCATCTTCCAGGTAGAAAGGAAACCTTGTAAACTTATTTCCTAAAGTGGTAGTGTTTGTTTCTTCTGAGTTTCTAAAGAAGAGACTCAACTTGTTTGGGGGGTACATTTTCTGCTAGGAAAAGTAACAAAATCACAGATAGCAGCTTGTATCTACACAGTCTATCAGAATGTGTCTGTAAGTCTGCTGCTGATCTCAGGTACACAGATTGCTCTATAACAAACTCTTGACTGCAGTTAACAGGCATCATCAATTTCTTAAATCAGTAGGTGGATGAGAGGAAAAGGACTACTTCCCTCTTTTTTTTTTTTTTTTAAATGGAGCTTTCAGTTATTTTTCAGATTTTGCTAAAGATGGCTTTTTACATCACCTGTGCTATAAATAATAAGCATGTCACCTATTATGTTGAAGTTTCACATGACAACTGTTGCATATTGTGCTGCACTCGGTAGATGTACGTCTGCTTTTTTCTTTCTTAAGCTGTTCTCAAGTGAAGATGACTGTATTACTGTAACTATTGCATTGGGGATACACAAAAGCTCTCCATCCCTAGTCAAGAAAGACACTAATTTTTGCAGGCCCTCCATTCCCTTAGAATCCAAGACATATTACAGGTCCATGTGAGGGGTAACACCAGTTTCTAGAAACAAGATGTTTTCAAGGTCTTAAACCTGTTGTGTGATTTAAATTTAAATGCATTAAAAAAAAAAAAAAAAAAGTATAGAAATAAGGAAACTGTGGAGTAAAAAATCAATGTCAGTCATAACTTGTTTAAAATTCTACTAGTTGGACAATTAGTATCAATTTTAGGGTATACAAGTTGTTATATACAATGTGTGTACAGAACTCTATTTGTGCAGGTTTCAGCTTTCCAGAGCAGTCTGTGTTTACTGGGGTAGTTTGTCTTTAAGGACGTCTGATTTGTCATCTGCTTGCCTGAAGTTGAGTCAAATGTGGGTTTGCTAAGGGTTAAGGGGACTCAGGCTTTTCTTCTCTCCTTAGCTCTGTGTTCTGTAATCCAATTTTCATGGCATGTTTTTTGCAGAAACCCCAGCTCTGCTCTCTCCGTCTCTCTCCATCTCTGGTTTTCCTTGTTAGGATTATATTCAGCACTGGCTGCCAGCTTGTGACTTCACATCGTTGGACATTTATGGATACTTAGACCAGACAGAGAATTTCCTGTTTAAATTGAAATTGTGGCTTGCCCTGCTTTTCTGCATACTATTAAGAAAATATATAATGTTTGTTTGTTTCCCACATTAAGTACCTTCTTCCCGATGCTTTCTCACTTCCAGAGAGGTCTTTGTCAAAGTTGTGTTGAAGGAAAGAGCACAACTGTGGTTGACAGAATATGTGCTTAATAATCAGTTAACATTTCCCTTTCGTGGGGTATGTTAATTACTCCATGAATTACATAAAATGCTCAAAATTGCATTTTATGTAATAATTCATTATCATACAAAAGGAAATGGGAAGTCTATATGGAACACAACTTGGAACAAAAAATTAGAGTTCTTATGGAATTTATGTATAAAATACTGAAATAGGGAAATAATTTTTTGCCTTTAGGAATTAATGTCAGATGTTGCAAACACATTTTCTCAGATATTAGCAGTAGTTCTGGAATGTCTGGCAGGAAGAGAAAATGATGTAGGTTTGACTCCAGGACAAAACAGAGTTAATTTGGAATCAGGTATCCTATGAAGGAGCAGGGACTTTACTGAATCAATCTGAACTGTGTTAAGCCTTCAGGTATAAACTGTCTCCTAGCCCCACCCCAACAGAGATTTGTAATCCATCTACCAGTAATGATGCTTTTGGTGCTTTCAAAATCTTTTCAAAACAGTTTAGTAAGGGGACTAAACCAGAGTTCAGTCTTATTTATGACAGAATATGGTGTTTTATTTTTAATATCTTGTGACTTGGTTTCATGTGAAATGGAAGTAATGTCCAACAGTCATTTTTAAGTCTTGATGATGAAGTTGTTGTCTGAGAATATCTTATGCTCTAATGCAAATTGTTTAGTAGCAATAATTAATTGATCTGTTTATTTTGCTTTTGCAGCATCTTTGAGGATGAAAGCATGAAATTACGACAGCTGAAACTACAGAATCAGGTAAATGATAGTGCTGAAGCTGGTAAAAATAAGTATAGGAAATCAAACAGCCCACTAGAGACTTGAGAAATGGGGGTGAAGTGCTAAAATACTAAATAGGGGTGAAGTGCTAAAATGGGGGGGGTTGGTCTAATGGACTTCGAAGATTTTCATGGTTTTCATTAGTTCAAGTCAACCTTGCCATGGTTTGTAGACTTGATGTGCTTGATGAATTTATTTTTCATATGTTCTCTTGTTTCATTGGGATTGAGTCGCTAGAGAGCAGGAATAAATCAAAAGATGGGAAGACTGCAGGGAATTAGACTTTTTTTGCATCAAAGGAATAGTTTCACCTATAGTGATCTCTTTAACACTGCTGTTGAAAAGGATTCCAGCCTCTTCTGACATTTTTTTGTTTCCTACGCTGCAAATATTTACAGAGAAGCATGGGTCAATTATTAGGCTATAGGTCTCAGTTTTTGAAGTGCTGTTTGCTGGATGCTTACATTACCATATTCTTCAAAGCAATGAAGTATCTATCCTTAATATTCTTTCTCTGTGAAATTTCAAATGCTTATGAAGGAAAATCTGAGACTCAGGATTCTCTAACTGGCCATTTCACATGGACCACAGATCACTGTTTTGCATTAAACTCATCTTGTTTAAATTAAAGTATGGTTTTTAGGAAGGTGTTTTCTCAGCTGAGGATCTTTAAGTCCAGACACAACAGTCTTCAGGGAACTGTTGCAGTGGGTAATAATCGTCTTTATCAGAACCTGGTCATTATTTGTAGTCGGAGTTTGCTAGGCTTTGACTTCAGGCAGTGAATTTATTACCAGCTTTAGCTGGATCTATAAAGGCATTTATCTAAAACACTTCAGAGTCAAGAGGTAAAATGTATCTTTGGTCATATTTGTGGAAGCTACGATAGTCCTTTATCTTCTAGATATCCTTTATCTCCTCTATCTCTAGACTATCAAGTGACATTTGTTTAAAAACAAACAAAACATTTATTTAAAAATAGAATTAATTCAAATAATCTATAAAAGAGCATTTAGTGTCAAATGCCATTTGGTAAGGAGTTCCAAAGCTATGGATGGTGTGACTGCTTGATGATGAACCTCAGGGTCTGTTTTACAACTGGTCTTGGGGCATAAGCTGGTAACAATCACTGTCTCCTAATGCTGGGTACTGTGCTCAGTGTTTGCTTAGCATCAGGCCTTGCCCTGGGGATGCATGGCTATTCCTCCAAAATAAAGCTGCTGGACTGGGTGGAATTCCCTCAGAGCAACTGTCAGTTGCATCATGAAGAGGTCAGTTTAAATAATTAGTTTTCTTTTGCAAATTTGTTTCCATCTTCCTTGGATTTGGTTGAGATTGTAATCATCTCCAAAAGAAACAGCTAGACAATTTTAGTAAATATATTTTAATACCCTGCCCTTTGCAAATGAAATTAGTTGAGAAGTGCTAACTATCTCTGATTTAGGATTTTAGAATTAGGTTTGAATATTAAAGTCTACTTTTACATGAGTAGTACTGTGCCTTCTGAAGAAACAAAGGTCAATAGGAGATCACTGCCAAATATGATGGACTCGCTGCTGATTTTAGTTGATGCCTTGCTTGATAAATTTGTCATAAACAATTACAGGAATTGGAATTTAAAAATGAAAAAGGTTTTAATCCAGCAGGATTATATATAGAATCTCTGTCATACAGAGAATCTGGAATAAGCCATAGCAGAGACATGCCTGTCCATCCATCTTTATGATGGGTTTGGAAACCCTGTAATTGCAGTAAAATATTATTTATAATAGTGCATGACATCAAGTTCCATCTGTGGGCCAGCTCTGCCTGCAGGATGCTTTTTTCTCCTGGACTACTGCCTTTTCCTTGAGGCAAGAGCTTGTGGTTGCTCAGGCAGTGCTTATTTCCTCATTAGTAGAGTATTTTTAAGTCTTCTGAGGTATCTGCAGCTCCAAGTGCAGTGCTGCCATCTCCCTGTGCAGGGGGAGCACGAAGCCTGGCATGTTTCTGAATTCTGAATTTCTGGTGTGGTGCATTACTCTTGACCGTGGAGTTTCACTGATGCCATTGTCACTGCTGTCCCAGCATGAGCTAAGGGGCAGCTGGAAGAGGAGAGAATGTTCCCTAGCTAGGATTCATCCTGCATGGCCTGTTAGGGTTAGAAGTGTACCAACGAATGAGTAGCACAGGATTGCACCTTCACGACTGGAGTGCTTGGAATATTCCTCAGTATATCAGCTTCCTGCCATCACAGTTGAAGAAAGAGAATACTAAACTAGTTGTCTTAATAGTACACTAGATATTCTCATGTGACTTCTTGAAAGCTCATTTGAATAGGAGTTGGTGGTTTGTGATCCTCAGTTGTCTGTCCTATATTCTGATGTTACGGTTTTCTAAGGTTTTTTCTGGAAGTATGTAATGCATGGAGTGCACAAAATCCCAAAGAAATCATAATAATTAGTATGTGTTATTTATTTAATGGGTGCCCTGTTCATGAACTATTTGCATTCTATGTAGTAATAGTATATGAATTTTTACTGTAACACAGAGCTGGAGGAAAAGGCTAGTTAGTTGACAAAATGAAACAAAATACCCATTTCCTTTTTCTACTTCCTTAGTGGAATACTGTCGGGAATACATGGTACTGAAGGGTAGGCTGCTCTGCCACCGTATGGAGAGAAAATGAACTACTGTTTGCTGTCCTGATAGTGGACTTGCGCATGTTTTTTCCATCTCAGTATGCAAAGTAGTAAAGAGAAGCCTTTAAAAAACTAAGTTACTATCAAGTTTGGTCACTTCGATTATCCTGTAGTTCTTGCAAGAAAGGAAGTTCAGTCACATCTACCAGCAGTAAACTGTATTTTAATATAAGCTGATCTGATTGGATTGGTGAGTCCTAGAAACTCTTTGATGTAACACAGTGTATAAGAATAACAATTAAAATTTAGACTGATGGGCAGTGAAATGTTTAAAAAAGCTTATCTAATAGAATAATCTACTAAATAACTCTTGAAATTAATATATCCTGTGTTCATCCCAAATTCAATTTTGCATTCTAACAGTAGCTGTATATTTTCTTGCTGCCTTTAGGTTTTGTCTGTTTTGCTGTTTGTTTTGTTTTTGTTTTTCTTGCCTATTTGTCAGGTAGTGAAGTCTTGACAACAATTTTTCTCAAATCCTTATTCTCAGTGTAATGTTTTGATTCTTGTTTTTTTTCTTTCCTTCAGCGAACTATAAACTATAATTACATTTTTTTACTTTTCCTCAGCTTTAATTTTAAAAAGGAACGAACAATACAAACCAATGTAAATTCTTCTGAAAGGTCTGACTACCTTCTGAGAAAGCAGATCTGCAATTGGCAGTTTCTAAGAATTTGATTTTACTGCTTAGGTTTCTTTTCTTATTCTAGACCAATGTGATATTCTCTTTGGAATTCTGTGTAATTTTTGCTCTGCAGGATAATCCTCGCAAATAATTCTGCAGTAGCAAACACTACCTGTATTGCAGTCCAGTCTTCAAAGGGTAATTCTGAGTTTAAATTAAAAGAGTAATTTTGTTTCAAGGTGTTTTTGTTTGTTGTATTTGAGGTTTTGTATGTTTGGTTTGGTTTGGAGTTTGGGTGGTTGTGTTTTTGGTTTTTTGGTTTTTGGGTTTGTTTTTTTTCTGTTTGATAAGTAAAAAAGTGAAAAAGCCAGACAGAATAAAGAATCAAGGGCTGAGTTGTGTTGAAATTCCTCAGGGAGAGGTTGCCTGAGAAACTAATCTCACTTGAGATAAAAAGACTAATAGGAGAAGAAAAAAACAACAAGAGAAAAAGAATAACAGGAGAGGAAATGGCTCCAAAAATGTCTGTGTCTCAAGTGGATTGAATTGTTGGTACTGATAAATTGTTTATCTGGTGGATGCATCGAGACTGAAAATAATTTGATGGAGAAATGGTTTCTGTCATCAAAAACAATTTTCAGGGGTGTTCAGATACCTAAGAAACAGCCATGGACAAACTGCACCTGCTGTAAGGAGCTTGCACATTGTTTGCATAATGGTGCTTAATATTAGAATATGATTGTTCCTTCTTCATGCATCACCTTTGTTTTTAAGAACTGAGGATGTCTGTCTGTAAAATGGCACCATGTCCCTTTTTGCCTTGATTTAAGTCTGGAAGTTGTTTCCCTTCTCGTTGAGAAGGAAATATTAAGTATTGAAAGTATATGAATCTTGGAGAAATAATGTTTTAGTTTTTAGCATTTGGACTTACCAGTCTTTCCTTTCAGTCCTGAATTATAAGGAAAAATTTTGCAAGGTAGATCAAATTTCCTTTTAGTGGATCATGCCTATTTGAATTATTGTTATTTATTTATTTGTCTCCGCAGTTTAAGTCTTATCTCTCAGCACTGGTTTCTGGGAACTATTTGCTTTAAGTTCTCCCTATAAGGTGATAGTTTTTGAGATAAAAACCTTTTCCTTTGCAAGTCCTGACTCTTTCATACTGGGTTATGGATGACTGCTGAATTTGTCTATTTGTGTTAAGGATTGCTGCAGTTGAGACTGGGTGAAAGGATTTAACCAGTAGTCTCAAGACAGGTCAGAAAATAAGCAGGTGCCCATGTCAACCTCTCATGGAGAATCAAAATCATTATTTCACTCCAAAACCACAGTAATATCTGTGTAGGATTTTTGTAAGAGCTTGCAAGAGTATTTCAGGTTTATTTGAGATTCTGATCAGGGACATGTCATTGCCAGTGGCTGAGGAGCGGATTCTGCCTCTCTAGATGTGGTTACTCATCTCTGTTTTCTGCTTTTCTTTATTCCACAGAGAGCCCTTCTAGAGAAGAAGCAGAGGAAGAAACGTCTCGATCCGTTGATGGTACAGCCAAATCCCGAGGCCAAGCTGCGCAGGTCAAAGCCCAAAGGGAGCGAGGAACAGACTCCTTTAGTAGAAACTCCTACCCCTGTCCACAGTGATGTTGTTTTACATGGTAAATAATCAACCTGATTGCAACAGGGTTCTCCAAAATCCCAGTGCATGCATTATGTCACAATGGGTGCTTACATTGCTGTGGTAGGGGTCAAGTGATAAGATTGATTACATACTTTTCTATAAACAAAAGTTGAATTATAGTACAGTATGGTTGAGCAATACTAAGCTGTGAAAGCAAACAAAAACCTCACCTGGATTTTTGTGACAACTGTGAATCTTCATGTGCCCTTGAGTAATCTCTTCCTTGGGTTAGGCTGGAAGAGCTGTAGAAATGGGCTGGCAACTTCTATAATGGTGGGGACATACAAATCCAAAGTAAAAAAAAATCTTCTAATGATAAAGAAAATAAATCCATAGTGACTGCTTGTATGGTGTTTCCTTATGATGTCATGGCATTCTTCATCTCAAGGTTGAGTATGACTGAATGATAAAGCAGAGAAAGCAAACAAAAAGTGTTGTGAATGTTGTTAGGCTCTTGATGGTTTTTACCTCATCTGTTGTTTTCTGTGGGCTTCATTGACACAACTGAAACATGACAGGTTACAGTGGTCCACAAAGTCACAAGCACAAAGTGCTGTCAGGGCCAAAGGCAATAACTTGATGACCTCAAAACATGGCAGTAAAATAGTGACCATTATTTTAGGATTGAAAAGAAATGCAGTAGTGAGAGCTTTAAGACTCCCATGCCGCAAGGAGATAAAAAGAGCAGCAATGAAATCCTTACATTCTAGCAACAGGGAGTTTTTTATGAGAGCCAGGATCAGCCAGGATCCCATCAGCCTATCAAGAAAATAATGTGAAACATTCTAAGGCTTTGATATTTGTGTTATTGCAGGGTGTTATAATACAAGCATTGTGTTAATAACAGATTAAAATGAACAGTAGAATTTTAAAGCTCCAGACAAGGGGTGTTACCTGGTTTGAAGATCACAGTTGGAACTGTACTATCCCTTCTCTCTTGAATATTTTTCTTGTTCTCCAGATGCCTTTCAGGATCATAGGATGGGAAGGAAAGTGGTGGTGTTTATGGTAGCATTTATGTGTTTAAAATCAGGTGTAAGAAAGCTTCTCTTAAAAGACACTCTTAAGTCAAGAAGAGAATGAGAGATAAGAAAGGTATAACTTTTAAGGTAAGAGTCGAGTAAGACTCAAATGAAAACTTAACTGCTCATTCACTACCTTTCATAGTTCTGAGGCTTCCTCAGTGCAAACAAGTCCTGTTAAGAAGTGATAACATCAGTAAGCATGTCAGAAATACAATGCCTAGATAAAGCAGTAAAGTTTTAAGAAGGAATACAGTGGGAAAACAAGAAATCCAAAGATGTAACTACACCTGCATATCGTATGCTACCTATTAGGTGTTATGCCAGACCCTGACATCAAGATGCCTCCACCAATTGAGAAGTGTGGTGCACAGCTGTGTTGTATGGTTTAAACATGGAAATTTCATTCTAACAAAAAGATAGAGGGTTTTTTTTTCTGTCTATGACTGTAGATACTTTTATCAAATTGATTTCTGGTGTTCACTGTAGGGTACTCACTGGCACAGGAGCAAACAATGTGAAGGAAAAGAAAATAAGAGAGATGTCTGTAATTAAATTGAAAACTATCAATGTTCATGACAAATACAACTTGTTTTAATTGCTTAAGTCCTTGTAAAAAGCTAGATAAAATCACTATATTTAAATAGGGATAAATGGATAACTGATATGTTTAAAGTACCAGGCAGTCTGTACCAGAGTCAGGCCTGACTCCTCCCGAGCAGTCTGAAAAAAATTGAACAAGTATATTTCAGTACTTTAAACAGAGATGCTAGAGGAAGGGAAGATGCATCCTGGGATGCATCTTTGGCCATAAAAATTAGACTTTGGAATTCTGTTTCATTTTGACCTGCAGGCATTGATGGACCAGCTGCTTTCCTGAAATCAGAAGTGCAGGATTTGGGAACCAAGCTCCAAACTCTGTCTGTTGGATCTACCAAACCAGAAGACAATGCAGATAAGGAAAATGATGGAGAGGCTGTAACAGATACAGCAAGCAAGCCAGATCTGCAAGAAATATTACAGAAACGAGGTAAGAGTTAATAATGGGTAAATGTCTTTTTTGGGACTCTTTTACTTTTATAACTTTATTTCAGTAGCATTAAAAAATAAGGACTCATTAAACAAATGTCTGTAGGATATCACTTTTAAAAGATTCTACAGCATGTGGAAGTGCAGTGCTGCAGTTCCCTTTCCTGATATTATTTGAACGTACCAGTTATATTTTAAGGGTTTCTCAATGTACTGTATAATTTCTGGTCTTTCCAAGGAAATTGCTGACAAAATGCTATACCACACTTGGCTAAAGTTTGGGGTGTTTTTATTTCAGATATGTTATATCTTGATAAGATGCTTGAATACTTTTACAACAGCAGGACCATTCATTAAATGCCATGATTTAACTCTTTAGGAGACTAACAGGAAAGGTGTTTTTTTTCTGAGTCAGAGTCTGTCACAGTCAGCGGTTTTTGAATTATATATTTAATAGTTATATCCCATTGAGTAATTCCCTAGTGGAGTGTCAAGCTCTGTCTGCCAAGTATCTGAAGCTGCTACCAGTACTACAGGAAACCTTTTTTTTGTTGCATGCAGCCTAAGCACTTTGCAGCAAAATAATGGCTAGTGTTTAATTTAGTATACAACTTGTTTTTATTCTGCAGAGTTTGTCTCCTAGAATGTTTCCAGTACACTGCATGTATTGAGGTATCACATTCAGAGGTATTCTCATCTAGTTGTCAGATGGCACAGCTGCTTACCTATGGATAGCAACATTACACAAGAGTTAGAAAAGGAAAGATGAGAGAATATCCAGTAACTTCAGGGGAAATTAGTGGAGGTGGAATATAAACAGTGAATTTTGAAATTGGCTGGAGTACCAGGGTCAACGCCTTTCCTCTTCCCAAACGTCCTTTGGGAAGTTTACTGACAGGTTTTTAAGACTGGATTTTTCTGTTTTATCTGAGACTTCCAGCAGTGCCCTTCTCTGCAGTGCCATGTCAGAGCATTGTTATAATACATGTTCTCAGAAAATAATTCAGTTAAACAGGCTGTGTTCATTGTGTGTAATGCTTTAGATACATTTTCTTTCTACAGTCAAATAAAAGTAAATAATCAAAAGACTCAATCAAACAAAATCTCAGATGCACAGAATCAATTTGGTTGGAAAAGACCTTTGAGGTGATTGAGTCCAACCTGTGACATAACACCACCTTGTCACCTAGACAATGGCACTTAGTGCCACATACTGTCTTTCCTTAAGCACCTCCAGGGACAGTGATTCCACCACCTCCCTGGGCAGCTCTTTCCAACTCTCAGTCAACCTTTTTGTGAAGAACTTCTTCCTAATGATCAGTTGATGATACAGTTCTAAGTGGAAGGACACAACAAATAGTAACGTGTACAGAACCTCTTTATAAATGTCTTTATGCAGAGTTATTTTAGTTATATACCCGCAGTCATTTCTACATGACTGTCCTTAGGTTAAGATTAAATAAGTCCTGAAACTTCAGTCTGTGCTTCAGTTTTAGAAATCAAGTAATTATTAGTATTTATGTACCTGAGTTTTTGGTACTGATGGAAGAACAGGAGGGTCTCTTACTGAAAAACTGACATACTCTGTTTCAGTGTGTGTAAGACTGAGGGAAAGTGGTAAAGGATTGAACTGTACAGAGCCCAATTTATGGGATAGGTGTCAGCATATCAATCTGGATTTCCTTTTATTATTGTTGTTCTTAAGACATGGAGAACTTTTTTGCATGAAAATATGCAAAATTAATTCAATGGCAACATAAACTAAGCAATATGTTATGTCATGGAATATCAAGTAAAATCCATATTAATAAAGGCCTGACAGCTGCTTAATAATCTGCACAAGTGACTGCTGCAAAATATCAGTAGGAATTTGAATTACAAGGCTCAGGAAGAGATATAACACATGAAGAAAATCAGTTGAAACAGAAATTAAGAATCATCAGTTGAAAAAACAGAAATTAAGAGTGTGAATAAATACTCAAGAGCCATATATTAATTAGTAATGCCATAAGCTCATGACACCTTCTTTCAGAGATTACATGCTTAATCCTATATTCTGACAGGAATTTCAGGCAGTTTGAATTTTGATGAGGAGGACACAGAAGAGGAAGAAGCTAGTAAGAGAGCAGTATCTCATTCACCATACCCTGAATCTGAGAGGCCTAGTTCTGCATCCAGCGAGAAGTCTTTTGCAGTAAGTGTCTTGAAATCAATTTCTGATAAACACTGGGCACGTGCCTGATTTTAGTTCTAACCCCCGGGGCACTGGGTTAAAATACAGTAGCTGCAAGTAAGGTAGCCAGCAATATTATTCCCTGAAAGCAGAGAAGGGTCAAGATTGTTGGGTTATCTGACTGAAGGAACATGGAGTTAAGCATGAAGACTTAGTTATGATCAAAGGAACAATTGTGGGTGGAGGATCCCAGGGAGCCTAATCAGTGAATATGGGAACACAGTGAGTCAGCACTATTACCCTTCAAGGAGACAGACTGGGCCATTGTCTCTGCAAAATTCACCAAAATGACTCAGAGAAGCTCTGAAATGCCATGCAAACATAGGAGGGATTTCTTACTGAAGGTTTATAGCATTTATTCAAAGGGATTCAAAGGGAATCAGAATTTTGGAATGGAACAGAGAATGTTGGGATTGGACAAACCTCATATGGGATGTTTGGGGAAAGGAACTTTAGAGGGAAAAGAAGGGTTTCAAGGTGGATCAAGGAGTAATAAGCATGGGAAGACAAGGATTAAAGGGGGTAAAAGTCATCAGATATGTGTAAACAACTGCAAAACAGTATGATTGTCTGTCCAAGCCTTGTGCCTTGGTTACTTCAACATGTCCCACTCTTTCTGAAACTTGACTTCTGTATCTTGTGTGAATGTGTTTGTGTGTGTGTATGTGATATACACACATGCATACATTCATACGTTGACAAATTGTGCTAGACTAGCCAGTGAATTGGAAGAGACCAGCATCAGGAAGACACAGGGTCTGAGCTAGCTCAGACCAGATAAAGACCATGAGGTTTGAGCATGGATGCTGGACACCCTTCAAAGTCCATGCTTTGGGAGACCCACCTGAGTGTATTTGTGAGGTGACTGTGTGTAGGTTGCCCTGCACTAGCAGGGGAGTAGTGCAAGAGGTCTGAGTGTCAGCTTCTTGGGAGACTGGGCTGTGGGTGCAAAGTGCTGGAGATACAGGGTGGTGGGTGCTGGAGGTGGGGAAGCGGTGAGACCCTCCAGAGAATTTCAAACTATGTATGTGTCTGTGCTGTTGATTCAGGTTTCCTACTGGCTGTAGCTGGGAATGGGGATAAATCTGCAACTTCATCTTGAAGGCCCAGTCAAAGAGGAATCTGTTGGGTGCTACAATTCACAGGATTCAGCTTTCTCTAAGAAAAAATTCCTTTAATGACCTGTACCAGATTGCCATTAGAATTCCAATTCCTTTGATTGCCCTATGCATCCTGACTATACACATTGTTCTAAGGCTCTTCCAGCATTTAGTTGATATGGTTCCACCAGCAGCTTACTCCACTTCTGCTACTGTTCTGAACCAACATAATCTCAGCACTCATTTCAGTCACAAAATCCCAGCCTGTCTTACTGCAGCATCCATCAGTCCTGCTTTATCATACTGTTTTATTTTCCAGTGTTTGAAGTTCTAAAAGCAAAGAGGTTCTTTGCTTAGAATATTTACAGCATCTCATCTTATTTCCCCCTTTCTAGTAAATCACTCATGTCTGCTTAATGGGTACTTTTTCTCTTTTCCCTTTGGAGACCTAGTCTTTCCTCAGAGTAAAACCTTCAGTTGCTGTCTTCTGAGGAAACACAGGTGGTACCTTGTTTAACCTTCCTTTCCCCAGTATCTTCTGGAGACATGATATCTTACATTTCAACAAAACACTGTTTTCTTGTGGAATACCAAAGTCTCTGATCTGATGTTAATTTGCTAATGTGATGCTTCTTCCCATAGGAAACAGGTGCTTCCTGTAGTCCATCCCCTCAGGCAGATGGACAGCTGGGAGAAGTAGAGAACTTGGAGGATTTTGCATTGCGCCCGGCACCCCGTGGAATTAGTGTCAAGTGTCGAATCACTAGAGATAAAAAGGGAATGGACCGGGGCCTCTTCCCTACTTACTACATGCATCTGGAAAGGGATGACAACAAAAAGGTATTGGAAGCAGCACACATTATCTTGGCTATTATACTCCTACCACAGAATATTTTTGGAGCAAGGGGGAGAGCTTTTGGTAAGAAACCAGTAGCTGAGGAGAGCCATCATGCAGATGAGGACAGCTTATATTTGGCCAAGGTACTAAGGAGGGAATTGGCATGTAATTACCATTGTATTGTGGTTTAAAAGCCATAATACAGTGAGAGATTAAATTGCAAAAGTATAAAAATGTTAAATGTTAAAAAAGAGCAGGAAGACCGAGTTTGTCCAGAAGAAAAGGAGGGAAGAAGAGAAATGACAGTTGCATTAAATCTAGACTGCCAAGTGAGGAGCTCATGGGGGGACAGGATTTCAGGCTGGGCACTTTGGAAGAGAACAAAATTATGGAGACAGTAATATTAGCACAGAACAAAAGGGGAATTCATATGGGAAATGGAGAGATAACAGTTTGGATAGCAATGCCTCTGCATTCTTACAAAGCGCCAGTCTTGATCAAAGTTTTGTTTTGCCAGACATTCCTTCTTGCGGGAAGAAAAAGAAAGAAGAGCAAAACATCCAATTACCTCATATCAGTTGACCCAACTGATTTATCTCGGAAAGGGGAAAGTTTCATTGGAAAACTCAGGTGAGAACCACAGATGAAAACTATAGACAGTTGAGAGAGGATTTTAATTTTGAGTTGTGGTTATGACTGGCAATCTGGTATAAATTCAAAGATAATGAACTCACATTGCTCTGCTCAATGTAATCTGTATTCACTTGGGTTGGCAGCCTTCTTCAGCATTGCTATTCACTGTGGCAACTCAGAGAAGAAATTGTCTAAATGCTTTTCTGGGATAGCTTATAGGCTCACATGGGTATATCATGGAAGCTCCTCACTGAACTGGCAGTAGGAAGATTCAGATGGCAAGAGATGTGTGTTTTTGCTGTGCTGTACAAATACTTTCAGAAGATGACAAAACTTTCTACTGATGTCTCTGTGTTTTTTCATGACCTGACATTAGGTCAAACCTCATGGGAACCAAATTTACAGTCTATGACCATGGTGTTAACCCAGTCAAGGCACAAAGTCTAGTGGAAAAGGCTCATACAAGACAGGAGCTCGCAGCTATTTGTTATGTAAGTACTGCCTCTCCCTTTTTGCCCCTTTCTTTGTGCCTGGTTACCGAGGAAACACAGCTTGCAAAATCGTGCTGCAGCCAGCCTCCTTCACTTAACTTGGGAACCAAATGACCAATTTCAACCAGATACAACAAGAGGCAGAGGCCTCACAGATAAATTCTTACAAGTTTAATGAAATAAAGAGAAAAAAATAAATCAATGTCAAGAGTGGGAGAAACACCTGAACTAACATCCTTATGACCTTCTTATCTGGCTTATTCAGTGTGTGGCCATTGATCACATGCTTTACATGGAGCCAGCCACAGCATGAATTGCCTCTGGCCCAGCTGGCATCTGGTAGACTCTGAGAAGGAACTGGGAATACCCTGTGAAGCAGAATTAGTTTCTGCAAAACCAGAGGCATTTTGAGGGATAGGAGGGAGCTAGTATTATTTCAGTAGCAGCTTGTTGGTGGTAAGGATGTGTTTCCAGGGTAAATTGTGATTCACTAGCTCTGAAGAGATATTCTTCTGCTCTTGTGAGTCCCCTCAGTATAGGATTCAGAGTAAGGAGGCACTTTTGGGCACTACAGAATTATATGAGAGTTCTCATGTCACATTGTTTTGTATTCCAGCTGTACAGTTTGAGTAAAATTTGAGGTTCTCTACAAAACAATCACTGTCAAGTGGAAGAAATTTTATTTTTCTTAGCTTAAAGATGCATTAGCCTACTGGAGCAGCATCTTGGTTTTTTTGCTTTTGCTCTTGATCTTAATGGCACTTGGGAAAAAATTGATGTGATAATTCCAGTACTCGCTTGTTTACAGAAGTATCACTAGATATTTTCTTTGTATACAGTATTCTTCAGTTTCCTATGTAGCTGGGCACAGCAAGGTGTTAGAATGAGCACAGACAGTTAATATAAAGTCAGCTTTTCAGAATTCTGAACTTTTATCTACAATACGTCCTGGTATTTTTGAAACCATTTATTTAACAGTATCAGCCAAAATCCAAAGGTCCATTTACAGTGTTCTGTAACAATGTCAGTGATAACCTTTAAAATTCTCAAAGACCAATTAAAAGCCAGAATCTTTTACAAGTGCTGAATTGATTGACAGAAGTTAAACAGCTGCTCCTAACACATTAACGCATTTTGCAGACACAGACAAAGGTCTTTGGAGCTGCAACCTCTATTATTTCACTTCAAAAAATCTAAGGGCATGCTACTTCCTTTGCTTTTTCTACTCAATCCACTGGGAACAGTCTCCTTCAGTACTCTGGAAAAATCTGCTTAAGTTTGAAGCTTGGGTAGTTGCTGAACATTTCTCTTCCTCGGTCTGTTCTTAAACATTTATAAAACAGTGTGATTTGAGAGAAAATTGCATGTTCTTAAACACCAATAACAGCACCTGAAGAAAATGTCACTCATTGTTCAGAAACATTTTAGACTAACTGGTGATATACAGAAAACATAGAGTCGGGTCAAAGACATATTGTGCCTTTTATCATACTCAAGGCTTGCTCACTAGCAAGATTTCAACACAGTACTGCCTCAGGCACAAAAAACTTATGCCTGGAAATTGCATTTGTGTAATTTTGTTGTAAATGTTTCTGTAGGCTAAGAAATTCACTCTAAATTAGTTAATACCATGCATATCTCCAAATTAGTTAATACCATGCATATGTCCTTACACTGTTCTCTAAATGAGAAAGGGAGAGAAAGCAGTCCTCAGTGATTAAACACAATTGCAGTTAGATAACTGCTGCTAGAGCTGTAGCCAGCAAAATTCTAAAAACCACTACAAGTGTTGATACAAGTTCAGTTTTGCTGTCTTTCCTTCTCTGAGGTGAAGTATCTCATTTACTGAAAATAATGGCTTTCCTTGTCTTTCAGGAAACTAATATCTTAGGATTTAAGGGTCCCAGAAAAATGTCTGTGATCATTCCAGGAATGAACATGAATCATAAGCGAATTCCAATCCGTCCACGAAATGTGAGTTATGAAGTTTGCTCATGTTTCAGATTGAAGGAAGAGGTTAAAACTTCCCTGTAGAGGTCTGGCCAGTTACTGACAATCAGGATTTTTAGGAGCCTGGGCTTTTTTTTAGCAAGTCTCCTGGAGAGTAAATATAATGTTGCCTAAATGTGTTGATGAATTTGTTCTTGCTTTCTACCTAATCTGTAGCTTTCTGCATAGTGTTTATATCCTTATGGGTCCTTTGTTCAGCCTAAATGTGATTGACTTGTCTCTACGTTGTTGCTGTTGCACCTACAAGCCACCCTCATGGTGGGACCCTGTTGTGCAGGGGGCTGGATGAACGCAGGGCACACTTGTTTCTCCCTGGAGCTCGTATTCTTAGCCAGAATGTGGATTGCAACAGATAGGCAAGAGACAGACAAGGTACTGCTGGTGCAATAGCAAGGGAATAAATATGTTTTTGGTCAGAATGCTGTTAGCCTTTCTGTAGGAGTAGCAGAAAAGGAGGATTCTTGAAGGAGGAGGGATGAGGAGAAGGACAGAGTTTTGTAGTGAGTATTTAGGGAGGATTTCTCATAGATATGAGAGGCATTAAAGCTAAAAGCTTACAGAACAGTATGTGAAGGTGTGTGATAAAAATTGTTAGGTTCCCTTAATGTGGGTTTTATGTTTGGTGACAGAAGACCAAAAGACAGAAAGAAGAGGTACCAACTGAAAAGTGTGGTCAATGTTTTAAGCTAGAAAATGGTATTTGCAGCCATCTTGTGAGTAGATATGAGTAGGACAAAAACGTATTTCCTGAGGTCAGAGAAAAAAATCATCAGTAATGGAAACTGAGAGTCATGATAGCCCAGAAAAGAGATTTAATTCTTGTGAATGGTCAGAAAAATTATGTCTGGAAGTGGTCATTTATTCACTGTCTTCCAATTGGTTTTGCCATCTCTCCCATTAGTACAGTAACAGTTCCATGGCCCTGCCTTTATTTTTCTCCCCTAAATCTAAAGGCACTTAGTTGGTGCCAGTTCTCAGGAGTTTGTTTTGCATCTTTAAAAAATAAATAAAGATAAAATTAAAAAGTAATTAAACTGAACAGAAGTTTTATTTAGGTTATCCTCAAAAATCCACTATGGTATATTTTTATAGTACTGAAGCACATGTTATAGCCGTATCAGTCAGACCTCCACAACAGGTTGTTTTCTGAGCATTTTTTCTTGTTAGTACCTTAAGCTTGGACTCTTTTTCTTCAGAGTTTTAGCATGTATAGTTTGGATTTTATTTGTTGTAGAACTCTTAAAATTAAATCATATGTCATGTTTCACTACAGCCTGCATCTCCTTGTAATTCATTGTTTGTCAGATTTAATGTGCTGTTTTACTTCCTCTTTGTATCTTTTTATTTTATTTCTCTGGTTTGCATACTGTGCATCACTCATTAGACCCAACAGAATGACATTTAACCTCTCATTTTACTGCAGCCTTTGGACCTTCTACTGAAGCACCTCAGAGCCTGCACTGTGCAGTTAATTGTAGATTATTTTTTTTTTTCAAGAATTTATTTTTTTAGAATGTTAGAAATGGAAACTGGATGCAACAGGATCAGAGAAAGATGATGAGAGAAGAGATTCATGCCAGCAGGATGGCAATTATCTGTGGACTCTGAATTGCTCCCTTTCCTGTACACACACACACACTTCCTTCCCTATCCCTCTTTTTACTTTATTGAGTGAAAAGGAATGCTTGGACTGGAAAGCTATGAAAGTATGTTCCTGGTACTTGCAGAAAGTATTCAGTAGGGTTGAATTTAAGTGATGTCCTTGTGTTTCATTAAACAGGGAATGAAGTGACAGAGTGCACGCACAAGAGAGGTGGTACTCAGAGGCAGAGCCATTCCAAATCTGATAAATATATTTCCTTTTTTCTGAACAGGAGCATGAGGGTCTGCTGTCAAAATGGCAAAACAAAAATTTAGAGAACCTCATTGAGTTGCACAACAAGGCTCCAGTCTGGAATGATGATACTCAGTCCTATGTTTTGAACTTCCATGGGAGGGTCACTCAGGCCTCAGTGAAGAACTTCCAGATTGTCCATGACAATGACCGTAAGAGTGTGGTGGAGAATGTGTGGGACTTATTTAAACAGGGAGAACCTAATTTATTTCATGAGGCTTGGGAACAATAGGACACCCTTTCTAGAGGAAGGAAACTGGGTAAAGGAAGCTAGCTCAGAATTACTGGGGACTTCTGAGCTCTCAGGAAAATTATATAAGGCCTCCTTTTTTCTGGGGTGGGTGCAGACTCTGCTGTCCATAACTGCAGCAAAAGAGAAGGCAAATTAAAGCTTCCTGAAATGAAAGAAAATGTTTAATACAGCACCTTCAGGCTAGCAAAAGAATGGTTTGAGCTTTGGTTCTGAGAAGAAAAATAATCTCTAGAATATCACAGTCACTGTAGAGGACAGATTTCAAGGTCACTCTAGTGGGAAAGGATGGATACACCAACCACATATATTTGGGACTGGCAGATGTGGGGAGGGGTTTGTGGTTGGGTTTTGTTTGGCTTTAGTTTTGGTTATTGTTGGCTTATTTATTTCTTTTGCTTCACTGTGAAATTGTTCATCTCTGAACATCTTTTCTCCCCAGCTGACTACATCGTGATGCAGTTTGGTCGTGTAGCAGAAGATGTGTTCACTCTGGACTATAATTACCCTCTCTGTGCTCTTCAGGCCTTTGCTATTGGACTCTCCAGCTTTGATAGTAAATTGGTCTGTGAATGAGGGGCTACAGACATGAAACATGGAACTCACTCCCACCCCTACATCTCCTAAGAGTTCTAGGTGTAGCAATGAAGAGTATATTGGGAGGGAAATGGAGGACAGACTTCTGCAGGCTTATTAGAAAAACAATTCCAGCCTTCAGAGCATTGTGGGAGTTGACAGCAGAGCAATCCCTGTATGCATTGCAGAAGAACAAGAAATCTAGGTGATGTCTCTGTTGTTGGTGTTGATTCTGCTTTTAGAATCCTTGTTTACAGATGCTGCATGAGAGTGGGCTAAGCCCACTTATTGGAACTCCTTGCAGCTAGGATTAGAAAAATAATGGCTAAATGTTCATTTACCTTGAAGCTGCCACAAGGCCTGGAACTCCTGCTACTCAAGAGTTCCTAATGAGATGAATTCAGGAAAAAAAACAGCTGGAATAAGACATTGGCTCTAATATAACACTTTTACTCTGTGGAATGATTGTCTGCTAAGACTGATACTCCATTTCCCTTTCAGTATTCTAATTTCTCTCTATCCCTTGACAGTCTTTTTACCAAATGAAGAACAATCAAATCTCAAACATTCCCTTTTCAGTGGGTGACATTATATTCATTGCTACTCATGTTACTTGTGAACCATGTGAAAAATTAGACTGAATAGATGGCAGAATCTGGCTGAATTGGCAGAAGATAGTATTGTAACAATATACAGTTCTGAAAACTTCTGAATACTTAACTGTATTGTTACAAATATATACTTCTGAAAAGCAGTGTTCTGATTGAGTGAATCTAGATTGTAAACTGATGAGAAATATTTTTAAATTTTGCCATTGTTCATGAAATTTGCTACATTTTTAGGTATAAGTTTGTGACAAATTTTAATTTTTAATGTGAGATTATCTCAAGGCATGACATATTAAAGTAGATTTTGTATAAATAATTTTAATCTGACTACAAGAAGAAGTTACCTCAAAAAGGTATTTTCAAAGGCACCAATAAGTTTAATTGTACCACAAGGCTTTGCAATGTGTCCTTCCAATGTTCCATTTTTAATACTGGATGTACAGTATGGAAACTGTGTGTCACAGCATGGAACACTTGATTTACGTGGCCTTAACTCACCAGAGTGGATTGCAGCACGGTGTGGCCTGGAGGCCTCAGTGCACACTTCTCTGTACTAAAGCAGAGAACAGTTACTGTCTTGCCTGCTTCTTGCCTCTTACACATATTCATGATGACTTGGATAAGTTTGTCCCTCTACTGAGACAAGCATTAGGTGTTCTCCAGCTTTGGATATTGTCCTTGTCAGCAGACTAACTCTGTTTCAAGCTGCAAAGAGCAGATATATTGCTTTTTGGTCTCTGGAGTCTTTGCAGCAGTAGATATCACTTGCGCTTTCAAATTAACAAAACTTTGTGAAGACGTTTTCTGATATTGCCAGAAAGAACAATGATCATAATCACAAAGTAAACGCTGTATTTAACTGTAAAATATGAATTGAGGCTGAGAAGTCCAGCTCTTGTATCTTTCAGATGAGCATTTTTCAGTAGCTGCTGAGATTTTCTTGAGATGATCTTATCAGAAAAGCAGTCTGTGAAGAGAACTTGAATGCTGATGGATCTGTTTTGTGCCTTCCTGCTCATCAGGCTGAGGATGAGACCTGGCAGTGTTTTTCACCTGTGCTCTTCTGAAGTCTTGGCTGATGGTTCTGCATTCCCTCTGCCCATCCAGAAAGGAAGTCAGTTTGTATACCTGTCTGATTATTTTTCTGACTAGAAATGTGTGAAAGACTGTTACTTATGTTATTTGGGGGTGACCTGAAGGTAGGATGCTAATTTCTGGTTCAAGATCTCTTCCTGTGTGCCCAGAAAACATCCTTTTACTTAATTAGCCTTGTCAGCAGTGACTCTTCAAGCTATTTGTTGACATCAAATGATCTTGTCACAGCCTCTCAGTCAAATTATGCAGACAGATGAACTGATTCAGTTGTCTTTATCAGATACTGTTTTACATTAATTGTAATTATAACTTTTATATCTAAATGAAAATAAACTAATTTATATATTGAAAAGTCTTTAATTCTAAATTATTTTTTTTAATTTTGCTGTCACTTGTGGGTGTACTTTGTTCCTTCTCTATGACATAGTACCTCAGTTTCTTCCTATCTTCTTGAATATCATCTGTCTTCTTTTTCCCTCTTTTCCTTTGTAATTCTCAGTTCTCTTTCTTTGTGGTGTTGGATGTTTTTCCCACACACTTAGAAATCTGGGAATAAATGTAAGGGTAGTCTCTCTAATACTTTCACCCAAAGGGTAGTTTCTCTAATACTTTTACCCACCCCCTCCCCTCCACCCCCCCCCCCCCCATTATCAGGTTTTACTCTATAGTCCTTGGTTTTTATTTGATTGTTTAAGCTAGTTCCATTTCTCTGCCCCATGTTTTTAATGTTTTTCCCAGCATCCAGCTAGGACACTTGATATGGTTCTTACTGCATTTTCCTACCTTCCATCTGAACCCATTTAATTGTTGAAGTACACTAACAGATTTTTTCTGAATCAGGTACTGAAGTCATACAAGGCTAGGACGAACATCAAGGTGAAGCGGTTATATTTTCCTATTTCCACTGAGAGATGTGTGAACCTCAATAAGAGGAAATATGATGGATCTGATAATCAGAAAGTGGTACAGCTCTCAACATGCAAGCCCTATTTTTAAAGCATCTCTGTTTCCATCTGAGCCAAATTATAGGGGAGAGAAAATTAAGTGGGAAACAAGACTGGGCATTTGTTCTTAACACAGTAATATTAGTTGCATACGTGCAAATGTAACATGCTTGAGATTCTAGAGAGATTTAGAGAAGCATTTTAAATGGTTAAACTGGAATCCTAAAGCAGGCCTAGCAGATGGAAATGGGTCCTAGGCTGCTCTAGGCTCTTGGGCTTTCACAAACATAAAAGACAGTGAATGATTTCTTGCTATTTTACAGCTGAGTCTCACTCCCATTGAAGTTTTGCTGCTGAATTTAGTAGCAGTAGGACAGGAGGTTTTCTTGCTGTTAGCATAATTATTACACTTGTATTTCACTTAGTGTGCTCCTCTACTTGCTGGGATTGACAGCTCTGTAGATCTCTCAGCTGACATCAAATTAGGTTTCCTGTTCCTGGTACAGAAGACAAGCAAACCCTTCCCTGTGATTCACAAGTTGAGTTAAGAGTTTGCGTGCGGAAGAGCTGTTCATGTGGAACGGAGCTATGGACAGCTTTCCTTCTCTCACAGAGTCAGGAATCTCATCTTGGCCAGAGGATCAAACTGTTGTACCTAACCGCAGTTTGGAACTAGGTCAGAATTAAGAAAGCTCCTTTAAGTAATCCTAGGGCCAAGAGATTTGGCTCAGCATACAGTTATGAAAAAGAGTAGAAAAGAAACAATGATGTGTCAGGGCTCCCTTACTAACAGGGAAAACAGCCAGCTCCCACTATGAGGTGACAATTGAAAGCCGTGCCAGGAAAGAAGGCAGAGATCCTGTACTAGTGTTAACTCTTGTATCTTTTGAACTATACACTATAGTTTCTGTTTTCTCATTGCATCCCTTAAGGTGTTCTATACTAAATTATTATTTCCTTACTGAAAGCTGGAGGTCACTTCTTTTGTTCCAAAAAGGGAGAAAAATCCAGATGCAAAGTAACTTCACCAACATGGCTTAAGGTAAAGGCTAAAGGTAACCATAACCTGCTTTGGTAATTTAACATTCAATTTAGAGAATACTAAATGGGTGAATATATTCCAGAGGCTGGAAATTTTGATAATTTAATTTGATTCAATTAACTTCTCCATACAAGGTGACCCATTGCAACCCATTGCTGCAACAAAACAGCTGAAAATTTTGGTGAGAACAAAAGCTGTTTTTTTTTAAAGCTTAATTGAATTGAGCCCTTTATTTATTATAGGGAAAATAATACTAATTTACTATGGGGGGGAAAAAAAAGGGCTTTATTTTAAAAACTGCATTAAGAAAATAATTCTGATAGAGTACAAATAGAGTTGGAGAGTTAAGTTGGGGTAAGTTTGCCTAACTCACAGCTTTCTGTTCTAAGAATCGTTTGGTTCTGCATTAGCTCCAGTAAGAAAACCCAAACGACCCACCACTAAAAAACCTGTATTCTCCCGAGTGAGTTTCCATCTGCAACTGACTGAAGTCCTGCAAACAATTTGTGTGATGATTCACAGGAAGGAATAGGTTTCAATTCCTTCTCTTTGAGCTGTGTTGATTTGGCAAGGAAATGGGAGCAAAACAATGTTAGTCACATAATTATGAGATCTGGCCTAGAATTCCCACTGAATATATGTGATGAGAAGTGAATTACCTTTCATATGCACAGGGGTTTTAAAAAAATCATATAGCTTAATAGAAACAGTGACTAAATTAATTAATTACAGGGCTTTATATAATAAAAAAAACAACAAAACAACTCCCCAAAATAGTTTCACTGAATTTTGTGACATCATCCTATTTATATTGTATATACTCTTCATTCCTACAGTTGTGTCAGAAAACCTTGTTTTTATGAAATTGATGGGTTTTGCCATTTGGTTTCTGAGGCCTGAGGACACATTTAGGACCCATTTCCAAGTCTCTGCAATTTTCATTGCAATTTGAACGAGTTAGGAGCTTTTTTAGCTTTGGGTTCTTAGAAAAGACTTCAATAGGTTATAGGTAATTTCTTCAGTATACTTAAGTTTTAAAGAAAGCCAACCATATTATAACTCTTCACAGGTAGTTCCGTGCACACCAGCAATCTGTGACAAAATCAGTCAATGCTGGAGCAAAACTGAAAAGTTTGTTTTGCTGATGTAGCTGCATTCCCAGAGCTGCTGCTAGGATGTAGTTAGTTACATTTACGAAACTTGCTGTTTTCCTACTGCTTTTGTTTTGGGAATGTGGCTTGTGGCTTCCCAACCCTAGTGCGATTCTCAGTCTCGTATCAGCATTTTTGAGCGCAGCTCGCTGGCATTCCTGTACGAGCAGGTAGAGAAGGAGCAGCTCCGCCGTGACTGAGAGAAGCCGAGGGGAGACACCGCTTTGCGGGTGGGTGGGCGAGCTGAGCGCTCAGTTCTTGGGCTGCCCTCGGGGGAAGTCCGCCGCCGATTCGGGCTGCGGCTGTTCGCAGTGGCTCCGCGGTGCCGGCTGGAAATCACGGCCGCTCTCTGGCTGGAAATCACGGCCGCTCTCTGGCTGGAAATCACGGCCGCTCTCTGAGGGGCTCCGCAGCCGCTGCGCCCGGGGCGCAGGGGGGAGCCCGGGAGCCGCGTCCCTGCCCGGGCGGCGCGGGGGTGTCCCCGGGGCCGGAGCCCCTCACGGGCGCTTGGCCCATCGCCCCGGGGAAAGCACCGGGCAAGCGGCGGCGTTCCCGGGGATCCGAGGCCGGCCCGTCCGGACTGCGCTCTCCAAGTTCTCCCCCGCCGGGCGCCGTGCCTGCTCTCGATTCCTGGAGGCGGCGGCGTCCCGCCCGCTCCCAGCGCTGCCGAGCCGCCCCCTTCCCCCGCTCCCGGCCGCCCGCCCGGAGTTTCCTTCCCCCGCCCCCGCGGGCCCCTCTTCCGGCCATTGCCCGCGTTCCCTCCGCCCCGGTCACACACGGCCCCCGGCCGGGGAGAGCCCGGCCCCGCTGCGTTTTGTTCCCAACTCCGCCTCGGCCCTTCTCCCGCTGCCCCCCGCCCCCCGCCAGTCCCCTCCCAGCCCCGTCCCAGCCCCTGCTTTAGCCGGCAGTCCCTCCCTCCCTCGGCTGCCTTCATTTCATACCAACTCTCATTCCTCGCATTCCTCACTTCCTCCTTTCAAACTCCAGGGGAAATAAAAACCCTCCCTTTTCCTCCCAAACTCCTGCCCGGCCGCCCCCCCGCCCCGCCGCCGCCCGGGCTCGCCGTCCCGCCGGCCGCGCCGCGCTCCTCAGGTGAGTGTGCGCTTTGTGCCTCCGCTCCCGCCGGCCCGGCTGCCCCCCCATCCCAGCCCATTCCAGCCCATCCCGTCTCATTCCATCCCCTCCCGGCCACCAGCCCGGCCCGGCATTGTTCGCCTCTCCCCGCCGCCGCGGGACCGGCAAGGGGAGCCCCGCGGGCCCACCCCGGAGCCGCTCCTCGCCAACTTTTTTCTTTGCGACTTGGCGGCGGCGGCGATGCTGAGCGGGAGGCTGACCCGCCCGCTGCCCCTGTCCCAGCCCCCGCTCCCACCCCTGCGGGCTCGGGGGTGGGGATCGGGCGGGAGCGAGGGGCAGGCGCGCACTAACAGCGCTCGGTGCTCTCTTGGCAGAAAGTCCTGGAGCTGAAGGAGGATTTGAAGCCGGTCCCCGCTGCCCCTGCAGAGCAGCAGCCTCGCCCAGGTCAGGACACGCTGTTCCGCGATGGCTTTGGCGCGGGGCGAAGGGGCGCGGGTGCCTGCGGGAGACGGGCTGGAAGGGAGGGTGGGAGCCGCTCGTGTGCGACAGGCGAGGCACAGGCGTACAAAGGAAGCGATGGGAACATCCTCAATGGAGCCTCCGGCGGCTTCCCCCGCCAGGAAGGGGCTGCCGGCGCTGCCACTTCGGGAACTCGGTCGCTGAAAACTGTAGCGCTAATGGGGAGGGGGGAAAAAAAGAAAAAGAGGTTTCTGTACGGGTCGTAGAGATGCGCTTGGGGAGGGTGGAAAGAAGGAGCAGTACTTAATGTAGTAAATTTTAATGTAAATTGTAGAAAATTTTTTTGGGGGGGAAAACAGAACAAAAAAATCATAAGGAAGCTTATCTGTGAGAAGGTACGTAAGTTGTTGTACGGCATTTACCAAAAGATGAGAGAATGTTTTCCCAGTTCAGTTATTCTGAAGTTAGAGTTGAATTTTGGTGGCATGCCACAGGAAAGGATTAAAGAAACCCCAAACAAACCAAGCACACACACAAAAAAGCCAAACAAAAAGCTTTCCGGAGTAATCTTTTATCTTATGCAGGTAATTCCGTTTAAACAATTTCCTGCATGGGATACTAAAGATGGGGCTTTTTTTGCAGAAGAGGAAAGAAGTGTAACTCCACATGTTTTAAGATATTCTGTAAAGTATTTTATAGTGAACGATCACATATGTTAAAAAAAAACCCTAACGAAAACTCAGAACTAACCACAACTAATTACCAACTTTGTTTTTGTTTAACCTGGAGTTACACTCATGTTACTTTCTAACCTTAAAAGGGTTGAGTTCTGCGACTCCTCTACAAATAAACAACGCAAAATACTTTTCAAGTGCAGGGGGCTGAATAGGAGGAAAGGAGATTTAGGGATGGGATTTTTATCTTTTCCTGTGCTTGGAACAGGTCGGCTTTCCCAGGACCTGACTGCGGTGTCTGTGTGCAGAGTGAGCAGAGCATTCGTTCACCTGTCTGTCCATCTGTCTGGGTCGATGTGAGAGGTTTTATTGTTCTCCCGCAGAAGGAAGTGGGCAGCAGGACAGGGCAGAGAGTGACGGGGAGGAGCGAGAGGAGCAGGACAAGGGGGAAAGCAGAGTGGGTACGTAGCAAGAGCTGGGGCTGGGCTGATGCTGCTGTACAGTCATCACTGCAATTAAAGCCTTTTGGTTTCAATAGCTCGTTCTCATGACAGAGAAGAGCCTGGGATCGTCCTGTAATGAATGCAGAGGGACTTCTTTATTAGGGCTGCCGGATGCTGAGGGACTCTGTGGTTTCCTCTGGAACTTGGGTTGGCAGAGTGAAGGGCAGTCAGTCACCTTTTCAGGTTTTCCTAAATTCCAGTGGGAATGGCTCCCTCAAACTTGAGCATGCAACAGTCTTACCAGTCTCTAAGCTGGGCTGTCAGCTCATTGTGTCCTCTTGGAGGTGATCCTGGAAGCAAACAAATGTGTATGAGAGTGGTTACCAGGAATTTCTCCACTGTCTTGGATCCTGCCACTTCTTTTGGATTTTTAAATTAATGTTACCGATGGTTTTGAACTACTTTAGGCTGTTATTGTGTTATGCATTTCAATGCTGCTATATCAAAGAACATCTGTGTGAGAACAGTATGAAAATAGTACTGCTAAGCTTTAAAGGGAAAAAGGGCTCCATAGGACCCTATTTTGTCTGTGGCTTACAAAAAGTCACAGTTGCTGTTGGTTTTCTTACTCGGGTATTAGTTTCACAGAATTCAAGTAAGTAGAGTTTTGAGAGGGTTGCTGAAAAGTACTGTTTCCAGGAGATTCAGCTTTCATCTCTGTTTGCATGCTTATTCGCAGCTTTTTGTCCTTGGTATTATGTGTCCTTTTCTGTTTCTTTCAGCTCTTGGTTCCATCCCAGTGTAAGCCAAGGGCTGGGCCCACAAGGAGTTGAGGCTGGCACTGCTATGGACCCTCAGAGCCTCAGAGTGCCCATTTCCTTACTTGTCACATCTCTGTGCTTTGTCACTGGCAGGGACACTGGCACTGCTGTTCACTGCCCCGGGGCTGATCCAGAGGAGAGGTAGCACTTGCTTTTAGCAAGTTCGTTTTCAGCCACATCTGCTCGTTCTCCTGTCAAATTAATCATATGTGGTGTGATAAACATAAGTTAATCATGTGCTGGTGTGTCTGGAGAACGGGGTGCAATGACTAGGAGGTGAAGGGTGGGAGAAGAATGGGGACATTTTCTTAACATTGCCATTTTTGCCGACCGTAAGTAGTTCCTTGGACCATGTGTACAGTAGCTCCTGTGAGAGCAAAACAATTTTCTGTTTTATTTGACCACAACTGTATCTTAAGAATGTGAAAATTTAGTATTACCTTTTATAAAAGTTCTATTATACTTTCCCTGTAGTTCATGTTTGTCTTTTGTTCATTTGTTCAGTTTGGGGTTCAGTTTGGTTCTTCCCTCCCACTCCCCCATGCTATGTAAAAATTTTCTTGGGCAAGGTTTTCATCAACCAGTGTACATCAGAAAAGTTTTCTCACTCTACTGCAGCAGTTTTTGCCTTGGTGTGTATTTCTCTGAAATGATTGCTTATTATTTCTCTCTGCATTTGCATCTTTTAAGTTCTTACAAACTACTAATGAGGGTATAATAATAATATTTTTCAATTTTCTGGGTCTAATTATTGGCCGTTTTTTATACTCTTCACTTTCTTCAGTTTATCTGTGTTTCTTTGTCAGAATGAGATCCAATATTCCACGAGTTGGAGTGATTCATCTCTCTTCATTGCCTGAAGTGATATCTGAGCCCAGGCAGATTAAAGTCACATTGGTCATTTTGCAGAAGCATTTGCCTTGCAGACAACTCTCTCGTTTGTTCTGCATTCTCACTCTTGCCTGTCTTTAGCTCCTGCTTCTGGCAGGGCTTTTTCCTTGATTTTATCTCTGGGTTTTCTTTGCATTACTTTTTCCACATAGTCCTATTTGTCTCCTTTGCTTCTTTCCTTTTTTTTTTTTTCTTTACACTAACAATCCTTTGAGCTGCTTCTACCCACTAGTGTTCATAAACTTCATCCTGTATCACCCGCAAGTTTCATTAACGTTACCTTGAGTCAGTCTTAGATCTTTAAGGTGTCAATGACAACTGGATTGGCAAAAATCTCTGCAGCAACCCAGTAGATGCCCTTTGTATTTGTTGGTTCTGTTTGTGTCTCATATATCGTATATATCATTATGCATAGTTTTGAAACCATTAGTTAATTTTCTAATAATATGATCAGTGCTCTCCAAAGCAAATCTGAAGTAATTTTTAGCTGTGATTTCCATAGAGAGTAACAAATACTATTTTAAATCTGAACTTACTTCATTTTGCACTGTGTTCTCTTCATTCTCTAACTTCACAGCATTTCTGTCTTCCTTTGAGGAGCAATCACGTTTATTAGGATTTACAGTAACGGATGCTCCTCTCTCTCCAACTTCTGCCAACAGCCATGCTAAATAAATGCCTGGCGTGTTCCTTTGTAGAGCCTTGTAAAAAAGCCATGAGTTGGCATGCATGGAGCTCATTACAAGATCTGAGACTAGATTATGAGAAAGAGTTTTTTAGGGGTAGGAGGTGGTGCTTTGAGTTCTTGGGGTTTTTTGGGAACAGGGGGAGGGTTTGGTAGGTTTTTGGTTTTATTGTTCCTGCTGGTTGGGTCCTCCTTTTTCTGGAGATGATGCAGTCACTCCCCTTTGTTTTTAACACCATATGAATTAGACGTTTTCCTGCTAGGGAGGGGCAGGTTTTCCAGTTCCTGGTGCTACTGGCTGAGTCACTGGCTCTGTTTTTCTGTTCTCTTGTAGGTTTATAATTACCTTGTTCTTACCTTCGTTAGAATGTGATTGCCAAAGGATAGGTGTTTTACACTCCTGTATTTCTGAGACTTGAGTGCCAGTGGCTTTCAGAGCCTGGGTGCAAGCCTTTGAAACATCTGCTTTGCTATTGCCAAAGAGAAAATAAATCAGCAGAGCCCTCAAAGTGCCTCCCTTCCAACGATATGGTAACCATTAATGACAGATGTCCAGGCAAAGTGTAATCTCTTGTAACCTGGACTGCTTGAACTAAGGAGGAAATGTCAAGAGAACATGGAGCAGGTGTATACTGAAATGGAAAAGGAGGATTTATTAATGTGTCCTAAGTTCATTTTACCTGATCATACATCTCTGTAGCTCATTGAAATAAAGCTCATTTGTACCAGACTAGCAGGACTTTTGGCATATCTTTTGCTTTGAAAATCTTGTCACCTTGGGGGGGGGAAAAAAGGTATAAAAGAGAGGTTTGTGTAAGAAGGTTATATCCAAATACACTCACTGCTCTTTGAATTATCTTTATAAAAATAAAATTTTAAAATTCTATTTACTTCTCTGCTCCCACTTGTTTGTGAAGGATCTATGTGATCAGAAGAAAATAACTTCAGGTGGAACATGTAAATCTCTGCTTCTAGCCATCCAGTATGCGAACTGAAAAACAGAGTAGCAGCATAGTTTTCTACTGCTTTTGGTCACAGGTTTTATTTGTAAGAACATGCTTTAAAAACTGGAGCAGAGTCTGTGGTTGGCTGTGTCCCTTTAAGAATCTAGTTTTGCTTGGCTAGCTGCCCTTGTTCTCCTGTAGATTAATCCAGCAGAAGGTATATAACCTGTTGACCTTCCTGGTGAGAAGGGTCTGGAAGGGCAAAGAGATAAATCAGAAGGTTCATGCTTTCCTGCAATATCTGGAGACAAGTTTGTTTTTCAGTTTTTGACTGTTTTGTTTTGGGTTTTTTTTTTTGACTGATTGACCCTGTTTGAGGGTTGGGGTTGTAATTACAGATTCTCATTATTTTCATTTGCTTTCTGTGAAATCACTGCGTGTTCAGCAGGTTGGAGATGATGGCATGTTTATGCCACATTTAGAAAGACGAAAGAGTTCTGAACTCAAAATTACACTGGTCTGAGTTGAAGGTGGCTTTAGAGTCTTGTGTATCAAACTGGTAGGAGCACTGGAATCTGGTAAAAATGTCTAGTGTGTGTTTGCTAGGAAATTTCACACTGTTTCACAGAAAGGTTGACTTTCTGTCAACCCCAGTGTCAGCCTTAAAGGCTAAATGTGTAAACAGCGAATGCTGACCTGCTGCATGATGCAGAATGGAGTGTGTACTCCAAAACTGAGCTGCGGTGGTGTCTGAATACCCCAGGAGAGCTGGGGTAGTAGCCATGGGTAGAGCTAATTCAGGTGTTTCAGTGTGGCTGTTCTTTACTTAGACATTGCCTTACGATGAGCATCAAACCCCTTTAAGCTCACGCCTGACTACTACTAAAATCAAAGCACACGTGTAATTGGTTGATTGAAGGAGGAAAAGTCAAAAGAGCACTGAGCATTGGTCCCATTTTATATACCTGTTCTGCCTGTTAGTGATTTGCATTTGTGTTGAGCCTTTAGTAGAGAGCTTAGTCCTGACCAGACAGGTCATGCCCACAACACAGACCACCTGCAAGCACTACAGGAGGGGAAATCTGACTGCATTCATAGATCCTGTGATCACTGTCTGTCTATTCTCTTGTAAGCCCAGGTTCAGCTACCTCTTCCTTGCTTGGACTGACTAGTTTTGGAGCTAAACGTTTTCACTGCATTGGATGATATCTGCAAACATCTGTCTCTTGTCTGAGCTCATGTTCAGTTCTGACATTAGTGTCATTGGAAGCTGGGTATGTCACAGTTGTGAGGCTTTGCTGGAACATCTATCTTTGAGCCCTAGACAAGAGATTGAAAGATGTCATGAGCAGGATGCAGGATTAGGAAATAAGAATTTGCTTTTGATACCATAAAGTGGGCTTGAGTCTTAGTTTAGAGTTACTTGTCAGCAAACCCTTAAAAGATGCTCTATTTCCAGAGTATCAAACATGAGCCCCTCTGAAGTTACCACTTGCAATTACAAATCACTTTTAAAGTTAACCTTTTCCTGCCTTTTAGTTCTTGTCTAGATTTTAACCTTATTCTGACTCTACTGGGTGGTTCACTTACATCTTCATGCTCTTATTTTTTTCCATAGGTAAAATGGGTTTTTTTGAGCCCATTGGTGAGATTTTCAGGAAAACTGAATTCTGGCAAGGGTTGGCAACGCAACTGAGTAGGAGCAAGGGTTTTTTAGGTTGCTGTTGAAGATTCCCTATCCTTTAATAAGGATAAGTGAATAACTCATTGGGGAAAATGCTCATCTTGATTTATTTGTGTCTCTAGCTTGGTTTGGTAATCCTCAAGTCATTTTAGTCAGTCAATATCTTGTACTTGTCCGTACATAAAAGGACAGTTACAATTTTCCTGTGTTAGCTAACACTACCAATAGTAGATAGAACACTACCAATTCTGTGATAGAAAAGGGATGTGATTATTTGACTCCCTCCTGGTTCCTTGCTTTCTAACCAGCTCCAGGGAGAATGACTCCTGGTGACTGCTACTGCTAGCACGAGGGTGACTAACCATTTTCACCCTGCCACAACCTTCATTCTGTTTGGGAAGCTGTGAAACACATGCCACATGTCTTGGAAAGTCAGGGAGAATGGGAGCTCTGGGAACAGTTCCCACATGGGAGATAACAGTGACTCCCCAGGAATTCCACTGTTCCTTTGAGAGCTGGGGCCAGCCCAGTGCGTGGCTCAATCCCAGCACAACCTGGCAGTGTCAATCTCTGCTGACCTTGCTGGCTCGTTTTTCTCTCCCAGCTGAGACATAAATCACCCAGTAGTCATTTTGTCAGTCCCAGGCTGGTGGCCTTGTGATGTGGCCTGTGCCTGGGAGCTGGGCATGAGCTGCCCATTGCTCAGGATCTGTCCACAAACTGGCCACCCCTAGACTAGTGGGATCAGAACTGGCCTTTGGGGTTTTTTCCTCCCCTCCTTAGGGCAGCAAGGCTCTGTGCTCTGTTTCCTTTATCTCAAATGTAACTGATTGGATGGTGTGCAAGGCCACACACAGCCTTATCTCATCACATCCTGTTTGACTGCATTATCCAGGGCTGCACTGATAGAAGTTCTCCTCTCTCCTTGCTTTGATTTATATCACTCTGCTGGACACTACATCCTCTCTCTGTTTCAGCCAGAGCTAGCTACTGCAATCATTTAAGAGTTGTTTTGCTTTGCTCGGGAAGTCAGGTGCCTTTTGAACAGCAGCTGCTGCAGGCAGTTTCGGTGTAGCAAACAAACCAAGCTTGATTTTGTGTTAGGCAGTGTGACAAGCATTCAGCTGGAGCCCAGCCTCCTGCTGGATATGATCTGAGGTTAGTAGTGCTTGTTCCTTTGTAAACCAGTCTCCTTCGGTGTTGAGACAGAGACAAAAATCTCACCATGCAGCCTGTGGATGTAATGAGTGTATTACCTTGCCCAATACAGAGAGGCAGATCTCAGTTCTTTCCTCCTTGTCTGGCACTACTGCTAGTTAAGAGCTTCTACACCCTCTACAGCCAGTAACACTTATTTTAACTGGTTTTATTCATGGGATTATGCAGCATTACTCTGCTGTCCTGGGTGGATGGGGCTATTCACAGGGAATAGCCGGCATTACTCAGGATTGCAGGAGGCCCCGGGGCAAAAAGTGAGATGACAGCCAGGCTCAGTCCCTGGCTAAGCTGTTTGGAGTGTTTGAGGGAAGCCCTCTCAAGAGGTCCAGTGAACTGCACCCACCTATCTCCACTGTCTGCAGGCTGCTTTAATGATGGGAGTGCAGCTCCTAAGGAGCCTGATGAACTGGTTGCTGTCTGGTGCTGCAAAAGTGCTGGTACCTTCCTAGGTACAGTTCAGTGCCAGCTGGTCTTGCTTCAGTTGCATCTTTATTTTTTTCCGTAGAGACCCTAGAAACATGTCCATGATTTTTCGTCCTCTTGCCTGTGAGCTTTAACAAATCTTATTTATCGTTGAATACCTGCTTTCCCACCTTTTCCCTTTCCAGTATGTTTTTCCTGCAGTCTTTGAGTTGCACCGTCTGGGAGCTACTCATCTATTGATTGCACTCATTTTTCTCTTTCAGAGGAACTAAACTATTCTTGTAGTGTCCCATAGAATTTCCCAGTCTTCTTCCTCTGGTAAGTTTGAATGCTACCTTCCATCTTGTACCTTGAGCAATAGGTTTCTTAGTATTCCAGACTGTTGCTTCCCTAAAGCCAAATCTCCTTGTATCACTGCGTTGTGTAAGTTCATTTGCTAGGTGTTCTAGATGGGAGTAAGTGGCTGGTTGCTCCTATTTCCAGGTTTTCTTATTGCTTTTTATATATCTATATAATAAACGCTATAGCTTGAGCAGCAGGATATCATCTGTAATGGCTGAACTAATTTGTTTTATGAGATACGAAAATTTTGGTGTTCGAATCCTCTGCAGTAGCAGTACTTGCCTCATGTTACCAAGGTAGTGAATACCGGAATTGTTTGGGTTTGTTTGCATTTCAATGACACCGGAGAGTACCTGTGAGGTGAAGAAATCCCTGCCACCACAGCCCGCAGTTGCAGTGCAAGAGGCCGAGGGTGCAGGGATGTTCTTGGTAAGGCACAGCGACTTTGTCAGGGCGCAGCCAGCTCCGGAGCAGGAGTGGATCCGCCTGGCAGACTCGGCACGGCTGTGCTGGCAAGGGCCCCTGCCTGGGAGGGGTGAGTGAATGGGGACCTCTCTGCCTGGGATTGTGCTCGCTTCCAGCCGGGAAAGGGGGTGGCCATGGAGTGGGGGGAGTCTCTTGGACAGAGCAGCTCTAAGAAAACTGAACAGCTGGAGGCAGCTGGCTGCAATTTTTCGGATCCTCAGGAAAGTATGATTTTGTGTTGAGCAGCTGCCACGAACACTTAAGAGGGAGCTGTTACCAACAGTAATGACTGAGAGATTAATATTAGAAAGCAGATGTGTCAGACTATGAAATCTGTTTAAAGATGTGTTCCCTGTCAATGAGACCTTGCTGAAGGGCTCTTGGCAGCTGTCTAGCCCCGCAGGATCTCTGAATCTCAATGAGATACCCTGTGTGAAAGGAAAGAGAGTGTTGAAATTATCAGAATTGGAACACTTAAACCAAAGCTGCTGGAGCTGAAAGATTTTTGTGTTTTCTCCATGGTTTTGCTTTGTGAACTACTCATGAAGAAGTGACCGTGGCAGAAAGAAAAACGGGGCGCAGGAGTGAGTAAGAAAGAGTATTTGGACAGAGGGAAACATTAGGAAGAAAGATGGAGCTACGGTGGTGAGGAGGTGGATGTGCTCTGAGGAGCCTTGTGTCTTTGAACCTGGGAGAGAACTCATGACTGGACCCTACAAAGACAGACAGCAAAATCTCAGTAAAATAAGAGGGAGATCAGAATGAAGAAAACTGTAAGGTACAATCAGAGAAGTACAAAAGCCAAGGAGTGGTGCATAAGTTCAGGCTGAGGGAATCCCAAGTCCTGTGACCTCTGGCAAAACCTGCTATTATGAATATGGGACAACATCCTCTGACTACTCTGTTCCTAAGAATTGTGCCTAGTGAGGGAATTCAGATGGGAAAGGAATTGTCTGAGTGTGCCTGGGATGTCTGTTTAGTGCTTTCAGAATCAAATTCCCTCCACATCAAAAGAAAGCTTTGTGATTACAAACTTCCACAGGCAGAACTTAAAAAAAAAAATTATCAAGTACTAAAATATTTAATAATATTAGAACATTCAGTAATACAAATCATATTGAAGTTACCTGGCTGTATACATGTAGTTACTATTGAATGGAAGCTAAGCAAATGGAAAGTAGATGCTAACTGAAACATTTGTATTTTGTTAAAGAAGTTACTAATGAATGTTATTGAAACTTTTCTTATAAGACTGTTCAACATTCTTGTGCTTCTAAAAAATCCCATTTTTCACCTGATTGCTCATTCAATGGGAAGCGATTCCATTGCCAGTTTTCCAATTTGCCACCTGAATAAAGTGATTTACCACAGGGTTTAGCCCCCAGCTTCTTTTTAGTTTGCTTTGCTCAGTTTAATGAGTGGTCATCTTGGCCACCACTGAGTTCAGATCAACAATGCAGGAAACAGAAGGCTTGAAAGTGTTCAGCCAAAGCAGAGACCAACAGATCAGATAGCACTCGACCAGGACTCCCTGAATTTCTGTTTATTGCTTCTGGCACAGAGCATTGCCTGGGACTGCACATGGACTTTACTAGTTAAGCAACATTGTTTAAGAAAATTTTGCATCTTAGTGATTTAGAGGCATAGTTATAAGGATTTCCATGGCTATTTCAGTCTATGTAATTTCTTCAGAAGTTATCAAATAGAAGTAAAATTCTTGCTGTTGTGCTCTGTAATCTGAGTAATTACAGAGGTTTTAGCTGGAGATGGCCAAACAGCCTTGATTTTATTGTATGTATGGTTCCCCACTTTTCATCATCCATCAGAAACAGCTGTAGTACCAAGAAGGGAAAACAGAATCAGAACCCAAGGTGTAGAAAAGTTGGGATTGACCACAGTAGCACATTTTGGTTCTTGCTGACCTTGCTGTAGCTTGAGATAAAACGAACATTGTTGGGAAAGGTATGAAAAGTAAAAAGCATTAAAAAAATGTGTCTAGTCACTTCAAGGTTTATATAATTTCTTTTGTCACTGCTATTATGTTCCACATCTCCTTTGATTTACACCAACATGAGAGAAAGTTCATATATTTGGTCTCTTAATGTAAAAATGACATCTGCTCAAGTTGATGCAACTTTTCTTTAAGGTTTGGAGAACAGAGTCTGGAGAGTTGATACTGCACTGAATAGGACATGTTTTCTCCTCCAGTTATTCTGGAGCTTGGGTTAGAATGGACCCAGATTTTCCTGTGTCACCAAAAGTACTTAGTGCAGATGCCAAGCCTTGTGAAATATGAAATGATCAGACAGCAGCTCCCAGGGTGTGAATGTGGTGGGGGAAGGAGAGTTATACTTCAGATATATTTATTTCATTTAAACTTAAGAGTGTGCCATGATGAAATCATCTGCTAGGTATTCTCCCGTGTCAGCATGGACACTAAGAAGATGAAAATAACTGTATTCAAAGTAGATGCTTTTTATGGTCATGGTGGTCCTTCAATTCCCTAGGGAGATGACTTTGCCTGTGTGCATTGCTAGGGGATTTGGCTTGACAGCAGAGCTGTAGCTTCCAGTGGCTGTGGCTTTGGGGAGTCCTGTAGTTCAGCAGTTGGAGATGTTTTCACTTGGTGTGAAGCCTGCTGGCTCGTGTTGAGATTTGCAGCTCCCGGTGCAGGTGGTATGATGAATACACTTGCTGTCACACCTTGTGTTTCGTTCTGAACCCTCCATTTTTCAGCCTGTCATCACAAGTTAAAATCAGCCCGGGTCTTGTATTTGTGGCTGTTTTAATGTGTGTTAACTATGGAGGGTCTGCAGAGCCTCCAGGGCCTAGGGGTGCTTGGGGGAAATATAAAAGGAAGATTCAGAACAGCTAACTTCTTTTTCCCTGTCAGCGTCTCCCTGTGGAAAACTTACTCTTCTACACTGATTCCCCAGCAGGACAATCTCTTAAATACCCATGTAATTTTTTATTAGCATCTGTCAGTGAAAGGGGGAATGTTTGGTGAAGGAAGCAACTGTTGCCCTTCATTTCAGGGTCTCTTAAAGTCACATTGCTGGCCGTGGTGCCATTCACAGTGTGCGTGGGATGCCTGTCCCAGTGGTAAAAAGCCAAATGTGAGTTCCCCTTTCTGCCCCTCTCACCTCCCATTTTATTATTTCTTTCAATGTTCATTAAAGCTCTGAAACTGTATACCATGGATCAAGAGGGCTGAAATAATCTCGTGTAGGTGCTGAAATGGATGGATGGGCAGTGCTAGGCCATTCCAGTGATTTGTGTGTTTCAAACATTCTCACAGGAAATAAGTCAAATACTGGGTTTTCTAAATGTCTTTGTGAACCATTTATTAAAATGCTGCACAGTACACTGTGTCTAGTTATTTGTCTAATTTATATTGTCTATATTGAAATTAGTCAAAGGCACAGTACTGTCTTACTTGTTTCCTTAGCTTTTGGTGGTTTTTGGAGATGTATAATATATTGTAATATCTACTGCTGTCTAAAGTCTTTAGGGAGCAGTAAAACCTTCTGAGAGCAAGTGTTGTCAAATCTTTACAGTTTCAGGTTTTGAAATGTTAAAGTTCTTAAAGACTTTTAGCTTTTACTAAAAAAAAAAAATCTGGTCATTGTGGTCTTGGAGAAGATTTTAAAAACCCAAAATCCAAAGTGATAAGAAACTAAAGAAAGACTTGAAAAAAGTTTGTCAGAAAAGTGTCTGGTGCTATGAGCCCTGAATTTTTGAAGTTAGGAGGTTGAATGAATGGACTGCTTTCCCCTACATCAACTAGGGCATGGCATAACTGCATGTATTTTTTTTTTTATAACTAGTTTTTGACAAATACCACACCCAAATTTCTTCTCTGTGCCCTTTTACATTTTCACTGTGATATTTCTGTGCTAGAGTTGTCATGTCAGACTTCTCTCCTTACTCATGTTCAGTGCAGGTTTGATGATTCTGTTGCTCTTGGAAAAAAGTCCTTATTCTGATTTTCTTGCTACCCAGCTCAATGTGATGATAGAGAGGGAAGTTTTGAACTCTGCCTGGATTCTCAAATGCTGGCTTGTGAACATTCTTTGTAGCCCAGATAACAAAGCTATTAAAATGATAAACAAACGGCTTTGGGATTAAGGCAGAAGAATGATCTGTGTCTTTAGAAGCCATTTATCTCCAGCCTGGTTGACTGGAAATGTCTGTGTGGTCTGAAGTCAATTTCTCAGTGAGTGTTTCAGCAGCTCCACTCAAAGGTTTCAGCCTCTTCTATAGGCATTTTTAAGTAGACTATAATTTATTGTAGTTTTCAAGAGCTAGCAGCTGTCTGCTAAGGTTCAGTGAGAAACCAATTTCTGCTCCTGCCCAGTGGCAAATCTAATAGCCTGGGACTAGTAAAAGTGATGAAGGGGCAGAGGAAACTGAATGAATTTGCCGAAAGTCGTTCTGAAGATGAGCAGTAACAACAGGCTGAGCACCTTGGTTCTTGACCTGCAACCTGGTGCTGTTATCCCTGCACTCGTGGTGCCTTCTGCTCCTGCCAGGATACAGTGCTGGGATTTGGAAGACTGCATTAAATTGTCTGGCTCCAGGACTAGCTTTTTTAAAAGCACAGCTGATCCTGGAGAAGAAATGCCAGTGTTAGAAGTGACACCAACTACTAACTCTGATCCAGTGAAACAGGATCTAAGAAAATTTCAACCCCAGTGCTCAGTGATGACTGCATAATTCATCACTGCTTTATTTTGTATAATCTTTCACACAGACTGAATCCCTCTATATGTGCTTCAGAAAGTTAAATAACAGTTACATGGATAGTGACAGTGCAGGGAGAAAGAAATAAGGCAGATAAAGACATGAGAAGGCTCCTCTGAGGAAAGCTGGGGAGTAACAGAGTTAATAAGCCAAAGAGAGATTGGAGCAGGCTGGTTATCAGAAGGATTTGTAGAAAATGTTTTCATCTCAACCTAAATAAAAACCCAACATGTGGTTGAGTTATTGTTTAATATAAACTTGAAGTAAAACCCCTCCTGAGTTTTTTTTAAATTTTTTTTTTTTTCTTTAGTATCTCCTTTTTCCTAGCGAGGAGGGTTTCTAACTGCCCGGTGGGATGTGCTTGCCATTGCAGGTTCTGAGTCTGCTCCTCCGCGTGGCACCTTGGAGTTTCTAGCTGGCACCATTACCTCCAACGAGTGGAGTTCTCCCACCTCCCCTGAGGGGAGCAACGACTCGGGGGGCAGCGAGGCCTTGGACAAACCCATCGACAATGACGCCGAGGGCGTGTGGAGTCCGGACATCGAGCAGAGCTTCCAGGAAGCGCTAGCCATCTACCCGCCATGCGGCCGGCGCAAGATTATCTTGTCAGACGAAGGCAAGATGTATGGTAAGGAGAGAGAGAGGCCACAGCACAATGCTCCAGGCAGCCTGCCCTGTGCCCCAAATGATGCTCTGAGTGAATTCCCTCCTCTCAGGTGTTCCCAGGCTGGTGCTGTTGGTTGCCTCGTTGTTTTTAGGAAAACAGTTGTGAAGACTTTGACATTCACAAAGCAGAAAGAGTTACAGGTATCTTTTTCAGGGGGCTATCCATAAAGTATATCTCAGGGCTGCGCATGCTAGTGAACTAATCTTTATATAGAAATTATATATAATCCAGTGGCTTCATGGTGTGACAAAGCCTGTCTTTTATGGTATCTCTTGCTGCTGTCTTCACTGCTCTTGTGGGAGGTAAGAGCAGGTAATGGTCTGCATGTCTGGTGCTACAGGACAGAAGTTCAGTCCTGAACCCCTGAATGGCTCTGCTGCTGTACAAACACCTACACTTTGTTAACTAGCTACACTTTTCAGATCTTAAGGGTAGAAAGTTATGGGTACTCCTTTTCATTGTAGTTGGCCTTCTCATAGCCCTGGCACAAGTATATTTCACTTGTGGGCTCTTCTCATCTAGCTAACTAGATACCCAGCCCTGAATACAGAGAGGCTCTGGCTTGCAGCTGCAACAGGAGTCAGCTTTGTACATGGCAGACATGCTTTTGAATTGGGTTTTTTGACCTCTTCCACAGTTAAAATTTCTTATGATTTTGTTAACAGAAGGCTGTTCTGGCCTGGATTCTCTAGCTGAGTATTGCAAGAAGCCACCTGGTACTTCCGGGGCTAAAATGCAAAGCAAAGGCTGAATATCCAGTATTTGGGTTTAAGTCCCAAGGTGGACCGTTTCTCAAAACACTAGCAAGGATCTTACGGAAAACAGCCCTCTTTCTACCCAGTCAGTGCTTGCTTTTTTTTATCTCCCATACATTGGAATCTGGAGTCTTCACAGGCCCCATCATGGGATGCTCAGTGCATGCCCTGGAGCTTCCTACGGGGCACTTCACAAGTCATCCTGCAGGTTTTTGTCCACCCATCAGGCCATTGTTCCCTGGGCAAGGGAATGGATTGCTCTGACTGTGGGAGCATGGGTGGGGTCTTGTTTACATGGCCTTATCTACAATGGATGGTTTTACTGGGTACACACATCATTGTACCTAGGAACAGCAATATAGGTTGGGTAAGGCCGATCACCCTGAGGCTAATCTAGGGCCAGTATTCTTAGGCAGACATCAGTTCCTGCTCTGTGCTGGTGCAGATGTTTTTGTGGTTGTGCTATGGAACCAACCAGGAACTGATCCAGTTTAACCCTAACAGGGTCAGAAAGGGGAAAAGAAGTGAATTTTAATTTGGATACTGCCCAGCTGCTTGTGCTGGTATTTAGATAAAGGATGGTGAGATTGGGAAGGAGCAGGCAAGACTGAGGTTGAAGTGAGACTGCTTCTTTAGGGACCGATGCTTGCTTAAAATGATACTCAGACTAAAATATTACTTGAGAATCCACCCCATGATTATTAAACATAAACTAGTGACATGCTCCTTGTTGCTCTATGTCTGCACTGCTTTTCATGATGGGTGACTTTTAAAATTACTGGTGAAAAATAAATAACAGTTGTGTTTTAAGACTGTATTAATTTACTGAACATTTTGCACCATCCCTGAAGTATTTCAGCTTTGGAGTGAATGTGTCAGAACAGAGAGTGAAAGACAAGAAAAGAAATGAGAGCAAAAGTGAAATACAAAGGCTACAGAAACCAATGAGACTTAGCTGGGGCTGGCTTAGGATGGATTGCTGTTAAGTGGAACACACCTAGCTGACTGGACTGGTGAACTGCAGAAGGTAAATAACCCTCTTGCAGGGTGAAAAGTTTAGGGTAGGCTCAGGGAGAAGACATGAGCTTTTCTGCAAGCCCTCCCCCACTACTCCAAATGGGACAGTGTCCCTGCTTGCCTCCAGTGCACCTGTTCCTAGTGTGGATGGTTGGTTCAGTGTGCTCCTGACAGAACCCAGGCACTGATTTATGCTCTCCTTTGCTTACTTGTCTCCAGGATCCAGGCCAAGGAAGCAGGGCCCTGTCTGGGATCTATAGAAAGATATGACCAGGCAGGGAGAATAAATATAGTCCCTGAGTTCATCTTCAGTACTCACAAGCCAGCTTGTGGAACAGGGCAGGCTTGATGTGGAGCTGGCCCTGCCTCTGAAGGGATGGTTATTTATCCACCCTGTGACCGACTTGCACAGAACTCTCTGAACCAAGGGGTGGGGTGTTACAGAGAGCTGTATATGCCCCTTTCCCCTGACAAAACTGGGAGCATTTTGCTGTTTCTCACTGAGGAGTGGCTGGCGTGGTACTACGGTTAGGGGAAAGATGTTCCAGGTCTCAGAATCTATATACAATTTATATGCTTCTCATCTTTTGTGAGGCAGCCTGTTGTCAGTTCAAAGTTGTCAGCTTTTAGCTGAAGTATACTGAGGCAATATGAAAAATTTGTACTGTTTTGCTTAAATGCATTTAAAATTGTACAGAAAGGCATATTTCAGCCTCTACACAGGCCTCATGCTCATGTTTCCATGCCTCTTCAAAGTTGGCTTTACAGCTCTTTAGACAACCCTCTGCTGATTGCTGAGTGAACACAATTCCATCTTCACACCAAAGTCAGCCAAGCTCTTCTCTGTACACTGATAATCTGTGTCTCGATTCCTTTGCTGCCTTTCCTTTCATTATCTTTCCATACTAGACATGTTCCATTTCTGCATGGAGGCAGCATCCTGACTGAGTAAGCTCATGCCACAGCCTGCTCTGGGTGCAAGCCCTCACCGGCCTTTCCAGCAGGCTTTGCTGACCACCTGCTTAAGCCACAAGCAGCTGTCTTGTGTGATATGGAATGCTGTCCTTTCTCCTAATCATTGTGTTGACATTAGAAGCATTGAGTCTGGGGCACTTTCTCCTCTGGTGCCTTCTGGTACCACTGAGGTCTTGCAGAATAATTTTGAGTGTTGCCTGCTAGAACACAATGGGGGTACAGTATTACAAATCTGTTATTTATGTTTTCTAACGATTTCTTTTTCTGTGGAAGCAATCATATCTGTAGCATTTGTACTAAACAAACTGTCCCAGAATTAGGTGTTGGGTGTCTCATGGCATCTTCAGTATTGATGTAGAGAAAGGAAAGGGAAAAAGCTTAGTACCTTTGTGAGATTTGCATGGAGATGCTAAATAGACCAGGTCTCCCAGCATTACTGAGAGCAAAGAAATAACTTGCTAAATGATACTTTTCTTTGACATTACAAGAGAGACAATAAGGTCTTGGAAGAAACAGATTATTATGTTAGGTGTCCAGTGTTCCCTTCCACTGCAGGAACACCTGTCTTGGAGCACCTTTTTGCAAGAAGGGCTACAATTGGTGGCAGTTTGGTAGATGGCTGTTCTGAGGGAGTCAGTAGTTCAGCAGCTGCTTTTCAAACAGCTCAGCCATTTCTGCCCTGAGCAGGGAGGGGCGGACAGCTGGGGGCAGTCATCCATCTCACAGGCTGGTGCCATCTGTTTGTGAATTGCTGATAGGAAATACTTAAAGATGTCCAAAGCTTAGAGGCTGAATGATAGAAGAAGGACAGTCAACCATGTTACTAGTTAAAACTTGGGGCAGGCAGTGGACCACAAAGTCTTGCTTTTACAACATGACTTAAAATGGGATGAAAGGTCAGTCTGATACAAAAAGCTACCAGGTCACAGGTGGTCCCTCTCACCCCTATTCCGAAATGACTAGGTAAATTTGCAGGATAATGCCTTTATCTCAAAGGGATAAGTTATCATTTCATGTTTTCTCCAACCTCAGAGAGTTACTAAAAATAGCAAATAAAAAAGCAAACACATAAATCCAAAGTAGCAAAAAACATATACTTCCTGTCCCAGTTCATAAACACTTCTTCTTGAGGGGAGCGAGGAGCATGGTTGTTATTTTAAATATGGAAACCTTCAAAGTGACAGTCTTCAAATGCTTTCCTCTGTATTGTAATTTAGCATCTTACCTGGTAATGTTTCAGTCAAAGCTATTGAAACATGCTGAGAATGTGCTCAGTTGACACTGAAGTGAATGTTCCAGGTAATTGCAAAATTTGTATTTCAGCTGTGATATCCCTCCGAGAGATACTTCTGAAGTTCCTGTCCCTTCCATTATTTTATGACCTAGTGAACTCTAGAACAGCCCTTTACCCCATGATTTTGGGAAAAAAAAAAGAATCTTGTATTTTAAACACTAGAAGACAGACAAAACTTGGATTTGTGGAGAATAGGTCAGGGTGCAGACTTTGCCCTCCCCTCTAGTGGTAGGTGTAATGCTTTTGGAGTTGCTTAATAACGAGGTTTTGTTTCACTCAGTCATCTTTCAACTTTGTTTTTGTGTGGTTCTTTGTTGTGACTAGCCAAAGCCAGACTTCTGGAGACATTAGCAGTGGGTTAAACTTCTGCTGGAGTTTGTCATGTTTTTCCTTCCATCTCCTTTCTAAGCCAAGTTTATGGTTCTTTGTGTTAAGTTGTATGTCAATTTAACTGGTGTTTTCTCTATGCAAGCATTAAAATAAATATTTTTGCATGAATTCCAAGAATTTATGCAGATTGAGAAATTTGTCACTTTTGAAGTACCAACCCACCAGGAATCTTCTTGCAGTTAACAGTACTGGTTGTGGCATCTTTCCTTAACATGCTCAGTACTGAACAGAAATATAGTAGCAATCTTATTGTGTACTACATGAAATCAAAATGATTGTGACTCCTTTTGTGGTGGCTTAATTTCATTCTATTGGTTCAATAAATATTTTTCCTCTCCCTTTTGATTTTTAGCAGTTTTGTAGTTCCATATTTATCTGTCAGGCTTAAAACCAAGTGAGCTGTGTAACTATGCTTTTCCCATTGCATATGTCTGCAGCCACAGAGTTTTCATCATGTTTAAGTGACTTCCTTCATTGGCAATCTTGCATTACCCTTATGGCTCTTCCTCTGAATTTTCATTTTTTAATTTCAAATTTTTAGTAATTCTCCAAGATAGAGTTGATTTGTAGTGGTGTACTGTCAGCAAGGCACTTGGTTTAAGTGGGGTTTTTTGTTTGTTTGTTTGTTTTTTGTTTTTTTTGGGGGGGGAGTTGATTTTTTTTTGCATTGTAGCTAACACACCCAGTTTAATTGATTTCTAATTTAGTAGGCCAGCTTTATGTTTTGCAGGTGTATCCACTCACCTGCCTTTTATATGAGAGACTGTTTATATTTCATTTTTCAGCCTTTTCCCTTGTTGTGTGTTATTGTTTTGCTTCTGCTCTTCTTCTGGATAACTATACATTTCCAGTGGTTTTCTGAAAAGTTTAATTTTAAAAAGCTTTAGTGTTCTTTTACATTTTAAAAACCACTTCCTTCTTTCACAACTGTGTTCAATACTATCAGTTGCTAATTTGCTCTTACAAATACCAAATGTTCATTAATACTTAAAAATTCAGATTGAATTCAAAATCAGGGAACAAGAAACAGATATGGAAAATAAAAATTAATAGTGCCCAGTGACTTGGGTTTCTCCTCTCTTTTAAACAAGTGCATGTAAAGCTATCTTCTGGACAGGTTTCTGCAAGCACATTACCAGAAAGATCTCAAAAACATGGAGTGAGTTCTGAGAAGAGCAAGCATACCAGACTTAACATTGAGCTCTGGGAGTTGAAGGGACTGATTTAGGAGGAAAGATTAAAGTAGCTAAATATACATAGCTTGGCTAAGTGATGACTGAAAGGTGGAGGGTGGGGGGGACACATAATAACAGTCTAAAAATATTTGAAGGGTGTTAACATTTAGGAGGGAGAGGGATTTTATGTGGAACATGTGAGCATGACTAGGATTAATGGAGGAGAATGAGAGAATATAGGATGGATATCAGCAAAGTCTTCAGGACAACATGGTGCTCAATGCTGAGGAATCTCTCTCCTCTGAAGAGCTATAATGGAATTGCTGTTGTTGGGGACTTTTAAAATTGTATCAGACAAAACTATAAGGATTGTATTTGTAAAACTAGTCCCAAAGAATGGTGTGTGTGCATGTGCGCATGTGTGTCTGTATTTTGCATGAATGAGAGGAGGATTCCACATGGGAAGTGCTGTGGTTTTACACAAGAAACAAGAGAACAGTGGGCATTAGATAGCTTTCCACTGTAAATGTCTGCATTTTTTTGTAAATTGTTGGTATTGTGATTCATACTACCTGTGGTTTTGTGACTTGAGCATGTTTATTTAACTGATTGACAAGTAGCCCTTCCTTAGGTCTGAAACAAAAAGAGCAGACTTCTAGGTAAATTCCAGGAGTGCTTTCTCAGAGTTTGTCTTCTGTCAATTAGCCAAACATTGAGTAGAGAAGGGTGACAGCATTTCTCAAGAAAGGACCTGCATATGAATAGGGAGAGCTGTGGAGACCTGGCCTAGGAAAAAAGGAACTCCCTTACTTCTTCAGTATAAGTAAGAAAAAGCCTATCACGAGTCTTTTAAAGTCTTTTAAAGTCTCTTTCAAAGGCATTCCTTATTCCTTAAGCAAAACCAGTGTGAGACAACATAACCTTTTCATTTTCTAGTGCCGGAAGTGAAGGGAAGCTGCTTGTTCAGAAAAAGTTAGTATTACAGCTAAAAGAACAAGCAGTATTCTCATTCATGTAGGATCCAGATAATGAGCACAGGAGAACTAGGGCTGTCTATTGGTTCAAACAGTTGCTCATTAGCTAATCCATAACAAACCCTGTATTGTCTGTGTGTGGTGAAGATCTGGGCAGCAAAACTGGGAAGGCTGTGTGCAGCTTGTGCCCAGACAGATGGTCTTGTAAATCTGTTGGTCACTGTCAGAGCTGACTGAAACCTCTGGGGCCTGGGTACACCTGCTACTGAAGGGTGCATAGCCAGCAGCTGTTGCTCATTGCTGTCACCTTGAACTTGTGACCCATCATCTGGGTACTCCTCACATTCTCAGTCTCACTCCATGCACATAAGCAGCCAGAGTCTTGCTCTGGCTTCTCGAACAGGAAACTACACTAAGTGTCATTTATTCATGTAAAATGCCTTTAGAATCACTCTTCTTTCCTCTTGGGTTTGATTTGTACAATAATTGCAAATACCTTTCCAGGAGCTTTGGTTGGAGTCTGTGGGCTGGAGTGCAAGGAGTGTAACCAATGCTTGGTGAGGTAACCCAATAGCAATGCCCAAGTTGTTGACTGCAAGTGCTGCAGACACAGGCCTGTTTCTAGGCATGGCAGCATTACAGGGAAACACAGGAGCACGTGTGGCATTCAGTTCAGTGTTGCTTTCAATCCTGACCGGGGATTATGAGCATTCCTGCATATAAACACAGCATCATCGTCTTTGATAGATAGAACAGAATAGGATAGATAGATAGATAGATAGATAGATAGATAGATAGATAGATAGATAGATAGATAGATAGATAGATAGAATGAATCACAGAAAATGGTGCTGAAAGGACAGACCTTCAAAAATCATCTCATCTGCTCCTGGGCCCAGAGGCAAAGCCAGCTGTACTTGAGATGTTCATTTTTAGTCTGATCCTTTATGGCTAAAGTTGTGGGAAAGTGATTTGACAGATCTAGATATAGAAACTTTCATATAGAAGGTAGCTGAAGCACCTAGATATGTGCAAATTTCCTTCTGGATGCATATGTCTCTGCAGCTTGAATAGTTTTGTCATCCTCATGTTCCCGTTCTCCTGCCTGAATCATGGTTGCTCATGATTTTCAGACTTACACTAACCTCAGTCAGGGAACAAATACTTAAAGAATCTGGAACAGAATTGTGCTGGTATTAAAAGAAAGAGAGCAGGATGGGAAGGAACAGGGAATATCACAAGCTACTGTAAGGAATTTTCATGATCTTGGCAGAATTCAGCTATCGCCCAGACCAGTCTTGGGTGGCTATGCAATTATTTAATCTGTGTTTCTGCTAGGTTTTTCTGTTCACATTCTCTTTTCACCTGTTACAGAGCATGACATCTTTAACAACTATTCTTGATAATATTGGGATGGTGTGGAACTGTTGTATGGAGACCAAGAGTATATTTCCTTCAGAAATGGTGAGATAACTTTACAATGCACAGCAGAAGAGGGAGTTGCCACTCCGGTTTCCTTGCTCCCCTGCTCTGCTTCCAGTTTTGTGCTCCTGTTCTTTAGGCAAACTTCAGTTTCTAGCAGACTCCTTGTGGATACATGTTAGATTGCTAAACTGATAGCAAACTATGTTGGCGAAATGAGCTGGACAGATTTCTGCCAGATTAGAGTTGAACTGACCCATGGAACAGTGTGGTGAGAGAGAGGGAAGGCAATCACGTTTTTCAGGAGTGTCCAGGCATTTGTTTAAGCTGAATCTATAACTTAATGTCTTAAAGTGATCACAAGCAATGACTGCGCTCTAAATCATGATGCCATGAACTGAATGATACTGAATAGTGGCAGCCATTCCACTTAAAAAATCAGTATTCATTTATTCATATGATTCAAGAACAGTCTCTGGGTTCTCTTGCTCTCCTTGAGGCTGCTGTGTAATTCTCAGTCATTTGGCTGGGACTGGGCCTTGGTGTAGTCTTATGCGCTAAGTGAAGCAGTCATGACTCCTCACAGGACTGAGCCAGACCAGACCAGCTGCCCTGAGAACTGCATGGTCTGTGCTGGTCATGCAGCAAGTGGCTGCACAGATCTCACAGACCCCTTTTAGCCCTAATTTCTGTTGTAGCTGAAGCTTTGAGTGCTTGGTCTGCCTGTCATCTAGGTACATGTACAAGATTAGCACTTGGGGCAGAAATCTGCCAGAAGCTCTCTACTGTTGGTGCTGGCAGGAGTAGCTGACCACAAAATTGGTAGAAAAGCTGGGCAGCTTTTGCTGTCCCTTAAGACATCGTCATCACTGAGAATTGCTTTCAGATGCCCCACAGTTATTAGAAGATACCAAAATAAGCAGACATTTATTAGTCTAAGGAAGAATTTAGCAGATGTCCAGGTCTGTAATGTAGAACTTGGACTGATGGTAACTGGAAAATGCTGGGTGCTACCTTCAATAGCCAAGTTTCTCTGAACCCGGGCCTTGGTGAGTAAAGTGTGTTTGTGCCTCAGTAAGGTCGTTCTCAGGTGTCCCAAGAGACTGAAAGCTGTTAGTTTGACATGCCTTTCCATGTAGGATTGTTATTGGCTCTTTCAGGTGTTATCTGATACACTCCCTAGCATATGAAGGACTCATTTTACTATAGGCAGCTGCTTTGGTGTGATTGTGGGATTTGCCAGCCAAACTGAATCTAAACGTTTTCTGTAGGATTCTTATCAGTCTTAACCCTGGGAAGTGCCAGAACAAGTCCCAGCTCTGCTCTTTTTGCAGCCCTTAACGTGTATATAGAAGAGTACTTATTGGATGGATTAAGTTGCATTTCTGTGGCCTGAGGTGATAATGTGGGAAAACACAGCTGATGAGGACATTCAATTTATGCACTGAAAAGCACTATTAAAGACTGAGGTGTGGTGAAGAGCTGCATAGCCTGGAGCTTCCCATTAGGCTGATGGGGAGGGACTTCTGCCTGCATACATTGAAAATGCTCATCTTTACAAGGAATAACTCCACATGCCCATGGGGCAGTAATTAGAAGGCAGTTTAACGCTGTTTAGCCTTTAGACAAATGATGCAAGTGCAGGAAGTGCCTTGCCCATTTTCTTACCAGCCTGTTTGTGTGTGACGGTTAGGTGGAGTACAGTTCCAGGCTGCATTTTCTCTGGTGGCAAAACTGGTTTAAGTTCTGCACCGATTCTTCCTCTGTTCTCTTTGCTGTGCCACTGCCGTGGTTAATGTGACCACAAAATGAACTAATTCACCAGTCCAATTAAAAATAGGCTGATGGGTGGAAAAACAAAACCAACAGCAAAATCCAAATGGGGATGGAGAGTTTTATTTTTTAATTATTGGTAATTAGAGTGGTGCATGTCAGTCTTTCCTCCCCTGTCCCCCCCTCCCCTTTTCCCATTAGTTTAGTTGGCACAGCTGCACACAGGAGTTGCTGCAATGTTGCAGAAGGGGAAGTAATCAGCTAAGGAGAGGGAAACCTCTTCAGATTGTTCTAACTACACCCATGGTGACTGCCTTTTAATTTATCTCCAGTACTTGTTCGGAACCAATATGAGGCATCCCCAAAACTGCAGGGTCTGTAATTATTACCCCCAGCCATATACTTTGTGTGAAGCATCTTAAACTGACCATCAAGAAACAGCAGTTTCTAAATGGTGGTAGCACTGTTTGTGTATCTGGCTATGAATTTAGGATGCGCAGTGGCAAAGGGAGAGGAGTAAACACCTTTCCAATAAAAGACCTTTTAGACAAGAGAGGGTTTCAGTGTTTAGACCAATTAGTAAATGAGACAACTGAGTTTTATGACCTCAGACAGATGAGTTACCTTACTGCCATGTGGGGGGCTTGATAGGTGCATTCTGCTCAGCAAATAGAGCTTTGGATTTGTCATTTCAGAAGAGGGAGTAGCTCAGAATTTGCACAGTCAAATGATGAAAACAGGTATTCTGGGGAAGAGTTGACTGTGATGGTGTTAATCCCTTCAATGTTGTGTTTTCAGGCTTTGACTGTTTCTGTTTGACTGATATTTTTCAGAAATACTGGCTTATCCTTTGATTCTTTATCTTAAAATCCCCTTACTGTAGGGACTGCATGAGCTCAGGGAATCTTTGTGTCGAAGGTTAATCCTGAGAAAATTCAAGCAGGGAATAAATGATCAGAGTGAGGAAATTTTCTTCTCACAGCTCAATATAAAATTCATTGGTATGTGTAACTCTGCTATGGAAACTCAAACCTGACTATTGAGCACTGAAGTTCTGCTCTGGTAGGGTCAAAGATGTCTTCCTAGGGTGGGTCAGTGCCATAAAATGCAATATGGTTTTCCATGGTCATGGGAAATGATCACAGTATGATGGTCACAGTGGTGCATTAAGTTCCATTATTGCCTCCTGAGTAGAGAAACCAAACAAAATCTCCTCATCAAGGCTTTGGTGAGAAAACATGGTTTGTTTTTCATGAAAATGTGTTTGAAAACATGAAAAGAAACTCTTAATAAAGGTAGGATTAAAACTAGATTATGTTAATAAAAGTTGGATGTCTGTGCATCTTGATAACCATCAAAAAGATAAAAATGTGGTTTCTGACACATGTAGCCCTATTTCTGGAACAGCTAATGTCCAGGAAGACATTTAGCAAAGTTGGGAGGAGGAAGCAGTGGAATGAGAGATGGGAAATAAGGCTGTGCAGGGAGCTATGGATGGGGCAGACCACAGTGGCAGTTAGTGCCATATGGACATGCCACCACACACTGCTTTGGTCTAAAAAATGTCTTTCTGGTAAGACTTGGTTGGCAGTTAGTTTTGCTTTGTATGCAGAGAGAAGTACTGACATTTGGTGGACAGATGAGGTGTCCTTACCTTCCCTCTTTTGTCTAGATTTATTTGTCTGATGCACACAGTTCATTATGTTAATACTGATTGTAACCAACAGTTAATTAAATAAGTTTAAGGAGATAGTCATGTCCCAGGAGATGTCACTGAGTGACACAAAGAGATTGGAATGAGAGTTGAGATGGCTTTCTTGACCTCACTTTGATAAACCTTTCACTGGATACTGCTGGATAGCTGTTTCTCTTACAGAACTACTTATAGGTAGTTGTAAATGTTTGCTGTGGGTACAGAAAGATAGAGAATCTGCCAAGAAACAAACACTTCCATGCCATTTCTCACTGTAAGGATTTTACAGAAATCACTGAATTCTTTGATCTCACTTTCTTTGGCAACAGGTGTGTGAGGAAGTATAAGTCTTAAAGAGATACTGCTTACGAAAGGCAGAAAAATTAATATACCTTTACTAACAGAAAGTCAGCATGGAGCTTTGAGGTAAGACTGGAAAATTCTTTCTGTGGTGATGGGCATTCCCTTCGATTATCCCTCTTCCTTACAGGAAGACACTTCTCTGCAGTTACATTCAAAGGTGTAGAATGGAGAATCCAAAAGCCTCCTCATTCACTTCTTTTAGCAATTCCTTCCTGCATAACAATTGAATGCAAAATTTTGCTATTTACTGTAAGATGGAATGGGTGCTAAGTTGCTGCCCTTGGAAATTGATCTGTTAAGAATGAGAGGTAAAGAACATAAGAGAGTATTTCTTGACTACTTTCCTTTTGCGCCATGCTTGCAAGGGGAAGGCTCTGGGGAGGAGAAAGGTGCTGTGCCACAGTTGGAATGTTGGCTGGAGCTTCGTGAAACCCAATGCGTGGTTTCAACAGAGGAGTCACAACTGTTGGCAGGTTCTGATGACCGAGGCAGACCTCAGCGGGAGTTATTCTAAGAACACAACATATGATCAGATTACTGAGGGACACTTTACATGGCTCTAAAAAATGAACCATCTGACGGTTTATGACAGCTCTGCCTGTTCCAGCCAAGTGAGGAGTGCTGGTCTTTGCTGACCCTGCAGCCAAGAGTTGTGAAACAAAGAAAGTGCCTTCCAGAGCCTGTGAGCCTACAGACTTCCAGCCACATAATACCTGCTTACATCTAACTACTGATAAGAAACACAAAAGACATTTAGGACTTGATTTTCTTGCAGTTTTGATTAATGGTAATTTAATACTGCCTTGCTGCAGTTTACTGGGCTTGGCAATTTGCATAGTTCTATATTTAGTAATCCCTGTGATGAATGTCTTTGTAGAGTGATCTGTTTGTTTGTTGGTATTTTTTTTTTTGTGTGTGTGTGTGGTGTTTTGTTTGTTTGTTTGGGCTTACCTTTTTGTTTTATTTTTTTGCTACCAGTATCTTTATTACCTTAATATAACCTGCCACTTTTCTGTTTTAACCTGACTGTGAGGACACAGTTCTGGAACAGGAAGACTGTATGAGAGATATTAGCAAGTGGAAAGTGAATTCTAAAACCGGAAATTTTGATGATCCATGCCACAATTAAATGTTCTCTGTGTAGAGTTTCTTTCTAGAGAATTTCTATACTGGCATCTAATAGCTGAAATTTGTAGAACAATTTCCCCTCCCACTAGTCTTTTTCGGGGAAGTACATGGCCTGAGAGAACTTTGCAAATTTTTGCTGCTGCTGTTGTCAAAGACAAACAGTTAAATGCACACTTATGGAAATACCTCCCAGTTTCCCAGGCATGACTACAGTTTATTGTCTCTCCTCCCTGCTTCCTACTCTGTTTCCCTTCTTTTGTTCTCTCTAACACTCAGTCCCTCTTAATTCCTTTGATGAGGTGCTGGGTGACGCAGGAGATTGGCATCACTGTGTAAAGGTCTCTTTCTGCCAGTTCCTGCTTTGTTTTTTTGTTTTGTTCTGTTTCCCCTCTGCTGCTCCTTGTTCCTAGCTGTTTCTCATCTCTGCATGGGTTTTCAATGGGCTTGCAGTCCTTTCAGGGTTGTCTGCTCTGGCGTGGGTGCTGCAGTTGCCTCGAAGTGTTCTTCTGTCATGGAGCAACTTTTTCCAAGATTACTTTTCCAGCCACATCCCCAGGAATGTCCCCTACCACGTCTCCTTTTCTCAGTATTCATCCTTTTACATATCTTGTATTTCTCCTGTGCATTCTCGTGTCTCCTTTTGTAGTTCCTTTTGTGTCTCCTCGTGTCTCCTGTCCCTACTGGCTCTTGCCCTTTCCAAAATATGTTTGAGCAAAGGTAGCTTGTGCTCCTCTGGCTGGTTGAGAATTTGATGGGTTGATTGTTATTTTCATCCAGTTTGGTGGTGGCTGGAATTGGCTGTGCCTAGCACAGAGCTGTTCATGGCATCCTCTCGTACCAATTACCCCTGCAGCCCCTTACTGCTAAAACAGAATAGTGTTCTGTCAGACTGTTCAGCCTCTGTAATTTCTTTACTTAATTTGACACTCTATACATATGAATTTGCTCCATAAAATTTATTGTATCTGGTTGAGAATCCATTTGAATTAGTTTTGCAAGGATGACCCATAATTGAGCCAGTGTCTGGAGACTTCCCATGTGTTCAAATTTTCAGTGTAGCCTGATATGAGCCCTTTAAAAGTTTGCCTGAAATCCTCCACATCCACTTCTTCTCAAGGCTAGTTTTTCCTCTCTTTTCCATTAACTCATTCCCCTTGCCTCTCAAAGGGTCCTCTTGTTGAAACAAAAATTTTCTTTCTTTATAGATAATAGGGTTTGAGTGCTTTGTTTTCTTCAGCACATTTCCCATTTCGGATGTGTGTCAAACAGTCCTTCTGAAATTTCTTACATGTTGGCATCTGTCTGAAAGGAATCACTTCAGTTGTTTCTTACTTTTCAACTTGGATCCATGTCTAAACAGATGGAAGCTTTGAGAAGCCGTAAATGTTATTGTTGGCACTAGAGGAAGGTGGTGTGGATATGTGTCGTTAGTAATTGGTCTCGGCTTTGTGAAAATGGTTTACATGTGTTGGAAGAGCAGCCAGGTGGAAGGTGGCAGAACAGCATCTGCTCCCACCAAACTCTCCTGGGCACATCACTGTGCTAAAGCAGAAACTGTGGGAACTGGAGAGGTCAGTGCTTACATGGCAGGGCATTGTGTTTCTGGCACAGACACAGCTCCTAATTTGTGTTTACAGGAGCTGGAGCTGATTTCTCAGCTACAGACCTATTTCTTCTCCCAGGGGAATAAGGGGAGCTGCTACCATGACACCATTAGGGAAAGATTAAGATCTGTACATGTAAAATGCTTTCCCATCCCTGTGTGTGCATTGGTTATGTTTCATGAACACGGCCTAACTGCACTCATGGACATTTGCGTTGTTCTGTTTCAGAAACAGATGGAATTAAGGGCTTTGCCAGTCCTTCCCTAAAGGATTGAGTGGTCAGTTTCAGCAGAGTCTTTCCTTGCATACACTTTATTTCAGGGTTGAATGAAAGAAGAGTTTAAAATAAAAACAAGTTACAGTTTTTTAATGGAATTTTAACTGCTGGAATAGTTATACTTACGGTTTAATACTGATTTCACTGCTTGCCTTTTGATGTCTGTGATATCCTAATATGCAAGCTCTTTGCCCACAAATTTTCCACAGACAATACTGGGATTTTATAATTCTGTTATAAATAAACTTCACAAGAGCTGTGGCTTTGTTTCCCAGTTCATTCCTGCTTCATTCTGCAAACACTTGCAGCCATATCAAGATGTCTCACAGCCTTGCAGTTCCTACTCCCAACTTTTTATTGCAGTACTATCTTGACACTACTGTGGTCACCACAAATGTATTATTTTGCAGAGCCTGCTCTTTTCCTGTCATGTTTTCTGCTTTGAACCAGCCTAGAGTTCAGATGTGTAACTGCTGCCTTTCTGTTTCTGCTCTTAATTCCTCCACCTCCAAAAAGACAGTAAGATCTGTGACTGCTTAGATGTGATACATGGGAGCCAGTGTAATAAAGCTGGATAGTCTCCCTGCAGGAGCCTGAAAGCACTTGTAATTCACTGTATCATATCACACTGATAAATTCTATGTAGCTGTTTCCATGTGCTTGCCCATTGTTTATTTTCTTGGACTTAGTTACACAGAATGGCAGGCTCCTTTTGGTTGGAAGGGATCTCTTCAGATTGCCTAGTCTGGCCCTGCTGCTCAAGCAGTGTCCAATAGGTTGTGACTATCCTCCAAAGATGGAGACTACAGCCTCTTTGGGCAGCCTGTGCCAATGTTTAACCACCCTTAGAGTAAAAAAGGTTGGGTTTTTCCTTTTTTCTTTCTTTTTTCCCCCCCCCAATTGTTTTTAGACGGAATTTCATGTGTGTTAATTTGTGACAGTTGTTTCTTGTTCTACCACTGGGCGCTATTGAGAGGAGAGTGGCTCCCTTTTTCCCTTCATTGCCTCCCATCAGGTATTTATTTTATTATTATTGATAACAACTGCCCCTGAATCTTCTCCAAGCTGAACAGACCCAGTTCTCTCAGCCTCTTTTCATACGACAAATGCTCCAGTCTCTTAATAATTTTTCTGACTTCTTGCTGGACTTGCTCCTGTATGTTCACACCTTTCTCATGCTGAGGAGGCCAGAACTGGACTCAGTACTCCACATGCTGCCTCAGTTGTACTGAGTGGAGCTGAACAATCACTTCCCTTGACCTGTTGGCAATTGGGATTTGCCATAAGGAGGGTGCATTGGTGCCTCACTGTCAGTTCATTGTCAACATCGTTCATCCATCCATTCAGCCAATTTTCATCAAGCCCCTTGTCCAATTTCCTAGCCAAAACTTTGTCAGTTTGCCTATAGGGATGTTATAGGAGACTGCTCCTAAAACTCAGACTTCTACCATGTGCACTAGTAAATTCCTTTCTAAAAAAGAAGAGAGTATGACAGAATCATCCTGCTGCTGATCTATCTTTTTCGCTGGGGTCATTGCTTTTTAAACTTGTATTTGATTATTTCTCTGTTCCAGGCCGAAATGAGTTGATTGCCCGCTATATTAAGCTGAGAACAGGGAAAACACGCACAAGGAAACAGGTAAGTGTACAGTTTTCCCTGTAAGGATTAGCTTCTTTGGGCCTCTAGAGATTATGAGGGCTAGTAAGAGCAAATTTCTTGCTGTTCACTTGTTGGTAGTTTCTGACTTTGCTGGAAGGAGGTTGTTGTGCTGAGCTGGTTAATAAGAATGGCAGGAAGAGCCAGCTCAGGCATTTTACGGGAGGTTTATAATGTTCATGTCTGCCAATCATATTGTGACCCGCAAGTTTTTCTACTGTTAAACAGCATGATTTTATTTGCTTGGCCTACTAATGAGTGTTTCAGGGAACACCAGTGGTTCTCTGCATGAAGATTCCTTGTTCAGCCCAAGAAGACAAGACAGCAATGATGATTTTGAAAATACCTGGTGGACGAGATGAAAAAGGAATCTTTGTAATTTGGGAATGAATATCCAGGCTATGCTGGACAAAGCACTGAGCAGCCTAGACCTGCCTTAGATGGCCCATCTTTGCTGGCTCTCCACCCTATTTCATGGCACTGGAGTTATGTTCAGAAAAGCAGCTCATTGTTACCTCCAATCCTCCTACCCCCAACCCTAAATAACTGCCTAAAGTATGTTTACTTCTACAAGAAGCTACCAAGTATTCCTCTGGAATGAACATGGAATTTTGTCTTTCAATGCAGGTATCTAGTCACATCCAGGTCCTGGCAAGGCGGAAAGCTAGAGAGATCCAAGCCAAGCTCAAGGTATGATGGATATCCCTTAGCATATCCACAAGCCCCCCCAGGTCAGCTATTCCCTCTCTGAATAGCCTTAAAAAAGCCTGAGATTAGTCACTAAACTAGTAAGCTGGAGAGGAAAAGGTTCTTCCCAGGAAATGTTGTGCAAACATTCATTATTGTTGAAGCTCTGTGACGTCTGGAGCAATTCTATTTAAAGAATAAAGAAACAATAACTTTTTTAATTTCACGTGTCTTATTTCTACCTCCGGTTTCATGCTCTTGTCATTCAAATCTGGAAGACACTTAGGAGTGTGCAGAGAGTGTTTACCTGAGAAGAAAGGGTTTATGGTTACAAATGCTGACCAGTAAGCAGTTCCTGGTGTTGTGGTGGCCTTGGGAAAAGGTGGCTTTGCAGTTATTAGAGCACAAGCTCCACTTCTACAGAGGTCGTGATGTGGAGTTGTCCACTGAGAGGAAGCAATAAAGCCAGCTGGCATCTTCTCAGATAAAGTGGTGCCAACTGAATAGACTTTGCTCCTTGATTAATTCAGACCTGATTTGAAGAGGCTAGAGCTAACACGAAAGGGAAAATGGTTGAATACTTGCTTGAGAAAAGCTGTGTTTTCCTTTCCATAGGAAAAGCTCTGATATCACCCTAATGAACCTCTTGACATTTATTTCCACTCAGATTTGATGCGGGGAAATGGTTTATATGCTCAGACTGAATTGCCAGAAATGTTGAGAAGGTCAAGTTTGTATGTGACAATTGCAGAAGAGGGTGTCTGTCCCCTGTTAGAATGTGAGCTATCCAGAAAGGGCTGAGCAGGATTTGAGGTCTGGGCCTTGTTATGTTTTGCTGAGACAGCCAGAGAAGGAAGGTGAATGCTGACCTTTCTGTTTGGTATGGCCATAAGTAATCTGGAAGGAAAAGAGACTTTGCTTCCCTGATCTTCCATGCTTCAGGTGACAATAACCATGACAGCTCAGTCCATCCCTGACTGCTGAGGGATGGCTGCAAGCATGTGCTTCCTCTTGGCTGCCTGGGCAGCTCCTCATTGGGCACCAGGGCAGATGGACTGTGCTGTGTGTGAGCTGTTGGCACTCAGTGTTGCCCAGTGCTGACGTGCACGCAGCTCTATTGCAAGCAGTGATTACCTCTAAGCCATGACAGCACCCCCCACATCCCAGCCCCATTTTAGAAAGCTGCACTGTTTTTATTAGCCTGTTGTGTTTCCAGCTGCTCTGATAAAGAGAAGGAGGCACAAATTACAACCATCTAATTCAGTGCACCCGGGTAGGGCTGCCTAAGCTTGAAACCTGTGGTGCTGTTAAGTGGTCAGTTCAGGTGGAGGCCTGCTGGAGAGGCAAGTTAGAGCGAGCAGGAAACAACAACTGCCCGGGGTGTTAAAAGCCTCACTGCTGCTTACATCTGTAACCTTGATTCTGTTCCTTGTGTGTCACAGCTCTGGGCTTGGGCATGATTGAAAAGCCAGTCAGCCGAGCCCGTCTCCACTTAGCTCACAGGAGCTGGCCGGTTTTGTTCTCAGGGAACGAAGGTGTCTCAGGGAGCTCCATGGAGCCATTGGCTGCTGTCCTTTTACACCACCCAGGCCATGCTGTGAGCTCTGCCCAGCTGCCTGCAGAGAACCCTTCCCCAGGACCAGCCTGTTCCTTTCCGCCTGCAGTGGCAAGTCAGGAGCACTGATTCAACTCATTTACTTCTTTGCTTTCGCTGGCCATTTCCATAGAGCAAGGAAATGAAATCACAGAAACTGCTGCCCTTCTTCCAAGGTCCTGCTGACAGCTGTGTGTTCTCCTATCACTGTTCATTTTCCATAGCAAGTGCATGTTTTCGTGTTTATATCCTAGCAATCAGAGCAGCTACATTATGACTTTCCATCTCCACACAAACTGGGGTGTCTTTACACTGTGTCTGTAAAAGATAGAGCTGGGAAATAGGGTAAAACTTGAAGAAAACTCTGTTCCCAAAAGTGAGTAGTTTTTCCATGCCCTGGGTGGCTAATAGGTATCATCTGCACTAAGAAAAAAAGTGGGAAATCATGGTGATGTGGTGCTATTATCATGATCATAATCACCATCATCATTATTATGTGTTTTAAGAGTAATGAAAGAAAATACAAACATTGCAAATGTTTGGGGAAAGTTTTTATTTCTCCTTTTTCCCTTTTTTTTGCTTTTTTTTTTCTTTTTACTGGAAAACACTTGAAATGAATACAGAACTGTTAGCTGAAACAGAAAGGAGATATATTTTCTAAAAACATGCTCTTTCCAGTAGTTTGTCAAGCACTTATACAAAACAAAAACACTGCAGAAGTTAATAGGTAAAATACTTCCCTAATTATTTTACATTTTCTTTTAAATTTAATACCTCCACAAGTAAATGCATCTTCCCCATAAACTCATTTATAAAACTCAGGTAGACAAATACAGTTTTTCCAGTGAGAAAATAAGGGAAGGAAAAAAAACCTTTTATGCAATGGCACATGGGAAATAGTCCTTATATATATTAAGAAAAAACTACAAAATAATATTTTCCCTTAAAAAAATGTAGGTAATCCTTCAATTATTCCCTAAAGCATAATTTAAACCAGATTCTGAAAACGTTTGCCATATCTTTGGAGAATATTAGGAATTTTCTCAGCCTTTAAAATGTTTCACTTCCATGCACTTGAATGATACTAACAGGAGTCACAGATGCTTTAAGAAAGAAGAGATTTAAGTTTTTCCCATTTTTACTGATCATTCCACTTGAACATCAACATTTATTATTGAGATTTTTGAGGATGCCTCTTCCACTTTTTTTTTTTTTTTTTTTTTTAAACATTAGGATATTTGGGCTTTGAACTTCAGAAAACCTTAGATAAGTTGAAGGGGTAAGAAAGAATGCCCAAGGGTGAGAACTTACTGCAGTTCAGTGAATGCAAATGGGAAGCGAGAATTCCTGAAGAAAACAGCAAGGGCTGCTGTAACTCTTTCAGTAGTTTCTTCAAGCTGTGAATTATCTGTGGGTTTTCTGTGGTAATTATAATGACACAGATAAATGTGGAATGTTTGAAGGATGATTAATTGTAGGGGATGTAGGAGGAAAGGCAGAATGTGGGGAAATGCTTCTGTTTGTCTATTTATTCCTTGAAAGAGTAAAGGAAGAATGCTGTTTGTTTTATATGTACTCAGACCCACTAATTGTGGCACTGTCATTGCCTGTAAGAATGTGTGTAAATCTACAGTCCTGTTAAAATACAAATATGTGCGTATGTGCCCTGCAGATTATGAAGGTTGCCATGAAGATGGGGATAAAATGAGAAACTCTACCTGAGACTAATGCAGTCCCCAAACTGAGGTAGTCATTTCTGCAGTGATGATGATCTCTTTTTGCAACCTTTTCCTCAGAGGGTTATTTTTTGTAATCAAGAATCTTTCCAACTGAAGATTCTTACCATTTATTAAAACACAAGAGACAACTAGGGGTGTACTTTCCACAACAAAACTTTTCAGCTGTATGGTTGAAATCCCCGAGACAGAAAGGATAAATGCTTAGCAGCTTTTAAAACAGTATTTCAGAAAGCATGATTATTCACATCTGAAGCTATAGTAATGAGTGACAGCCTTACAGCCTTAAAGAGTTCTTAGGACAGTTATTGGTGAACTTGCTGCACAGGAATTCAGAGATGTTTGTTCCAAATAGAGAAGCTGGTGAAAATTCTGGTTATATAGAGCATTAAAGCTGGCAACTTGTTAATAATTATAATAATCCTGGTTTTTTCTGTTTCTACCCTTGCTCATAGGATCAGGCAGCTAAAGATAAAGCCATGCAGAGTATGGCTACAATGTCATCTGCCCAGATTATCTCTGCAACTGCCTTCCATAGTAAAATGGCCTTGCCTGGTCTCCCACGACCAGCCTACCCTGCTGTTTCTGGGGTGAGTGGATCAGTATCTTGGTGGAGTTTTGAGAAGACACTTGAGTATTTGAAAGAATGTTGGGACCTGCTCAGGAAAATCCTGAGAACTGAGACAAAATGGGCCAAAGGGCCTTGTGTCTGGAATAAATCTGTCATGTGGCTCCATCAGTTTTGTCCAATTCTTTGCTCACACTGATGTAAAACAATAGAGTTCTACTATGTGTATTTTTTTTTTAATGATACAAAGGAGAGAACAATCAGTTTCTGTGGATTTTCATCTGTCTGAAATGTTTTTATGTGTCTGTATCACTTTCTTAGTCCAGCATCTTTTTGGAATAAATCTGTTTGGGCCATCATGGCCCTTTCTCAAGTCTATATTTCCCAATCTTATTCTCAGCACTTTGATCAGATGGCTCTTATATAAAATCCTTAATAGGGAAGGTCTGTCAGCATCCCCATATCTATGAGCTGGGCCTAGTGAGCATCTGCTGAGCATTGATTCCTGCCAAAATAACTCCTGTGGAACTTCTCCGAGGAAAATTGTCCTTCCAAGAGAGTGAGCATCATAAAAGCTTTGGAGATGGAGTCACATGGTGCATGTATAATATTTAACATTAAAGATCACTTTGGGGTCAGTTTCTTGCATGTCAGTAATAGTAGGGTGCAGAATGAAAAATAAAAAAGACCAGTCAGCACCTCCTCAAGAATGAAACCAGGAACGTAGAAAGAAGAGAGAACTCATTTGCATCCTTAAAGGTCTGTGAGCTTGCAGTTTGTGTCCTCAGAAAAGAGCAAGCCTTCCTTTTCATCTCTGTCCTAATTAGGAGTGGTGACTTTTGCCTGTCTGTTGTTCTCTTGCAGTTTTGGCAAGGACCATTGCCAGGCCAAGCTGGATCTTCCCAGGAGTAAGTATTCCTTCATGTGAGCATCCAAAGTAGGTGCTTCTGCTGCTTTCTCTGCTGCCTGAGGAACACCTTTAGCTATTACAAGATCTGTGCTAAGACCTTCATTTCTCTTAGAGTAGTGTTAAAATGGAGCTGAGCTTTCCTGAAAGCTATGTTTACTTGTGGGTGTTGAATGTCACTGAATTTGGGCCTAAAAGTCTGAGAGGCATCTGGCCCAGACCTATATTCACTTACATAGATATAAAACTACTTGTAGTTGAAAGGAAAGGATAAATAAATGGGCACCAGTGTATTATGAGGCTGATAGGGATCTCAGAAAATCAAATCTGGAGGTAGGGCCTGCTGAACACCTGCAGGGAAGTCTTAATATGTCCAGTCCTGGCCCCTTACTGCTTTCTCAGTCTTTGCCCATGACCCTCTCTTGCCCACACAGAAAGATAATTTCCAAAAGACTCTTATGCCACTTTCTCCCTGAGGGGAAATACTTGATCTAATGTGTGCAAATAGTTGGTGAAGAATATTTTTTTTGCTTGGTTGGTTTGTTATTAACCACCTCTCTTTGTGTGCTTCTGTAGCGTGAAACCTTTTTCTCAACAACCTTATGCTGTACAGCCTCCGCTTCCAATACCAGGTAGGTAAGGAAATGTAGTTCCTTCCTTTGAAATTGTGTTCCAACTTCAAAAACAGCCCACACTCTAAACATCTTGAAAGTTAATTAAAAAAGACAAAACCTATTGAAACATTTCAATGAGCCAAAACCAAAGTTTATATTATTTCCTATTATTATCTCTTTCTCATCCTTTTACTGAGAGAGCTGAAGCTTTTAAATTTTGTTTTATTTTACAAAACTTTTCTTCCTGTTTTATATTGGTTGTGTTGGATTTTTTTTTTCCTCCTGGCTCAGCAGAAAATAAAAGTTAATGTATGTCTACTGGTGTTTTACCATGCTTCATGCTCTAGAACATTGTTCTCTGTCTTAACATGATTGCGTTCCTAATGTGTTTTCCTTCTCAGCTTCCCCAGTTTGAGAGATTAATGGTGACTCCTCACTCTGATACTAAACAGTTTATTTCACTACTCCTTGGACAGAGCTCTGTCCAAGTCCTCTTAAAATTGCTGAACATGTTTTCTCTGGTGTCAAACCTGGGTAGTTTGTCTTTTACATCATGATCCCTGGCATGAGGGTGACTGACAAGCCTTTTAGAGCACAGGTAGACTGAGGACCTTTTGAATGATATTTTTGCATGATGAATGAAGCCATAAAAAAAAAAAAAGAAAAAAAAAAAAAAAGAGTCAGTTTTGACAGTAGGTGCTCTATGGGAAAGCTGTTGCCATTTTTTTCTAAATTATTGCTCTATAAATCCTGTGTGCTTAGGGTTTGAGTCTCCTACTGGCCTCTCACCTTCCCCATCAGCACCAGCTTGGCAAGGACGAAGGGTTGCTAGCTCCAAACTTTGGATGTTAGAGTTCTCTGCATTCTTGGAACAACAACAAGACCAAGACACAGTAAGAAACACACCTTGCTTCCACCCCTCATTAATTTTGCATCTTTGGACAACTCCTGTTCATCATGGGTGTGTTATATTACTCTATGTGTATGGAAATACTTGCTTCATTGCTCTTCAGAGAATAGAAAGGCATCTTTGGGAAACACCAGATATCCTCCTCTTAGAGGATGAGTGGTAATACAACCAGAATCATCCAATGTGCTTCTGCCTTCCCTGTCCAGGCTCATGGGCATTCATCCACCAGAGCCCAAGGCACTGAGGTCATAAGCCCCGCCAGGCAATTCTAGCTGTCCTGTCCAGCCTTGTAGGATAGACTCCAATATAGAACCCAAATCAGAAGTTGGTAAGATCACATAAAGCCATGTGTTTTTCTGGTGTGCTGAGAACTTAGTATTTGTGGCAACTGTGATGAATTTGCATCAATGTGTGTCTACGGTGCCACCTATGAAATGGAAATAGTAAGATTTACCTCTCTCACTAAATGTTTTGATTCTGGGTCTTGAGATGTGCTCTGGTGGTGGGCTGAGGTAGGAAAGTTCAGAAAAGATTTGCTTGGGTTCAGTATTATTTGCCTGAGATTTATCTGCTGTGGGATTTCAGGCTGTTCATAGGACAGGAGCATTGATGTTTGACTGAGTGACCTGTCACAGGTAACCTCTGTGGCTCAGGTTTTTTCAGACTATATGGCAGCAGCATGAGACAATGATTCAGGAGTGAATATAGGAAGAAAAAACCCAACAACTGTGTTTCAGAGAAGGAAGAAGCACAAATGTATTGATAGGAAGGAAGGAATAGCATGAGCTGGTATTAGTAGAGATATTTCTATTGATTTCTTCTGCTCTTTTAGAAAGTCCTATCAAATCTTCACTGACTTCCAGTAGTCTTCTGTGAAAGACAATGGATGTTCAGTATGTACTGAATGGTACTGAAGATTTTTCTAATTCCTTTTTTCCCCTGTTTTTGCAGTATAACAAACACCTGTTTGTGCACATTGGGCAGTCAAGCCCCAGCTACAATGACCCCTACCTCGAGGCAGTGGATATCCGGCAGATCTATGACAAGTTCCCTGAGAAGAAAGGGGGCCTGAAGGAGCTCTTTGAAAGGGGGCCAGCTAATGCCTTCTTCCTTGTCAAATTCTGGGTAAGTGAAGAGCCTTTTGTAGGGTACCCATTTGCTGTGAAGTTTCCCACTTTAAAAGCTGTGACCTCACTGGCTGTTAGAAAACTGCTGCTTCCCAACAAATTTCTCCCTGTGTAGGCAACCTAATACAGCCACAACTGTCACTTTTCTTGACTCTGCAAGGTCAAGACCCCACAAGGCACATTTTCTGACCTGCAGCAGGATGTACCTTTCACATTGTCCCTCTGTAGAGTTGTTCTTGACTATTTTCTGTAGATTTGCTAATGGAGACTTGGACTGTCTAGAATGTTACCTATGTATAAGTAAAGAATTCAGAGGAATGCATACTCTTACACATTCACTTCTCTCAGTGTTGTGTAACTCCTCAGTCAGAAGCAATACTTTTCCATCTCTTCTCCTGCCTCTATAGCTGCATTTTGTTATCCAAGTACTAAAAATTTACAGATGCATACTTACTGCTGGCAGAGCAAAAGATAAGAGAAACATATAATGAAATTGGATTATGCTGATAATATATTACTGAAATGACTTCTGGTAAATTGGCAGAAATCAGCCTGGCAAAAGCTTACTCACTCAATTTGGATTTTTGTGATTTGAATAAAATTTGCAAAAACTGTGCCATTGTGCTTCAAGGTACAAACAAAATAGCTTTGGTGATCGATATTATCATAAGAATTACGAAATTAAAAATAATAGTAGCTCAGGGCAGTTTTACAGTAGATGGCTGAGGGAATGTGTAATGGGATCTGGAGCCTTTTGCCTTGAGTTTACCACATAATTCAACCTCATGTCAGAGTGAGATGATGAAAAATGAGCTTTTATATCTCATTCCCTTCATACAAAGTGATGTTAGAAAGCCTCCTGACTGATGCTTTCAGAAGGAAGAGTTAAGTGCCTTGAGATGCAACTTCCCAGCTGTCCCAAGCCTAGCCTTTCCAGAAATGAGTTGGAGAATGTTGTCTGGGAGTCTTCTTCTCAAGTTTCTGTGCCTAAAGTGCTGGTTGCTGTTGATTTTTGGGGACATGTGTTTTTATTACCTGCAGTCTGTGCTACTGAGCTGGCCCCTTCATGGGATTAGCAAAGCACAACAAAGTCTGCCTGGCGTGCTCAAAACAAAAGGTAAAAGATCAGCTCTGTTCTGGATGGGAGAGAAAACAGCACCTTGCTGAGAAGCTTATCCTTTGACAGGGTACCCTTTGAAAGGTATTGATTGTCTTTTGTGCTTTGGAAGTTTCAAGAACCAAAAGGAAGAGCTTAGAAGGAGATGTTACATAGAGAGAATGAAACACATTTGAACTCCTTGACTTGGCAACAGAAATCATGAAATTGTGATCTGGTGCAACTGTGATTTTATTCATCAAAATTGACAGTGTGCTGTTCTGCTTCTGTGGTTCAGTTTGAGGATTGTGATAACTGGGTTTTTAATATCACAACTATAAACATGGCCTATGCACCATATCAGACCAATCTCTATCAGGATCTTGAAAGATTTAGATGGTGGCATGTCATCAAGTTGGGCTCTTTCTCTTCCCATATGAGGTGTCTGGTGTTCAGAGGGTATCAGCTCACTGGAATTTGGCTTGATTAAAGAGATGTGACATAGGATTCGAAACGTCTTTACTCCAATGTGTGCACAATGTTGTGGGGCTCTGCAACTTTATACTTATAATGGCAGAAATAATTCTAGGACAGGTTTAATATTTTGACTGCCTGATTCTTTTTTTGGTACCCTTGCATTGTGGAATCCCATCTGGAGTTAACATCAGGTTTTATTAGTGGCAACATTACAGCTTGTCACTTAGAAATATGCAAAGTTTACAAGTCAAGTCATTAATTAAATGGAAGCTTCTAAGACTTTCAAGAAGCAAATAAACAAGCAAACGTTTTTTACAGATAAGGCTGTATGATTAAAACAAATAAGGAAAAAAAATAGATTTCAGCAGAAATTTTTATATCCCTCTGCATTTTTATACTTTTGTAGCAGTATGTGCTAGGTTACTATTTCATTTTGCAGCCTGGTAGCTCTGGACAACTATAAAAATATACTGTTGATGTTCAAAGATGTATTGAATAAAGCAGTTACTACACTGTTGAATTTATAGCATCATTTTAGGATAAAATGGTGAGTAGAATTAAATACTTGAAGGAATGTGTTGAGACATGAAGATATGATTGATTTTGCAGAGGTTCTGAGTTGAAGGTGTGGTTGCAGGTGACAAAGCCTTTAAAGAAACCAATGAATGAGTAAATTGGAGTTGTATGTCTGCAGTTTTAGGCTTGAAGAACCTGAGGCATGAACCTGCCATTGCTACAGTAACCATTGAATATACCAGATGATCTGTCCTGTTCCAGAGGCCTAACTCTAAACACCAGGTTGAGGTTTCTTGACCTCAGTGGTAGCACTGAGGATTTAGTAAGACTGAGAGAGATGTTTACATTTGTTCAAAGGTGCTTTAAATGATCAATACAACATCTAAGAGTTAAAAGTTGATGAGTTTGAAACATAAGCAGTGTTGCAGTGTTTGCAGTTCTTCTTTGATTTTGCCATTGGCAATTTTGGTACAATGAACTGATTTTTGGACTTGGGTTGGCAAGTTGTGTATGACATCTGTGTGACATTTCTCTGTGCTCCAAGTGCATTCTAGCACACGACAATGAATGTGAGACATCAGCCTCCCAACACATGGGCAGTGGTAGCCCTGCTCTTTTCCAGGCTAATATTATCTCTGCCACCTGTTCCTTGCTTCTCCCCATGAACTCCTCCTATATGGACCGTTATTAATAGTTTGGGGAAGAGGCGTTCTCAGGGCTTTGCACGTTAGTGTAATGGTGCAGTTGCATCTTGGAGCTTTCAGAAGTTGTGAGACTCTGTGTGGAAGACAGAGAATTCAAACCAGGAATTCAGGACAGGCAGTACTTGCACAGAGCAGCCATCTGCAAAGGCATGAATCAGGGGAATTTCTTGGGAGCCCTGTCCTGCCTGTGAAGAATGTATGTAGTAATTTCTTCTTGGTGATAGGCAGTTAAATCACTGAGCGTCTTCTTTCAGCTAAATGAAATATACTTTTGTGGGAAAGTGCTGAAGGGGTGGGCTGGAAAATTCTGTCCTGCACTTGGCTTCTCTCCTGTCACAAGCAAATCCAGTCAAAACAGCAGCAGTGCAAATTGCCCTCAGCACCCTGCCTTGCCCACTGGATGCTTTCAATCATGAAACTGCCTGGAGAGCAAGGAATGGCAATTTGGTCTCTGCATGCATTCTGTTCTTGGTACTCCTGAGGCAGCAAACAAGACAGCAGCTAGAAACAGAGAATTTTATGATTTTTGCACACATTAATTTCACCTGCCATCACCAGCACCACCTCCAGTTGCTGCCTTATGTAAGGGGACTCTGCCAATGCCACTTCTTCCACCAAAGTTGTCCCCCACAGTGTTCAACAGTGTAGAGATTATTGGCAGCAAAAGGCACATTGAAAGACTGAGGAATTTTCAAAGAATCTTTTCCAAAGACGGAGGGGAGAGAGGAACATATTAGCATGTGGAGGGCTACTATGCTTTTCCTGGAACAAATCCTTTCTCTTCCATCTAGAAATCTTGTCTTGTAGGTAATTAAATATTCTGCTTACTTCTCTGGAAAGGACGAAATCTCAGATGTTACCCCCCAAGCAGGCAGATTGTCTTTTGCATGCAGTATGTGAATATCTGAGATGTGCTGTATCACAGATATCTCAGTGACTGTAGTTTCAGCATGTTGGGAAGTCATCAGGCAAGCTATAGATCAGTGTGTCGTCTGTGCTCAGCTTGCACAGCAAGTTGAACACATCCCAGACACATCAGATTTCTGCTATGCCAGAGTGTGCACAGGTTTTTGCATCTGGAACTTCTTGGACAGAAAGCAAGAACCCTGACTTTGTCAGATAAAGTAGTATGGCCCAGTTGGTGGCTCAAAACTCAGATTTAGCTCATAATATTTCTCGTTTATTTGATCTTCTACCTTTGCCTGTAAAAGAGACTTGAGAACAGCTGTTTGAATGCTGGACACCACCCAACAGCCTGAATGCTGCTGCTGCCCCCGCAGTCCCACCCTGTTCTAGCACTGGCAAGTAGGAGCCTGGGGGGCAGGCAGCTCGGCCCCCTCAGTGAGACTTTCCTAAATCCTGCCTATGTCTCCTTTGGCTGCCTAAGTTGGGGTAAGGAATGTATTTAAGACTCATCTCATTTGTTGTTGGACATACTAGGGCATTTGCCAGAGAGAAGTTGAGGCACCTGGGTTCTGGTCACATCCAGTTACATATTAAAAAATTCTAAGCATTCCCATACTATAAAGTACAGGTAAGGCCTCCTGCTTGATGGAGTTTTGGGAAGATGAATTTCCTTTGAATCATAGTCACCATTATTACCATTATTCCCTAGCATCTTTTCAGGGTGGAATGTACTAGACACAGTAAGTCAGACCTGTCTCTGCTCACCTCAGGTACTTGCTCCTCCAGCACTGCATGTGCTTTGACACAAGGTTTTCTTTAGAGAAGTAGTGTTGTCCTGATGGTCTAGGTGTTGTGAGGAGCTCATAGGAATCCAGGCGTGAAGGCCATAGTGTTTTTAGATGTTAAGCTAAATGCAGTAGCTCTTTTGGTCATTATGGTCTCGTCCTCATGCAATCCTGAGAAGTTTAACTGCACCCTTTCATGAATTACCCCAGTATCCAGTTGACATTTGGAAGTTAATTTGGCTATGGCTGATTATGGTGTTCTTCCTCAATCTTCTGCTTTGTCTCCCTTCAGGAGGTAATCATCTCCACAGCAGGGAAAGCTAAGAGATTGGACTTCCACTCCTCAGTTGTTCCTTGGTCTTGTATTCATGTACACTCAGTTCACATGTATAAACCAGGTTGCAAATAGTTCAAAAGCAGATATGTGTGTGCTAAATAATCTCTGCTATGGGGGCAGTGCCTTCCTTGAGAAGGTGGGAACCAGCAGCTGTAAATAAGTGAAAAAGCTGTAAGGCCAGCAGTGTCTGGGGTGCTTCGGTTTCATTCTCCTGCAAACACGAACTGAAGCCCTCAGCAAACTGCTACTGTCATTCCCTGGAGTTGCTGAAATTCCATGTATGTATGTTTCTAGATCTGCAAAGGTGACAGGAGGTGGGTACACCACTCTTGGTGACTGATCACTCCATGTGTGACCATCCTAGCCCATAATATGGGACAAGCTTTAGAATAAAAAGTGCAGTGTAAGTGTGAGGGAGCTCCAAAGTGATTCCACTGATCCACTGCAACAGGGCTTCCAGGAGCCTGATTGTACATAACCAGTGAATGGTGATGACTCCTTAATTCAAACAGTATTACCATAGTTTTGCCATTAATGATTAATTAGATGTTAATTGGCTGTGAAATTCTACTCCAGCTTTCTAGTGGGAGGCTTGTCAAACTGTGGACACAGTGGCCTCTTATGGCTAGTGAAGCTTTTCTTATTAGGTGGAACTAGCACCTTTCTGCTTTGCTTCATATTGAGTGCATTTATTTTTTAATTTTACCAGTGAGTCTTTCAGAGAATGTAACCTTAGCTTTATTAGTGAGACCTTGAAAATGTTTGTCTGGTTCTGCAGTGAGAGCCTTTGCTGTGTTTATGTAGCAGTGGCCTGACCAAGCCTCTGTAGCCTTGACCCTTTGTTCTTTTTGACTTAGTGGGACAATTTCTTTGGAAGAGCAGAATCAGGTCCATACATTGTGTTTATCACTCCCAAGGGAAATAGCTGAAAAATACTGTGAAGGACTCCTAGTCTAGTTCCTCTCTGGACAAGGGAAGAAATTAATCTTTATTCAGACAGTTGGAGTGGGAGTGAAATAAAGAATATGGTTAGTTGCATTGACATGGAAGTGAGTATTACAGTATTAAAATACAGTATTACAGTAACTTAATAAAAACCAAAACCAGAATGGAGTAATACTGCTATTCTCTAATACAGGTACATTTGTGATACAAAGAAAGTAGCTGCATAATTACAGTTACTTAATACTGAGGTCTTCAGCATGGCCATAATAATTCACTAGAATAAGCTGTCCTGCCTTCTGTTATCCCTGTTGCCACCCATCATCCCAACACACATTCCTTGTTTGAACACACACAAGTGTTTCTGAATCAGGCCAGGGAGCTGATCCCACTGAGAACTAACTGAGCAATTCCTCAGTGAGCCTTGTAATACAGCTACAGAAATGTCTGTCAGTACCGCAGGAATGGGGAAGCACAAACTGCTCTGGAAGAGTGAGACTGCTCTCTTGGGGTCAGGACCAGCCTGGCAATCATCAAACTACTACAGCTCTGAGGAGCAGTTTCTCAAGAGACTCAAACCATCCTGAGTATGTGTTGCTATGAAAATAGGCAGTCTTTGTGCCCTTATCTTTGGTGCCACAAAAGCAGCAGCAAGCTCATGTGTTTACAGAAGGGGAGAAAACCTGTCACTTTCTAGACTGACCTAAACTTCTGTGAAGTTGCTCCTTAAGACAACTAAGCTAACAGTATTTATTATCTTACAGCAGATAAGAGACAGGTATTTTGCATGGCAAAGAAAGAGGGACATTCATTATTGTGGTGGTCCAGTTCCACCACACTGCTTGTCCTTAGTGCTGCTCTAGATCTCAAATAAAAAACTCTTCGCTGACAGTGGTTAAGAAAACCCTGCTGGAATGGCATCTAATACTGTCCTAGTCACACTGTGTCCACTCTAGCAGGAACACACTTTCTTCAGTTTCCTCTTCCCTTGGCTCAGCTGGAAGAATAAAATGCTCTGGAGCAGCCTGTGGGAGCTGATCCTTGCTTTTACACTGATGTAAGTTAGCACCTGGGCTTGTGGAGCACAGAGAAGCTCTGCCCTTTCAGTTTTGAAGGGGAGGAAGCTGAGCTGGGCATTCCCACACAGCCGTAGCCTTTCTAGAGCTTAAGGGAACCGCCACTTGTTTCATAACTGCGGTTGGAATGACCCCTGGTGGAAGCTTCAGACAGCCAGGATTTTTAGGAGTTACATGCCAGCAAGCAGCTTCAGTTGGCCAGCCTTAGGCACCCACATTTGAGAACTGTGGCTGCTACTGAGGATGGGCTTGAATTCAGGTGTAACTGGGCTGGATCCATCAGTAACCTACATTCCTTATGTTGCATACCGTCTATTTACATTCGTAGCACCTGAACCTGATGTGTGTGTGTACCCACACATTCCTTTTCCCTGCTGTTGCTTTTCCCTTACCTACATTCCAAGGGTGGAAAAACATTATTACTGTTGCTTTTCAATTATTTTCCTTCCTTGCTGAGTCAGCCCAGTCTAGCCCATCTGTTGCACTGCTCTGTCTCTGCAGTCTGCTCTCCACATGACTTATGAGCACCTCCAAGCTGTGTCATATGTTTTTAATGTTAGGAGGATATTCCACCAGATATCCCCAATGTGTATGCAAATCCACACCATTTTCTGAAGTGGAAATAGGATTTTATTCAATAATCTTCAGATTTCTCCTGCTTGTCCAATGCACATTTGTCTGCTTAAGGAGCTGGGGACACTCCCAATACTTTACTGTCTTGGCTATGTGAGGTAATGGTGAGAAAATGCCACAACCATCTATTGATAACCATCTGAATTTTTTTTTTTTTTGTTCTTTTCTTTGGCAGGCTGATTTGAATACCAATATTGAAGATGAATCCAGATCTTTCTATGGTGTTTCCAGCCAGTATGAAAGTCCAGAAAACATGGTCATCACCTGTTCCACCAAAGTATGTTCCTTTGGAAAGCAGGTGGTAGAGAAAGTAGAGGTAAGGAGCAGACACCTGGGTGCAAGGTTCCCTCTGGCTGCTGTTTTGTCACTATTTGCATCCTGCCTTTTTATCTAAGGCAAAATATATCTCATGTTTCTTGTCAGGGAGATGGATGCCATATATTTAAGACTAGTCAGCCTGCAAAATGGCCTTGTCTTAGGATTTCACTGAAGATTTGCTAGTGTTTGCTACTTTTCCCCTTAAATCTCAGTTTCTGGAGGACATGTAAATATGAACCACTCTTGGCTCTGCCGATTCTCTGGGGTTTTTTGGGAAAAAATAAGATTTTTTTTTTGAAAAAACATGGATGTGTTTTTCAGTCCAGAAAAGTGAAAATATATAAGCAACACCTCACTCTAATCAGTGTTTTTAAACAGATCATTTATAGACTACAGCTATTAATTTGACGGTAATAATTTACAGACTATAATCTTACGGTTTTATTAGACCTAGAGCTTACACACTTACAGCTTGAGCAGCACAGGAACTGCAAATAACTGGGTTATGCATATAACTGGCATTGAAGAAATTCTTTTTGATGCCACATTCAGCTGCTAAGACAACTGTTTTGACATGCCCCTTGTTACCCTGTTTCTCAAGGAACCTTGAGATGCAGAAGAGCATCTATGTGCAGAACAACAGCTGTTCTCATATGAACAGTCAGTTCAAGGTGCATCCTTCCCCAAAACCCATCTCCAGACACATGATAGGCATGCCTGAAGTTGGGTTAAGTATTTCCAGATGGGATAGAGGGGCTAGAGGGAGGTGTCATGGTATGCATGAAAGCAGACCAAGCTTCTGGGGTGGAAGAACGTTACAGGCAGTTTAGGGTCTGCTGTGAAATCATAGAATATGGCCTCAGTTTCTCTTCAAAGGCAGATAAAATATACATGAGGTAAGGTGTGAATGTGAGCAGAAAACCCCCTCTGTGTATCATTGGCCAGATCCTATCCTAAGGGGGAGTCAGAAATTCTGTGTTCTCTCACACAGGTACCAGAAGGCTTTAGTCTTTTTTTCCTACAAAGCATCCAGAGCATAGTATTACTAGCATTACTTCCTGGTCTTGCTAAAACAGTAGTTATTAATTTTTTCAGTTTATTCACACCTAGTATTTTGCCAGTAGAGATGCAGACGATAGTGTAGGTATCAATTGGTCTGCTTCTCTTAGTTACCTTTCACAGTGCCTTGAGGGTTTGCTGCTCAGAAGCTGGAATCCACTGTTCTAAAGAAAACAAGAAATCAAGCCAGAGAAATTGGAGGACTCAAGGGGACTGACCTTGGTGCAAAGTACTGTGGTCACTGCTCATCAAATTATTTAAAATTGCCACTGTAATTTTTCTGAGTCCTTTCTTGTGACAGTGTCCCTGATGTGCCAGCAGAGCCCCACGTGCCCCTTTTGTGTTTTGTCTTCAGACAGAGTATGCACGCTACGAAAACGGACACTATTCCTACCGCATCCACCGCTCCCCTCTCTGCGAATACATGATCAACTTCATCCATAAACTCAAGCACCTTCCTGAGAAGTACATGATGAACAGTGTGCTGGAGAACTTCACTATCTTACAGGTGGGAATTTCAGCTGTTTTCATTGCAACTTGGCAACATGTAAGCACCATGCAGGAGTTCACTGTTGAGAGTCAAAGCAGACTTCCTTTTATAGCTCAGCATCTAATTGAACTTAGTGTCTTTCATGTGTATTGCACTTCACGACCATTTATGGAGCTCTAGAGATAGTAACTCATGCAGAGGAGCAACAAAAGAATTTGAGAGACCTGGGTAAGAGAGAGATAAAAAAGAAAAATAAAGGGAGAGCTCATGAGGCAGGAGACAAAGGAAGGGGAATGATGTAAAAGTAAGTGAAGGAAATGCTCATTCCACTGTTTCACATATATTGAGGTTCTTTCTGTATCCTGGCCATTGCCCTGGCAAGGTAAAAAAACCCACAAGGGCACTGCTGAGGGGCTATAAAAGTTTTCTGCAGGAGGAGTTCTTCACTGACCATATTAGGGGGGAAAGAAAATAGTTTCCTCAGTACCATCTGGGACCTGTACAGAATATGGAGACATGCAAAGGAAGGGGAATGTTGTGGGGAAGCTCTGTGACACTTTCTGAATTACTACAGCCTCTAGGTAGGTCAAGATTACAAGGCTACAGCAATTAGATTTGCATTAGTGTTTTGTTATACCGGGAGCCTTTCCAGGCTCAGCTGCAGCCTAAATTTGGGAAGAGCGCATACAGCTTAAAAGGTGGATTTTTCTAATTGACTGAATTCTGTGTTGGCCTCTGTAAAAGGCATCACAGATCTTTGCCCAGAGAACATGAAGCTGAGTAAGTAGAAGAGATGCTGGTGACTGTATGAAAGACTAGAAATCAAAGTGGTTTTCATTCCATTCTCTGAAGATCTTGGGTAACTGCAGGCAACTTATTTCACTGCTCTGTGGCTCAGACACATCAGCTATAAAACACAAGGTTAATAATATACATCACAGGACATTAAGAAACTTACTCTTTCATGTTTGTATTAAGATCTTAAACATTTGGAAGAAATGAGGACTGTAAATGCTGAGAGTTCTTTTAGATGAGCAAAAGCATGAGAAGGGGCAGAGACAGAAAGATGTAAGACCTGTGTGCTGTAATCCATACCGGGGAACATTGTAGCTGCCTTCTGCATGTTTTATTCCTCAATCAGGCCAGCATTTCCTATAAATTCTAATAAAAAAAGCTGTCACATAGTTATACTTCCTCAGAGGCTTTATCTTTTGAGAAGTCTCACAACCTTCCCTTATCTTCTGGCACTGAAGGCATGTCCCATGTGCACTACCTTGCAGTCCTGTGCAAGATGAAAGTGGTGCTCCCTGAGCAGCAGCCTGAGTATTTTCCACTCACCACATTTCTCTGGATCTAGAACTCCCAAGATTTCAAGAGCCCATTTTTCAGAAAAGGCCCTGGTGCCTTAGCACACCTGGATGTGTATAACTCACCACATCTTGCAGAAGAAAGGACTTCAACTGCAAATCCAATTGTGAAGTAAGAAAAGGAAACAGAATAGACCAAAATCAGACTGCTAAAATTAATAAGCAAGTTTGAAAACAGCTATTTTCTTCCTGTTTTCACAAGAACAATTGGGCTTTGTTACAGTTCAGGCCTCCAGCTGGGATAGTTTTCTTCTGCTGTTGAGTTTGTGCTACTGTTGATAAAAATCTGTCTCCTCCAGCAGGAGAGAACTTTATCTATGGTACAAACTCAGGTGACAAGAATGTGCAAAGTTGTAGAGTGACAGAAAGGGAAGCTGAGTTAGGAGTTCTGAGAGCAATATTTCTCTTGTCTGCTACATAGTGCATGCTGCAGAAACTAGGACAGCACTTCTTCACCATGCTGCTGACAGAGTCACGTTGTAGAGATGCTAAGGTTCCTGAGGGGCCATAGAAAAAAAAATGGGAGAAAAGAAGCTTCTGTAGGAATGCATGAGTGTAGCAGCCATCCTTCTCCCAACATCTACAGTGTACGGAATGGGAGGTGTAATGGAGTCAAATCTGTAAGTCTCCTGTAAAAGGAGTTATACTCTATAATCCTCGTGTTCTGTGTCTACAAGCAGGAGCAGATGAAGGAAAACAACTGTCTGTGGTTGTGATACATCAATGTATGTGTGAACAGGAGTGGGTTTGCCACAGGAGAGGCTCTCTCTCCCAAAAAACAGAGCAAAAAGAGCTTTTTTATGTGAAACATTCTCTCTGCTGAAATCTGCAACACCAGGGGTGGGAAGTAGAGAACCTGGTGGACTTGCTTCCACTGATGTGATCACGGCTTGGTCACAGTGGACTTTTCCTCACACTGGACTCTGCTCACCTCCCTGTCTCTTTGCTGCATTGTCGTTCTGAGGCTGCAGAAGTGCTTTGGTGTGTGGGCCAAGTTGTGTATCAATCCTGCACTTCTCTGTTCTTTGTCTATTACTGACTTTCTACTTTATGTTAAATGTGTTGGAATATGTAAGCAGAGAAATAGCAGTTGTCATTTCAGCTTCTTCTCCTTTTCTGTCTAGGTTGTGACAAACAGGGACACACAGGAGACCTTGCTGTGCATAGCATATGTTTTTGAAGTATCAACTAGTGACCACGGTGCCCAACATCACATCTACCGGCTGGTGAAGGACTAGAGACTCTGCCCTGAGTTGTCCATGGAATGCATGTCTAAGAAAAAAGTCTGTGCTTGAACAACCCCTGCCCCCCCCATACCAAACTGAAAAATAAACTGCAGATATTGTGTATTTTCAGAAAAGTACCTCTGAGCTGGTTTGTGATTGATAGAGTGAAGTTTCCATCTCCAGGTTTGTGCAAATGGGAAAAAGACTAGGGAGTTAAGGAAACAGGCAAACGACTGCTTTAGGGTCTCACCACAATCAGCATCCTGTGAAAAGCATTTCCCACAGTGCACACCCAGGGAGTGATCACACACATAAAACGAGTTGTATGCACCTGAGCGTACAGGTGGGGCAGTGGCAATGGCAGCAGCTTCCACAGCTCTGATGACATATGAACAAGTTGAAAATGTAAGTCAACACGTGCACAGATGTGGTTACCATACATTTATATACGTGTCAGTTAGACATACATGGTCATGTGCCTGTGTATAGAGGTTGCACATATATCCTGCACAGTTGCCTGTCCACATCAGCAGTTGTGCAATTACAGGCTCGTTCAGCCTTTCTCTGTTAGAGGCTTGTTTCTTTTTCCCTCTCTTCCATGCATGACAATGAGAGACCAATCTTTCTTTTGCATTTTAAATGAAGTTATGTGTAGAAAATTGGGTATGTTAAATCATGTTGTTTTGCCCAGCAGATTTCCCCTATGTATCAAGTCTGATGACTTGACAGGCTAAAATAATTCTTGCTTCTTTTGCTTCTGTTCTCCCTGCACAGTTACCAAAGCTCTGTGAGCCAGTCTGTGCTCCTGTGCACCAGCAAAATAGTTCTTTACAGAGGTCAGATTATTCCACCTCTTAGCTGCAGACAGTGATGTGCACAAGTATTGCACGGGATGTCATTTAGCGAGCAAACTGGAGGAAAAGAATGAGAGAGAAGAGTGAAAACAGCTTAGCTTTCTGTGTTTCCAAGGCAATCAAACACAGCCTCTCTGCTTTACTTGTTAAACTAAGGTTGTCTATTCAGGAGTCACTGAGAGGCAATAATCTTGGTTCCAACAGTGCTGCAGATGTCGGGGAAAGATGCAGCCATTCATGTTGCTCTGAGGGAAGAGGTGGTTTGTATGAGGCTCTGGCAGCCATTGAACAGGAAATTTATTGGGTGGCCAGGCAGAGTCGCATGGCCTGGACAATCAATTTAATGGGGAAGGGGGACTAATTGACTTACTTACTCATTAAGCAACTGCATGCCAGCTGATCTGTTGTAACTGTACAAGTGTGGGTTTCCATTTGCACGTGGGAGGTCCCTGACAGGGATGAGTCTTCACCAGGCATACCCTGTGATTTGAAGCATGGGAAGGAAAGGACAAGGGTAAGGAGGATAGCAAGATGATGTCATGAAGTTAGAGCTGGAGAAGGATGGTTTGTTTCTTGTTATGGGAAAAGTGCTCCATGTATTTTTTCCCCCCAGTCTTGCAGACCCTGCATTTTCTGAGACTACTTCTAAGGACCTTGCAGGGCTAGTGCTGTTAACCTTCTGTGTGCAGGAGCCAAAAGTGGATGGTCAAGAACAGAAAATTTGCTTGCACCTATTAAGCAAAATCTGCACCAAGCTCCTGCTCTGCCTGCTCTCTCCAAGACAAAGAAATACCTTCATGAATGGACTTCCAGACAGTAATACAGACACACAGATGCCAACAGCTTTCCTTAAGATCTGCCTGGCTGGTAACCAGAATCAGTCAAGCTTGGAGAAAGATGAGTCAAGTACTTTAAACACCTAGAAAACAAAGCATCTTGAAATACCTGCTGTTCTGTGCTACACATGAAAAATCCATGCAAGCACAGACTGCCCTCGCCAATCCATTGGGTGTTATTGCTAGTGCCAGCCAAGTGACCAAACCACCCAGGACTGAATTAATCACATCTCTGCAAACCAGGCAGCTCCTCCAGCTGGCCACGTAGGTATGAATGGCAACAACTGTCTACAGTCCACTGCTGATGCATGTACCTGCCTGTTTCAGGCCCATGCAATTTCCTTCCTGATCTCTGAACCATGCATGGAGCAGGCAAAAAAATCAAATAAAACCTCACTAATAAGAAGAAAGACTGACCCTTGGGAGAAGTATTTTTGGCCAATGCAGATTAGAATGTTTTGAAATGAGGCCTGTACAGAGAAAGGGCAGAGAAAGTCCCCAGCAGTGGAAAATTTCTTATGATGTGTACTAGTATTCTCCTGCAAACATGAGCTTGGTGCCTTGCATGTGTTCACTGCAGGGTTACACCACAACAGCAGACCTTTGGGAAGTCAGTCCCTGAAGAAGATGAGCCCTTAGAAGTCGACTTAGTCCATTAGCTGATCACAAATAAAACCATATTAAGCAAAATTTTAAGATGTTATTGAGGCAGTAAACACAAACAGGCTGAGGAACAGATAAAATCTTCTCACAGTTGATTTTGGGATACTTACGCAGGGTTTTTTTCCAACCTAATAGCAGTGGAAGATTCTTCTTTGGCACTATTCCTTTCTGTGCTTGCTTTTGGAGTTCACAGCTCACTGGTGTCAATAACCAGGGTCTGCAAAAGATATCTACCTGCTTTTGGTACTCCATGGAGAAAGGAAAAGAAAGTTCATGCGTCTGGGAGAACTCACTTTTATGTAGGCCACAAGATGAAGAATTAGTAAAGCTAAGAGGCAAAACAAGTACTGGAAATTTTGATGTGGACTAAAAGGCTTCTGTCCCCTTGCAGAATGGGTGAGATCCATGCAAAAATACTTCAAAGACTAGAAGGACTGTAGCTTTCTGTCCCCAAGGCTTCCTTTCTTGGAATTTTACCAGAAGAAACCAGACAGTGCATCAAACTAAGAGCCAGCTGCAATTTTGCTAAAAATAAAGCAAAGCAAACACAAAATAGCAGCATATGTAAAAAAAGGGATAGAGCTTAGTTTCAAGAGGAAAGGCCAAATTAAGCTCTAAAGAACCGACAACAAATGAGGATATCAGAGTGTCTTACAAGTTTAATTTCTGTTGGGGCAGAAATACTAGAATTATTAACTTAACCTGTAAGAACTTGGTGTAAAATCAAAGGACAAAACATTAAAAGCTGATTCCTCATGTCACTTTACAGCCACAACACTGAGACCTTAGAAAGTGGCAAAACGGAGATCTAAATATCCATGTTTTCTTGATAACGAAGCACTTACAAAGTTTCCATTTAACTGATTCCCCTTTTTTCTAATGTACATGCTTCAGTTTATCAGCCTTAATTTGTGCAGCTACATCTGCTTGTGGAATCATGTCAAAGTGAATTACTAAAATGATTCCACTTACTGATAGTCTTCTGAGATAAGACAGACCATGGGTCTGAGCAACACAGAATAGGCAAGACAGGAGCCCTCCCTTCATCTTCACTTCAAAGCAAAAAGGAACACTTCAGGTAAGACAAGTTCATTTGAATTCATTCATGCATCTGTGGTGAGGGGGTGGGAACTTCTTAATCTGACATTGCCAACAAAGAAAACATGTACGTAGGCCTAGAGGCAAAGGTAGGGATTGAATTTAAATGTCTTTCTACTTCTATATCTAGACCCAAGGATCTTTATTTCCTTGAGAATTGCTTTAGCCTTTGGTGCAATGGTTTCCCAGTGACCTTTTCTTCCCCATTACCTAGCTCATTTTTGTCTTGCTTCTTTGCCATCTTGGATCAGATGAAGGAGTTAAAGATCTTGTGTGGATACAGCAAAGAATAACAAATAATTCAGACAGGTGAGAACACCCTCAAACTTTCTTGAGAGCTGTAGAAGGGGCACGAAGAACACATGCTGAGCCTTCAAGAAGCTGCCAGGAATTCATGCTGTTTCACTAATCCTGCAAGCAGTGTTTACATCAAAACCAAGCAGGAAAGCAGCAGACAACTAACTTGTGTGCTTATAATGAAGCAGCAAGATCAGGGCTACTCTCTATGAGGGAAGGCTAGCCAGAAGCTTAGGTTGATCACAGCTCTGTCCATAACCTTACAGACCCATCCTCTTGGACACCAGATCCAGATCTACACTGGAAGCCATGTTTGCCTGCATTTAAACATGCTGGTTCAGCAAATGAGCCACAAAAGTACTAGTGTTCATTCTGTGGAAAACTAATATAGCATCTTTAGAGAAAAGCACCTCTCTCATATTCCTCAGGTGCAAAATACAGTAATAATGATGGAGAATATCTCTTTCTGTCAAAAAGAGAAGCAGACTTTGATTTTTAACACCCTTAATTTCCCCACAGCACTCAGCTCTGTTGCCATGTTATGATTTCATCTGAAATTGGTGGCTGGGACCAAAGCCACAGACCTGCTATTACAGTAGAGGGGGTACATCCTGTGAATTACACTGGAAAATGTCCTTTTCTAGATACCTCAAATGGAGCTACTCAAAGCTGTTCTCAGAAGCTGCATGTAGCCTTCAGGTTTCCTGGTAAGATGTCATGGATTCAAGTACACAGAATCACAGAATTAACAAGGTTGGAAAAGACCTTTGAGATTGTCGAGTTCAACCTATGGCCTAACAACACCTTATCAACTAAACCATGGCACCACATTTTTATTTTAAACACCTCCAGGGACAGTGACTCCACCAACTCCCTGGGCAGCCCATTCCAAATTTGAACTGCTCTTTCTGTGAAATACGTTTTTCTAATGCCTAGTCTAAACTTCCCCTGGTGCAGCTTAAGACTGTGGTCTCTTGTCCTCTCACTGGTTGCCTGGGAGAAGATGCTGATGAGGTGCAACTCCTCCTGTCCCTCACTGTATGGACAACATCAGAGTGCCCCTCCATTAGATTCGGTAGAAGCTAAAACACAGGTCTAACAGATTACTTTCCTAAACTTACTGGCATAATTGAGAAGAGACCTGGAGATAAATGCAGTTTCCTTGGTACAAAGTGTATCTACAGTATCAGCCACTCAACTTCTCAGTTTCACAGTGATCCTCAATCTCTTCCCTAAATGATCAGGTTCACACAAATCTCCCATGTATGTTTTATTTTTTTCCTGTGCACATTTTACCTTTTTTCCAAGGTAGACACCAAATGATGAGACTTGATTTCACATATTTATTTTTCATTTTGACTTGAAATATAGACCTATAGAAATATAGGGCATAAAACTGCTCTGCTTCTGCAACAGGTAAAGAACACAACATGATGCTGTTTCTTTTAGAGTGAACAACCAACCAACAATAACACCACTACCAAATGTGTCAAATGTGTTCTCATTGTCTGCTGACTTCCTGTGCCGCTTGTCTTTCAGGAAGTGGTTGTTTATTCCCAAAGTTTAAGTTATTTAAAGATCGGCATAAATTCTGGAATGAAGATCCTTCAGTCCTTGTGAATAAGGGGATTTGCTGCATTAGAGCTAGAGCATCCAGTAGATGGACCCTTCTTGGAGACTGGAACCAAAGAACCAAAAGAAGTTCTCTCCGCAGATCACTTTATCTCTTGGTGCATTGCAAGACATATTTCCTTCATTGCTTGCTTTAAGGTAAACACACAGCAATGTTTGTGTACTTCTGCACATAAATAAAGGATGAACAGGGAGCTGCTGCACATGCTTCTCTTCTGGGAGGCAGAGAAACAAACATGCAGCAATTGACAGTTGTGTTCCTGACAGCATTGCTACCAGGATGCTTCGAGTCTGTTGAACTAAGCAGTTTATAAAAATCCACTTAGGACACGATGGAAGGTACAAGAGAGTATATTTGGACATCCCCTTGAACTGAGAAGTGTGACAACAGCAGCAGTACCAGAGAAGGAAATGAAAATACACAGGGGACCTAGGAATGTGAAACAGATCTTCCCTCTGCAAAAACTTCTATGCTAAAGCCTTGAGTTGCTCTTCATGCACTGTAAAATACAGTTCCTGTTGGGAGGCCCATGTCCACAACTGCACTGCTCTGCTTCTGTAGGCATCTCTGCCCCAGTTCTAGGCTGTTCCACCAGCACATAACACTTCACTTAGTGGTCCATGCCAGAACCTTCTCCAGCTCTATTAAGACAACTCAAGAGAGTCTTCTGCTGGAGGCAGTGCTTAAAGTTGACTTTGTTAAGTTTTTGCTGCACTTCTACTGACACCCAGAGGAAGGCAGGTGGGGACTTTCTATATGATGTCAGAAGGTCTCCCTTATGGCCCTGTCTCTCATAGCACCACAGATAAGAATCATTAAGATTGGAAAGGACCTTCAAGAGTTGTGCCATAAACCCAGGACTGCTGTGTCCACATGGAAGTTTTGAATACTTCCATGAATGGTGACCTCACCACTTCTCTGAGCAACCTGCTCCAATGCTTGAACATCCTTTCAGTGAATAAGTATTTCCTAATATCCAGTCTAAACCCCACCTGGCACAGTTTGATGCTGCATCCTCTCATCCTATCACTTGTTACCTGGGAGTAGAGAGACCGACCCACACCAGTCAACTCCTGCTGTGACCGACTGAGGAGCACTCGGAGAGCATTCAGAGAGCATTCAGAGAGGTTGCTAGCTTTCCCCCTGTGCTAGAAGCCAAAAGCAACATTGACAGCCGTGGTGGGTTTTGGACCACCGAGCATCTCAACCCGGGTTTGCCGTCTGCAGCAGCAGTCAGGGCTGCGCTCCGGGCCGCCTGCGGGCACGGGCACCAGCCCTGCCTCCCTGAGCCCGGAGGGGACGTCGAGCCGCGGGTCCCTCGGGGCAGGGGGCAACCGAGGGGGGCTGCGGTGCCCCCCGCTCCGGGGCATCCCTCCAGCTCCGGGAGGGTGCGCCGGGGGATGCTCCTGGCGCCCACCCCAGGGGCTTCCCGGAGGGAAGGCAGAGGGAGCGGGGCGGGCTTCGGGCAGAGCTCCGCCGAAGGGGCTCCGGATGGGGCGGGTGGGGTGCTCCGGAGGAGAGGGCCGACAGCGCTGCCTCCCTCCATCCCTCCCTTCCCTCCTCCGCGGGGCTGGAGCCTCCCCTGGGCAGCGCCCCCAGCTCCTCCCCGCTCGGTAACGCCGGTCCGAGCCCCTCCTCCCGTTTCCGCTGGCAGGAGCTGGGGCCGTGTCCTGCCCTACCTCCGCCGCTCCCCCAGCTCTCGGCCCCATCCGGCCCGGCCCAGGGACGCGCGGGTGAGACCCGGCGCCGCGGGGGGCGAGGGCCGGCGGGGACCTGCGGGCCCTGGGAGAGGGGAGGTGGCAGGAGCGGGGCGGGCTGGGGCGGGGGTGCCGGGGGCTGCCCGGGCCGGGGGTCGCGGGATGCCGGCCCGGCCGCTGGAGATGCTGGGGAGCGGAGGGGTCCCGGCGGGATGGGGGTGCGGGTGGCTCGTAGGGGTGAGGAGCGCTTGCTGGAAACAATAACCCCCCACCCCCTCCGGTGCCTGTGTGATTTTTGCGGAAACAGGAAAGTTAGTTCAGAGGGATGAGACGAGCCCAGCGGCGTCTGCGTACGCGGTCCCGCTCTCGGCCGGGGACCCCACGGTGCCCATCCCGCACGGGAGCGGATGGCTTCGACTAGGGATAGATTTGTCCCCAAAGAAAGGGAAAACAGCCCCGGGACAGCGCTGCTGGCAGGCGGGGGCTGCCTCTGCTGTGGCCTTGCGCACCCCCGAGGTGCAGCGGGCGTGAGGGGAGGCTGCGCCCGGCCGGGATGGGAGCGAGCCCGCCCTGGGCTGACAGCTCCGCTCGGCAGCCGCCCGCGGTTCCTGCCTTCCCATTTCTTATGTAAAACTTGACTCCAGCGTGGCCTTTTCCTCTTCCTGAGCTTTTGGAAACTTTCCTTGCTGAATCTTGGGATATCCGGCTGTCACCGTGCTTCTGGTGGGAGCTCTGTGAGGTCTGCCTCTCCGGAAGGCCTTCAGCTCCAGGGATTTCTGATGGGCACGGGGAGGACCTGTGGTATGGAGATGCTGTGTTAAGGGAAAACTTAGACTACAAGGGTGAGCTGCGTTTCTCTGCTTAATTCTTTTATCAGCTCTCTTGGTCTGTGCTTTTACTCTGTATAGTTCTGTGGTTTCAAGCACAGGAATGGGGGCACCTGATTGCATTGAACTTACTTTTAGACTTGGGCATAAGTCACCTGGGATATGCCTGGGTAAAAGTTAAATATTCTCTAGAACAGCCATGAGAGTCATATCACACACTTTATTTGGGCTCTTGGCCCATTCCTAGACGGGCCTAAACATTGCCTGTGGAAGCCAAAATTTAACATGTTCCTGTCGGAAAGTTGTTAGTAACAGGTGCCACAAATTGTTTTAATGGTTTGTTTGTTAACCTGGTCCTTTGTAGCCAGGGTGTGTAATTGCAAAGGATAGCAGCTGCTGAAGTGTGCATTCATATGAGTTGTGTTGGCATGGAACGTGGGACCAAAGTTAGCACTCAATAACTTTGAGAATGTCAAAAGATAAATTATCAATGTGATGTTGAGATCACCAAGGAAAAAAATCAATCCTTGAAGTTTTATGTCCTTTGCTTCCATTTTGCTTTTTTCCTGAGCTCCAAGTATAAAAACTGATGAAGCTAATATAGCTTCTGCCTCCAGATCTTTCCCTTTCATATTTTTAGACCTGTGATGATCAAATTGCAAATCCTACAGAAAATACCTTTTCTATAATGGGGCTGTAAGACTTGTGGCAAACTTGGTTTTGGGTATCTGCACTTTCTTTAAACGTAATTCTCATTAATAAAGCTGCATAAGAAGACCTTGGGGTCAGAACATAACAAATGGAATGTAATTTGCATTATTCAGGCAAAGCTCTGAGGTTAGAATGGCTCTGTTCATCTCTGTTGAGCAGGAGAGAGGGTTAACTCTGAATGTCAGTGTTACCTTAGCTATTTTGGTTATTTTAGCAGAAAGTAGCTATCAGATGCATATCCCACAGTCTTTGCTTTCTGTGCTATTTTAAGTTATTTTCTTCCAAAGCATGCCAAACCTCAGCCTGTCAATGAGGGTATTTCCATCACAACTGTATATTTTTAGTGTTTAACCCCTGTCTCCCCAAACACACAAACTAAAAAAACTGCAATAGAAAAGTGAAACACAGCAAAAGCACAGATTAAAATAGCAAACCAACACTGAGGCAGCAGCACTGACTGGAGGAGTTACTTTCACATTTGTGTCACAAGTGAAACTAGCAAGAGAATCCAAGGCTTTGTCTTGGTATTACTCTGAGAGAGCTGGAGCAAAAGTGACTGCTTATTTTAGAAGTAGTATATTAATATTCCTGAGGTAGTTGGGTTTTACAATTGAAAACCCATCTTAGTTTTCTCTTTTATCATGGTTCTGGTTTGTGCTGTTTGCAAGTGACTGATGCTCCATTAGTTTTGTGTTGAATGTCACTAGATTTATTGATGCATGACAAAAAGAGATGAGAATGCTTTAAAGAAGCTGAGCATGAGCCAGTGTTGTGCCCTGGAAGTGAAGGCAGCTGACAGTACTCAGAACTACTTTAATAAGACTGCAGCCAGAACCCAAGGAAGTGATTATCTCAGGTCAGGGTCTGCATCAGCACAGTCAAGGACCAGGACTCACACACGTGGCTGGAGGCAGGGCACAGCTACAACACAGGCTGGGCAGGCACTGAGGGCCACAGGCAGAGCTAAAATGGGGTCCCTGGTGCCGTGAGCAGAGCTATGAGAGGCTGTGAGAGCATTTAAAGGCCTTTCAGTGCTCCCAGAGCCTGGTACAGTATGAGGATCATTTGCTGAGGGAACTTATTCAGCCTGGAGAAAACTTTGATGGGGCCTGTAGAGACCTTCTGGTACTTTAGAGGAGGTTCTCAAGAAGACAGAGCTTCGCTTTGGTATATGATGACTGCATGAGGGACATCAAAGGAAAGCTGGAATGAGGTTCGAGATTGCTGTCACTCCCAGCAATGAGGACAGTCAGATGCTAGAACAAGTTGCCCAGAGGGGTTGTGCAACGTATGGCCTCCCAGGTTTTCAAGGCCAAAGCAGATAAAGTCCTATTGGGACCTCATAGCTGGCCCTGTGTAAGGTAGAGAATGATGGAACCCCCACAGGCCTGCTCCAACATGAATTCTCTGATCCTGAGATCAAGCAGCCATTTGGTCTCAGAAGGAAAGAGGTGTATAAAACAATGGCAATACTTTTAAATACCCCAGATGAAGAAATTAAGGAAGGTTTTAGGATGATGTGTTGCTAAGATGCTAAAAGAAATTAAATTTAAAACTTTCCTCACTATGCTGGCAGATTATGCTGGGAGGATATGTGTGTGGGTAGGGGAATGGTTTGTATTTGTAAACTCACTTTCCTTTAGTGATGCTCAAAGTACAAAGTGCCTTTTGGGTGTAACATCACTTCAAGATGCATTCTGGAATAGATCAAACCATGTTCTTTCAAATTTTATGTAGGAAGTGTGATGACAATAAAGCACGGTGCTGAGCTTGGGGAAAGAAAGTGTACGAGCAGGGAAAAGCTCTTATCTGTGGGTTGTCTTCTTTGATTCTCTAGAAAATAGAATAAATGTGCCAGGACCATTTCCTGATCATTTCCCCATTTGTGCTGTGGCTGTTAACAGACTTTAGGATTGAATCAATCCTGGTGAAGCCATCTTAGCAATACCCAGAGAATGTGAGTGGATCAGAAATAGATATTTATCTTTTCCTCTCTACATGGCAGTGAAATTGTGGAAAAGTAGGGATGTGCTCAGGAAGTGCCATCACTTTGCTCAGTGCAATACATGTTAGCATTTAATTTTGAGAAGTACTTGCTGGGAAGATACAAACTTTTATATATTTTACTCAGGTGTTAACGAGATACTTTATTGGAGACTGCAGGCATCACTAGTGCACTCTGCACTTCGTCTCTCCTGATATCCTAAAACTGACTTCCAGAGGCTGTTTCTGCTGCTCCTTGTAGCCTCTCTCAATGAAACATGCATTGCTGAATGTCAGTGCTGTGTTTTCTGGGAAGAAAAACCATCAAATCTGTCGTGTGGGTCACTTTCTGTGGTTCATTGACATGTTTTCTGCGGTTCATTGACATGTTTTCTGCAGTGTGTTTGTCATGAGGTTGGACTGTGTCCTCCAGTGAAAGATGCTGGATGCTTTCCTCATTGCACAGGTGTTTCTGGGAAGGTGATGTCTCTGTGTTAATTCAGCACTGTTGCTTGCATGTCTTTCAAGCCCTGCCTCACCTTTTCCTCTGTGTTCTGATGATGTTCCAAGCACTTGCATTTATTGCTGTCAAAAAATAAACCTTGAGGGTTAGAGTTTGTGAAATGAGGCATGATCCTTGGGCAAAGCCCAGCTGCTGCAAGGTGTTACTGTCTGCAAGCCCAGTAAATACGGAAGCATCTGACTGTGCTTCACATGGATGAAAGAACAGATAGGAAATGTGGGATCCTGAGTAAGTAATGAACTGTGTTTCAATGCCAGTGAGATGTATTAGTCTATTAGACTGCCTGTTGAGGAGAGGTGAAAAAATTCTATTGTTGAAAAGCTTTTAAAATCAAGAGTATAAAACAGGCATGTTGTGGGGATAGCTCCGGGCAGATGGGGCAGACTAAATCATAAACATAGGCTCCAATAAGCCTTTAAGTGGACAAAGGTATTAATTAAGCTTAGCATTTCTTTACAGTGATGTGAATATGATGTTGTAATATTATGATAACACTGAAGTAGTAACATAAATTTAAATGATTTGAAGTTTGTATTAATCTTTGTTTTGAAAGGTTATAACAGGAAAACTTATTAAAGTTATTTTGAAAGCACTTTTCCCTTTTGCTTCCAGAGTTCTTCTTTCTAATGCGAACTCTGTCATGCTGTTCTAACGCCCAATATTTCTGAAGGTGGAAGTGACTAATAGCTGGTGTTTATTTCCACAATCCCTGTTGTAAGTGCAAAAGGGGAAGCAAATTGCATTAACTAGTGAAAAGCTGATGATGTTTTTGAGACTGAGTCACTGTATGTCTCTAGAATCAGCTGAACTGTGTTAAGTGGGCTTTAGTTTCTACTCTGATATTGCCCAACAGAGCTGCCTTCACCCTGGGCCATCCTCGGTGATCTACAAGTGCTTGGATTGTCTGTGTAAGCTCACGGTGAGGGTATGATGGAATATATCAACCTCACGCAGGCACAGGACCACAGGAGCTGCGTTATCCATGTCTGGCGTGTCTGGGCAGGAGGCAGGGCTGGACTGGAGAAGGAGCTCAGGGGGGAGTGGGTAGGAAGGCGGGAGCCTTGAGAAGGCACTAGGCTAAGGGAGAGGAAGTCTGCAGCCCTCCCCTGGGAGGAAGGGCTGAAAAGGAAGGATGAGGTGGTACACTGAACAGAAAGTTGAAATGTCACACCCTGACAGCAGGTTTGAAGGAGACTTAGCTCAAAATTTTGAGACTCTGTGCTAGGGAACAGGGATCAGTCCAAATCCTGGAGAGCAGAGGGCTCTGTCAACTCTCCTATGTTTGGTGTTCTTTAATCTCACTCTTAATTAAATTCGTTTCACCTGAAGGATTGAGTGAGACAAAGCTTGAAGTTGAAGGAATCCTGGGTTTAGAACATTGGTGAGAAGTACCCAAGTGACTTGTCTTGTGCAATTGGGTAGTCAGTGGTGTCTCCTCAAGTGCTTTATGGCAGAATGCTTAGAATCACATTTATGGTGATTGCAGCTGTACTCCAAACTCATGTTGAGCACAGGCAAGAAGAATTTTTGTTTTCCTTTGCACATTTCTAAAGGTTAAATAATTCAAGAATGCTGTTGAAAGCATACTTTGCTTTCTGTTTCTCTACTGCTGTTTTATACCCACAATTCTGCATACAGTTCAGTGTAAGGTGGTTCTGCCCAGGATGTTCATCCAGCTTTATTTTAAACAGTTCCTTAATTTTGTAAATATATACTTATCCCAAAATCAGCTTTGCATTCCGTTTTATTTTAAGACTGTAACCATATGTGAATGAAAGTTGTTACCTGACTTTGTTTGAAGAAAGTGCAGCTGAAGTCATGAAGGATTGAAACCAATGTTCTGGTATGTTGTTTCCGCTGGAGCACAGTCTGCACAATATTGTTTATATGTATTTATATACATGTAGACAAAATACCATTAGGGGAATGGGATAATGATTCTGGCAGTAGAAGAGACCTGTACTAACATGCAGATGGGAGTGTGTCTCCTTGTAAAATAAAAACCTAAATGGCTGGTCTAAAAGCATGTAAAGGAAACCTTCCAAGTATAAATTAAGTGATTTTCTTTCATACGTCAGAGCTTTTGGATCTCTCTAGTGCTGCTGTGCTGTCTCACAAAGTTTTGCCAAGAAACAGTGTCTCTCAGTGTTAGAGAAGCTCTCGCTGATCTGTTTCCCAGCAGTGGAGGAAGCAGCAGGACTGGCAAGACTTTGCATTCATAGAACCTGGTGAGAGGAATGACGTGGACAGCAACAGAGGCATCCATAGGGAGGATATAAATAGCACCTAATGCTGAGCTATTGGGTGCCATCAAAGAGGAAGAGCAAGGGGGAAGAACTGCAACTCTGGGAAAATGTGCAATATATTCCCCTCACACCTACTCAGGATGGAAAATAACTAAATCCTACACATCAAAACTTTCCATGTTTCATGTGGGATGACTCAGGGCAGTATTTCAGGTGAATATGGTCAGAGATTAGGATATAAAAGCCATGGTAAAAGTAATTGCTGGGACCAGTGGAGGAAGAGACTTCATTGAGAACAGGAGCTTTTTGGATGTGTGCTCTATTCTAGTTATATAGAAGGCAAAGTAAAAAGGACCATGAAGTAGAGAAGGGATTTTCTAGGGAGAACCAGGAGGAGGAAATTAGAACAGAGTCTTAAGTTCCCACAACAATGCAAATTCATCTGGATGGCTTTCAGTTTTCCAAGTTCCATGTTGAAGCACCATTTTCCTGGTGAATGGTCACCACAAAGTACCTCCCAATATTTATATAAGAAACTCTCTCCTTTTCATTGTTTTTCTTCAAATAATTTCATAAGATAACTTTCTTAAAGCAGTCTGTTTGCCCTGAAAAATCCATTATCAGTTGCCTACTCTCCACGGACACCCAAACAATCTCTAGTGCATCTTGCTTTTTTTTATGAAAACAAAAAGCCCTAGCTGTGTTTCATCATAGCTTGGTTTTCACAGCTATTTAGTCTTTATCTTTGGTTCTTCCTTCTTATTCTGTTCTCCATCAGTTCCTCTTTGAAGAGGTGAGAAAGTTCATTCTATGATATGAACTGAACAGTTTTGTTATCTTTAGTCCATTTCTTCCTTGCTGTTTCTACATTAAACCACACAAAGGAAACAAAATTGGTCCCAGTCATTTAGGTATGTAGGTGTTTTTTTCTGAATTTTTTTAAAGAGCTTTTTAAAGAGAACTGTTGCTTCATTTAGGAGTCTCTATCTTTCTCCCTGCTTTAGCAAGTACTATTTAGTTTTTCTGTTTTTAAAATTTGAAAGTAATTTATCAAAAATCTTCTTAAGGCACTTGTTTGTTTTGAAGGTGCTAAGTCATCCCCCTCCTTTACTTTTAAAAGATACTGAGATACAAAGATGTTAATTGCTTCATGTTCTTCTTAAGTCTTTAGTAGAAAATCACTACCAGGCTATTTCTGCTTGCATCACTGGACAGCCCAGTTGCTGTTTCAAAGATCTGCAAGCGGTTAGAGCTGTAGGTTTTAATTTTATTAATAAAATGCACTCATACTTCAGTCCAAAATATCCCCATGGCAAACTTGAAGCTGTCTAGGACAACCAAAGTAGGTACTTACCTGTGGTGACTACATTGATCAAAAGCACCTATTTACAAAAGCAAACAGACTTTGCTTGCCCTTGGGCCATGGTTTGAGAAACTGAAAGACAAGAATGCTTTATTTTGGAAGTGGAGGTGTGGTGATGTACCTAATGTTGCTAGGAGATAAGTGCCAACCACTCACTGAGCTTTCTAGAAGAGAAAAGATCAGCATTTTCTTCTTCTTCGAGGTTTTGTTAGGGCTCATGTTATAGGACTTCTGCTTTGGAAGGCAGACCTGTCTTCTTACTATCTTCTGCTGTGAACTATAGACGGAACAGGTTGTCTGGCTGCTGGGCACAGTTCCCTATTCCTGTAGGAAACATAGTGAAAGATTGAGGTTTTTGAAGGATTTGCAGAGTGGCTGTTTCTTGCATCATAGTTTTTGCAACAATTTTGTACTTACCCAAGCCATGTAGTGAATCTGTGGGGGGCAAAGCTGAGCTCTTCAGTTGCATCTGCCCATGAATTTTCATCTCACCAGTTCTACTCTGTTAGAAGAGTCTTGTTTCTTTGATTTTATTATTAATGTTTACCTTGGCCAACAACAAGACCTCTTTAACAGTTTTCTTGCAAGCATTTAATTTTCCTTTCTTAATTTTACTGTGTAGAGCTGGCTTGTCAAGCCAGTCAGCGTACCTCTGACATGGCTAGGACTGTTACCTGTTTTACAGTGCTCCTCTCAGACTGCTGCTGCTTTTGCTACAGTTCATGCTGTGTTCATAACTAGCTTACATCAATGGTGAAGAAAGTTCGTCTATCAGTCTAGCTGACACCATGTTGTGTATGACAGCAGTTTGATTAACTAGCCAACATCTATTCAATGGAACTGTGGGAAGCTTGGCTAATTTAACTCTTGTTTAAAAAAAAAAAAAAGTTTTATTATTTATTATTTATTGCTTAGCTACCTAGACTTCAATGTGAGTACTTCAGTGGCTGAAATTGTTGTCATCTGTGCCACTGAGGAGCTAGGTTAGGTTGGGTGGATGCCTACAAGTGCTTGCTAGGGACACTGATATCGGTAATGAGTTCATACAGCATTAGTTCACTGTAACAAAGGTGTATAGAAGTGATGTGTATGACCTCTTGAAGTGTCCATGTGCTGAAGCAGGCAAGTGAGCAGACTGAAATCAACGGCAATGTTTCGTTGTCTTACTTGATTCAGTGAAGAAGGCAAAGTGAAAACATTAATTTAAAAATCAACAACAATGGAATAATGGAAACATTTTCATTGACCATGTTTGGTGAATAGTCACAATTAAAAAAAAATACAATTAATCTGTACTTCTTTTTTTTGTTTGCAGCTGCATTGCCCACATTGGTGCGCTTTTAAACAGTGGAGATGACACTGTTCCATGTCTTTCCTCCATGTGGTTGAAGGAAATCCTAGTCTCACTTTGCTAATTGTAGCATCCTTCTAAGATTGGGGTGGTGCTGTAACAGGCTGGAAAGCTCCAGTATGAGCTGGAGGAGGTCGGCTGCTTTTGGTGGTGTGGTTTTGACTTCAGCAGTTGTCCTTGAAGCAAAGGACTCTTTATTGTACTAGAAGCAAAGGTGACATCAGTCAGAAAGCAAGGCTACTGGATGAGTTCATCAGGAAGGGTCTTGCTTAATTTCTAGTTTGGTTGCTGTAAACAGGTCATCGGGAGTTGTAGTGATAATGGGGGATCTAAGTGCCAAGGGATAGAAGCACTGGATTTCTCTAAATAGTATTTCTGATTTAATAGACACACAGCTTTTGCTTTCACCCTTGTTTTCCCTTTAGTTTCTTTAAGTCTGTTTTAATATTTTGCCTATTGCTATTATTTAAACTTGAGTCCAGATTAAATCAGTATATTATGCCCTGGTGACCAGTGTTAAGACTTACTCCTTTTGTTCAGAAGCAAATGGAATTTGATATACCTTTTCCTGTTTGGTTTTTTTTTAAATCTCCCTAAATCTCTCCTTTTTGTCCTCCTAAGCTAATTATATTTGTGATGGGAAGTGGGTCCAAAAGACAAAAAAAATTAATTTTTTTCTTCTTTCCAGGTTTGGTCTGTGACTTTCCCCTTGGTGTACATCCAGTTACCTCAGTAAGTAAGATCTCTGTGAAAAATTCTTGAAATCATTAAGCCTTATTTTTAATACTGCTTATATTGACATTAAGGGAAGATGAGTTGGTCCAAGACTGAGCCCTTACAAAACCTTTTTGTAATCTGTTATTTTCTTGACACAAATGCTGAGAGAGTCCAGAGTACCATGGTTGTTGTTGGGATTGTCTCCAAGTGGTGCCGTAAGTACCAAAGGAAATGTAACAGCGGAGGATAATAATCCTCTTCATTATATGCAAATATTCATCTTCCTCTGTTTTCTACCTGTCTCACCTGTGACATTTGTACGGAAAGGAAGCAGGGAAGAATGAAACAAGGTTCCTACTGAGAGCACTTTTCATTAGTCCATCTAAGTTTTATCCTTTTGTGCAAGAGTAGTTTTATAAATAGGCTTAGAAAAGTAAGTTCCTCCAACTCATTTTGGAGGAACCCAGGGCTGCCCTGGGGTTAGGTGTCTTAGTACAGCTCCATTTGTATTTTTTTTGTATTCTTGCATTCCCTGTGTTCTTCGGGGATTTAGCCTTGCCCAGGAGTGAGTGGAAGATGTGACACTGCTTACCTTTCATTAAGTTTCTGATACAGTAGAAGAAGCAACTTCTGCTCCTTTAGGGAAAACAAGGTGATCCACCTTTCTCCTGAATGCCGTGTGTTCTGCCAAAGACTGCAAAGAGTGCAGTTTGATAAATCCAAGCAGTGAGAGCAACAGAGAGCTAATAGTCCACTCTTGTACTTGACTTGCCAAGAACTGTTTCATACTTCTGTGCTGCTGTGTAAAACTTGTCATGACAGCTGCAGGCAAAGAACATCTACTGTTGTACATTTTGGGATGAGTGATGAGAGATTATGGTCTGTGAAGGGAAAGAATCTCATTGCAACTGGGAAAAGCTAAGAACATGTTAGGTGAGGCTATGAAAAAGGAATGCTGGAGCTTTCCTTTACTCTTGTGTAAATCATCATTAGAGGTGGTGCTGCTCAACGGCCCAGTCTTGGGGATACTGCAAAGATGCATTGACTTAGGGATGCTGTTTATTTAAAAGAGAACTGGAAAATATCCTGAGAGAGTTTTCAATGTCAAAGCAATAGTCCTGTTGTCCAACTGCTGTTGAAAATTTCACTTGTAGGACTTAAGTGTTTCCAAGAGAAAAATCAGTGATAGAGGTATACAACTAGCTTAAAATCTGTACATTTGATATTGGACATGGTTGTGGTTGAACTCCAGGCAACAGCCAAGCCCCACACAGCTACTTGCTCACCCCCCACCAACAGGGCTGGGGAGAGAACTGTAAGGGTAAAAGCTGGAGAGCTCATGGGTTAAGCCGCAAGCACAAGCAAAGCAAGGAATTAAATCACTGCTTCCCATGGGCAGGCAGGTGTTCAGCCATCTCCAGGGGAGCAGGGACCATCACACGTAATGGTGACTTGGGAAGACAAAAGCCATCTCTCCAATCTTCCTGTCTTCGTTCTTCTCCTTCTTTCTTCACTTAATACACTGAACATGATGTTATATGATATGAAATATCCTTTTGGTCAGTTGGGGTCAGCTGTTCCAGCTGTGTCTCTTCCCACTTTCCCACATACTTCCAATTTCCTTGCTGTGGCTATACAAGAAGCAGAAAAGGCCTTGGCTCTGTGCAAACCCTGCTCACCACCGCCAAAACCATCTCTATAGTATCAATTCTCTGTTCAGCACAAATCCAAAACACAGCCCTGTGCCAGCCACTGTGAAGAAAACTAACCCCAAAACCCCAAACCAGCACAGATGTGAATAGCTTTCTGATATTTCTGTTGCAAGACAAAGAATAAAAAGATAGGTGGGGGGGTGTTAGGCATTGACACAGGTAACATCTGTATTTGTAGTAGATGAGACACAGTGTTACAGTTTGTAAGATAAAGAACCTATGAAATTTCATGCTGTAGAATTTAAGATTGTTATAAAGAGTATTGGCTTGGTCATAAAATGTCTCTCTGCAAGGCTGCTGTGTATTTACATCTTGCAGTGATTTTTCTGATTACCTTTTGCATGTGTGCCATGCTCTGAATCACACAGAATGGTGGTTTGTTGATTACTGTGTCCTGGGAGAGCTGGGTGATGGAGTACACTGGGGAAAAGATAGCTGGGGAAGGCAGAAATGGTTGTTATTTTCTTTCTGTTCGTTCTTGTGCCTCTTGAAATGATTGCTGTGTTGTGAGCTCTTTCATCTTGTTTCCACACCTTGAAAATTTGATACTGCAGAAATTAATGTAACATCATCTGTAATGTTTAAGCCGCCTCATGTTATGAAAGTGAGAATTCCCACAGCAATGTTAACTCTGTCCCCAGAAGAGAAAGGAAATCAAGTGAGTGTCTTAAGTTACACCATTGTGTAGCACTGGGCACTAGGATGTGCAGTTTGGCAAATATTTACATTTCAGATCTGGTCCAAGTCCATGGCAGTAACAAAATATCATGTGTTAATTATGCTAAATGATCATATTACACTGGTAAATGGGAATAGGCTTGATTCCCAGAATGCTGATCTGTGATTCACATCATCAAGGAGTACAAAAGAATTCACATCCCTTAGAGAGGGAAGATAAATAGGATATTTTGAACATTTTTCTTGCATGCATGGTAATATGCAATTTTCCCCTTTTCCATTATATTTCTGAAACCTGTTTCACAGCAAATTGAAAAATTAGTATCCCATCTCAAATGGAGGTTTAGAAATTACCCCACCTTCTTTACCTTGCTTATCAGTGTTAGCTACTGGATTTCAGATATTTTATATTAATTTGAGGATTTTCCCTTCAAAGTGGTCCATTTCTGCAAAGATAGGACCTGAAAGTGCTGAGCAGAATGGGAAACATGCTTTTTGCTTTCTATGAAACATATTCATGTGTATTAAAACGCTTGCCAGACTTGAATTTCTAGAATCTGAACAACAAATTCTTGTTAAAATAAAGGGATTGAATGCCTTGCTGATGTGTGGTATTGAAGTTGAGTGAAATGCTGCTACTCATCACTCAAAATTAAATACAGTGTATTACAAAAGCTATTGGAGGAAACTTCTCAGTAGAGAACTTAGACCCAGACTGAATAGTGAAGACAGTCTTCAGCTATATCTTAAAACCAGCACATGCTGTGGGGATTTTTAAATGTCTGGAAAACACTGTTGTGTAATGAAATCAAAAATGGCATGTGAGATGCTTTGTGATGGTTTGTTTTTGGCAGGCAGCCATTCTAGATAAGATGGACATCTTAACATATAGGATGTGTTGACTAATGGGTTTTAAATGCTTAAGGTGCCGTTGTATGGGAACAAGTTGTCACTGTGCCTTACCCATTTGGTGAGGTCTCCTAGGGTGATCCTGGGTACCTCATTGGGACAGGGCTGTTCTTCATTTGTGTAGTTTATTTTGGACCATGAGCAGGGTCATTGCTCTCAAGCTCTTCATACTGTGCCCAGCAGAGTGAGGCACAGAGGGCAGGACCTGGGACCTACTGAACAAATACAGGCTGTACAATTTAGTACAATTTAATCCAAAATGAGATCGGGCAAGCAGGGTGAGAAAGAGAAATATGAGAAGAGGTTTTGTTAACTTACACTGGCTGTCTTACAGTCATAGAAATAACTTGATGACCCCATATTTGTAAAATGTTTGAAACGTGCTCAGATTTTCCACAGTTGGGCCAACATGTTGTTCATGTCTGATTTGAATGACTACTTGGCATCAGTCTCTGTTTTTTGTCATAAGAAGAACTTGCCTAATTAAATGGATAATGCTAGACTACATCTTCAGGAACATTATTAGAAGTTCTGCTAAGGTAGCCTGAGGAAAAGAAAGTTAATGTGGGCAGTGGTCTTGGGATTGGCATTTGGCCAGGTTAGGGTAATTCCATTTTCAGTCTGTTTTAAGCTGGATTTTGAAGCCTTGAGGCAAAATTGTAAATGATCCTGTCCTGTAAGTTACTAAGTAATATGATACAGCTAAACTTTAATATGCCATAAAGTTAAATCTCCATGTATGAGAGCACCCCACTGGCAAAAGATAAATTAGTTATGGGGAAGGGAGAATCATTTGTCCCAGAGGTGCTATTGAGTTAATCGCTGGTTCTTCTCAGGTTGCTTGAACCTGGAATATTTGTCCCCATCATTAATTAACATGTTTTATTATTATTTCTGCTCCCTTGGAATATCAGATTTGTGGCATTCTCCCATGGGTGGATTTTTATTTAAGTTTTTGAATATGGAGAAAGATTTTCACTTGAGTATTTGATCACACATATAACCAAATCTCCTTGTGAATGATAGGGTGAGGCTGTCTCTTGTTTGTCCTGTGAGAGAAGGCGTGGAGGAATGTGTTGGAACACAATTTTCTGCTCTTACTTAGCTTATTGTCCCTATTGCCTGTCACCAGGCTCCCACAGAGCTGTGATCCACAGCTGCCTTCCACAGAGCAGTTCTTGGGCATGGCAGTCCCTGAAAGAAACTGCAGGGTCCATCTCTCTGGGCTGAGCTGGTTCATAGTACCTGTTTCGTTGTGTGCAACGTGTTGTCTGCTTCCCTGTGATGGAATAAAAAAGCCTCATTTTAAATAGTGATATGTACATATTCCTGTGGTAGCCTACTGGACAGCTGTGAAATAAACTAAGTTTCTTAAAGTAGAAATTTTTGTTTTTACTGTTATCAAACCGTAAGCATTTTCTGCAGAGTCTCTGTATACTCAATTCAAATCCACTTTGATTTCTGATTTATTGGCTGCTGTATTTAAATTGTTGACCCAACTATTAATTTCTGCTTGGTATATATCATACTTATGCAGCTGGGCTTCAGAGTGGCTGTGAATGGTTAGGAGTATTTGTGTTAAGGAACCAAGGAACCGATCTTACCAGAGCAGCAAAGCTTTTGATTGTTAGTGGATTTTTTCTTGCTTTTTTCTTCTTTTGCATAAAATTATTGCTCTTGTAATCCCTGAACAGTTTCTTTCAGTGTAGGAGAGAAATCTGTGGCTTCATAGGTGGGAATTTCGGGAGCTGCATTACTTTCCTTGCTAGTAGCCTGGAATCTGCCCCATCATTTACAAAGGGATACTGCTGTCACTCAGCAGAAGCATTTGTAGTATCACGGAGGTTAGAGATACCAGTGAGGAAAAAACATTACACTTTCCAGCCAGCCCTCTGCAAAGCCAACATAAAATTTCTTCCTACTAATGTGTTTCTTGGCACTTTGGTTCAGCTGCTGCGGATTTTCCAGCAGCTGAGTGCCCCTCAGTCATGTAGGTTTCCCCCAGCATAGGCACAGAAGTGTATTCCTGATACACTTGATACTTCTTTTGCAGTGTATCATTATCGATTGTAGAAGTCATTGCCAAGGTTTTTTCCAAGCCCATTTTCCAAGCCAAGTTCAGTGTTTCTGAAAAAAGAGTTGGGAATCCATGTATCAACAGTAGCTGTTAATCCTGTTTTTTTATTCCCTTTTGTCAAGCTAATTTATCACTCTCCTGCTTTGTGTTCCTGCCTTGGCAGTACTGTGAGGCTGTCAGCTCGTGCTCAGCCCTGTGCTGTTCCTGACTGAACTGTGCTACTCAGCTGCTTTATCTTCGCCATCCTGCCAGTTCTTTCTCTGCCTGCCTCTGTATTGCCCTCAGGCTGACATGGAGATTAATTGACCTAGTATCGTAGGATGTTTCCTCTTTTGAAGTCCTCTCTCCAGCAATGTTTAAGAAGGAAAAAGGGGGGAGTTAGGAAACAAATAGTTGGCTAGCTAGGATTTGGTGTGCAACATCTGAGGACAGCTAACAGAAAGCAGCATTATGAATGGGAAAACTATGGCATAAATGCACTATTGCTATACAGAGCACAAGATGTGAGAGATGGAAGGCCTTTTTCCACAGTTTGCCCTCAGTAGTGGATTTCAGAGGCTCATGCACAGATCTCCAGAAGTAACTCATCAGGAAACTTATTTTTCTAAATGGTCTGTGTCAAGCAAATCCCAGAACCTTACCTGATTCAATTATTTGATTGAATTGAGAGTTGGTAAAACCTATTTGGGCCTTGATAAGGTATTCAGTAACAAAGACAGGCGATAAAGTCAGATGGAAATTGAAAGACACACAAACCGACAAGAGCCTGTCACATGGACTGGGAGGAGATGAAGCTGCAGACATTTTGAAGTGGCCTATTTGATGCTATGCAAGATGGGTAAAATTTGAACCCAGGGTTGCTGGCGTTTGGCCCGTCTTTGTGTGTTTATTTTTGCCTTCAGTTCCAGGGGAGCACATTAGGTCAGACTTGACTGTACATTGCTAGCAGTGCTGAGAGTGACGGGAGATGCTGTAGGCATGGAGAGTGAGCCATGCATGACTAAGAACAGAAATGGAATTCAGTGCCTGTGACTCTGAGCAGGACAGATAACACAGATTTATGTGGTGCAGTTGCAAAAGCAGAGACTCTTCCTTACAGAAAAATTATTAGAAAAATTATTTTGAATTTGGGAAGAAAGTAAGCATAGAGCACAATTATGCTTTGCAAAGGGCTCTGTCTCTGAAATGAACGTGTCAACAGAGTGTTGACAGTGTAGTTATTTTGGATTGTTCTCAGCCTAAACAAGCTGAAAGGTGATGGATTTGTCACATAAAACTGCTGAAAATAGGTACATTAATTCCAATTACTCAGCAGAATTCATATCATAATGAGTATCTTTTTGTCAAAATAATTTCTGTAATCTTTTAAAAGTGTTCCTGCAATTTAAGGTGAAAACAAGAAAACAAGGTAGTTTTAGATGTCATGGTTTGATTTTAAAATGTGTTTTCCTTTTTAAAAGCATATTTAAAAAATCTAATGTCTACAATTAGTTTATCTTGTCTCAAGGGATTTAGTTAGCCTAAATAGTGTTTATGGATCTAATTTATCTTTAAGTGTCGTATGCTTCTTTGACAGCATTGCCTGCTTGTTTCTTATGTGCTTTGTGCACATCAAAAAGAATATAGAGTCAGGAAGAAGTCAATGAAGGCTGCGTGTTGTGATGTGTATGTTTTGTTCACTGTGTCAGGAAAACCCACAAACGGTTTATGTCCAAAAAGGAGCAGGGGAGTCCTTCAGCTTTATTTGAATAAAGGGAGAGCCCACTGGGGCACCCACCTGCGGGGTTTTCTCTCTCGAGATTTCGGAGGGCGCAGCCTCTGATCCCAAGCTGCCGCCCGCATGTTGCCCTCTTCCTTTCCCCACTGCTGAGGCACTGGGAAGGTGCAGCCTTCCCAAACAGCCTAGCACATATTCCCCCCTTGAACCTACTGTTCTCCCCCAGAAGTTCAGGCTTCTGCAGACTCTTTTTTGTTTCAGGAGCTGCGCTCTCTGGGCTCTGCCATGAACCTGCTGCCCAAAGTCAGTAGAGACATTAAAACCCATTTCAAAAACTTAACACCCGTATCTTCACCCATCAAACTGTTTGTAAAGACGTTAGCTTTCCTCTCAACTGTTCTGATGTTAAAATTTTTAATGGTTGCTATGCAATTTCAACTTGCAGCTTTGTGAATAGTGTTGCTTGAAATATGCATCTTTAAACCTGTTTGGTTTTCTCTTTTGGCTTGTGATTTTAAGTTCTGTACACCTACTGGAAAGTAAAGATTTGCCAAGAGCTGATTTTTGTCTGGAGCCTCACACAGAAGTGTCCAGCCACATCTTTGTGTTCTTTGGGTCATTCCAGAGACATGCAAGATGGGAGGAAGACTCCAGGAGTGAACTGAAAATTAATAATTTGCAGTTTAGTATAAGTAAATCAGCATGCTATTAAAACTGGTATTCTTCCTTGTGATTTATTATTATAACATTGGTACAAAATTAAGAAAAAAAAAGAGAGAATCTCTGGAAAGCCAGTGAGTATGTCTCTATGAAAGTACTAATTTTTACCTTTTGCATTTACTGACATTTGTATATATCTGGCTTTCAAAGCTGACAGCTGAAATAAAAATCTTGTCTTGGGGACAACATTGACCTTTGTTAAGATTTTTTTCTTGTCACAAATGTTTAGTGCTTTAGTCTTCAGTCTTTCATTTTTCTTTTTTTTTTTTTTTTTGGAGTAGGGGGGTGGCTGGTTTGGGTTTTGTGTCATTTGTTTTTGCTTTAAAGCTGCTCACAGTGCACCTTTTATTTGTTGGTGTGATACAGTACGCACTGAAGCTGGCAAAGAGATGGTGCCACAGAATGTACTTTTTTACTGTTTCCTGCTTTTGTATTTTCATGCGAGTGCTTCCTTTGATAGTAGCCCAGAACAATACATAGCCTAAACTCTAATTTTTTTATTTTAACAATTGTTACTTGTTCAGGAACAGTGCTGTACAGTTGGCTAGTACCAGTCATCCACAACTGGTGGATGAGGGTGCAGTTGAAGGAATCCAGCCAAGCTCAGACAAATTCCTGTTTGTTAAAGTGTCCTGAGCTACCCAACTTGAAATACGTTCAATGAGGCTGATGAGCCTTTGATGAATGAGAAGATGTAGCAGAATGTAGTTTGGACATGGAATTTTTCTCTTTTAAGGGAGGGTGTGTAAAGAGAGAGAAAAAGACTAATCTTCAGCACTCTTCTAGGTTAAAATACTGTAGTGACTTTGTCCACTTTTTGTTCTCAGCACTCAGTTTAAATGAGGCTGCAGATATGTTTGTGCACCCTTGTTGCAAAATAACATCTGCTAATTTGCCTTAGGATCTTCTATTTACATTATCATAATTCCATGGATACCTAACTGGAACAAATATATGAAATACTTGAAATTGAAAATATATATTATTATGTATGCTATCCTATCTTTTAATTTACTAGTCTCCCAAGATTCTTGAAAGAAGACTCTGATCTGACCACGGCACCCACAAACAGGAAATCTGTGGGCACCAGTGAACTTCTGGTACTGTAGGAGCACAGCTCATGACTGCGTCACCATGTCATGGGAAGGTGGTCACATCTGATCAGGGGCATGCTTATTAGTCAGCAAAAATGGAGACATTTTCCTCCTGTTTCAGTACCTTCTGTTGTGAAACCATAGTGTTTTTTATGGTAGTGTCGGGAAAGAGAGAGAAAATAAACAGGCTGCAGGCCCCTGGGGAATTTTTCTGCCCATAGCTGTGGGACAGTTAACAAAGATGATGGGAAATTGGGTTAGATGAGCTTTTTTGTGAAAGTGGATGGATGCCAGACTAGATGCTGTGTTAGCTCAGAGATTCCCAAAGGATGGCACATGTTCTAGTTGTGGTATCTGAGCATGCCCATGCAGCAGAATTGTATTACCATGCTGAGAATGTGCATAGAGCAGCAGCACTGCCATAAAAGTATGTGGCTGACCAAACTGATTTTGAAACTTCTGTACTTGATGAGCTCTGGTCAGCTTTAGAGACCTTGACATTCCCATCAAATATTTATAAACATCATTCTATGTTTTAAAACTATATTTGTCTTTGTCTTCCTAGAGATCTAACTGGGCTCCAAAGATCCAGTGTGCTTACTGTGATGTAATGCCTTCTGCTGATACTGGTGTGAACAGCATTGAATTTTTTGACAGATTTCACAAAACTGCTGAACAAAAGTAGCTGTGTAATGTGGGTGACTGTATCTGTATGTGTAACTGAGAGTCATGGGAGCAACTTGAAGCCAAGTATTACATCAGACTCTGAATTCCAGGCAGTGATTTGGTTTGGCCCTGCTGGATTATTGCTGCTCTCAGAGTTTGTGTCAGCAAGTTTACTCATGATTGACATGAATCTTTAGTCCAGATTAATGGAATAAGTAATAAGGCCCCATCATTGACTACCCCGTGATCAGATACTTGACACTACAACTGGCAGCCTTCGTGCCAGTGGTGGTTCTTATGGAGCAGACATGGTAAGGACAGTGGCACTAGAGATGTGATACACAGGCCAGGGGTCACCATGTGTGTCATGGAAACTTTCCAAGGGCTTGCTTCCAGTCTGATTAAAAACCAGTGTCTATATGACCTTGTGCATCTTGGTACCCATATCAGTATGTTTGTACTGAGAGAGGCATATGGAGGGAGTGAGGACACTGTTTTAAGTTTTCTTGAAATAAATGCTGCTAACTAAGCAGATAAGCTGTGGGTGGATAAGCTCAAACATTCCTCAATTCTGCAAACATATGCCAGCACTCCTTGTGCATTGTATGGTGCAGGAAGCCCTGGAATAGGTATATGTCAGATGTTAAAAGCCATTTTAAATACCATTTTATGAAACTGCATTTATAAATTCAGTAGCTTCAGAGAAGTGAGCACCCAACAATAAATAAATAAATAAATAAATAAATAAATATTGGAGTTTGTGGTGTTAGTGTCAGAAAGGGCATTGAATCTATGATACCTCAGACTCCCATGTGCTTAGGTTTATAAGGTGATGCCACTTGCAGACTCATTCAGATTGGAGAGGACTTCCAGCAGCCATCTAGCCCAGCTCCTACTCAAAGCAAGATCAGTGCTGACTTCAGACTAGGTTGCTTGCATGTTGTCCAGATAGTTCTTGAAAATCTGCATGGATGTAGATTCCACAGTCTCTCAGATACCTGTTCCACTACTTCAAAGCAGTGATTTTTTTAATGTTCTATGGCAACTTCAGTTGTCTCCTGTTCTCCTACCACACACTTCCATAAAAATCCTGGCTCATGTTCTTGGTAACCCTCTCTTGGGAACTGGAAGTCTGCTATTGTGCTCCTCCAAAGCCTTCATAAGTGAAGCAAGTCTGTTTTTGTTAGTCTTTCCTCACAGGCCCAGAGGTCTAATTCCCTGAGAAACTCGGTGACCTTTGGCAAGACATGCTCAGGTTTCTCATGGGATAGTTTGGGTTGGAAGGGACCTTTTAAAGGGTATCTAATCCAGCCCCCTGCAGTAAGCAGGGACATCTTCAACAAGACCAGGTTGCTCAGAACCCCATTCAACCTGGCTTGAATGTTTCCAGGGATGGGGCATCTATTACTTCTCTGGGCAACCTGTGCCAGTGTTTTATCACCCTCATTGTAAAAAACTTCTTGTATCTAATGTAAGTAGGTTCTCCATCAGTTTAAAACATTCCCCTTATTGTCCTTTCAGTGTATGCCCTTGTAAAATGTTGCTCTCCAGCTTTCAGGCCCCCTTCAGGTATTGGAACATGCTGTAAGGTCTCCCTGGAGCCTTCTCCAGGCAGAACAACCCCAGCTTTCAGCATGTCTTCATCAGAGAATTGCTCCAGCCCTCTGATCATCTTCATGTGCCTCCTCTGTCCTCACTCCAATAGTTCCACAGCCTTGATCAACACTTTCTTTTACTGGAGGCTCAGAACTGGATTTAGTACAGTGTTGAGTGAAGGAAAACAATCACTTCTGTTATCTACTGTGTATTGTCTTGTGGATACAGTACAGTAAGCTTTTAGCCCTCATTGCAGTTCTGAGTCCCATTTAGCTCAGTTCCCACTGGTACCCACAAAGCCTTTCTCTGGCCTGTCTGGATTCCTCAAAATGATAGCTCTGCCCTGGAGCTTATTGTCTGCATCCCCTAGTTTACTGTCATGTGCAAACCTGATGAGAGGGACTGTGTCACCTTCTCCAGGTCACTGATAAAGGTTTTAAACAGGACAAGCCTCCAGACAGATCCATGCAATACTCTCCTTATTGCAGGCCCCCAGCATAGGTTATGACACTTCAACCACTGTTCTTCAAGCCCAGTCTTCCAAACAGATTTTAACCTGTCTAGTTGCCCATCAATCCAGACTGTTAAAAGCCTTGCTGAGGTAAATCACATCCACTGCTCTGCCATTGTCCACAAATCCAGTTGGTCAGGCATTATTTGTCACTGGCTAACTTGTGTTGACTGGTCCCATTCATCCACAGCATGTGCATATGCACAGGAATGTGTTCCAAGAATACCTGGTCCATGCTCCAGTTCATGCTGATCCTCTGGAAAACAGCTCTGTCTGGTTGCTGACAAGCAGACCATGAGCCAGTAGTACACACAACTTAAAACTTATCTATTAGAACATTTCTCCTTCTATCAGTACCTAATATTTTTAGGCTTTTCACTTTTTGTCATATGAGCTTTTTTTTGTTTGTGGTGCTCAAGATTTTATTGAATTTTCTGGTAAAGAACCCTACAGAGAAGGTTTCCCTCTGAGCTTTCCTTTGTCTGCATGTTGAAAAGGAGAATTTTTCAGCCATGTTTATATATAATCAATTTCTTTTGGGTGAATTATAAAAACCAGTTTTTCTTTAATTTTAGTACTTGCTTATGTTACAACTTGGGTTATGAAAATAGATGATTGATTATTTTCTCTTCTAAAATTCTAATAATTTAGTTTTTTAGCATCAAGCAGAACTTTCCCTTAGGCTGAAATACAAGGCTGAAGTTGAGTAAAAGATTTCCCATAATTTCATGTAGCTAGCTGCTGTGGGGAAGAATTGCACATTACAGGGAAGGTTTGAATACCATAATTTTAAAGGCAAAATTGACCCAGTGGTATTTTAAAATGTATTTTTTTTAATTTTTAGTTTTACAGTGGTTAAAAATAAACTGTAATTATTAATTTCTTAGCTCAAGCATCTTTTCAGCCTCGGTCTTGGCTTACCTGTGCATTAATTTTGACACTAGAGGGCAGCTGCAACACTTGAGTTCTCTCAGAAAACCATCTTTAGGAGAACAGCTTTCATTCTTCCTTAGCCAAAGAAAGAAGTTTTGTTAGCTACCTATTATGCGGTATTTATTTTAGCAATTAATTTGCTTTAATTATTTCAATTTCTTTTTAAATTTTAAAATCCAGCTTTTAACTTTCTAGCTGGCTTTGTGCCTCTATAGCTGTATCATGCAATTAAACTGATCAGCAATTGGAGAATTGATTCATGTTTTAGTAGCTGTGAAGACACACTGCTTGTGCTTCCCGTGTGATGGGTATTTTGAACCACCTTGTTCAAACAGAGAGAGATGCCAGAGATGGGAAAGTGTTAAAGATCTCGTCTCCTAAATTTTCTCAAGAAAATAGAAGTTTGTCTTATAGAACTTACAATTTATTTCATAGTTCTTGTTAGTATGTAATTTGAAATTAGTTTCCAAAACACTTGAGTTGATCTTTTCTTATTTTCTGCTTTGCTTTAAAGCCATCATTTTTTTGGTAGCAGAGCTTCAAAATGGCAACTTCTGTCCCTCCAGATGTTATTCTATCCTCTCAACAATCAGGAAGCAATCCAATATGAAGACTTTAGAAAGGCAAGGTCAAACCACTTAAAAATTACTATTTTCACAGCTCATGTGAAAATTGCCAAAGAAGTTCTTGACTTAGACCTGAAATTGGAAACATAACTTATTTTTATTAAAAATAGTATGGTGAAATACATGGTGAAACATGTAAGTTGTTTTAAGGGTGTATTGTCAGAGATGAGATATTAATCTGTTCTGGCTCTAAACTAAGAATATATTCTGTCTTGAGAGTTGGTTGCTTTTGTATCTTTTTGGGTTTAATTTCCTCTCTTCCTATTTTGAATCCATTACACTTACTTCAAGTGTTGAACAATATTTTTCATCAGTTGAATCATCAAATATTTACCTGCACTAAAACTTTGAATGCTGTCTGGAACAGTAATAAAATAGTATCATTAAGCTTTTAAGAAAGGAACTCTCTCTCTTAAGAGTTTAATCCCTTGCACTTCAGAGTGTTAGAGATTAAATCTGATTTTTCTGACTTGGGATCAGATATTTTTTTCTGTCTTTACAGATTATGTGATCTGAAAATTAACGTGTGCCTCTCTTAAGGAAATTTTGCACCTTTGCAACTTTGCAGAGACTATAAGGGCATAGTGTTTTCTCTTTCAATCTAAGCTTCTGGAACTGTGTAGTTACAAGGAAATCTTGTCTGTTTTTGTCAAAAGCTTTTCTTTAGCTTCAGAGGTGGAGAGAAGAATTAAAATACTAAAGCCGTAGGCTCAAGCAATAAGATTTTACAAAAGGTGTAATTATTTAAAAAAAAAAAAGATTGATTTCAGACAGTGGACTGTATGATTTAGCTAGTGATGATGACTGTGATGCCATACTATGGATTACACTTCTCCAAGGCTTGAGAAAAAGGCCTGAGCTGGGAACAGAATGGCTTTGTTGCTTTTTGTTGTGTTTTCCTAAAAGTGCTGCAGCTTTTGTGACATTGCTTGGTTTCTGCCATGATTTCTTTCTTATGTTGCAGAGTGTATCTGTTATCTCTGACACTTCTTTGGCAATTTTGGACCTAACAAAAACATTCTCACCAGCCTGTACTGAGTGATAGGGCAGATTTTGAAAATGATTGATGCTTGCTTAGTTTTTTCATATGGAGATCTGCAAAGTGCAGGGCTGCTTGGCTTTTGGACAGTGCCAGACAACTGCTGTAGTAAAAGCTGGATTTCCATAGAAGGGTTTAAAACAAATGTTGTAGTAAAACATTTTTCTTTCTGTTATGGGTTCTGCATCACAAGGAGGAGCCAAACTAGCACTTTTATTTTGTTTCTAGCTGCCAGTCCTGCAAATTGAGAGATTATAAGTAGGCTTCACTTATAAAAAAAAACAAAATCTGCAGAGAAGTTGCTGAGTGCCAAATTTTCTCCCTGTGGGGCTTAGTTGTGGGGTTGTGTGTGGTTATGCCCCAACCTGTCACTGTTCAATCTCATTGTTTGGAGGTGTGCAGAAATTAAACCAGCTGTAAATAGTTTTGATGATTTACAGTCAAGGGTAAATGTCTGCTACCTCTGTCTGAACTGCATGGCCTTCACAGGACAAAAAGGACTGATAAACCTTCATTGGCTGTTTTTATCATTATATTTAATAGATGAAACTGTGGCTGCATGTTAGGGAATAGACCTGGTGGAAAGGCACTGCTCTTCTGGTGACATTTGAGAACAGATTCTATTTGAGAATGACTGCTTAATTTGCCATCCCTCTTTGGATGTGGTTCTCGTAAAAGAAATTGTTTTGTAGAAGACATTCTGTATTTTAATATTAAGGTTTCATATTTAAAGGTTCTAGTAGATAACTAAGCTTTGCTTTGGTATTTTCCCCTTTCTGCTTTGCTATTTTAGGTATGAGTGATTGGAAGACTGGCCTTTTTCAGTAGCTTGCTTCATTTTATGCCTGGTTATGCAAGGTCCTGGCAGCGGTTACTTTACGCTCTCAGGAGGAAATTTCTTACAGAAGTTTAGATTTTGCTAGTCCATTACAGCTTCCTCTAGTGTGTGAGAATTTAAATGAAACAATCCTTTTACAAAAATATAAAGCTTTAATGTTTTTGACATAAAATTATGCTACCATTCATTACCATTTACCTCTCCTGCACCATCAGCTTTCATTTTGATCTTGTCTGAGCTGTGCTGATCAGCACACTGCAGACAGAGTGAAACAAATCAAGGTGGTGAAAAAATAATGTGGTAGGACATAAGTCTTGTTCTCTTCCACCTAAAAACTCTTCTTTTTGAAGTGTGAGGAAGATGTTGGGTATCTTCCTGTTCTCCACTGCAATCTGTCTAGGTGGGATGAGGACAGTGGAGTGATTTTTCCTCTTTTAGGCAATGTGGTGTTGCTGCATATGAGCACAGGAGGAAAATAGAAGAACTTTCCTGCATAATCCCACTGCCTCTGGAAGATCAGTTGAGAAATACTCTCCCAGTGGAAGAGCTGCAGCAGCCAGTAGGTACTGCTTATTTTCCTGTGCTTCTTTCAGTATGAAATTAATTGGACTGCTCTCTGCAACAGCATCACTGCATTGGTTTGGCTGGTGGTCTAAATAGCTTAAATTCTCCTTGTAAATTAGTTAAGTCTGTGAGGCACTAAGGTAATGGTCTCTTCCCCCCTGAGGGTGAAAAGCTCCTGAGAACAAACATGGAAGCATTAGCAATAACAAAAGCCTCTTCTGTCTTGCTCCAGTTTCTCTTTAGTTTTCTGATGAAGAAGCATCTGGTATGGCCTTTAGCTGTCCCTTTATGGGCCATAAGTTCTGATATGTTGCCAAGTGGCATAATATTATGTTTCATTTTTATGGAGGATTTTGCATGGCAGAGGGAACAGGGTACAAAAAGTTTATTTGTTGCACGGTAAGGTCATTCTTTAAGAATGAGGCAAAACTACAAGTATTTTATTTTTGATCAGCTTTGGCTTGTGATTAGTTACAGCTTCCCACAACCAATGCTGTCATAGTGGTTTTTATTCTGGGTCATAAACAGTGATTGTAAACGGTATTAAAATAAAAACAACAGCTACAAAAAATCCCTAAGAAGGAATGTGTTTGCAAGAAGATTTATTTCTGACTTGAGTCATACAGTTCATGAACTTCTCACAGATGAGCTCATCATGATCATAAAGGAAATCTTTGGTAGGAATGCCAGTATCTAAGTCACTCAGATATTACCTTCTTCTCCGTGACATAGGGTGCTGTGGATCAGCACATCTGCACTATGCAGCTGTGTTCCTAAAGTAATCCTATTGCTTCTTCCTTCTGTTTGAAGCTACCCCTGCTTGAAATGTATTTATTCAGTTGCTGAAAGTCTGACTTGCACGTCTTCTTAGTTGTAGAAGGTACCTTAAACTTCAAGAAATATCTGGGATAGTTTTTAATTCAGTTTTTTTAATAGTGGAAGTTGTTTTCAGTGGTTCCTAAAAAGATGGTACTAGAAGCTTTGAGCGTAGAAACATTTGAAGATTTATCAAGAGGTAGGTTATTGCATTTTGGCAATACATACATATAAATTGTATGTTTTTAGAGGAACAGAACAGGATTGGCAGTGGCACCTCTTTGGTTTTTTCTGGATATGTAAATTATATTTTGTGTTGAAAGAGGCCACTGTGTTCTTATATATAAACCAAGAGACGCATATGTGACAGGGATGTGCAGTGTGTGATTTATGTCCCAGTGATTCCTTTAGTGATTTCCTGAATTTCTTGTGAGCGCATTGGTTCAAAATGGATTTGAACATTCTTAACTGGAAGTAACTAAAGCAAAATCGGCAAGACTTTGCAAAATACATTTCCAAGAAAAAAGATCTACAAATTATGATTGTCAGAGAGAAACTACTAAGTGTAATCCTGTGCTCTCAGTTACTTCAGTGGTCAAGTGAGATGTCCAGAATATCTGCACAGTAAAGAGATTTGTTAAAAAAGTTTTACTTGATAGGTATTTTTTATTTGTTGGGTTTTTGGGGCTTTTTTTTGGTTGGTTGATTTTGTAATTAACAGCGATGTGTTTACTGAAAGCCTGTAAGAGCGTATTTTATGGTATAGTTACTTTATCTGCAAATGAAATGCAGATAAAAGGACTGTTTGTGAGTCGGTCACCCCTTATCTCCAACCCCTCCTTTTCCTAGAGTTTGGGAAAGGTTGGGATGAATAAGAAAACATGGCAAAATGAATTTTAACTGAGCTGAACTCTCAGTGGACATGAACAAACCAAATCTGGAACCTGTCTTTGAGACTCCCCTCTTTGGTAGTTCAGTTTATTTCCAAAGCCAAGCTGTCAGCAGGGGTCATTTCTTGGATGATTCTCTCTCATGTAGTTTGGCAATAATTATTAAAATAACCTTGAATTATTAAAAGAACCTTGAATTTTTAAACTTACAAGTACAGACCATTGAAACACGAGCCCAGTCTGCTGAAGTGGCACTGTGTCTCCTCGTAAATGAGGCTCAGCATTCTGTGGCAGCTGCAGGGCCTGCGCGGCATCACTCCATGTAGGTCGCAGCAGTCCAATTTTGAGGTGACAAGTTCATGCATCACTGTGGCAAGATGTGACTGGGGCCAGCAATGACAGGCAATGCAGTACAATGAGATGAAAATGAAAAATAGTTCTGTTTGCTATAGCCTCTAGTTGACACATGTTCCTGACAAATTCTTACTTTGGTTTTGTGTAAGTACCCAATATATTGTTCTAATAGCATTCTTACAGAACTGGTTGATCTGAAAATTACTTTGGAGCTAACTTATAAGGAGTTCTAGCTAATGGTGTGGCAAAGATCTAAAATGCGAATTTTAGAGCTTTAGATTTTGCAGCTTTATGCTGTATTAGTTATAACTGGACAGGGATGTAGGATTTCAGGAGCCTTGGAAGAAACTTAGAAGACAAAAGTGTAAAAATAAACAGAATAGAATAGAGTGTTTCAGTTGGAAGGGTCCTAAAACTATGACCTAGCCCAGCTGTCTAACAGCTTGAGGGCTGACCAAAAGTTAAAGCATATTAATAAGGGCATTTCCCAAATGCTTCTTAAATAGACAGGGATGGGGCATCAATCACTTACCTCGAAAGTCTGGGGGTTCCAGTGTCTGACCACCAACTCAGTAAAGATGTGCTTCCCATGGTCAAGTCTGAGCCTTCCCTTGTGTAGCTTTGAACCATTCCCAGTTTTCGTGTCCCTCCTCTGGATGCATTCCTCCTATTCCCATCCCACTTACATTGCGGTGCCCAGAAGTGCCGCCAGCACTCCAGGTGAGGCTGCACCAGGGCTGAGCACAGCGGGGTGATCCCCCCTTCTGCCCGGCTCTGCTGCCTGTTTGGTGTCCCCCAGGACACGGTTTCTGCCCTCTGGGCTGCCCGGGCACACCCTGCTGACTCTCACTGAGCTGCTGCCACCTGCACCCCCAGGGCCCTCCCTGCCCTGCAGGGCGCTCCCCAGACTCCTCTCCCAGGTTGCACTTGTGCCTGCAGTTACTCCATCCCAGGTGCAGGATCTGGCACTTGCTCCTGAGAAATTTCATGCCGGGGATGCTCTATGTAGATTCCTCTTCAAGGCCTCTTGTCCTCCAGAGAATCATCAGCACCACCTGGTTTAGCATCAACAGCAGACTTGCTGATGGTGCGTTCAGCTCCTGCATCCAGATCACAGATAAACACATTGCTCAGAACTGTCCCTAGAATCGAGGCCTACTAAACACCACTGGTGACCAGTCACCAGCCAGATGTAGCCTCCCATTCACTACACCCCTTTGAGCCCTGCCCTTCAGACAGTTCTTCACCCAGCACAGTGTGAACCTGCTCAGATTGCAGCTGGGATGACTTGTCTGGGAGGATGCTGTGAGGGATGGTATCCAAAGCCTTACTAAAGTTCTGAAAAACCAAACTCACCAAAGATTGGTTTAACACCCTGTGGTGTTCATATAGAAGCTATTAAAACTAAACTTTGCTGAGATCTAGACAGAGTCTCTCACGAGCTGTACAAACCTTTTTGTCTTTCTGTCTTTGTATACAGTTCATAGATTCTCTGAGGCTCTCAGCAGTGTTGCCATTGGATAGGAAGAGGAAAAAATGAGAGTGGAAAAAAAACACAAAAGAAAAAAATAGCTTTTAGTAAGTACAACAGACACCGTTTTGTGTGGATTTTTCCCCCTCCCTTTCTGTAAAATTGACCACCTACTTAAAAATTAAGATGTGGGACATGCCGGATTGATGGGCATTTAATCAAATCTGTGTAATCTCTTATTAGTCTGTATGTCTGAGGTTATCAAAAAGTAATCAAAACAGCTTAATTTCCACAATTTTAAAATTTCTGGTTTTAATATCTGTTGTAAGCAGAAATTAGGCTGAATGAATGATTGACTCAATAATCAGTAAATACTTAAGTATTCAGACTGTCTTCAGGATCATGGATAACTCAGCCATAGCCGGGAAAACTCACAGTATTTGTAAAATTTTAAATCTGGTCCTGCCTTTTTCTTATCTTGTTTAATTTTTTAGTCCCATTTCATTTATGCCTCTAGTGGTCTATGACTGCTGCCTTTCTGTAAATATCCATAGGTCAGAGGTATTCAATTTGGCTTAAGCAGCATTCTCATGGGCAGTTTGCCAGGAACTCATAGGCTTCACCTAAATTGCACATTGTTTGGAGTAATCTCACTCTCAGCTGTTCTTATCTTTTGTTTGTTTCTTGCTTAGACCTCCATCTGGCTTTTTACTAGGTCAAGACAAGTAGCAGTAATTGGTGGTATCTACAATTCCAGTAGTTTGCTGCTTCATGGCATATTTGGAGGTAGGTGCAGAGCAGAGATACTGGAGCTGATAGAAGAAATTTCCACCCAGTTCCCACATTTTTTATAGTCCCTTCTGAGACTGTGTACTGGCTGTCAGAGCATAACAGAACATCTATGGCTTCAGCCATAATTTGTTAACAGTCTGATTTCAGCTCATTAAGAAATCCAGTACAGCTTCCAGCCACAGTAATTCTAATGCCCTGGGACAGTCTCATCAGTGTGTTCCCTGACCATCCTATGAGGCTGCATGTATTTGACGTATAGGTTGTGGAAGGGTTGGTCAGGAAATAGGTTTTGTCTGGACAACAGTTCAGATTCACTTTATATTACTCTTCAATTTATCATCTAGAGAATAGAATTTCTCACATAAAACATGCTTTGCTTGGAAGATGAAAATATTTTTTTAATACTCTTTGCTACTTAATTTTAAAGCATAAGTATCTCTCCCTGATGGAACAACTTAAAATTAGTGTCTCTTTTGTTTCTCTGGTGAGATCACTGGGGTTATTTTCTGTTGAAGTCTGAGCTCACAGAGAGGGCTTTGAAACAATGTCTTGATTCTGAAACACTTGAAAAAACATATCTGAACCTGTGCCACTGCAGGACTGCTTGAGCTGAGACTTGAGGAGAAATTACAGTGCAGTGAATCACAGTGTAGTCATGAAGACTGGCAGTATAGAAAATCCTCAAATCCCAAATAGTTACTCTCTATTCATAGATAAATTTATTGAAAACTAAACTTGTGTCTTAACAAAAAGGCATGTTCTTGGCAGCAGATCATTTTGACTTTTGATGAGAAAGAGGCTGATTACTTAAGTGGGATTTCACAAAAAAAATTTTTGTGCCTGATTATCAAGAGTTAAAAAGTGTGCAGAGGAATAGCTGATTCAGTGTAGACACTTTTCCCTCTGCTTTCCAGTGATCTCTGCGTTATTCACCTTGAGCAGATGTAAACTGAACCTGAAGCATCCCTTGCTTTGTCCCTCTTCTTTCCTCTCTCCTGACTGCTGAGAATCTTTTTCTTAAACTGTGCACATATGCAGAACTGTGGCAACCTGATTTGTACAGGTTTAGATCGTTTACTACCCCAAAATCAGGAGAGAATCCAGAAGTGTTGTGCTTCAAATCAGATAGGTAGCTCATTGAGAGAATTCTTGTACCCAGCTAGGCAAGCCCTAAGAGCTTAAGAGCAATTATAGAGAGAAGGTAAAAATTAAGGTAAAGTGCAACAGCTTTGTGGAAGTCTTGACGTTCTGGATGAGAAAGCTGGGGAAAGCATATTAGGGAAAATTCTGTTTCTTGTTTTCCTTTATTAGAGATTTAAGATGGACTTATTCCCTATTGTAAAGCCCTGTATTTAGTGACTATGAGTAATCTGCTCCTCAGGGCCAGCAGTAACACAGACATCTGCAGTAGAAATATTAAACCTGCAGCCATTATGTTTTCTGAGCTTCCCAAATGATAAGAAGATGCTCGCCTTTACTACTGATACTTGATCAGTGTCTTGACATCCTCTGGAGTGAGCCCATAAATGAATTTTTGTCCTTATATTTCCTACCTGTTGGTGTATCAGGACCCTTTCTAATTGCATCATAATGTGGTATGCAAGAAAAGGGTTTATTTGTCAATAGGGCTGTAGTAGCTTGTATAAATAGGAAGGCTGTGAAAGCTTGCAGGCTTTTAGGTGTAACAGAAAAGTGAGGGAGGTGCTCAGCAGATAAAAGCACCTCTGAGTCACAGAATACAAACTTAGTTGGATTTGAGAACCAACACAAGGACCAGGACCAGTTTGTGGGAAGAAGAGACTTTAGGAAAAATTAATTTAAGCAGCCAGCAGGTAGTGTAGGAGTTGCTGCTTCACTTCCGCTGATACGGTTTTAATGGCAATTACTGTTATTAACATAAAACAAATAAAATTGCCCCATGAACAATCAGATGGATTTGAGGGTGGGCCAGTAAGCTGTAGCTGATACTTCTGAACTCCATCAGATACATGGGAAAAGCAGAATGCCTGGGGACATGTTTAACCCTTTTAACAGAGACATGAAAAGTCCTCACTTCTGCTGGAAGTGTTCGATTTTTGCCCCCAGGCCCTACTGATAGCCAGCTGTTGTACCCAGTGCTGGTTTGTTTTGCCAGTGGTATTATTTAGAGTGGCTCTGCACTGACTGAACATCATCAGCTCTTTTAGTATCAAATTGAAAGCCATTAACTAAGCTTCTTAATACTGCCATGTCTGGATTGGGGAAGAGGAGAGGCTGGGTGATAGCAAGATTTTCTGTGGATGGCCCAGATCTTATTACAGATGTTGCATGTCACCAATAGAAGTTTCCTTGGATGTTCTTCACAATTTGATTTCAGTCTTGCCATTCTTCACATTTGCTTTCTTGAATGTTCAAAGTTCACATTTTTAAAGTTCACAGGCTAGATAAAGTAATTTTAAAGCAGGTAAGTAACACTCAAGGTTGTGTAGATGGTGAAAGAAGATGGGGAGTGCTAATGGTTCAACTGTCTAAGGCAGCCTGGGAGAAGATTCAAATTCAAACTTCTCAGGAGAGATGAGGTTGTTAAAAAAGGAATTTCTTTGTGGTAGAACAACTTGACATTTCCACAGGTAAACGTGAAAAACAGGAGGCTTGTGCAGACTGTCAAATAAGTAATTTGTTGGAGTGTCAGTAAGCTACTTCAGTGTAACTGTGTCAACCAAGTGTATTACATTTCAGGAGCTGCTTTGCAAAAAGCAAACTCGGGAATAGGAGCTATTCAGTATCATGGAAAACAAATTGGAACTGTAAGAGTTGGGAAAAAAAAACCATAATGCTGTAAGTGCACTGTGGATATGCAGTAATAGCCATACAGGAGCTCAGTATTGCAGCTTATTTATTATACTGTAAGCCTTTTTATTTGTAGAGGTATATCTAAGTTTCCTGTTGGAGCTGCAGTTTAAATCAGTTCTTTAAGTGGAAAGATATACAGTGGTAAGCTGAATTTTGCTGATGTGATGATACATTATAAATTTCCAATCTGTGCCAATTTAGGTGTGGGATTGAGGCTGACAGCACGTCTACACTGGCAAAACCGAGGTGTAGACAAATGACCCCAAGTCTTCATTGGCCTATTGATGGCAGTACTTGCCTAAGTAGTGCTCTGTGGTCAGTGTGCTCTGCCCATGCAGTCACTAGTGCTCATTACAGCTCTAGCCTTGCTTTCAGCTTCTTGGATTTCTTTCTGTAAGCATTGTTGAAGGGCATTGCAGGCAAAGGCTGCGGCTTGGAAACTGTTGGTACATGTGAGGCTGGATCTGTGCTGCAGAATACAGCTCTAAGTGGAGATCTTTGAGGCAGTAATAGAGACTGCAGCTTCGGACTGTGTGACATGGTGTGGCTTGGTGCAGTCAGTTGCTTTGATGTGTGTCAGCTGCAGTCCAGGATTCCAATCCTGTGTCAAAATGCAGAGCTTCAGGAGATTACACCCTTATGAGACTTTTATAATTTTAAAAAAAGCAAAACAAAAAAGAATTAAATTGTTGATGCTAAGGTCTTCAAGATACACATGATAAATGAATTTTCTTTCGAACTGTAACCAGAACTGAACTCAGGCTCAGTTGATATGAACTTAAGGGGCAGCTGCAGAAATGGAAAAAGTCTTTAGTTAGAACAGTCTCCAGCATTCAGCTGGGGAAACTGCTGAGCTTTTGATTGAAACTGTAGTGTTTCTCTTCCTTATGTAAATCCTGCCTCTGGCCAAAGGGATCATTTCCATGGTCACTTGTGTGGATTGTTCTCCAACATGCAGTGTACAATGGACATTGCTGTTTTTATCAGCTCAAAACTTCCAAATGCTTGGCCGCAGCAAAGATGCTGCATCAGCTTCTTGTTCACTACAGAAGTGAACCAGGGAACTGCCAAAACATTATTGAAAATGAAAACCAAAAAGCCAATGCAAATCTGGTGGTCAAGCAGCTAAGAATAAAAAAAACCACCCAAACCTTTCTTTCTTCTTCACACCCCATTTTCTTCTTTATTTTCTCACACTTTCCTGTAGACTACTTGAGCTTTAATTCACAAATGCAGCAAGGACAGAAGCTTTACTGGTGTGTAGAACTGAAATGTGTAATAAAGAAGGGTGTTTATTACCATTCCCTGCCTAGATGTGAGATCACAATGCGTTGGTAGCACTGAGTGACCTGATGTAGATATCTGTGAAGTCCCTGTTGCAAAAGAGAAGCCAAAAATCTCCTGCAGCCAATATGTCATGGTTTTTGACTTGACCTGTGAAACCACAAACCTTCATTTGAAGGTATAACTTCTAATTAAAAACTTACTTGCTATTCACCCTGCTACTCTTGTCTTCCTGGAGTTTTTAGTAGTCTTGTTTTTAATAACCTGGGTTATTGCAGCTTCTCCCAAGACTTTTGTGAGTGCGTAAGTACTAAACACCTCCTTGATTTGAAAGATGAGGCAGCAAGGAATTATAGTTTAGGGGTGTTCCGTTATAGTAAATATGCTGCACTACATTTACATGCCTCCTGTGGAATGTCATCACAAATTCCATAGCTCAGTGTGGCTTGTATCAGAGAGCTACAGTGCAGGCTGGGCCATGTTTTATCTGTTGGCTACACCTCTGTAAGAGTACAGACTAATGCTCCACCTCCATTTGAGGTAGGAGGGCAGTGGGAGCAAGATGAAGTGTCGCAGCAGTCCTCATGCTTAATCCAGTTCCCAGAAATGACAAAAGGCAATATGCCATCTGATACATTTCATGCACAGTGGTCCCAACTACCAAGGCCTGGCTGCTTGCCAGTGAGGACCTGAGCAGGGCAGAGTTTCAGAATGTGCTTGGGGTGGTCATGAATGTCAAGTTTCTGATGCCTTTCTGAAATGAGATGTAGTAACAGCTGTGCATTCCTATCCTGCTGCAGAACAGGAGTGGGATTCATGTTCTGATTCATATTCGTTTGCTAGAGGGAGCTTCTGATTGCCTTCCAGATGGTGGTCAACTGAGTGCTGGTTGGGTGTCTTGAGAGGCATCTGTTACATCAGGAAATTTCAGGAACTGGGAGTGAAGGAGGAGGGAGAGAAGTAGTCAGCAGTCTTCAAAAGACATTTTACCAGGAGGAGTGTGTTGGCTGTCTAAGGCAGCAGTTAATACAAAAGGTTATATTCAGGGGTGGGGAAGTCTATTCCTAGTTCTTGGAACTGCTTGGTGATGATGGTACACTAGTCATATCAGCCTCTGCTTCAGTATTTCCATCTGCTAGATGGGAGACATATTCAACTTGACAAAATGAAGTTCCTCTCATGCAGCCAGTTACTAGGGATTGTGTTTTTCCATTATAACTTTGTGTAGCATGTATGCAGAAAAAGGGTGTTGGCATGAAAAAAGGAATAAGAGACAGTAACATCAACATTTTGTGCCTTTTTTTTTTTTTTTTTTTGCATAATACATCATCACCACTACTTGTTTAAAAGCTTTTGAACAAGTTTTTGTCTCTACAAGTAAGATGTAGTCATTCTTGCGGGAATTGCTCTATTCCCCCCACCTTTAAACCTTGTGACGACCTGCTGATTCAGAAATGAGTGTGTCCCTTGGCATTGTGTTCCTTCATGGCTCTATCCTTTTCCTTCCTCAGGTCCTCAATCTAATTATTGTCAGTGCAACAGCTGCTGCCTCTGCACTGCTGAAATCTGTGTCTGTTCATTCCAGCGAATTTCCCTCTCATTTCCAGGCTTAGCTGAGAGGTACCCTCCGCCTGTGCCTCCCGCTTTTGTCTCCTCCTAACTAATGGCATAAAGCATTTTGGTGTACAGTTTGCATTAATAAGGTGAAAACAAAAATTGCCCCACAAAAACACGAACGAGCACTGAAAAAAAGCTGTGTTGTGTGAGACAGTGGCTCCTTTGGAGCCTTGTTTTGGTAACCTTAGATTGGGAAAAAAATCCTACTGTGCATCTTCATGTCTCACTGAACTCTTTCTTCAGGGAGTTAAGATCAGCTCCCTTTCCCGCCAGCTCATTGTTTGATCAGGAGTGTGCAAGTGCCCAAGATGTAGGGCAACACAAAGAGACGTTGTGTCTGTTCATGTAGCATAAGTATATATATATATATAGGACAAGGCAGCATCGTCTGAAAATGTAATTAAATGTAATAAAAAAAAGAAGGAGTGGCAGTGAAAAACATGCATGCATTATTCTAATCCCGCTCCCTTCAGAACAAAGAACAAATGTGGCTGCTGCTGTTCTAGTTGCAGCCTGTTCTTCTTAGCCTATAAGCATGCATGAGAAGAATCAATTAATCAGAAAGTAAATGTAAAATCACAAAATAATGACCAGTAATGTGTTTAAGGATGGCCTCCTCTAAGCCTGCTTTTTTTCCTCTTTCTTTGTCTCTCCAAAGCTCGCATAAAAAGTATAATGTGAGAAAAAGGGATGGAGGAAAAAACCCAAGCTTTTTTGCTTTTGAGCCATCTGAAGAATGCCTTCAAAGGTTTTTTTTTTTTTTCAATATATATATGTTGTTTACTTAGGTTATTTGTTCCTCTGTGCTAGAAATTTAGATGTACCAGCAGTATGGTGGAAGAAAAATTGGTGTTTGTATGAAAGGAGGGAAACAGAGATAGGAAATAAGGTGATGGGGGCTGTAAAGACAGTAAAGCTTTGTCTTTTCTCTCAGCCACTCATCCTTTTTGGTTTTAAAGCTATTTTGTCTTTGTTTCATTTCCCATTAAAGCACAGTCTTTCAAGCTTATTTTTCACAGCCCTGGAGACCAGAATCAGAATCCCTTCCCACTCCTCTAAGTTTACTAGTACAAGCTAGAATTAAAAAAAAAAAATAAAAAAAAATAAAAAAAAGCAACCCTGTGCTTTCAGAATGTACAGCCAAACTGAAGTTGCCAACACTGGGTATGTGTCCTAAGTGGTGCATCTAAGGAATTGAGGTTATTTCACTTATGAAATGGAACATTTGATTGTATGGAAGTAGCTATGGAGTTAACTCCTCCATCTTCTACCCATTCCTACCCTCCCATCAGTAGATGATGGTTTCCTCTGTTCACACTTAAGTAAGTTGTCAAATTGACATAGTAGGAACATGCTGGAATTTGTAGGTGACATGAGCATTTAAATTGTCTCCTTGTCAAGGTAAAAGCTGGTTTTTTGTTTAGTTTTCCTGAGGCAGAAAAAGAGAAAATTGTCTTGGGATTTATAGATGACCTGAACATATGAGTCCCTAGGCCTGCAGCACCACTCCTGTTTCTGGTAGGGACCCTGTCACTCCCAGACAAGCATGGACAGCCCCCCACTCCTGCATCCCCTGCATTGTGGATCCTCCAGTTGTTAGCCTTGGATGTATAGCTCATACACCAACAAGTCTTCCAGGTGATTTCCAGATTTGAGTCTCTCCAAAAGGTGGTCAGGACCACCCTGGTCTCTCCAGAATCCAATTCCACTAGTTTTGCCAGATTGCCTGACTCCCAGAGACACACACATACCTGTCTGCCAAGCCACCTAGCTTAGCTACCTGTCTAGCTAGCAAGTAGGTGCTGGCTGCTGGCTTTATAGTTCCTAGCAATTGCACACCCACTGCAGTTGCTGACACCACACGTACATGGACTTTAAGACCTGTAGTCCCACTCCAAAATCATCACCTTCTAGAGAAAGGTGAATAAGTAGGCTCACTGACCTGTGGATACCAATCATTCCTGCACAGAGTGGAAAAAAATATTTTTTCCCCTAATTTAATTTTTTTTCCTAATGACTCTTATTCAAGAATTTTAAACTATTAGGTAGCTGCAAAACCTCTTTGTGTAGGTTATGTCAGTGGTGGATGCTTGGCTTTCTGGTCATCTTTGCATTTATTTTTCTGTTAAGGTGTTTTCTGTGGTGCTTATCATCACTGTACCTGTTTGCTTAAAGAAGATTCATGATGTGATGAATGATGACCTGACAGGGTTGATGATAGCAATTCTGATTAGTCTATTTATGAGCTACTACTTTTTTTGCTGTAACTAGTAAAATATAAGAGGGATGAAAAGGATGTGGGAACTCCAAAAATACCTTTCTCTTAGGCTGTTTTTACCCAGCTGTTAGTTTGGCTCCACTCCTTCGGTTTCCCCCCATCTCTATCCGCTTTCTCTTTTTTTTTTTCCCCCTCCACCCTTCAATTTGCTGCAGCTGTTAGAATTTCATCATTGTCTCCAAATACCACGTTTCCCATTAGCAGCACAGCCCCTTCTGTGCTAAGGGGAATGCCATTTGTGTGCTTTGCATGTGTATTATTGTTAGATGGTCTGCAGCCAAAGCAGTACTTACACCTTTGATTGCAGCAAGGGTCGATTCCTCGGTAAGAGGCACACATAAGATGCATAAATATTGAAGGATGAGGTTTGCAGACTTGCTGGCAGAAAGTGGTTAAGCCTTTCTGTTCTCATGCTGTGCTTTTCAGATGCTTTTGCACTGTAGTTAGCCTTATCAGCATTTGATTTAACACTGGATACCAGGGTATTTATTCCTTTTGGCAGTTTTAGTGCCATGTCACTCACTGACTGTCACAGTTGTATCATATATTAGATGGCTTATCCTAAAAAATTATTTCAGGTATGAAACCACTGCTCATTCTAATATACTTTATCTATATATCTGAGGGGGTGGTATGTGTGGTGGTTCAGCTGATTTCTAGGTTTGTGTGCATTTTGAATCAATGGCTTTTGTGAATTTCCTTCTGCTCACTGTCTTAATTTCTGCCTGACACCCATTTTGCATTTCCTTTGGCTTCACAAAAAAAACTCTGGTGGTGCCCTTGCTCTTTCCTGACAGTCCTCCATGATTAGAGTCTCTGATGGACTCTTGCAGGGCATGACAGGGCATCTTAATTTGAACTTGGGGATTAGCTTGGAGTTCTAAGTTACTGATAGTGTGGTTCTATCTTGCTCCCACAGAATGGCCTAAAATAGATGTTAATTACAGTGTTTCTTTGCTACCCTCTGGTTTTATTTAAGAGAGGTCTTAACTCTCCTCAGGCTACAATGCCTGTAGATTTAACTTACTGGACCACTGTGGGGAGAGACTTATTCCAGGGAACAGAATAGACCTTCAAGTCCAAATTAGTTTGTACCTGCACATGTAGTCCACATGTGTGTAGCTATGTGTCAAAATAAACCATGTGACCTTGGATGTATAGGATGAAGTTATGGGATGGACATCTGTTCTCACTGATGCAAAGCTTCTGTTTGCACACCTGAGCACTAAAACTGTCATGCCATTGTATATTTCCTCATTTCTACATTGGATGCATATTGTGAATTCTGTTGTGCAAATACAACCTTATTTTGTGCAGTCTAAGACAGTTTAAAGCAAAATACTACTGACTGGACTTGTCATCTTCTATTCTTCCTTCTCAAAAAACATCAAGGGCATTTGCACAACACTTTTGACAATTCTAAATATTTTTCTTTGTTTCTGTCGTGTTTGTTTCATTAAATTCTTTGTAAAGAAATAGTAGATGCAACTCCTTTTGCAGTGTTAGTTCTCTTCATGTATAATGCATGGGTTTAGGACACTTTCCAGTCCATCTGCCCCCAGCATATCTTGGTGCATGGGGTTGTTCCTCTTCACGTGCAAGGCTTTGCATTTCCTTTTGTCACTTCTCATGAGGTTCCTGTGAGCCCATATCTCCAGCCTGTCAAGGTCCCTGTGAATGGTGGCATAACCATCTGGTGTATCAGCTAGTCTTCTTGGTTTTGTATCACCTGCAAATTTGTCAAGGGGAGACAGTGACAGTGGCAAATAGAGCTTCACAAAATTCTCATTTACTTTAGTAGCTCAGAGTGAAAGCAGGATCCTGCTTGGTGGCCCAGGGAGAAAGTGTTTGCTGGATGCAGTTTAACTGCATTGTTTAAAGCTTAAAAAAGTTTTCCTCCACCTCAGGGCTCTTGGATTTCTCTTCTGATGAGGACTATATGTGACCTTTCTATGTTTTAATTATTCAGGAAGGATGTCCTACGCTAGAGAGTGCCTACTAAAAAAAATGTCTGAAATAAATGCTTCAGATGACTACTTTTGATGAGTTCTTTAGATCCTGTAAGTCAAGGAGATCCTAGCTGGAAATCCTTAAGAGACTCTAGGAAGCCCTGAGGGGCTGCAGGTGTTATCTTCCAGTATATAAGTAATGCTCAGCACATTTTGAGTTAAAGGAAATGTGATTTTTTTGGTAAATAAATATGGATTCATGACTATCTTGGATGGACCTTTCTGTTTCTTACTTTTACTAGTCAGGAGGGACCTGCTCTCTTCAGCAGTCTGCGACTTGTTGGCCACGTGGCTTTGATATGCTCCATGCAGGACAGAATGCCCAGCCCTCCTCCACCTGGTGTTGAATGCTGCTGGTTGAAAATTGCATCTGCTATGGCTAATGCTCACAGTAAGCAGTCCTGAAAGTGCATTTTTACCTTGTGTTTATTGACCTAGAGGTTCTGGGGAGATCACTTTAAACAATGTGTTTAAACTCTGCAAGCCCTGGTCTGAAAACAGGTGTTGAAAACTGATTGCCAACTTTCTTTGGGGATGTGGACTTAATTGGTTCATTCTGCTAACAATGTTTTTAATAGACTTATCTTTTACAAGTCTCATCAAGTCCTCTTTGCTTTCTCCTGCCAAATAAATATTCCCTAATAATCCCCAAATCTCTTCCTTCATCTTCATTATTTATTTGCTTGTTTAATAAATAATTTTTTTTTTCTCCCAGAAGCCTAAACTGACTTACATGTGAGCTGCTCCTTGGCTGAACCACATAGCAGTTGCTGTATGGTATGCTGTATTTGTCAGTGTTCTCTGAAAAACTACTGGTACTCAGAAAATCAGGGCTACATAGTGATGTTCCTGAGGCATGTGGAGGTGCCTTGGAAGAATAATAATGAAACAGATCTTGCATGTCTCTGCTATGCTGAAGCGACAGGGAAGCAGTTAGTTCTGGGCTTCCCGTGTTGTACTGAGCTTCTCTTCTTCCATCCTTAAAAATTCTCATTGGATTCAGAAAATGCTTGAATTACATTAAAAAAAAACCCAGAAGTAGGATCTTCTTGGGTATTTGCAGGGTTATGGGCTGGATCTCCTGTAGGACCCCACACTGCAAGTGCTTTCCTGCTTGAGAGTAAGACATTAGTAACTAGTAATTGATTCATTTAAACTGTTACCTAAGCATTCTGTATAATTGCTTCATAAACAATCTGAATAAACATTTTGAATGTTGTTGTTTTAAAATTCAGTTGATCTAATTTATTTTCCACAAGTGTATCTTTAGAATAGAATAGACTATTTCATTTGGAAATTTATTTCAGATATACTTCTGCTCTGTCAGCATCCTAATGGAAGAATTGCACACATGATCTGCAGCACCTTTCCCAAGGAAAGAAAAGGAAGGAAATGCAGATTTACAGATTTTGTCCATGTCACTCACTTACAAATAGGTCCCTGCAGAATAATAAAGAGCTTCAGTGTCACTGACTTTTTTTTTTTTTTTAAGCTAAATAGTCACAGGCTTCACATAGTATAAGGTCCCTCTAGCTGGGTACCATTTTAGGAGAGCTCTATATTATATTACATGTTTCTAGCTGCTGGTTCAAATTTCTAAAGTAGGATTTTTCTGATTACAAGCTAAAGTTTGAATTTCCAGCCCCACTGAATCCCCCTTCAAATCTGCTGACTCTGCCAGGCAGACTGATGTTTTAGTGGATTTGTTAATGTTCAAGCTACATTCTTACCATTCTTTTCTCACAGGAAAATATCTGTAAATAACTCTGTCTAAAATTTCTTACTCTGCTGGGTTTCCTGTCCCTCTGAGGAACTTTAGTGCCTTCTTTATTTTGAGCATTAGTGTATCTCCAAGAATAACCAACTGAGGGTATGATGATGGATCAGTGCCATTTGGGTAAAGAACCATATGTTGAAATGTGCTTTTCCTACCTTGTTTTAAAGGTACATAGTATCACTTTATCCTTGCATATATTAAGGGAGATTTTTATTTCTAGGTTTTAATATTAAAGTAGCGTTATTGTAACACTAGTTTCTTCCTTTGTTTCCTGCGTGAGTCATTGGTTCTATTAAGGTTTAGTGACTGAATCTCACCCAAAAGCCTTTCTCTCCCCACCCCCACCAGTTCTAAAGTTTTCAACCACAAAAGCCAGTATCAAAAATCACATTTATTGTATCAAGAACAAGGAGTCCAGTTTAACTAGGAAAAAAAATTGCAGAGCTGTTACTGAGTATAAAAGTGAGTTCTAACCTTGAAATTGAATTTAAAGTTTTTTTCCCCATCAAGACAATTGCACAAATTTATTTAGTCTCATTTCTAGTCTTTTGTCTCATCCACAAAACCACTCTTTGTAGTTTCTTTTGATTCAAAATAGATGCACTAATGAACTCTATCAATAGAGCTATGTTTAGGCCAAGATTTTTTAACTTTTGCACTTACAAAATAAAGACTTGAATATATTTCCCTTTTTTTATATTAAAATATTTTGTAACAAGATTATGGATAATTGGCAGTTTTACAAATTGACCTTAAGTGTGAATTTCAGAACTTTAAAGCAGTCAGATTTCAAAAGTTAGTCAGTATCTCTGTTTGGACCACTGCCAATCCTTGTTGCACTTGGGAGGTGAGGTTTCTATGTTTTTCTGAAGAGCCCTTTTGATGCTTTCTCTCAAAAAGCCCCAAATCATCTACTTGTTTTACAGTTTCAAAAACTCGATAGAACATCTGAGAAGTGCTAGGTAGTTCACATTAATCAGGGTCATTATCTTGAGTACCTGCTGTCTTTTTGTGACTTTTCCATCCTTCTGAGGATTGCTGTGGGAGTCAGTCAGTAAACTGGTGAGGACCTTCTACAGCACTGTGCTGGGGCGAGGACAAAATGGCTTCAACAGGGTTAAAACAATGCCTGGGCTTCAGAGAGTTCTGTTGCTCCAGTTTTAGCTGCAGTGTGGCAGTGTTCTGGCTTGTGCCAGGAGTGTGGTTGGAGCATGAGTGTAGGATGCATTATCTGTGCTCTGAGCATGTGAGGAGTCTCCCCTTTCCCCACAGCTGAGTGCCTGAGCTGGATGAAAGCTTTACCACATTCCTCAGCTCTTAAGAGTGGAACTTTCTGTGTTGAAAGGGTGGGATACCTGTAGCTGATGGAAGCCCCGAGCATGGAAAGCCATGGTCTTCTTGCAAACACCACCTCAGGAATTTCAGGATCTGTAGGTTTTCTGCTGTCAGTAGACAAGCCTGAAGGTTAGTCAGCTCTGTGCAGAGGGGAATGTGTTGTAATTGTACACTTTCCTGTAGCAGGTAGGCAATTATATGCAAGAATGACACAGTAATAAGAGCTACAAGCAGGAGCTGTTTTAAGGTAAGATCTTTTTGCTCTGGTTGGCTGGCAGTTTGGACTTAATTGGAACTTATTTTGTTATTCTGATAATTTATATTGAATTTAAATGCATCGTGCTGGCTGATAGGAGTATATTAAACGTAGCAAATCTTCTGCTGGGTAGTCTATAATACAAGGCATTTTCAAGAGCTGGCAGGCTTTGTACAGGCCAAATTATCATGCAAAACGTCTGATAGCATATGATTTATGCCAAAGGTGCTGTAAGATTGCATAAATTTAAGACTTTTATTCTCAACTATTGCATTCATACACTAAAATAATTACAGGGTGCTGACGATGCAGCACCATTTAAGAAAATGAATGACTTAATTTTACTTAAGTCTATTGTTAAAGATAAAACTATGCTACTGTATTAAAAAAAGAAAAGAAAAATCCTGCACAAGATGATGAAGTGCTGTCAAGTCATAGATCATAACACTGCAACTGGGAGTTGCTCTCTGTGGAGGAATTGTATTGGTTTTACATACTTTATTTTAAAGTGTCCTTAGATGATCAAACAGTTCATGCAAATGTTAAAATTTGGTGAGACCTCTGTTCCTGTTAACCTTTCCTATTGACTATCTAAGAGCATGGCCAGCAGTTGGATCTGAACTGACTCACTGCTAAACCTGCTATAATTATTTATAATCATTGTCTGTGCGTGGGGGTGGGGATATTGTTATTTTTGGCACAAAGATGCTCAGAAGTAGAAAATTACTAGGTCTTGTGTGTACACGTGGTACCACAGTGGTGCCACTTGATGGCTGGCACTTGGGTGTGAGCACCCACAGCATCAGGCTGAACCCAAGACTGTCTGCTTAACCATGTCCTATTTGGAAACCAGCTTCCTGTGTGTGTAGGGGGGCATTGTTTGTGCTGTAGGAATCCAGACGATCTTCTGGTTGACTGTAGAAGAGCTTGTTCATCCACTGAGGCATGGTGTTTGTGACGCCTGCAGGGGAGGGAAGAACTTGACAGGCTGTTGGTACAGAAACAGTCACTTGTCTTGTCCTCACCCTTACAAACAGGTTGGTTTTTCCAGCAAAGTACTTGGCTTCCCTTATGTGACAGACCAGATGAAAAATATGAGTAAACTGTGAAAAAGACTTCAGGAAAAAAGATAAAACATTCTCCACCAAGTTATATCTGCTGTTAAGAACAGGCTGAAGAGGTAACTGAACCAAAGAGCTTGGACAGGCAGTGACAGAACAAAGAAATGATGCTGAGAGATGGCCCATGTCAAGCCCAAATGTGACAAACTGAGAAGTAGCAGCCATCACTCAGCAGTTCTTCCTTGTGCAGTGCTGTGGCTCATCAGGTCCTAATCCTCATTAGTTACCTGTTAGTAGCCTACTGCTGTGTGGCACTTCGATAAAAGGCTGGGTTTGGTGTCCCAAGTGGAACACTGGGAGATGGAGAGGAGGAAATGTAGGGAAGGATGGATGGTACAGTTGTACTCCCTTACATAAGGACCCTAAGGACAAACTCAGTGTTAACAAGACAAGTCTACAGTTCATCACAAGCAGATGCCCCTTCAGCTGCTTCTCACTCACCATCAACATTGAAATGGGAAATGGGAAATGGGAAATGGGAAAAAGTGCAGTGGGAGAGGAATAACTGATAAATAGCTGATGCTATTTGCTAGCAGTTCTTTCCAGGTCAGTATGACACTGACAATCCAAGTCCCAGTTGTGCTAGAAATTTTTGATAAGAGCTCAGACATTTAATTTTTGAGGTAACCTTCCTAGTTTAAATTGTGATAGGTGTATCTTAACAATTTTTATATGTTTTTTTTGCTTCACATCAATACTCTGGTTTTATTTATCATATTTCCAATTCTGAGCACTCTAATATTTTCTTCTTTTTTAAAAATAAACCTAAAGTATTTATTTGTAGCAGTATTTATCTGCCAGAATAAGTATTTATCTGCCAGAATAGAGTGGTGTTGATATAAACTGATACACTGGTGCTCTGTTTTCCCAGCCTTCCAGAAAATTGCTGGTCAGCAATACCTACTGTGAAATATATAGTCTTCAGGTGATATAAGTGAGGTGTGTGGACTTAAAGGCTTTTGTAGAACTGTGCTGGATTTTTCTAAGATAAATTTAATTCCAGCTCTGATAAAACAAGTGAAAGAACTGCAAAAAGCTTGACAGTTGCAAGAGAGTGACCTATAGTAGAGTGACCTCTAAAGAAGGAAGAATGAGCAGCTTCACTTTTTTTCTCTCATCTGTGCTGCTCAAAGAAAGCTTGGAAGATAATTTCCATGTTATTGCCACTTATAACAATAGAAACTCAGATGTGGCTAAACATCAAAAGATATTTTCAGTAATTGGAGAGTAGTGGCATCACACCTTTCAAATTAATTTTGAAATAAATTATTACTTGAAGACCCATATATATATATATATATATATATATATATATATATATATATAAAATGTAATTTAAGCACTTTCTGAATTCATTGAGGATTTTTAAGGATGGAAGTACTACAAGTCCACAGCAGAATTGCCTATTTTCAGAATACAATGAAAAGCAAACTTTATCATTCTGCTATATTAAACACATCGAAAAGTCCAAAACCTGTTGAGAAAAAAGCTTTTTATTTTTTTTTTTTGTAGTGTGGTTTTAAATTCCCAATTTAATGTTAAGTTAAATAAAATGGAACTTATCTGGATTAATATTTTTTTGCCCATCATTAATTTAGTTGTTATTCTCTGGGGAAAAGTAGATTTGGTGTTAGTTTTGGCTGGGACTGTGGGAAATAGGAAAATGGTTTTACTGCTTCTCATCATATACCTATAATGGTCCACTGATTAAGAATTTCAATTTTCATGTGTTTTGCATTATGTTAAGACCTCAATAACTACTTACTAGCTGGTGTAATATTTAATTTAAGATTATGTAAAATCGGATATGTGTTTGAAACCTGGAAATGAGTTAAAACTAAAAATTTCTTACATGGTTATATAAGGCTACATTAATTGTGCTGGAGGCTTAAAGAATAATGTTTCTAAAAACATGCTTTGCATTTAAAATTAGCATTAGGGCAAGGAATCTATTATATGTCGAAGTTTATTTGTTAGTCACTGTGTTGAAGTATAAAAATGGAACCCATCACTGTGTTTCAAGATTTCGGGTATTTTTAGTTAGGAAGACCAAGATTTTTTTTCTTATTATTTTTTTTTTTTTTCTTTGTTAGTCTACATCTTCATGTGATGTGTTGGGGTTGAGCCCTAACCATCAACTAAGTCCCACGCAGCAGCTTCTTCCCTGTGGGATGGTGAAGCTAATGGGAAGTGTAAAAGACAGAAAACTCATGGGTTGAGATAAAGACAGTTTAATAGGGGAAGCAAAATCTGAGCACTCAAGCAAAGCAAAACAAGGAATCAGTCCCCACTTCCCATGGGCAGGCAGGTGTTCAGCCATCCCCAGGACAGTGAGGCTCCATCACTAAAGGTGACCTGGGAAGACAAATGCCATCACTCTGAATATTCCCCTCTTCCTTCTTCTTCCCCGAGCTCTACATATTAAGCAGGACACTATATGGTCTGGTCTGGGAGATTCCTTGGGTCAGTTGAGGTCCTGGCTCTGTCCCCTCCCAACTTCTTGTGCACCCATAGCCCCCTTGGTGGTGGGATTGGTGAGGAGCAGAAAGAGCCTTAATGCTGTGCAAACACTGCTTAGCAATTAAAAAAAACAACAACAAAAAAAAATCTATGTTATCAGCACTGTTTCCAGCACAAATCCCAAACCAGCCCCACACCAGCTACTGTGAAAAAAATTAACTGTACCCCAGCCAAAACCAGCACAGGTGGTGATGAAACAGTACTAGTTGTTTAAGCTGCAGTGAAAACAGTAGCTTCTCAGAAAACACTGCTGCTGTCAAAGGTGTTATCACCTAGTTCTATTCTACACTTCATTTAACAGCAAACCTGGAATACTTGAATATGTCTATCTAATTAAAAGTATTTTAATAGCATGACAATTTTTAGATCTTAGAAGTTGTCATAACTTGGAATTCTAGTAATTTCATTTGAGGTGAAAATATACCTTAAACTTGCAGATATATCTGGTTATCTGATTTATTTAAAGCATTGAAAGACAAGGCAGTCATTGTTCATAACCAGCACAGGTTCACATGGGGAGAGTCCTGCTTAACCAACTGAACTTCCTTTTATGACAAGGTCACCCACGTGGCTGACCAAAGGAAGATATTTTTTTGTTTGTTCTGTAATTTTGTCAAAGCTTTAGGTACTGTCTCTCACATTATCTTTCTGGATAAACTGTTCATCACACATCCAGACAAGTTAACAGGACATGGAGTGAGCAAAGAGCTGTTGAGTGGGCTCAGGGGGTTATAGTAAATGGGGTTACATCAGCCTAGCAGTCAGTCACCAGTAGAGTTCCCCATGGCTCAGTTTTAGGGCCAGTCCTCTTTAATATCTTCATAAATTATCTGGACACTGGAATCAAATGTACCTTAAGAAAGTTTGCTGACAACAAGGAGCTGTGGGTACCTTCAAGGGCAGAGAAGCCTTACAGAGACATCTGGGTAGCCTGGAGAGCTGGACAGTCAGCAAGCATATGAAATTTAGCAAGGGAAAGTGCCGTTCTCCATCTGGGATTGGACAGTCATCTTTGTCTTTCTGGTGACAGGACATAAATGAACATGAAATGAAATGAAATCAAGCTACATCAGGGGAAGTTCAGCTTGGACTGAGAAGCTAGGAACAGGTTCTTCACTGAGAAGGTGGTCAGTCACAGGAACAGGCTCCCCAGGGAAGTGGTCACACAGACCTGTCGGAGTTAAGGCGCATCTGGCCAAAGCTCTTAGTCATAGTGTCTAGTTTTAGGCAGTCCTGTGAGGAGCAGGGTGTTGGATTTGCTGATCCTTATGGATCCCTTCCAACTTGAGATATTCTGTGATTCTATGATTCATTCTTGTACCTACTATGTGGAAAATTACATGGCTCTTATTTAAAATGCAGCAACCACCTGCCAAGTTGTTCACAGAATTTTAAAGAATTCATTTGCCTTTCGTTACTATGCACACCTTTGCTTTTTTTGGGTTTTGATTTTAAAATGTGGCTGTCTGCATTCAGCCTTTTGCATTTGAAAGATGAACAAAGATTCAGGATAATGTTAATTCCTGCAAAGTCTGGTGTAAAAGTGCTGAAATATACTTTTTAGCTGCTCCATGAGGCTTTTGGAGAGGCTGGTTCCCCATTAGGGTTTCAGTTTCAGAATGGAAAAGACACATGAAGCAAGCAGTCTCTGCATTGCCGTGCTGCAGCAGAATCCCATAATGTGAGGTATCTGCCTGTAATTCAAAACTTCAGGAGGGATCCAGCTGAAGCAACAAAGGTCCCACTTTTGGCATTTGTGCAGCAGCTGCCTGGGCATTGTGCCATTCATCAGAGGCAATACACATTCCCTCTCAATCCTGCTGTGATTCCCTTCCTCCCTCCTGTTTCGAATGCTTTCATGGAGCTGAGCAGCATGAACTTTCATCAGAGGAGGTGAAAGTGGCATTGCTCATTCTGAACATGCTGGGATTGTTTTCCCAAATTCAAGTCCCACTGAAGGTTTATTCCTATGTTTCTCCTCAAGTTTGCTCCCTTTTAGCCCTCAAGTTGACTTTCTCTTTGGTGTAATTACATGACAAATGCTAAGAGCCTTTTCCAGGCAAAGAAAATTCATGTCCTTCTACACTGAGCTGCACTGCATTCCCAGTAATCCGGTTATGTTCGGTCCTTTGCAAATGAAGACCATAAAAGACAAGCAGCTTTGATCCATCTCAGTTACAATTGCCATGATATCCCATCCTTGGAGTCAATGTGGGGTTTTTTTCAGGAACAGTCAGTACAGTTTCTGAATGTGGAACTTAATTTTCATTGTTACATGATATAAATGATGGTTAGGAAGATTTTTATTACATTGTTTTGTAAGAAGCTGTAGCTAAAAACATAAATATCATCTATCTGTCTTCTGGAAAAAAAAAATTGAAGTACACCCAAAACTTTGTCATCATGAAATAAACCTAAGGAACCACTGCAAAAGAGCAGCTGTGAAAGAGAATACTGGATGGGTGGTCTCTCCATCAGGGAATCTCTCAGTCTCTCCCCCCCTTCTCCCCACCACTTGCTCATGCAAGCAGTCTGGTGAGCATTTAGATGAGGTCCTATGGGATAAACCAACTTTCTATTTTAATGTATTTTGTGGTAAGAGTGTTGTGTTTAAAGCTTGCTTCAGCTGTATCCCATGTGATCTTGTTGGCCGTGTACTGAAGTAAGAGACTGCTGTGATAAAATAGATGTGGAAGTAATGCTGATTCTGAGCAACTCTAAATCATGGTGGTTGAAAGAGCCTCTTTGAGTCATCCCTGCCCAAGAGAAGATTCCACGCACAGAACCTTAAAGATAGTGCTCTGAATTGCTGTTGAACCCTTCAAGTTGTAGAGCAATTCAGCTTGCCTTTTGACCTTCCCCTTAAACCCATCCTTCCACAGTATTCAAGGGAAAGAATTCCAGGAGGACAGATGACACCTATGTAATAATCTGTAACAGTTTCTCTATGTCCAAATCACTGTTTGCACCCAGCTCAGGTGGTAAGGTCTGAAAGCTGTTGCCAGCTGATAATTTTCTGGTGGGCTGTGAGAATTGGGCTCCCAACCAGGGCTTAGAGAGTAGAGACTCACTGTGGAGGAGAAATGCAGTTTTGCTGCCTGGTACCTATTTGCAGTGTCAGCAGAGGTGCTGATGCAGAAAGAGACCCAGGAGACTGAATTCCTTTGGACTTATGTGGCCCAAAAATAACCGTGTGTGTTTCAGAGAGGACTGTAATGGATTACAAATAGAATTTGTACAAACATTGCAATTTTGTTTTCACATAACAAAGTGTTAAAAGCAAATATAGTAATAAGAATAAACCATACTGGGTTTACTTACTAAGTAGGAAAGAAAGAAAGAGTAATGCTGAGGCTGCCAAATTTCAGCACTAACAAGAAGCTAAAAGCAAAGGGAGGTTGCAGTGGCTGCTGTGACACCAGGGAAAAGACAGCCTTGCCACAGGCTGCCTGAGAAAGGTGCAGAGCCTCCAGCCATGGAGGCTTTTAGGAACAAATATTATGCAAACTACTTAGAGGGAGACCACAGCCCTGGACAGTGAATAGGTATTTCTGCAATTATTGTGGGGTCTGGCAGACATTAAATATTTCCCACAAAACTGTGAGAGGTATTCTTTTTTTCTTTTTTTTTTTTCACTCTGCTGGTCTCTTGGGAAGCAGTTACAGGCCATCTCTTCTGTTTCCCAGCTGTGGCTGTGGCATGAAGCATCTGGCAGGGCTGGAACTGGGATACAGCTTCCTGCAGAGCAGATGTCTGTATATGTTGATCCTGCTTTTGGAGGGATGGGTGTATAAATGAGTGGTTGAGCTTTGCTCAAACACTGCTCTGAAGACAGCCTGCAGTGACATTACTGTGATGACATTGCAGTGCTTCATAAAATTCACAGCACCTGGTTGAGGGAAAGTGAAGGATTGCCATTTCTCCATTATAATGCATGGGAGTTGGACACAGTGAAGTTCAGAAAGATTTTAATTTCTGGCTGCCCAGTTTTAGACCCTGTATTTTTTCAGGACACTTTGTGTTAAAGGTCTATTAAATTGCCTGTGTTCATGGTGCAGGTCCCACTGCAATTTTAAGTGCAAGGCCATTCTGCCTGCAGAGCAACCTTGGTCTGAAGAAAAACAACTAAGATCCCAGGAATGTGATTAGTAGGGACATGACTATGTGAGGAATTTTGCTATGCATTAAAAAAAACCCTCTGTGGTAAATGCAAGGATCATACTGAATTTCAAGGACAGGAGTTGACTGGCTTGACATTCAGAGCATTGTTTCTAGCCTTCTCCCTTGCAGGATCTGTATCCTCATGTGTTACATGATTAGGTCCTTCTGTAAAGGAAGCAACCTCTAACTGTGAATTATTTTCTTAAATACTTCCCATTTTTCATGGTGGTGTTCACCTGGACTTGTGTTCTTACACACACATGAGCAAGAGTATATGGAGAAAGTAATTAATGTTCTAACATCCTGTTTTGATTAGAGCTGAGCTCTCTAGGCTTCAAATGTGAAAGATCATATCAAATGATGAGAACAAGAGGTCCTTACATGGGCAGCATGATTCCCATGTTCTGCATATGGAAAGCTGCAGTTCTGTTGTTAGTACTGGGAGAACTGGGATGAAGATACATCAATGTTCTTGTCATGCATGTACAGCCTGATTGTTCATAACTCATTCAAGGATGTGGCCTTCAAAACAGTTTTGCACTTGACTATGCAAGGTTTGTTTTGCTTCATTTTAGTTTTGCAAGAGGGCTACATATAGGAATAGGTTTTTAAAAATGTGTTCACCTCAAAATCTGTACTTCCTGTCAATGTGTATTGAGATAAGTTCTCTTTGTGAAAGAGCTGTAGACTGTTGATTGCCTTTGCATACTGAAAGTAAGGCTGTTCATCTCTGAGATCTCTTAAGAATCTGAGCCTAAACCAGGAGATTTAGAGCTATTTGCACTTCTGTCTTGAAGAATTAATGGGCATTCTCCATTGTAGCTATTTTTTTAAAATTAGTTTTCTCTGTGACCTTTTTTTCTGATATTTTATATGATATGTCTTTCAGTCTAAGGCTGTGAGGTGCCTTCCAGACTCCCTTATAAAATTTCAGGACCTGCCTTAGCGTTTCCTTTCCTCTTTTAGACTAAAGTGCTTGTTCATTCTGTCCCCTTCCTCCCCGCCCCCACCGCCCCGGTTTCCCACTGCTATCTCAGGATGCAGTGCTCCTGGTGCTTTGATATGCTTGGGCTTACACTTTCTATTTGAGCTGAGCTCCCGGTCATGGGATAGTTACAGGCCGCATTCCTGTGCTGGAAATAGATACTTTTTGCATAACCTGCTTCCTTATACCCTTTAGCATCTAAGGCCTCTGGTGAAGCACTGTCTCCACTACCGTAGATGGAGCAGCACGGGAATCATCAGAAGCTGAGAAAGGTGACGGGGAGAATGGAAAAGCTGTTAGGGTTCTAAGAGGTGGAAGGTCAGAGCGTCTGTTGGTTGTGAGATAACTTCACTGTATTATTATTTTTATTTAAACTAAATAACAGAACCCATCTTTTTCTTATTAGATACAGATATAGAAAAACCCCAAATAAAGAGTGATTTAATGCACAAGCACTTATAGCCACTTTTTTCTCCTCTGTGCCCTTAATAGGAAATTATTCAGCAAGTTCTGCTTCTGATTTTGCCAAAAGATGTCTTCTCGAGGCCTGAGCAGCAAAACTGAAATACTGCTCAGAATGTGTTCTAATAATTATCAGTTGTCTGTTGAACTGTTGTTTTCTTCCTCAGGAAAAAAAAATAAATATATATATATATAAGAAACTTAAAGGGTTAATTTTTTGATAAAAGATTGCTCTCAATTTCAGGGTTCTATATATTAGGCAAAGACTGCCTTGTAAACACAAATTTCTGTAGTTCTGAATTCATTTTTGCCTGTGATTCTGTTAACAGCTACAACTGACTTTGGGAAAGTCACTTTCCTCATATGGGTATCTGCTTTAAAATAGCACTTCCTTTGTCTCTTAGTGTTCCAGCTCTTTGCTGCAGGGACAGCTTCAAGTGACAGGGTCCAGTTGTTGAACGAGACTTTCTTTGAATCATGACAAACCTAAATTCAGCTTCCTGCTCCTGCTAAAGTTTCCTGTGAGAGCTCTGGCAATTTACTTGACATCTCTTTTCTACCCAAGAAATGGGAGGAATAATAGGCAGTGCCATGCTGCACAAAAATATCCAGGAGGTGCATCTTCCAGAATGGACATATTTAGGTTGTGGTTGCACAGCTTTTGAAACTGACCTCAAATTGGGATTGCTGTGATCCAGCCCTTCTTCCATGAGCATTTTCCTCTGTGTGCTAGTACCTTCTGGAGCCACCCTGGTGCTTTTTTTCACAGGGATGGCTTGTGGTCAACTCAGTTTCTTGAAGGGTCTCATTGAATAGATCCAAATATCAACACCTGGGAAGGGTAGGATGCTGCAAGGAGTGAGGAGACCAGAGGAGCTGAGGACTTTGGTTTTACAATGCATGTAAGTTAAAACACTGCAACCTAGAAAGAGACTGTGGACATAAGATGTTGAATAAATAGCTATGTACAGGACAGGGCAGAGACACCTTGTTCTCTGCAGGCTTGGTGTGTGGGTCCTCTTTGCTTGAAAGCTGGTACAGAGTAGGATCTTAAAATAAGATTCTGGAGTTTTCTCCAGTCTGCCCTGGTTATGTTGAGAAATGCTCATCCTCCACCCACAATCTATACTTCACTCAGTCCCAGTGTTTCTTGTTCTTGAATGTTCCTCCCTGTGCTAAGTCTCCTCCAACTGTTCTGCTCTGCAGTTCATAGTGTTTGTCGCTGCTCTCCAAAGTGGTTCTTCCTTTGCCTTAGGCCTTTTCTCTTGCAGGGCAAATCAAATTCTCTTTCATGTTGTTGTTAGTATGTAGGAGGTCACTTCCCCCTCTCTCTCTCTCTTTTCCAAGGTACTACAGGAGGGTAGGTTTAGATTAGATATAAAGACGATATTCTTTACTGTGAGGATGGTGAGGCACTGGCACAGGTTGCCCAGAGAAGCCATCAATGCCCCATCTCTGGAATTGTTCAAAGCTAGGCTGGATGGGGCTTTGAGCAACCTGGTCTAGTGCAAGATGTCCCTGCCCATGACAGGGAGGAGTGATACTAGATGATCTTTAATGTCCCTTCCAACCCAAACCATTTTGTGATTATATGAAGTGCAACCCCATCACCAAACAAAAAAACCCAACAGGAAGGGAGGAGTTGAAAATACTTGATTTGACTTGGTCTTTGAAACTTTGTCGCGAGTCCTTCTAAAAGCATGGCAAAGTGTGTTGATAAGGCAGTGCCTCACTGAAGAGTACATAGTTCCAAAATATATCTCATAAGGAACAAATCATTGGAAAAAATAACTCTGGGGTTGTACATTTATTTTTTTAGTGTCCCTGCTGGCAGCAGACAGCAGAATACTTTTATTCATATCTAATGTGATTCATTTATATGTAATAGATGTGTGTATATATACACACACACCATAACTTCAGTGTAGGATGGGATATGAATTTTTACGAGCAAGTTCTAAATTTTAAAGTCTGTGTTTAACAAAAGATTTAGATTGTTTTTATCAAGTTGCAGGATGTTCATAATAACCTGTATGCCCTGCCCCTGCTTTCCCTTGATTGATTCTGTGGGAGAAATAAGTGCAGTGGTTAAGCACAGCGCACCCTTGGATTCATTCATGCCAAATTTCAGAGGATACTGTTAAGTTATGTGATAAAAGGGTCATAAACATAAAGGCGCAGAAGGTGAGAGAAACCAGCCCCAAGTACTGCAAAGGGAATGCTCTGTCCTGACTTCTTCCTGGACTGTCACAGAAGAGGGGTCAGCCTATGGTGTGGGTGTAAAACCTGTCAAGATGAGTCAACATGAGAGGCTGGTCAGTTCATTTGCAATCACCTCGGCATGAAATTTCTCAGGAGCAAGTGCCAGATCCTGCACCTGGGATGGAGTAACTGCAGGCACAAGTGCAAACTGGGAGAGGAGTCTGGGGAGTGCCCTGCAGGGAGGGCCCTGGGGGTGCAGGTGGCAGCAGTTCAGTGAGAGTCAGCAGGGTGTGCCCGGGCAGCCCAGAGGGCAGAAACCGTGTCCTGGGGGGCACCAAACAGGCAGCAGAGCCGGGCAGAAGGGGGGATCACCCCGCTGTGCTCAGCCCTGGTGCAGCCTCACCTGGAGTGCTGGTGGCACTTCTGGGCACCGCCGCCACTTCAGAGGGCTGGGAAAGTCTTTGTGTGCAGAGGAAGGCACAAAGCTGGTGGAAGGGCTGGAAGGTGTGTCCTGGGAGGAATGGCTGAGGGCTCTGGGTTTATCCAGTCTGGAGAAAAGAGAGGCTGAGGGGTGACCCTCTTGCTCTCTGCAGCTCCCTGAGGAGGGGAAGGGGAGGAGGAAATGCTGATGCCTTCTCCCAGGGATCCTGTGAGTACAAGAGGTAATGTCTCAAAGCTGCATTTAGGGAGGTTTAGACTTGACATCAGGAAGCATTTCTTCCCCAAGAGGATGGTCAGACACTGGAACAGGCTTCCTAGAGAGGGGTTTGATATCCTAAGCCTCTCAGTGTTTAAGGGGCACTTGGACCATGAGCTTAACATGCTTTAACTTTCCATCAGCTCTGAAGAGGTCAGGCAGTTGGGTTAGGTGATTGCCAAAGGTCCCTTCTAACTGAAATATTCCATCCCATCCCATCCCATCCCATCCCATCCCATCCCATCCCATCCCATCCCATCCCATCCCATCCCATCCCATCCCATCCCATCGCCATGCCATGTGTCTAATCACTGCAGTTCATCTCCTGTTCTTACTCTCTTTCTGACTGTTTCTGTGGGTGAGGTGCTCCCTTTCCCCTGTAGATGCACTGAGTCTAAGTGCCAGCAAGTAGAGCCATGGCCAGGGAGCACAGCACAAAACACAGGATGGGTTTTGAAGGCCTTTTGGGTTATCACCTGTGGCAGCAACAGTGGAGATCAGGGCCCTGATGCTGGACAGACCAAGCATCTAAAGCCAGCAATTGGAGGGATCCATGTTGTGTTTATGTGCAAACAGTACAAATTTCACTCTGATGAGCTTTCTTCCTGATCAGCCAGTGAGCAGCACAGAATCAAGCCTACTGTCTATGTGAAGTTGCACCTGGTGGGGTTTAGATTGGATTTTAGGAAAAATTTTTTCACTGAAAGGGTTATCAAGCATGGGAACAGGCTGCCCAGGAAAGTGGTTAAGTCACCATCCCCGAACTAAAAGGTATGTAGATGTGACACTTAGGGACATGATTTAGTGGTGAACTGGGCAGTGGCAGGTTAATGGTTGGACATGAAGATCTTCAGGGTCTTTTTCAATTCTGCGATTCTGTGATATTCTGTATAAGCTTGTGTGTGCATTTGGAATATGTACGTGGCCTTGCTACTGGCTGGATGTGGGGATATGAACCTGTATTGCCTTGCCTCAATGGGGCTATGAGATTTGGCAGCTCTTAACAAGTTCTATTTACTCTTTCTAGCCGAATAGCTGGAAATCTGAAATTTAAATATTGTCTATGGGAGGAGGGGTGGAAATGGGGTTGGTTTGGCATGTATGGATTTTCTTTGGTGTTGGACATTTAAGAACAAAGAGCTTCAGAAATAACTTGGTATCTTTTACACGGATGAGCATTAACACAATATTCTTCGAAGTTTGCCAGTGCTAGCAACTGGGACTAGGCCTGCGCTTACATGTCTTGGTCATCTTTTGGCACTTCTCATTGGCCTTTCTCTATCTCTGACATCTTGCTGTTGAATAAGAGCTTTGGTCTGTCCCCAGTAAACTTTTCCAGGACACTGGATGCCTGAATTCTAGGATGGATGCCTGAACTCCATCCTAGTAAAATGGCTTGGCTAATCTAATTATGAATGGAGGCTGCAGAGAAGTACACAGCTGGTTCTGCTGAGCATGCAGAATGCTGTTACAAATGCTGAAAAGTGATAAAAGCGTATTTATCTGAAAATAACTTCTAGGGGATTTTGTGTCATCCACTTATATTGTGACTCACCTGGTGATCCTGAACTGTGAAGCTGGAATGTGAAACAATGGATGACACACCATGTGAAGTTTAGCACAGAAACGTTCCGTGCAGTTTTTCCAAAATAAAAACTCAGTATGTCACTGACCATAGAAGTGCACTTCTTTTATTGTGTAACCATGCTGGAAATGTTTTTGAAGTATTTGCAGATGTCCCTTAGTGCCCGAGCCCTTTCCCTTTTCCAAGAACTTTGAAAGTACCAGAAGTAAAGAAAATCAAAACTACGTTAGGTTGTACTTTTTTTGATGAGATAGTCACAGGGCTAGATACCACTTTCTTTGCTTTTTGGTCTCAAAGAATTCCCCTCTCAGCTGTCAGACTCTATTTCTGTTTCTTCTGGAGCCAGAACCCGCATTCTGCCCAGGTTCCCAAGACACTGCTCCAACCAGCTGGCCTCTTTCAAGAGAGGAACTTCTTTAACTTGTAATATGTGTAACATATAGACTTGTGTTTCATAATAGCCCTCAGATGTTTGCAAAAAGACATTGTTTTAAGCCATCCTATTTTCTTACTGTTTGTTTTTTCAGCTTCTCTATTAAGCCACTAGATGAATGCAATAAATATCCTGAGAGTAAAATTAGTCCGTGCTACTCCTAAACAAAACAGAATTATTCTCTGTTCATCAGGACATTGCTATTAAAGCAGAATGGAAAGCAGAGGCTGATAGATACATCTTAAGACAAATCCCTGAACTGAAATTGAAAAGCAAAAGGTCTGTACAATGCATATGTATGTCTCTTTATGGTCTCCTGGCCAGCACTGCCCCTTTATTGGTTACTTTTTGTTGCCGCTGGAGCCATTGGTCTGGTGCTGTGTACCAGGAAAGCATTAACCTTGTTCATACTTGGTTTGTGAAAGAGTGTAAAAAACCAGAAAAAACAGGTCATCTTCACTCACTTGTCTTCTCTACCTTCCATGGTCCTTGTGATATGGTCAGTATTGAGAAATCTCTTTCCCCTTCAAATATGAACAGCAGCACAGAAAATGTTTAGAAGTTCAGCCAAGGTAAAGCTTGATCTTGCTGGGCTTTAAGGATACATATGAGAAAATCTTCAAGTTTTGTGTGTTTTTACCACTTCCTGGCTTAGTAAAATATGAACCTTCTGAACTGCTACAGCTGCATGTTGCTGTCTACTCTGTCCTTTTCTCCCTCTTGTGCTGCTTTCTGTCAGGCATAACAACACTGTTTGCACCTTACATTATTGTTTTTTGTCCTGTTGGAGGTATTTGCATTTCTAGGAAATTTCAGGTCTGAATTCCTATTTGTCTTCTCTTACCTGGCCTGTTTGTTGTATCCCTTCCCTCTGTCACTCTGCTTGGTAGCTGTTTCCACCTTTGAGACTTTCAAGTCAGCTTTTCTTCACTGGATGCTTATGATCGTGTCTGCAATTGCCCTGTCTTTGCTTCTCTAACACTGGGGTACAAATACAAGGCTTTGGTCAAGTCTTCCACTCCATGTGTTACCCACTTATAAAGCTCCTTTTCACCCTACTCAGTTTTGCTTGGTTGATGGTAGAAAACTAGTTAAAAGCACATACAGGCTTGTAGAGATCAAATGCAAATTCCATAATTTGATTTATTAAACACCAGCTTAACTGAATGCATAAATTCAAAGGTTGGATTTTCAGTGTGATTAGAAATCCTCTGCATAGAGTGCAAGGACAGTCAAAAGTTACCACTATGAGAGAATCTGGAAAATTGAGACTGAGGAAATACAGTCAGATGCCTTACAATAGCAATGGGGAAGGGATTATCTCTGTTTCCTGATGCTCAGTGCTCATGAGGCTACACCAGGCTGTACGCAGGGCTGGTCTTCCCAGTAACAGGTTGATGCTGACAGGTAAATTCCAAAGGGTGTGGAGCACATACTGTTTACAAGATGTAGGTAGCTGGACTGATTTAGCCCGAAGAACAGACTGTTTTTCATAGCCTTACTTAGTGAGTGTGGTAGAGAAGACAGGTTCTTCTCGGAAATCATCAGGGGGGACAAGAGGCAGTGGTCACGATTGGTGCCTCTGTAAGTCCCAAATGGGGGTGAGGAAAAAAGCTTTTCCTGAGGGTGCTGCTGTGGGAAGAGGTTGCTCTAGGAAGCTGTTGAATCACCAACCTTGGAAGTTCTCCAAATTCTGCTGGACAAGGTCTTAAGTAATATGATACAGCTTTGAGGCTTGCTCTGCTTTGACCATGAGGTTGGACAAGGTGATCTCAAGGGGTCCCTTTTACCCGGCATCATTCTGCAAGTCCAAACAGTATCCTTGAATGTTTTATTGTAGCAGAAGGCTGACTGTTAAAATTTCATTTAATGTTAAAGAGTGAAGAGGGGAGTATGTGGAAAAAAAGGTTGACTTTTCCCTCTTTCTTACTCCTCAGTTTAAATAGTTTGTGTTTGGTGAGCCTTCTTGCTGTGCCACTATTGTGTGATTATTGTTTTTGTGAGATGGTAGCTAAAATGAAATGTCAGTATGAGTGAGGACTGGAAACTATAATGTTGACCTTCAAAAGAAAGCCAAGGTTTTTCTTAGCAATTACTGTCCTGAAAGTATAACCACTGGTAAAATAATGGGCCTGATATTAAAAGAGGATGCAAACTCACAGTCTGCAGGGTGACAGAATTGTAAGCAATAACAACATGAGTTCATAAAGAATAAATCTTGCCAGACAATGTAATTGCTTTTTTTGATAGAATTGCAAAATTAATGATTTTAGGGAACCAAGAGGGAAGTAGGTATATGTTTACTTTCTAACAAGAAGATTAATTGAAATTCACTTGGGTAGGAAGAAGTTGGGTGAAAGATAAACAGGAGCTGATTATCAGCAGTAGTGCAATGGTTATGTAGGTTGGGGGTTAGACTGGAGTTGTGTAACATTTCTGTTAATGATATGACAGAGGGAGAGAGAAAATTCTCTTAATGAGCTTTGAAAACAAACTGGGAATTGTGAGCCTCAGAGCAGAAAAATAAGGGGGCGATGGGTTTAGACACATAAAGAGAAAATAAAATGAGATTAAAGTTGGAGAACTTTTAAATCAGGAGAATGTGTGCTATCTGGAGCATATATCCTAAACCAAAGTGGGAAGTATTGGAAAGGGAGACCAACCTGTGGTGCTGAAAACGGCAGCTGTGGTCCTAGAACCTCTTTCGAGCAGGGCACTCAGCCTTGCTCCTGCCTCTGTGCAGGGCCACTTTAAAGCCTTTGCCCAGGTCATGGGGCTTGAAGGGCAGAGTAGTCTGCGCAGAAATTCACTTTCTGCTGTTGTTGTGATGTGTGCTTGACGCTACTCCAAACACTGTTAGAGCTGAAGATGTGACTGCCCAGCTCCAGTTCTGTCTGATACTGTTTAAAATTCTTCCAAGAGCAGGGTGAATGAGTTCTGATTTTCTTTTGGATGGTTGAGCTCATTACAGACCTCTCCCTTCCTCACCTTCCACCAGAGTGCAGGACCTCCCCTGTGCCGCTGTGACAGGGCTGTGCAGGGTGGAAGCGCAGTGCACAGAATGTGAACCCGGTTGTGTATGTGCCCATCCTTCATGCGAGCTCCCGGTCAGTCTCACACACTGTTCTGCTTTGCTGCTATTGATACTCCAAACACATGCTGCTGAGCGTTGGCTTGGGTTTCCAGGGCTTGTACAGCACCCTGCCTGCTCCCTTCCCTCAGGTTTCACTGAAGACAGTCTGGATGCATAAATCTTACTTCCTTAGAAATCCAGAGTGAGAATAAGTTACATGATTTGGGGAAGGAAGAGTTGCCAGGATCTGTTACTGTTGCCATGTTGCAACTTCATTTATAGCTAAGAGGGAAAATTGTTTTTTATTAAGTGTCGAGACAGACAGGCTGACAGGATAAACTAGAATTGACCACTAAATGGCTTATCAGTGTCCGTATTTCTTTTGGAGCTTAAAAAGAAAATTCATCTGATTTTCTGTATGTTCATCCCCTTTAATTCTTGTAGCAGCCTTATATGTCTACTTAACTGTACAGACACACTGAAATAGCACTTCTAAAAATCTCAAGGACATCTGATCCTGTTAGGAGCAGCAGAATTGCTTATTACTTTTTAAATCCATAGGAATGATATCTTGGGTATTTTAGACTGTAGCAAGTTTTTTTCACTGGAGTTAGAGCAGACAGTGCTACTTTAACATAGAATATGGTCACTTGCTATGGGAAGAAACCCTGTTGTCAACCTGCATGAGCCTCAAAAAGATAAATCATATCAGGGAATAAAAATCCTTCAGATTCTGTAAAAATTAAAGGCATGCACAACACTTGGAAGTATGTGCCTAGGATTCTTTAACTTCATAATCAAAATTAATTGTGTTTTATAGTCACATGAGTACTGGAAGTTGGGAAGTTAAAAATATTTTAGCTCTTTCAGCAGTTCCATCAAAATAGCTCTTTAACATTATTAGCACCCAAAGATCAAAACCATTATTTGTTTGCCTTCTTCATGTATTATGCTCCTTATGATATAGCACAGCAAAGGAATCAAAGCACCGCAAGGAAGTCTTTCCATATGCTAATGTTTGCCATTAGAACAGTTCATTTCAAAAAGGTTAGAGACAATATGACTAATAATCCTTCAAAATCCCAAGGAAAATAATGTACCGTGTATGTTTGATGCAGAATGAAACATCTAGGAGGGCTCAGCCACATGGCAAGACTGTCCACAACTGTTAAAAGCTATAATAATAAAACAATTATTGGGATATATGTCCAAATGTAGAACCATTTTGCCTTTTTTAAAATTTAGATGGATGTATCTAAAACTGTACCAGCATGCCAGGTCAATGTCTTTAAATAGCTTTCCACTGTCATGACATAGTGGCAACACCAAAAGATACTCCACCATCTCTGTGCTCAAGGATCAAGCCTTCTTCTCCCATGTAAATGGTTTAATTTGGGATCTTTCAGACATTTACTCCTGAAGAGATTAAACCAGCCCTTCATCTGTGCAGTTGGTACATCTTTAAAGGCAGATGGATTGCCTTTAAATAATTACTAATCCTTGCTTTTTGCAAATGAATTACATTCCTTTCTTTGGGGTAGGTCCTTCATTCTGACAAATGCACTCTTGTATGGAATTCACACTCCAGTAGGAAAAACAAACAAACCAGGGCATGGTGATGGGAAAGACTGGAATTAATTGTGTCGTTTCTTCTGTTAAAGAAGAAATTTCTGCTGTTAAAAGAAGACAGTAGTTAACAGATTGGAAGGGATAACTACCAAATTAAGTCACACAGATCAGACAGGCTTTATGATCTGCAGATACTCAATTGGTAGGATGAGAATGTTCCTAATTTGCCAAATCTAGCTGCTGAGAAGAAGCATCTCTTTTTTCCCCTCCTCATCAGTGGGATCACAATTTCAATTTGCCAGTTTTTCAGTGCGTGCAAGTAGTTCAAGTCACTTCTACTCCAAGAAGTTGTGTCAGTCTTTCACAGTCTGAGTTTTGGATCTTAGAACAAAATGTTAGACTCTCAGCAAAGTCTAGGATGAAAGGACATGCTGGAGAGCACATGGTCCAACCTTCTATTGAACACAGGGTCCCAGTTCAGGTTATGCAGGCCCTTGTCAAGCTGAGTCTTGAATATTTCCAGTAAGGGAGATTCTAACATCTAATCAGTCTGTCCCAGTGTTTAATTGTTCTCCCACTCAAATTTTTTTCCCACTTATATCCAGGCCAACTTCTCCCCTGAACTACTTCTTTCTATTGCTTGACTTGCCAGTGTGCATACTTGTGAGCAAAGTACCACCATCTTCCGTAACTGTTACTGAAAGGCATTTATTTGCCTTCTGGAAAGCGAGAGCCTTTTACATGTTAGGCAGCACATCTGTCCTGACCTTAATGTCTGCCTAAAGCCCTAATATTAACATCTTATGAGGTGAAAGTTCTATTTCAAAACACCATATAGCATCTCTTGAGGGTACCGTAATTTGAAATTCTGTCCCTAGGCATGTACCTTTTCTCTTCTATAATAGACGTCAATGCTTTAAGTTTTCCCTGTATTGAGAGATGTGTGTCAAAAATGTGTATCTGTTGTTTCATTTCAAAGAGTCCCTGGTTGCTTTAAAAATGTGGTTTACAGATTATGCATGAGAGCTACTGGTGACCAGCCTGTGAAATCTGAGAAGGAATCTGGTTGACAGAACTTTGTACAGTCTACCATGTCAGGCCTTCAGTAGACTGAGGGTTTTCTTTTCAGTGCTTGAGAGTGCAGGACACTGTAGAAATCTGTTTCGGATTATTTGGCTTCTGAGCATTTGTTCTTTATATTAAAATAAAAATAACTGGATCCTTAATATGAAGGAGGCTTAAAATGCATGAAGATAGTTTTTGATAGACACTTTGAAGGCTCTAGTGCCTGGGAACAATTCGTTAGGGAACAATTTTTAGGGAAGAATTCATTATTCCCCACTCCCTGCTTCCTGCCTACAGTTTGGTATTGATGTAGTCTTTGAGGCTCAGATATCAGCGACATTTGACAGAGACAAACACAGCAGATGGAATAGGTAGGGACAAAAAGAGAGATACCTGTATAAATGGAGCTGAAAGTGCTATGGAACAGCTATAGACACTCTTTGGGAGGCATCGAACTTTGAAATGATCAAGAACTTTCTTAGTGTTTTTTTCTTTCAGCATAATACAGAAGCCTGGCATCTGCACAGGACAGGTGCAAAGTATCATTCTGCTTGCAAAAATATTACCTGTAAGGAGTAACTGCACCTTGCAACTAATCAGCTCTGTTCCCTTTGTACGTTCAGACATCCATAACTCCTGATTCTGTTGATTAAGGTTTCGTTGCTTTTTGTTTCCTTTCAACCTCATTTCCAGTGGTAGACCTCTCAGGGAGCGAGAAGAAATTTTTTCGTCTCTTTTTTTAAATTTAATGTATTACAGTTTCCAAAACTTTGTTTTCAGAGTACAGGGCAGAAAGATTCAAGTTGATTTAAAAGAAAAAATCACAGGGAACTGAGATTACTTAATTTAGCAATCCTTGGAATGCAAAAAACATGGGATTTCAGAGTGCAGTTCATGCACTCAGGTTTGGTTGGAATCTTGTGTATTTCAAGTACCATGTTTCTTCTGGAAGTGACAAACCTAGAGAATCTTATCATGATTGTATCTGCCAAATTACTTTGCTTCAGCTTGTAGAAGGGAGTAACCCCATTACTGATAAATGTTTAATATAACAGCTTCCATGCTGTTGGAATGGAAACACTAAGTATTATACAAGACAGGCCTGTAATAAAACCATTGACACAGAAGTAGGGGAGGAGAGAGGAGTGAGGTATGGTCAATTTAGAAAAGTTGTGTTTCAGGTATGGGATGAGATGATGAGTTCATAAAACTCTTCTGAAAACTGTCTGGGTGACTTGAGAGAATTCCTGTTACTTCTGAGTAAATGTTTGGCTGGGAAGGGAGAAGTGCAACCTAAGAAATGAGTATATGAGAAAAATAACACAGGAGGGGAGAGCCCATCAGCTGGATAACATCCAGGGAATTTTTCATTTTGGGGGCATTGATGTCCACACCTGCATCTGTTTTATAGACATGGGGATTGTAGAGTTAAAACTACAAAAGCAAACAAAACATTACCAGTGGATTACATTATTGCAGATTTACTATTAGCTTTCTCTCCTGAAGGGAGGAAGTCTGGGTAGCCTTTTCAGTAAATTAGTTTAGATTTGAAATTACTCTGGACTTGGACATTTAAGAGAGAAGAGAGAAAACTCATATGCATATTCTTGCTACGGGCATCAAATTTGACTCCTGCAAGACATATTTGTACCCAAACTATCACTGTCTACCCTTACATGATACTGCATTTTGCAAGCCTTTAGCTTCATTCATGGTGTTTAAAACCCCATCTGGATGCACACCATTTGCTAAGCATTTATGGCCATGTATTTTTGATAGATTCCTCTGAACCAGTCTGCAGAGCAGAGCGTGAAACATCATGTTGGTTGTTTCTGAAATAAAATGCCAGCATCCCAGTTAATTTGTAAATGCAAAATATCTGCCTGTGATGAATTTATGAAGTGCAGCTTCTAAAGGCAAATTGATATTTCATACAATAGCTATTGCATACTTGTGACACACCAAAGTAGATCAGAGCAGATTGAATGACACAAATAGTTACCCCTACAAAAGACACCTTTTTTTTCCCCCCTGCCTTTCAGATGCCTCTAAGAGGAATTTTTGGAATGTTCTTAGTTTCTGACTGCTGATCAAGGGTATCTATCTTGGTTTTCTTATCTCTGAGAGACACTGATGGTACAATTAAACTTTTTCAAAATGAAGTGAATGTGGGCTTGGCTTTTGGGAAAGAGTCAAACATGCTTGCATCCATTCTTTACACTCCCTATTGGGCTCTGAATGCCTGGTATTGCAGCTAGCACACAGCATTCTCTTCCAAGTGTAAATGAGTCCTCCATAATGCAGATAAGGTCATAAAAAAGATATTTTCCCATTATGCTTCTGCCTTTACAAAAGCTTGTTAATGAATATAATGTAAAAAGTTAAGTAGCTCCTACTGTAAGTCAGGGAATTGAACTGCTGGATAGCTTTTTGTGACTTGACAGGCAGGGTCATGTCAAACTGCTTTTTTCCCCCTTTTCCTTTTCTCCTTTGTCATTTTAAATCTCTCACACCCTTGTAACAAGAGCTGACACCAATCACAAAGCTCATGAACAGCAGCACTGTTACATAAACCTGCCGGATTATAGTAAGAGGGTTACCTTGTTTTCATTATTACACCCTTTCTTGTATCTCATGCAGAATAGATGAGAGCCATTTAGCCTCGTTCTTGTGAGATGAGTAGGGTGGCTAAAATATCTGCCTCCTCTCGGGGTTTAAATCTGACTCTGTTGTTGGCAAAGCAAAAAGCATTAATTGCATGATTGCTACGTTACAGCCACATCCTATTTTAAATGTTGAAGTTGACCACATCCTACAGTGTTACCACACAATGTGCTAGAAACTTTTTTGTGAAGATAAATGAGCTTTATTGCAAGGGCAGATGCAGATGGTCAAATACAATTATTTTTATAAATTTAAAGACTTTCAAGACAGAAAAGAGTCAGTGGACTTTGCTCAGGCCAGGTGTTATGGAAGTTTGCTGTAAGCCGTAGAAATGAATCCAGCCCAGATCAGCATGGAATGTGTCTGTTCTGCAGTGCTTTGATCAGAACTTGAGTAGTGCTGCTAATGGCAGTGAAGTTATGTTCCAGTTACCTTGAATTACTAAAAAACTCTTTCTTATGAATTCAGAAACATCTGCCTTCACAGATAAAAGGGGGTATGTGCTGGGAATTGTTAGGCAATGTAGCTTGGTGTCACAGTTGATAGACTGTGGTCAGGGAGGGCCAGGAGTAGGCTGAGGACTGAATGGCTGTAGAGACTAGACCTCACCCTTGTTTCCAGACATTTCTGCCCAGAGTCACTCTGGGGCCCCAGCAGAGGGGATCCTGTGACTTGAAGTCAGCCCTCTCTGATGTCAACTTTATCTGTGAGTCCACTGGCTCTGGGCAGGTACTTAATTCATTTGGTGGTGTGACTCTTCTCTGAAAGCTGTGCCTCTTTTACCAGAAGGTGGGACCTGGGGTTAGGTTTTGCTCAGAAATGCTGCTGGAAAACAGCTTTTTGATAATCACAGATGTGTGAGGTGATGACGCTCCAGTAAGGCATTCAGTCTGCCACTTCCAGTGAGTCTTAGGTTGGAGGCTGGGGCTGGTGATGAGTAGCTGCCCATTGAAGACATCTGGGTCTCTGCCAGCTCTGACACAGTGGTTTTAAATGTCCCCATTCATGGAATGGCACCTGTTTGTGTTTAAGTGCCAAAAAAAGGAATATTTTAGCAATGAAGGAATTCATTCAATTGTGAAAGGAATGTGCTTAGAACTGTTCCTTCATGGCATAACTGAGCAGGTTTCAGAGATGTGTGCTGCCTTTCAAAAAGGAATGCTTACATCACTCTCGTGGTTCTTTCTTCACACGGAGCCATTTGTAGGAGGGTTTTTTCAATTTGTTGGTTTTTAAGTTTAATAGTTCTGCTAATACATAGACACCAGCTGTCAGTTAATTCAAAACAGCAGACTGCTGGTGAAAGACAGCCTCTTTGGAACAGATGTTAGAGAAAATCCACCTGATTTTGTTCAAGAGACTTGTACGTGTTGGACACAGTTAGAACAGTTACTGTATTAATGAAATCCTGCTGCACCATCCAAGAGGAGGAAGGGATATCATCTCTCATGATTGGCAAAAACCTTTGGTTGTTTGGTAGCTTTCTTTAATCTGTAGTCAATATAGGAGATGTAAAAGCCTAAACTGTCATTTAAAGTGGGAGTGGAAGAGAAACACTCAGATCATGTACTTTACCTCCGCAAAAAATAGGTGTTAAATAAGAAGAACCCTTCTCACTTCCTCGCCCCTGCTTTCTTTTTTTGGTTGGTAATTTTTAAAGCATGGTTTTGGAGATCTGATTTGTTTCCTGATATGTTTCCTCACACAGTGGTGTCGGTGATGTGATGCTAGCTTCCTGCCTCTGCTCAGCTGGTCCCTTGATCTTATTTTCTCTATATGTGAAGTAAAAAACATTTCCCTGCATACACTTTTTTTTTTTTTTTTTTTTGGTGTGTACTGGATGGAGACAGCATTTTGTATCACACATTAATGTATGACCAAGAGTTGATTTGGCTTATGTCAGCATCTTTACAAGGAATCCCTCTCTTGAGGGTGGTCTTCCTGGTCTTCATTTACAAGGAATCAGTATTAGACTCATGTCAAAGTAGTGAGAAAACTCCCTTGCCTCCTACAGGTAAGACACAAATTTAAACTACGGTGGTTTTTCCTATTAAGCTCTGAAAAGTTCAACCTTTTCAGAGCCAAATTTTGAATCTGAAATTGAAAAGCAGAATGGGGATGATGGAAAAATGTCTGTTGAATCTGAGTAACTTCACTTTCATAAAGATAAGGTGTTGATAGAAACAGAATTGATTAAATTTATTTTGAATCTGAACATTAACTCCTGTCTTTTAAAAAGAAGGTCTTTTCATCGTCAGATTGGGAAAGGTTGTGGAAACATAGCTCAATTAGAAAGAAGCTCTAAGATGGTTAACTGAAATTATTAGGGAGTCAGAGAGTTTTCAGTAACTCTTTTTTTCAGGACATGCTGAAAAGTGCTTAGTTTAATGAAGGACAATTACATAGGATATTGTAGAGGATTACAAACTAACGAATTATGGGATGAGGATGAATATCCAGACAGAGCGTAGAGCTGGAAAGCTTAATAATGATAGTGAATAGGAGGAAGATGCTGGCTTTTTTTAACATAATGCATTTCTGTGGAACTCACTGCCCTAAAATATTGAGGCTAAGTTCTCAGCAGAATTTAAGGATTAGCTGTTGATGGAGATGAAAAAATGTATTCATTGTTATGGAAGATGAGATAAACACCCTGTAATTAAAAGGGATACAGATTCTTAAGCTGAAAGTCATAAACAGACTGTTCCAAAACATCTGTTAAGCTCTGCTGCCTGGTAGGATAGGCCTATCTGCTTGGGCACATGCTGTTCTCTTTGCCCTCATACTTCCTATTTTCTCTCACGTCCTAGAGGGAGAATTGGTAAGGTAGTTTTGGGACTTCAGGGAAAAAAAGAAGTGTTTGTTTGTTTGTTGTTATTGTTTTTGTTTGTTTGTTTTCCAGAGCCAGCTGTTATGTCTGGTTTTTTGTTTGGATATTAGACTGTGGTATGGGTTGACTTGCTCTCCATATGTACACTGCCTAGCCCAAGAAGACTGATTTCCAGGTTTCTCAGAAACAAACAATAAATAGACTCCCTGAATTTTAGTTCTTAAAGGTAAAACTAACAATGGTTAATTGTATTCTAACATAATATTTGCAGTGCTTCTTTCAGATGTAGCCTATTTCATGATGTTTATGAAGTGAAAACCAAACCCCAAAAGATCCCTGTATATAGTGCAAATGTTTTGATTTAAAAGCTTAAATGTTGATAGCAGGATTTCCATTTTCTGTTCTGTTTTTCTGTCACTTTGGAAACTCAGACATTCTTTGTGCTCAGTCTGAAGGCTCCTGAGGTACAACTGGTGTGAAGGTGTGACATAATCAAAATTTCTTAGCTTTTGGACCTCATATTGCACTTTAATCTGCATGTCCCACATCTCCTGTGCATTAGCATATCACCTCATCATCTGCAATTAACCACAGTGGGTTAAAGTTCCTGACATGATTTACAGCTAATTCCTCTATACAATTTGGAGGCAGAATCTCATTCTGTCTCTGGTGTGAAATCCTAAATGAAAAGTCTCAGCCACATGTGCATTGTTAGCAGTAAATGATTTTTAGTGGAAATCCCAGGGACCAAATGATGCAGAATGTTTGGCACAGTGGAAAATCTTACAACAGGATCTTATTTTCTTGGTCATCCATCCAGTGACCACACCATATTGGAAAGATAAACTTGTCTCACTGGTATATGTTAGTACAAACTAGTAAGTATTAATTTAGACCATTCAAAGAGATTTTACCTCTTTTTTTACCTCTTTACCCTGGGGAGGCAAGGAGTGTTACTCATCAGAGGCAGCCACGAGCTGCTGTGCTCTTGTTTTTGTCATAGAAACAGATTAATTAGTTTCCTTTCCAGTAACAATGTCAAAAAGTATAATTTCTCTTGGTGAATTCAGGACTAATGGAGGTGGGTGTTGGATTGAAGTGCCTAGACACTCAATTCCTGTATCTCTAAGAAAAGATTCTTTACGCACAGATCTCAAACTCTGTGCCTCCTCTGGGGTGCTCCTTCACACAGTTCCTGCATCCTGGAGTGCTGTCCCACTCCTGTCTCTCTGCAAGGCCTCCTTTTTCTTCAGCCATGGTAGTGCTAGGTAGAGTCTTAGAACATGGAGTTCAGCCTCCAAAAATCCATCTGAGCATCCTGATTTTCTTTCCAGCTTATGCTGTATGCATATTTACCTATCCCAGATCCTTTTACCTGGCCTCTGGAGCTGGCTTTCTTCTGCAGGAGGAATTGAGGCTCAGGCGATGCCTTTTGGATGTTTTTGGTTGTGCTAGAAGGTGAAGAGAGAAGGGCATGAGGTTGTTGTCTCTCACAAAATATTGGGATTGTTTGCTGGCCAGATCACAGGCACTAGCTGTGAGTAAACCTGTTTCTTAATGAATCCAGTCTCTCCCTCCATCAGCTGTCTGTCCACTAAGCACCAAAGGAAATGGTGGTTTTCTGACCATAAGAGAATGCAAGTAGGGAAACCAAGTGTGCATTCCACTCTTCTCTGAACACTTGCTAGTGATTCTTTTGTATCAAACAAGCTGTTCGTATAGGCTCTAAATAATGTGTGAAGCTGTGATCAGAGATTGGAGGCTCCAAAACTGAAGTTACAGTAGTTCTGTGTGGAAGATGAAAGTGTCTCAAAGGTTAAATATGGCTTGGGCTATTTAATTCTGAAAAACACAGGCAGATTTCAAAACTTGTCTACCACACAAAGTTGTCATTGAAATCTACCTTGTTTTTGTCCAAACCCATGATCAGCAGAATACCTTGGATTTACAACATTCAAGCTGGAGCTTGGAAGGCCCCAGGATGTGCATTACAACTGTCAGAGCATCCAGATTTTTGGTCATAAATTCTGCAGCCTTAGGAGATCCGAGGACTCCAGGCATTTTAACTTGCTGGAGTCTGTGAATTTTTGGCATGGAACCAAGAGCATGGAAGACCTGAAACCCCATGGTTTTGTCTCTCATGTGATCCTAATTTCAGTTATTTTCTTTTGGACATCCTTTTCCCTTTAAGCTTATTCCAAAATCAGTGTTGGTTTCTTTTTGGTTTTTTTTTTTTTTTTTGTTTGTTTGTTTGTTTGTTTTTAATCTGAGCTTTCAGCTGTATGCAACTGTATGTCAGTTTTAAGATACTATTTTCAACTCTTGTTCCTTACCTCCTTTTCATGGACTTCCAAGATTCAGAGCAGTGACTGGAAAGATGTAGTCACTGAATTTATACTCAGCAATCTCTGTTCTTTGCCTATCTAATGTACCTGGAGGAAGGCTTGTGAAATTGAATTCCTGGTCAATATAATTAGAAAGAAAAGACTGAATTTAAGAACCATATCCTTTGAACACTCGATAGCATATGCATTTGTACACCTCTCTGCAGGGCTCAGAATTGTTCTGAAGTCATGTGGCAGGGTTACTAAAACTTGTGATTCCAAAAATAATTAATTTGAGAATGGTGCAGTGGTTGGTGAGCTAGCTGAGGACATGAGAGGCACAGGTTTGGTTTGCTCCTCTGCCAGCAGTTTCCTATTCATCCTCAGCAAACATCTTGGTCCTTGAGTTCTCCGTATTTAAAGTAGGGACAGTAGCATTATCCTACCTAATAGAAATTGCAAGATAAAATATATAATAAGGTGAGAAATGGCTTGTGCTCCCTGGTGACTGGAGTTTTTGTTTTTTATTTTTTAAAAAGCCCTAGAGTTTCATATTTCATTTTCAGGAATCAAGGGAGGCACAGCAAAAGTTTAAGATATTTTTGCTCAGCCTTCAGTATTTTTTCCTGTTCTTGCCTGTTGTAGTCCCTCTCCCTTTCACTGTGTCAGCAAGCTCACTGAAGGGGAATGTCAAGTAGAATTGATTTGAAACTTCTAAAAGGGGGAAAAGAAGTTAGTTTTTTTCTATATTACTGATATATCTTTTATATCTCTATTATGTATTTTAAAATCTGTGTTTATAAATATGTTTATAAACTTGGCCAGCTTTTGCTGTTTGCAGCATGATTCCATGAGCCAGTTGTGCAAAAACAGTGGAGGAGGGCAGAAACAAAGAGAGAGGTTCAGGAGCACTGTAGCTGGGTGTAATGGCACTGAAGTTCTGGTGAGATTAAACTACAGGATGGGAAAAAAGATTAAATAATTTGTGAAATTCACTAAGAAATGAAGATGCTAGGATGTGTGCTTTGGGGACTATGGTGCACTGTTCCTAGGAGGGAAACAAACAAATCGGTTTCAGTAGGAGAGCCAGCCTATGTTTTTTTATCATATTACTAATACCCTTCCCTTCCATTTTTTGGCTACATCCATTGTGACATTGATTTCCATACCTGCTATCTGAAAGTGGCCTAAATTTTTACCCTTAATATTTGGAAGAGCCATTTAAATGCAAGGGATTGATGTTTATTGCCTTGTCCCAGGCATATACACGTGGGACTGAAATTATTTTCTTGATGTGAAGGCATCACTCAGCAACAAAATTCTGTGATTCAGTAATCAAACATTAATGAAGTACAGAGTGAGCTTTTGAATGTTTTTCATGCCCTGATTACTAAACAGAGGTAAGATCTGTCGTGAAGCAAAATGTGCTTGTCCTCATGCTGAGGTTGTGCTGTTGAGTAGGACCCTGAAAGGTGCTGTTGCCACACAGCAACACCTTGTGCTGAAGTCTCAGTCAGGCAGAGTTAAGTACAATGGCTGGTCAAAACACAGCTGGATGGACTGCTTACAGCTTTTTCACCATTTGTTTTTTCATCAAGTAAGCAGCCCTGTGTGGTTTATTAACGGAGCTACCTGAACACTGAGTTAGAGTTGCAGCTGCAGGAAGTGGCTTCTAATATATAAAGTTGTTCTGTGGCTGCAAATTCACGTGGCTGAAGGTTACTGAGGCTTGTAAAGTCTCCCTGGTGGCCATAGCATAACCATAAGAGAGTCATATGTTTTTTGCTACACAGCAGGAGGAGAGGCTGATCTGGAACGTGTTTTCCCCACTGCTGGTTGCTCAGGTCTGGATTTTTAAGCTGTCTGTTGGCTTTATGTGTGTCTTTGGTTGGGACTGTTCTGAAGTACAAATTGTGCTGTAGACCAGTCATGGAGATCTCTTAATACATTAGAGGTAATGGTGCAGTAAATGAGTATTTTGTAGTATTTGGAGGTAAAAATAGAAAACTGGAAAATTCCAATAACGTCTAATAATGAAAACTTGGGGAAAAAAGGTTGGAGGTATAGTTGTTTTGTTTGTTTTTTTTTTTAACCACCAGTAGAAAGTTTCCACTATTTACAAACTATTGGAGTATTAGTGAAAATTTTTTCTTATTACAGAGTATTATTTTAATTTTTTAACCTTGAGGAGCGTGGATTAATTATTTTTGTCATGTACTTTCAATGGGAAGGCAAATTGCATTAATTTTCACAAGTGCACAGCAATTTTTTTTTCTGTAGCTAGTCTAAGTCAGTGTAACTTTTATGGCAAATCGAAGGGTACAAAAACTAAAAAGCTAAAAATGCTTTAAAGTACTTGTGTGTTCTCAAAATTTTTTGGATGAGAGCTCAGTTTTGTATGACAAGTGAAAACCACTGAAAATATCTAGCAGCAGCATTGGTTTGCAGTGGTACAACTTTACACTTCCAGTAAGTGAATTTCAAACAAGAGTTTTTTCAGTCTTCTAAATCCATACTCAGACATTTGCCTTGTGTTTCAATGTGAGTTATTCTGCAGGCTCCAGTGTTTGAGGCAGGTTCCTGGCCTGCAAGTTGCTTCCATGTTTTTTGCTGAGAACATTGCTTCTTGATAGCTGCTTATGGTGAAGTTTGTATGTACACTGTAGACACGTATAGTAATTCCCATTCTACTTTGGTCAATGATAATTGATCTTTTTTTACTTGGGTGTTTTGTGTGTAACTTTTTCTGGTGTCACACACAGTGCTGAGCAGTACCCCTGCGGTCATCTTTCTGATGGACACATTTGATGCAGAGAGCTTTGAAATTACTTTTTAAAAGCAAACTGAACATAGTTGATAGGGGCTTGGACCTGTCTGTTGTTAAAATCCTATTTTAGGGCAGAAAAGGTGAGAGAGAGAGATTACATGTTGAAATACTGGGCATTTCGTGTACTTTATTGGTGGAGGGATCTTTCAGCGGAAAAAGCCTGTCAAGAAAGATACATCACTGTTTTAGGGTGTTGATTGTGATGTTGCATAAAAATTACAGAATCTTTAGAGGCTTTTGGCCATAGATTGAATAAATGTTATATTGTCTATTTTCAAAGATACTTGATACAACCATTCACAGTGCATTTTAATGAGCACGTGGAGAGTTCAGTTGAAAATTGCATAGAATTTTGCTTTTCCCGGTAGCTGTATTTCTTTCACAGCGGCCCCCTAATGTGGCTTCTTTCTTTACACAAAGGAAAGAATAACCTGCATTTTGGATCTGCTGCAGCACTTTGCACCATTGGTGCGCTGCTTTTGCGCTTAGGACCAAATGACAAATTTGGAAGTACGGGGAGTAGTGACCTGAAGTGTTTCTCCTCCTCCTCCTCCCCTCCAGGCACTGGCATGCATGTGCACAGGCACACGTGCACGGCGGTGCCCTCCCTGCTTCCCAGTCCTAGCGGGCGTGTTGCGCTCCTCTGTAGGAAAGAAATGTGGCATTTGGGTCAGTGTTTCTAGTTCACAGACGACCTGTGATGTAAGATGGCTTATTGCTGTACACAACAAGAATCTCTGATGTACTTGTTAAACAGCGTGTAAAGAGCTGCAGGCTCGGATCCCCTTACATTTCAGGAGTTTGAAGAATTGAATGATGACCTCGTAAGAGGCGGCAGCTCTGCTTTTCCGCTTCTGGTTAATCATATCACAGGTGATGGTGTCGCGTTCTGTGCATGTGCAGCTGAGATGTGTGCCTGGGCACTGTGTGCTGGGTGCTAGCCTATTCCCAGTGCTTGCCCCGTGGGACTTGTTTAAGCCAGAAAAAAATGTAAGTCACGGTTAACGAGCAGGGAGAGGTTAGCACCTGTCTGTCTAATCCATACTTTTCCCGTATTTTATCGCATCGAAGGAATATCGCTGCCTTACGGTTCTAGCGCGTAAACAGCTAAACAGTACTTGACATTTAAAGAGATTTTCTGTTGTGCACTTGTATAGTCAAGAGTAATTCTAATCCTATTAAAGATATTATGTCATGGAGGCGTGTCCTGGAGGAGAAGGCTTCTGCTAACTGGCCCGACGGAAAGCAGAGGGGAGGGGCGAGCAGGAGGGCGGATTTATTACTCGATAGTTAGGTCAGGGATTTCTGTGGGAAATGCCCAGTGGTTGCAGTTGCTGATGATTTCACGGCAACAGCAGTGAAACACAGAGTGCGCTCCGGTAGCTGGTTACTGAATGAGACACTGCAAATGGGTGGAAAGAAAAGAGCCAGCGTGTGAGAGAGAGAGTCAGAGAGACACAGAGAGGGAAGCTGAGAGCAGGGAAAGTGCTCCGGCTCGAGGAGAGTCTCCCAGGTGTACTGCAGAAGCTTTTTGGAAATGGATGCGAGGACCATCTGCTGCCTATAGATTAGAGGACTCTAGACTAGGGGTGCAGAGGAAGAGCTTATGGCTCTTTTTAATAAAAATCAAAGTTCTGCATAACTGATTCATCAAGATAAATCATGAGTGTGCTCTTGCAAGGGATATTAATGTATAAATCCCTGCTTCAGACAGACAGAGTACAGCCTACATTGCTATAAAAAAATAAACCCAGCAACAATGCAGTGAATAAATTCTGCAGTGATTATCTGATTTATGTACGAAGAAAAAGAGAAGCAAAACACAGACAGCTCGTAGCGCACTGTGGCATTTGCAAGGCACTGCATTTAATGCTGAGAGATGCTATACATTAAATCTGACAACTGTGAAAAGAGAGATCATGGAGAAGTCAAGTAGTGAGGATTCTTCAATTCACCGGAGTCCATCTTTGGATAGCAAAGACTCAGATTTTGCTAAACCTTCTACCTCAGGGAGGCAATTTGGTCGAGGTTTTACTGCAGGAGCTTTCTATGGTACAACTGGATCACGCACACAGAGCCACACTGGGGTCGGAACCGGGACCGGCGCTGGGACTGGAACTGGCGTAAAAAGTGAAAAATATACTGCACCCAAAGGCAGCAAATACGTGGTCTTTTACCTGGATCTATCCTTTGTTTTCCTTTTAGAATTTAAGAAGTGCAACATGGCAAGAGGCTGCCTGTGTTGTTTGAAATACATGATGTTCCTTTTCAATTTAATATTTTGGGTGAGTACTGCCTTTTCAGTTGCCTTCATCTGTTAGTGTATCCTGTACTGCTGCATTATGTGTATAGTGCATCTTTGAAGCAGTACAGTAAGTTCTCTCCTCCCCTCCCTCTCTCTCATACCTGCTTGGAATATTTTCAGTGTTAAACTTGTGTCTATTGGGAAATGCACATGCTTTCTGTATTTTTATTGCTACCTGGTTACTGTAGTTTGGCTTCTAATTGCTCAGACTTGCTTCTCTAATGTGCTTTGAACTGGGTTATTTAAGAAAGGGCAGAATTGTTGCCCTTTAAGGAAGACCAGAATTATTGTAGCATTAAAATCCTGCAGTGGCTGGATTGTTGCGTTCTGTTGTAATATATGTTTGGCAAAAAGCTGAAGGTTAATTTTTAAAGTATATTTTCATTGTCACCATAAATCTCATTTGCTTTGTGTAAACTTCATTTGACAAACTGCTTTTTCATTTGAAGGAAGTTCTGCTCCATTTCTCCAATTAAAAACAGTAAATCATGTATGTTCTGACCTCTTAAGGTCTCGGCATAAATGCAAAATGCCTGGAATGGTGAATTAATCTGGATTCAGTTTCAGCTGCAATTGTACACATTGGTGTGTGAAGTTGGAGACTTGCACTTGCTTCTCAGGGATCAAAATTGATTTTCCTCCATCAGCCAAGAGGCGTGAGGAGTTGTAACAATGAATGTTTCAGCCAGCGAGTTAAAAGTGTAATGGCTACTTTGAGCAAAGTGTTGTCACATACAAGGGAGAGAGGAAAAGTTAAGTCATCTGCCAGCTAAGCATCCTTCAGTACAGTGTTTTTAAGGAAATCACAGGCTAATTGAAATACTGAGTATTCATGTATATAACCCAATATGAAACGGCTTGCTTAGTTTGAAAGCAAAGGTCACTGCTTTCCTGGTGGTTACAAAGCTTGGGCACGTGAACAAAACTATTCATGGCTGTGATCCAGAAACATACAGTAAGCTTCATAAATAAATGAAAACAACATCCTGGGATTTATTTTGGAAAAAGGGGCATTAGCAGTCTAGTTCAAATAGTCTAGTTCAATGGTCTACAGATATCATTGTTCAAATTAGGAGCCTTACTAGCAGGTTCTCTGTTTATCTTGACCCACTTACTGAAATAACCTCTAAGAGCAAGAGTTAATGGGAGATTTGGTACACTGTTGAACCGCTCACGCAACAGTGAGCTTTTATCAGTAACAGACTGAAATCCTACTATTACTGAACTTGTGGGCATCTTACTGAAATGGAAAAATAGAACTGATCACTGAAGAACATCTCATCAAAGTTTACTTATGATTTTAATTTTTTTCTTTTTCTGTACACATACCCTACTAGAAAGTTGCCATAAGTATTTTTGGCATAAATAATTTTAAACACACCATATTTATATCAAACTGGCTATTTGACTCAATGCTGCATTACTTCGACACCTTGAAGTATTTTTTTTCCATATCTGTATGTGGTGACTAGTTTTAGAAAAGCTTTTATCTGGCCTCATTACTCATGTCCTCTGTGATCTGTTATGTAGGTGTCTCTTACTCCTCACCTTCTTAGATGCAACATCTTTCTTTGATTTTTTCTTCTTCCCAAGCAGCAATTTTCTTGACTCTGCATCAGACCTTCAGAGCCCATTTTTTCCATTCCTTGAACTTGCAAGAACATTTCAGACTTCATCTGTGTGCTCATCTCTGTCTGCTCAGCTCCCACTGGACTTTTATACAAACACTTTGCTGCTTAGGTTAAAACTAGCCTACCATCTGGAACAGTTCTCTGGTGTCCTGTTCTTCTTCAGCTCTTACTCTTACCTGTTAATCCCCTTCACGCTCTCCTTACCATGTCTTTTGTTGTGAGGCTTAAATCACTTTTCTTTCTGTTACTAAACTTTATCACCACATCTCTATCCAGTATTCTGAAGATGCATATTTTTTTTGGTGTGAACCATGCTATTCAGGATGAAAATAATTCTCTGGCCTGGTAAATATGAAAGGTTATTAAAAATTCTAAATGCAAGATATCGGGTACTTTTCAGAGTAGTTTACAATAGACATGTGATCCTTCAGCCTGGTTTAAATTGCTCAGAAGTCCCCCTTTCTTCACTGTAGCTGTCCTGTACTCAATTTTGCAAGCCAGAATGATGTTCCCATGCATTCTTCCAGTTTTGCTGTATTCTTCCTTTTTTTGGTTGGGTTATTTTATTGTTTGAGAGATTCAAATGAATAACATTATCCTTTGACTCATGGATATGCAACTAGAATGAAGCAAACTACACTACATGTGTTCTGTAGTTGGCTGCACCTAGCTTCATACCTGGAACCTCCACTAGTTCCACCATGACTGTCTGAGAGGTTGTGAATGTTTGGCTCTGTATGTGCTCCTTGCTGATGCTGTGCACCTGCAGCATCTCTCACTCCTGCTAGCCCAGCACTGGACTCCTCACACAGCTCTGCCAGCGCTCTTTGCTCCTGCCCTGCCCTGAAAGCACTCCCTGCTGTTTCAGTCCTATCTTTCTTCTTAACCTTCTTTTTCCATTCCCAGGTTTGCCTGTTCTCACTGATTCCTTCTGAATTTCTGTTAAGAAACCCAAGTCCAAAACTGTGAAGCTGTGGCCTGCTCTTGAGCAGTGACTATCATCTTTCATAATGCAAGGTGATTTATTTTTAAAAAGAGAAGCTTCATTTGTAAACATGAAATTTCCTGAACTGTAATTTAGAGCAGAATGAGGGTCCTGGTCTTCAGAGATGAGGAGACCACTTCCACACTCTTACCATATAAAATGGTGCTTATGAGATGCTTCCTCTGAAAATGAACACAGGAGGTGCCCTTTGGCATTCCAGCATGCTGGACATGATTGTCTGGAATGATTCTTAATGTTGGCTCAGAGGAGGGTGTTCTTCTGTAGGAAAAGAGGAACTTTTCTCCATCATTTCTTCTTGACGCAGAGAAATGGGGCCTAATCTGTGCCTCATGGGCCAGTGAGCTCTGCTACTCTTTCAGCCTTGCAGCTAACTCCTATAGATTTGACAACTAATTGTATGTGAATATTATAGATTACACACATTATTTTTACATAAAATATATTTTAGTTATTTTAATGCATATACATAGATACTTACACACACTTGCATGTTTTGAAGTGATGGAGAAGTGCAGTAGTCAGTGGATTCTCTCTGCACTTTGTAGCCAGCATGCTGTCACTGTGATAATTGCAACCAAGAGTTGGAGCAAAAATTCAGTGTCTGTGAATTTGACTCATGACAAGAAAATACAGCTTTTGAAAATTACTATCATGTGTATTAGTTAACCTGGAAGGATGACCTACGAGTTATACAAAGTAAATTTGTCTAAGTGAGGCCTAGCAGTAAGTTGGAACAGAAGGTGTTTCTCCACTGAATTACTGAGAGCTTCAGGTATTTCTCTGTGTCCCTCTGATTCTTAACAGTTGTTCATGGCCATCTGGCATTGCTTTCTTTCAGAGATTAGGAAAGTCTGAGCTGAGGGTTAAGGAAGCTTAAAGTATTTAATTGTGTGGCTAGGATGATGATTTACACTGAATTCATCCTAAGTGCATAATACGTTTTGCAAAGGGACTGGATGGACAACTACAAATGTTAATTGATTTAGTTTGCCTTCAAGAATATTTATGTGCAAACATGCAGAGATTGCAAAGTAGCTGATACTGCTGTGCAGAAGAAGTAAAGTATTGATTTTTGCTTCTACAGATGGCAGCTAAATTGTCAAGGAAGGTAATCACGAAATATAAACCTTAGGGTATATGTCTTTCTAAGGGAGATTTCACTTCATTGTTATAAGAGAAAAGGATTACAATAATTATTTTCACAAAATGTATCAGAAGATATTACTGGTTATAAAAAAGAAGTTCTATGAAACAAGATTAAAAAAAAAATCACTCATGAAATGAGAATATCATATGGTCTTAAAAGGGAAATATTGAAATGACTGACATAAGTTACTAAAAATTCACTAGGGAACTTTGCAAGCAGTCAATGATCATGGTTACGTTTTGTCTTGTTCTATTAATTTAACTTAGGCTAATGAGTCTGCATACATAATCATTCATAATCGACATCTTGGTAATTTTTACTATTGCTTAATTTTAATACAAAATGCATTTTACTAGGAGCTGTATGGCACGATTATTAAGTCTGATCTTATCTGTTTCAAGAAAATCCTTAATGGTATTTTTTTGTTAAAAATGTTTAATTTTAAGCTACTAAAAAAAATCTGGTAAGAATAATACCTGTGTATTAATGTTATAATTAAAAGCAGAAATTATAAGCAGAAGCTATAATTTATCTAATTTCAGTGGAGTCAAATATACAAATTCAGTTATTTAATATTTACTTTCAAAGTAAATTTTGTACTATCATTTTCCTTTTACTGAAACAGAAGTATAGAAGAGAAAAACATGGGCTGGAAACTTGCTAGTACAGCAGGAGCAGCAAAAAGTCAAATACAGCAAATTTTTCCCTGATGCTCTGTTGTTATAATAATGAATAAAGACTGTTGCTCCTGGAGAATATTTTTCTGCATTATTTGTGCAATTTAATGTTATAGCGGGAATAATTAATTTTTTTTTTTCTGTAGATTAAAACCAACGTTGTGCATTTATCAATGAGCATAAAGACAGTAGAACAGCAGCCATGCAGGTCACTTTAAAGTCTCAGATCATACTAAAAGAGAAGGGAGCATGTCCATTCTCTGGGTCTGGCTGCTGTCAGAACTCTTGGTACTGTAAAGCAGCTAAAAACTTTAGAATGGTTTCCATAAGGTAATCCATACTTATTTATGCCAAACTAGAATAAATTATATAGTGCACTGTTTAGTTTGAAGTACAAAGCTTTAATACCTAACTGAACCTATTGGACAGACAGTTAAATGTCCCTACAAATAACTGAAAATTAATCCCTGAGGTTTAAAAGGGGTGGACAGTTTGTCCCTTAAATCAGAACAAAATTGCTAACGACAAACAGCTTTGGAAAGGATACACATTAAATTTCTCTCTCTTTTGTTGCCCTCCCGCTGGCTGCATTATCTGATAGTCCCCATTTTCTTACACAGGGGATAATGACAAGGAGAGGCAGTGTGACTCTGGGATGCTTGTCTCTTGACATAATAGGGATATTTACTTCTGTTGTATTTTCACTCTAATGACATAAGTGTGGTGACAGTTCGGTGCAATCCTGTGAAAACAAGACTATCCAAAACCAACCAATCAACAAAAAGCAAACAGAAAAATCCCAGACAACCCCTCCTCCCACCCAAAAAAACCCCAAAACAACCCCATATCAAAAAGCCAACAAAACCCCAAGAGAAACCAGCAAGACAGTGAATTCTGAGAAAGCTAATGTTTTCAGTGACATTAGCAGGAGAATTTTTTTTTTTTTTTCTGATAGGGATTTGAAAAGCTGTGAAAAGATCCCAGCTATTAGTTTTAGTTTCCTCTCCAAATGGTATAGCACTGTTGGTGTCCCTATGGAAACATGCACCTCTGTGGGAGAGAACTATTAGATAAACGTTTTAGCATGACAGTGTTTTGACTGGGAGGAGAAGGAAAGGTAATATTGAGTTCAAACAGTGTGGTGTCCTAATGAATGTGAGGTAAATGAAGTCCATTTGTAACCAGCGTGATGACATTACAGGGTAATATTAAAACATTATTGGAGACCTGAGACTAGTTTTAATTTAAAATATTGAGGTTTGCTTGAGAGCTGAGTTACACTAGTTAATCTGGGTAGTGAGGGCCTCATACCTCGTTTTAGGGTCTAAGCTGTTTGAACTTGTAGGCAAGACATGAGATATGGCATTTTTTGCAGTGTTCTTCTCACTACTCTTTGCTAACACTATAATAACACTTTATTTAGGTTGTTTTGGAGGTTTTTTTAGGCGTGGGGGATTTAAAAATTATTTTGGTTTTCCTTCAATGTGGAAACATTTTAATTCTAGCTGTAGGTAGGTGTGAGAGCCATTTGTGTCTGTTATTTTGGATAAACAACGAGTTGATTCATCACTCAAGCAGACTTGTACACAACTGTTGTAATGTGGCCTGTTGGACAGTTTGTTCATTTGTACATGGGGAGGTTTATGGTCATTGAAGGTGAGAAGTACAGTAAGAATTTCAAGTCGGAAAACAAATTCCTCCCCTCCAGTTCTCCCTGCATCCTTGTACTCCCAGAGTTAAATCTTTCTTTAAAACATATGACTCAGGTTCTGTTCCTCATATCCTTTGAGGACATGAGGATGACATTAAACAAATCTGTGCATGACATTAAATAAATTTCTTCAGCCTTCTATGTTTCAACTCCCCTAACTGTAAAAATAAGAATGTATCAAGTTTCCATAAAGTGATGACTTATTCTCAATTTTGAATAAGGGTAATAACAGTGATATTTCCTGCTTAATTCTGCATTCCTAGACCCATTCAGTAAGCCACTTGGTAGGGCCTTGGTTAGCAGGGTCCCTTTTTGTCTGCTACTGCTACCCCCCCAGGTAAGTAGGTCTGCAAGAGGCCCATCCAAAGGGGTATAATCTTTCTTATGTGAGTAGAGGATGAGCTTGTAACTCCATTATCTGGCTGTCCAAGGAGGCATCTAATTTGTTTATTTAAACACTGCTGACACAGAAGGAGACCTGGGTAGAAAAAATGGGACGATGCATTCTAATTTATGCAAAATAAAGTGTAGTTTATTAGGGTTTTGCTGTACACATAGTTGGAATGTTCCTGGAGCCACAGATATTATGGAATACTGTAGGTCCTCTGTGTTTGTAATATGTAAAGTTTCCCAGCCCTTCAACAACTTATGAAAACTAAACAAAAGGAAGAATTCTGATGTTTATGTTGGGCTTTGCTTTAAATATCTTGCAGAAATAAATAAACCACACCTCCCAAACAAAGGGAAGGGACCTCATATGTCTGAAGGTGTGTTATTAGACAGTGAATGTTTGCTGAACCTATTGGTGACTTCTCACATAAAACTTAATAGTTTTAATACCACTTTATAGAAATGACTGCAGATACTGAACTGAAAGCCATTTCAGAACTTTCTGACACAAATTAGCTTTAAATCAACTCAGATCTCCATATAGCTCGGTCCCTTGCTGCTTAGGAGCAATTTAAATTGCTGAATTTATTCAGCAGAGATAATTGAACTTCCAGTTGTTTGGAAATTTGACTGGAATGATTGTTCTTTCCTGCTGCCTTTATTGAGCTGGGCCAAAGTTCACGTGGCTATCCAAACCTTCTTCATTTAACTACTGTATCCAGTACAGCAAGGATTGTGAATATTCATGGAATTTGCTGACAATTTGAATTTTAGAAATCATCTACAGCTCATCTTCAGTACTGTCTTTCAAAACTTGGCATCCTGGCCAGTAGCTTTATCCCTGCTCAGGTAATGCAGCCAGGGCTAGCTTCTCCACAGGGTTACAGAGCATCCAGTCACTCTGTTGTTTTCCTTAATCAAGCTGCAGCCAAGTCCCTATAGTCTTATTAAGCAGCCCAAACCCATCTTTAAGTGTTTGGGTCTGCAGTTAACATGCTGGGTCTCTTCTCTCTCATCCAGAAGCTCTATGTTGTCTAGGAACAGAGCTGATGACTACCCCTTGGAAAGGGATGGAAGCTGAAGCACAGGAAGACTAGTTTGCCATTTCTTTTATTTCTTTCTTTGCTTCCTTGTGTTTGCTATGTTTTTGTTGTTAAATATAGGAGATGAGAATTAACTTTTCAGAATCAAAATAATTAGTAGTGTTTAAAAATATTGTTTGTTTTAGTAGCGAAAGAACTCTGTACCCACGGAATATGTTGAATCTACTTGGTCCTCATTTCAAGCTCCTTTTGCTAATCTTGTCTTCTGACTCCTGAATGAAAACCCCTTGTTACTGTTTCTAACCAATGCAGCAGGGATAGTTTTGAAAATACATTAAACTAGTCTGTACATGTCTCTCTTCCCATATAAGAGTGGCAAATCATGAAGCATCAGAGACTGAATTTGTATCTTTTTTATTTCTATTGTGGATTTCCCCATACTTCTGTTTTATGTGCATTCTGGTACAATTTGTACTGCTGTAGGTAAAAATTATAGGTCTGCAGTAGAAAATTATCACATTATAGTTGATTCTTAAAAGTGTATGACATGTATTGAGAGTTGCTGCAAGGAATAAAAACCAGCAGAAACTGGTATGATAATCATCTGCTACAGAATTATTAATTTCTAACAATGTATTGAGCTGTGACTGGTACTTTTTTTTTTACTAAAATAAGCAGGATTTAATGTTTTTAAATTTTTTTATGATAAAGAAGACTGAGACAAGACAATAATGGGCTATGGATGAAGATAAGATTATGAACAGATGACTATAAGCTGTAGGGTTCAGCAGCTTAACAAATTACCAGTCATTAAGAGAGATGCATTAGTTGCTTGTGTGCACTTTTCTACCATGTTGTGGATGTGCTGCAAAGCATATTAACTTAAACCATGCAGTTTACTCTGCAGATAATATATGGAATGGTTAACAGTGGAAGCAGTTAACTGGGAGTAATTCCATCTTACATAGTTGTATCTCTGTACCACAGCGTACAATCACTGAGGCTAAAATGATGAAAAATTGAAACAGAGGGAAAATAATTTGCATTGTACTATTCAATCAAATTTCCCCAATTTGCTATCTTAGAGAATTGGAATTTACTAGAAGGGCTGCTTCTGAATCAGAGGTTTGTTCTTTTAGGCTTTTTTAATTGATGTATTAAGCACACTTTGTTTTAAATGGTGCTGCTGAATATTTGCATTTTGTTAGTCACTGTGTCACTGCTGAGAAGCATGGATTCTTCACAAGACTCCTTTCTTCTTCTGTATTGTCTTGGAGAGTTTCCAACTAGTTATGCCCTTAAGCAGGTAAGAGAGGTGTCTATGAATAGATTGTAATTCAGAAATGTAAACATCTCTTTTTGTCTTATTTCCTAGTAATTTTAGACTGAATTGATGGTTAAGAATCTTATGATCCTTTACTTCTGTGCCCATCCCCCACGTTTTACCTTTCATCAAGTTATTGCTGTGTTCCAAAGTTTCCCTTTTTCTATTGCAATGTCCTCTGGATGCTGAGACACAGTTAAATTAGAAAAAAATAAACTTCATGTTCTCAATTGCTCTTTCCTTAGAGTTTCAATTGCCCCATCTTCTCTGTTTTCACTGCTTTAAGGAATTGATATTACATCTGTTGCCTTAATCCCAGAGTGCCTTAGGACCACTTAATGTATTTATCCTCTTGACACCCTGGTAAGTATGGGCTGTGCTTTTATCCTCCTGATACAGAAAGCTGAGACACCAAAACAAAGAGAATGTCTGCATTATAGCACAGGGTAGAGGGCTGAGAGCCATTAGAGACCAGAACTAGCAAATTGTCAAAGTTTAACCCCAGACAGCAACTCAGTACCACACAGCTGCTTGCTCATTTCCCCACCCTTCTACCCCAGTGGGATGGGGAGGAGAATCATGAGAAAGGTAAGTGGGTTGAGGTAAAAGCAGTTTAATAATAGAAATAAAATATAGTATCAACAATAACTACAAAATTATAATTATAATTAAAAGGGAAATAACAATGAGAGAGATATAAATTCAATCCCCAAACCCCCAAGTGAGGTACAGTACACCCACTGACTGATGCCCAGCCCATCCCTGAGCAATGATTGATGGCTTCGGGCTGACTCCCTCCAGTTTAAGTACTGAGCATGACATTCTATTGCCTGGAATATCCCTTTGGCCAGTCCTGCCTACACTCTTTCCCAGCTTCTTCTGTATCTCCTCGCTGGCAGAGCATGAGACCCTGAAGATCCTTTACTCAAGGTAAGCGCTGCTCAGCAACAAGTGAGAGGCATTGGCACAGATTGCCCAGGGAAGCTGTGGATTCCTCATCCCTGGAGATGTTGAAGGCCAGGTTGGATGGGGCTTTGAGCAGCCTGGTTACCTGCCCATGGCATTGTGGTTGGAATTAGATGATCTTTAAGGTCCGTTCCAACCCAAGGCATTCTGTGATTCTGTCGTATCAATGTTATTCTTACACCAAATCCAGAACACAGCACTGTATCCCAGCCCAAACCAGGACAGAAGTCCACATGCAGCAGACTTCAGCATGGAGAGGTTTGTGTTGAGATGTGCATGGCAATGCCGACAAGCTCAGAATTCCTGCTGATCACTTCCCTCGAGCTTGGGTGTCTGCAGCAGTCCTGCTGCACTTTCATTGCCAGATTAGCTTGGGCAAAGACAGCTTATATCTGTCTGTATCCATGGTGTAGATGTGTCCTTCTAAGAGACTTGTACAAAGTTAAACTGAAATTGAATCTGGATCCCTGAAGTCCCTGGTAAGTGTCTTAAGAACCAACCATCTGTTATGTGCCATGTGGCTTGTGAGAGACTTCAGAGCCAAGCCACCTCGGAACTCCACATGCTTGTGCAGTGTTGTCTGCTGGCACAAAACTCCTACCAGGTTTAGGACTGGTACAGCTTCCTTTTATTTGGCTGTGTACTTCAGAGGTCTGGCATCGTGCCACTGACATCCAGAAGTACCTAAAGGAGTGGAAGTTTTCTCATGACACAACATAAACCCTAAACCTCCCCACCACCTGCAAAGTGTCGTGGAGTAAACTGGAGGTCTCTTCTTGAGATTGTCATCCAATGGATGCCAGACAAGGTGAAGACTTGGCTGTGGGATATCTCTCTTTATTGATTTCATTGTAATATTTTTTTATGTCTCCAAACCAGCAAATAAAGTATATTCCATAACTAATAAGTAACCCAGCATTGGATATAGCACTTACAGAAGGTAGAGTTGTTGCATGGCTAGCAGTAGGATTTCTTCCTACTTTCCATAGCCCCTCAAGCCATATGTTAGTCTTTTACTGCCTGAGCAATGTCTGTGCTAACAGCTTTTTCAGCATGTGGAATGTAGAGAGGACTCTCAGGTGGGATCTTTCATTGCACTCTCGGCATCTGGGAAGATGCTGGGATATCTCAGTGCAACATTGGTTTTGTGTCTTACAGGATGCAGTCTAAAATCCAGATTGCTGGAGTTAGATTTGCTCCTGGTTTGTTACTTTTGTTTTTGTTTAGGGTTTTTTTAAGTGTTATCTACTCTGTTAGTGGAATATGCCTGTGGAGGTGGCTATGATGTATAATCTTGGGGTGACAGAGCTATCTGTTGTTTTGGCAGGTTGGAATCCCATTTTCTTTGGAAATTTGAGTTTGTCTTTCTGCTTTTAGGTAGAAGTGGAACCTGATACTGTTGCTGGATTTTTTTTTTTCTTGTTTTGTCTCTTAGTGTGCTTGTCCATTTATAGCTTAATTGAAACAGATAATTGTTGTGCTTCATGATTTAGTAGGTATTAGTGGTAAGATTTGCCTTATTAGTGGTGGGATTTCTATGGTTCTGTTTTGAGTATTTAAATTCAAGATCCAAATAAACTGTAGTGGAGTTACAATTTAATACTGCTATGTTTGACTTCTGGTATATTGATTTATCTCCCATACATGAGGCTCAAGTCCAAAATTGGATATACTGGATCAGACCAAAAGTTAGTGTGTTTTGCCTCTTAAAGTATATGGTAAAAAATCCTTAATAGAGACTAAAGGAATTGAATGAATTCATGGAACTCCTTTCAGCCATTTATCCTAAATTCTCTGGCAGAAAGTCTACTTGTTTAATTATTCTGTGAAAGGGTATTTCCTTTAATGTCTTGTGCTTTCTAATTTCAATAGATGCTGAAAAACAGTGAGCCATCCTCCATTTGCCTTGTCATGACTATTTTAATTTTTATTTTATTACTGAAATGGAAAGAAAAATCAGAAAAAATCTAATTTAAAATTAGTTTATGGCAAAGTAGTATTTAGCAGTGCATATCGCATAACATATGTTTGGATCATGGAATCATAGAAAAAACTCTGGGATCATAGGAACCTTTAGAGAACATCTGGTCCAACCTTCTGCTGAAGGGAAATCCTTAGTTTTTGTTACCCAGGGCCCTGTCAAGCTCCATGCTGAGTATTTATAGCAAGAGAAATGCCACCATTTCTCTTGGTAATCTAATCCAATGTTTGTTTTCAATTAGTTCAGTTTGTTTTCAGTTTTTCTTACAGCCATGCCAAAATTTTCCGTGAAGCAACCTGCATTAATTTTTTTGTCTTGATGGAACAATGCAGGATGGTGTTCAGTTTCTTGAAGCTGGAGTGACCAAGCCTGGATACAGTAGTCCAAGTGTGGTCTGACAAGTGCTGGATAGAGTGGAGTAATCACATCTCTTGATCTACAGGATGCATTTTTGCTAATGCTGCCTGAGGCTGTATGTAAATGCTTACAGTAATATTTCTGTAGTTCTGTGGTGTAGCTTTTAACATCAAGTTTAGAGTGGCAGCATGCACAGTGCTCTGTGTAGAGTTCTGTGAGATGGAGAAGCTCTGTTGTGAGGACAGAGATTTTCTTCCTCACTTCTGATCATTTGCACTCATACGACATCGCTGCAATTAGACACTCATCCTTTTATTGCTTTTCCCTCTGGACTGCCTTCCCTGGCAGCCTCCCCTGAAGTACATTTCAGCTCAACCACTTCTCCTTCGAGCTATTCAGCAATTTTTGTAGCCCATCCTGCAGCTCTGTCCCTGTAGGTCATGCTCCGTTTTAAACTCGATGCAGCTTGAGGGTGCAGTTGGCACAAGTGCTGACAAGAACAGAAACACTGATCTTATCACTCCTCCATCCAAGTGGCCGCAGTGTGTGATGGTGTTCTCTGGTGCAGTGTATTGATTTAATGCATTGCTATATGTGTTACACGGCTTCACAGTATTATCAGAACTGCTGACTGCTTTTTTTTTTGTTCCACGTTTCTGGTCTGCTTAGGGGTCCTGCAGCCCAGCTAGTGCTTGTATTCTCTATTATGTTCATTCTCATTAACAGAGTGTCTGTCTCAATAATGAGATTTTAGGAGTTCATGATCTTTACCAGCAGTGTAGGGAGCGGGGCAGGTTAATGGTTGTGGGGCTTTGTTTTGTTTGGGTTTTTAAAAAAAACAAAAAGCTATTTTTTGGTGCATTCTCATGAGTGACATTCTTTTAACTGATACTTTATATTTTAGACTTATATTGAGAGAGTCTGGGCAACAGCTAAACCTTGAAAGCAATATGCTTGTATGAAAAATAGTCTGTAAAAATAGTGTTGTTTTTTTAAAAACCTTTTATTGAAGTGCAGACTGCATGACAGCTCTGAGTGTTTCCCAACAGTGTATCTGTTCTGACATGTGTCCTAGTTTTAGACCTTTTCCAAGTTCATGAATGCATTTTCTTCAGAGGGCTATATTAAAGCCCAGCAGTATTTCTTTCAGGATACTTCATCTTGCCTGTCCTCCCAGAACTAGCTGGGATCAAGCATGTTTCCACACAGTTCTGGAATGTCCGAGAATGCAGGTTTCTCACTTAAAAGCTTCAGCAGCTGTGTCTGAGCAGTAATAAATGGTTGACACAAGCCTCTGGGGACAGCTTTAAATGGGTGAACTGTTCCCTGTTCCAGCCGTCTCGGGGATTTTTTTCCCCACTGGTTGGATGCTGTGCTATGAGCCTGACCCAATCCTTAGTGACAGCTTGTCGGGCTGATTAATGCAAACTCCAGAGAATAGCTCTTTGCTCTCTGATTGATTCATTTTACCAATAGAACTCACATTCCTGTAGTGTGAATAATAAACAAGTGATTTAATGAGTACTCCCCAACCTATTCCGATGCCATATCCTGATTGAAGCAGCACATGCCTTTGGAAAGCTGAAATACTCCCTGTATGTTACATGCTGAAGATCCACTGAATTATATACTTCTCCCATAAATCCAAATTAGAAAGTTAAGGATTAATTTTCTTCTGTGCTGTGCCATTAGACACATTATCAGAAATGTCACTGATGTTTAAATTGCTACTTCCTTCTAATTTTTCTGGTTCTTAACCAGTGATTTTTTTTTTTTCTCTGTGCTTCCCACCATGAAATATGTTTTTCATTCAACTATTATTTCTTTGCAGCATTCCCTCCTGCTTTTTTTTTTTTAATCTTAGAAGGTGACATGCAAAAAGTAGAATAAAATTTGTTCTTCCTCCAGGCTGTCCTCATTCCCTGCATCCCTGATGGTGGTGTCCCACCTCATTCTATGGTTCTTTGCATAACTCTTCATAGGAATTGGCTCTCCCGGTTCCTGTATCTTGGGAAACTCTCAGGAACACAAAGAAACAGATAGCATTGCAGCACTTCAGGAGGATAGGACAGTGAAGCCAGAGCAGTGGAAAGAAGGAAGAATTTCTTGTTTGGGTCTGGATGGTTTTTGTTTCCTTATTATTCAAGAACTCTTACAACTGCAATTAGGAGATCCTGACTCTAGATCTACAAAGAGCTCTCCAACAAACATATTGAAGAGAGATGTGCATAAAATGAATGTGGAAGGAGGGAAGAAACACTACTGTAATTTGTTTACTTGTGGGAATATAGACATAGAAGTATTTTTGTCTTCTAAAGCTTTGCTGTGTGCTTCATAAAGAAGTAAGAGAGAAAAATGGGAGGATAAAAGCATCCTTAGTCTCTTCACCTGTATTGCCACAGTCTCTTTCCTCCTTTCTTTCTTTTGCTACGATCCACAGCACAAAATTTGTTTCTGCCCGACATTCAGCTGTACATCTACTGATCTGTTCTCCATGCCCAGCCTTACTGGTACTAATGTCATACATGCTCTTTTGTGGTTCAGAATTTGAGTAACTGAATGGGGAAGCAAAGATCCTGATGAGGTTATGATCAGGTTTCTGAGGAATAACAGCTGCTGGCTTACTTGCTTTCTTTCCCAGCCTCCACCACAGAAAGCTGAGAGGGTTCACTTGCACTTGCGTGAGGCACCACTTTTATAAATCTGAGGGCACTGTTCCTGCATGCACACAGTTCTCTGACATGACTTCACATTTTTGAGTGGATGATTGAGAGATGTTTTTCTGTTTTCTGTTGAAAGAAGCTCGGCACCTACTAAAGAAACTTCTTTCTGTCCTCAACTTACTGCTAAAAGGTTCTAGGAGCTGTAATTACAATACAGCTGTAATGACAGTCTCTGGCCTAATTTTTTGCTTCATAGCAGCTTGGGGGAGAGAGGGAGGCTTCTTTTATTGTTTCTGCCCTGTAGTATCTCCTGCTTCTGTCTGTTCTTCCGAGACCACAACATGATGTGACATTCATTTCAGCAGTGGTTCTTTTTGCTGCAGCATCAGCTCAGATTTATGTCTAGCCATTGACGCAATATATTTTATGGGTAGTCAGCCCAAGGTTTTCTGTGTTATAGGATGTGCTGTGGGCAGGTTTAGCAAAGAAAATGTTCAAACCCAATAGCATGAAAAGGAAAAACAGGCTTATTGAATTATGTCTGCCTAGGATTATATAGACTGTATAGATTTAAGATCTGTTTTAGGGCTGATATGAGCACTGCCATGCTGAAACAAAAGGCAGTGTAAAGATTCAGGAGCATATGCTTGAAAGGAAAAACCTTTCAACCAACAGGAGCACAAGAGTTTGCCACAGAGACATGGAAGTGTCATCACGGTGCTGCATGGACCCTAAATTATTTTTTCTCTGAAAAATTCTTAATCTAGAAGTGGTTAAGAAACCCTGATAGAGAGAGCATGACATTACATGGGATTGAGTTTGAGGTTGTTCTAATGATAAGTCATAGCTCAGCTTCTTGAGATGGAGCAGAGGCAGCCTCTTGCCTGGCACTCCAGGAAGGAAGAGGAAGAAGAGGTTACAAATACTTTTGCTTCCACAGGGTGAAACAGGGGGCACTTGAGAAGGTGTGGAGAAGGAAGGACTGAGTACTCTTGGTCATGAACTGGAATTGGTTTTGAGATTTTGACAATAGCTGAGCCCATTAAAAATGCCTTTTCAATAGACTATTGTTTTTGGTAAAGTTTTCATTTTGTAATACTTCTGCAAGTTCTTGGAAAATCAAGCCTTTTTCTACAGTCCTCTCTGAAATCAATTTTTAGAAAATTATACCTGAGCTGTCATTTGCAAAAAACCGCAACAAAATGGGCAACCAAAAACCCCAGCAATTTCAGGCGAAGTCCTGAACTTGAACATCATAATCAAAGTAGGATTTTTGAAAGGTTTCATCACTGTCTGGGCTTTGCTGCTGATGAAGTCAGCTCTCTGAGAGAAGAATGTTGATGGCCAGTTTTCAAACTCTAAAGTGCCTGGTACTCTGTTCAGTGACTGGCCAGCTGCTACTGCCTGAGGATTTGTTAAGCTTGCTCTCAACAGCTTGTGACAGAATTCTTTGTGTCAGGAAAACTCCATTGTCTTTCCAGCTCCATGGACAGGAGTCATCTTTCTTTATCTGTCTGTCTATCTATCTATCTATCTATCTATCTATCTATCTATCTATCTATCTATCTATCTATCTATCTATCTATCTATCTATCTATCTATCTATCTATCTATCTATCTATCCTTAGAGGTGTGTGCTATGGATGCTGCACCTGAGAGATTCCCCAAAAGCTCCCTTTGGGGGTGGTAGATTGTGGCTGAACTTGTTTTGAGGAAGGTGCTGCAGATGAGACAGGTAAATGTGATTACAAGAGCTTCTACATTGCTACTTTGTAAATGGCTTAAGCAAAGTGAGATAGATTCAGCTTAAATACTCAGTTTAGCATTGCTGTGCCGAAGTAAGGACAATGATGGTTCCATTTGCAGACTTACAGGACACATGGATTTCTTTTAGCATGTTTTACTGTTTTAGGGTTTTTTTTCTTTCTGTTGTTTCTGTGAATAGAGTTGTCTGTCATGCAGTGGGAGACTTAATTTAAAATGTCCTTGGCATTGAGCAAAAACTGTTACCTTGATGTAGTTGCTGTTAAGTCACCTGACTCCAAATTATCTCTGTTTAAGGTATTAATTAGGAAGAGAGTTTTAAAAGTTGTTTTCAAGGCCTGGTCACTCAAATATGGTGATGGAGATAGAAAATACATTTCAGCTGACAAATGACATGAGCTTTTATTTAACAGTTCTTATTCAAAGGTACTGAATTGGGAAGACCTGCTTAAATGAGCTCATTCTTCTACCTTCAGAACAGTGGGGTTTTGTAAAAGAGATTCCTTCTCATTTTGGACTGATATGGCCATGTGATCCCATGGCAAAAGCATAAAGAGCTCAGTTTATTCATGACTTCGTGGGGACTTTCCACAGTGAGTGCAAGCCAACAGCACAGGAACACTGCCATAGCTACCACTGAACTGGAGCCTTGAGGCACTTTCTTTACAGAGCTTTCTTTTAATAGATTTGCTCACAAAAGGATGCCTGGTGATGCTGCTTTCCAAATAGGTTTGGCACACACTGGCAGAGCATGAAAGCGTCTTATCTCTGCTGCAGATGAAAAGCCTTGTAGTTTTTTGTTTTCCTAAGAAAAACTGGGGAGCAAAAGTGAGAAGAACCCAAGGACCTGGCAGATACCATGTTTACTTTTTGGCTATGAGCAATTCACTTTTTACTGTTGCCTTTCGTGAGCAATAAATAAATCAGGACTCACAAGTGTTGCAGACAGAATGCGAACTTCAGACAAAATGTATTAAAGAAGACCTCCTGTTGTGTCACGAGGTGCAGAAAGGATCTTCCTGCTTTCTAAACTCCTACTCAAAGCGGAGTTTTAGTGCAGCTGGGATCAGTCTTTGCCCCAGACCATGCCAACAGTTTATCTTTAAAGGATTATATAGGTGTCATTACACCTTTATAGAACCTTTTTAGAATTTTGTCCTGCAGGATTCAGGATGACAACCCAAATCTATCTATCTATCTATCTATCTATCTATCTATCTATCTATCTATCTAGATATAAAATAAATTATTTATTTAAACTTATTAGATAATTATAATGATCAGACTAAAAGATCTTAATCAGGATAGGTAGCTATAACTGCTAGTATAGTGTACTATTTTTGGAGCAATATTCAAGCAACTAGATTAAAGCTAGCAAAATCAGTTATTAAGTAGAGATTGCTGTTACTCACCTGTGCTGATGACTGAGGGGAAATCTCTTTTGCTCAGCCTTGAGGTGAGGAGTAACCTTGAGGAGTGTCCCTGCCCAAGGGAGGAATTTCCACACACACACTTGGAGAAGGAACATGTTAGAACACTCCACAGTTAAAAAGTGGGAATGGATTTTTATAGTATAAAGTGATTGACTGTCAGTCCTATGTCTCCAGGCCAGCTGTACCAGCTCAGCATCTTTATTTAAGTTGTAAGTAGTATCTCTTCTTGGGTCCTTTATCAGGTACTTTTTTCTTCCTCAGAATGTTTAACTTTGGGGTTGATGAGTCCAGCTGCTTTCAGCATTCTTCAGCACCAAAACCACCATTGCATCCCTTTCTCCATTCACCACTGATAGCTTTGCAAATAAAAATGTTCAGGCTGGTTTTTCCCCACTCCAGGCAGAGAATCCTGTTACAATACTTCTCTGTGCTCCTGACAGGGAAACTAGCAAAAATCCAAGATGAAGCTAGGGACAAGGGGTATTAAGACATCTTCTTCGAATTTCAAAGCCTTTTATTAAGGATTGCAAGGCACCTGAGGCACCTGAGGGTTTGCTTGTCTTAACAGGGCCATGCAGGAGGATGTGTCAGACCTGAGATCAGCACTGTGTACTTCTCTTCTAGTCATGCCCCTTGTCTGCTCTACATCATCTCTCTGCTTTTTTGCCCTTGTTTATTTTTTCGTGTGTTTGTATGACCTCTGAAGTGGCAAGCAGATGAGATGACATTTTATTAGCTATATAATACAGGAGCTGTATAAAAGTGACACTTAATGAAGCCATTTGTATCTTGCAGGTGTCCAACTCTCCCAACCCTGTGAGACTTGTATTAAATTTCTCAGCAGTGGAGTGCCACAGGCTACATACCTCATATTTAGGAGAGCTCTGGGGAAGGGGATTTCTTTGAGTAATTTGGGAGAGTGAGGTGACAACAACTTCCTGCAGGTCTCTGTACTTAGTTGCTGCATGAGGCTAACCTGGGAATGTAGTCAAATAGAGCTGACCCATGAGTGTTACCTGCAGTTCTTATGTGGCTCAAATGTTCTAAGTTGGCCACCTGTGATGCACATCTATTGATTTTATTGACTGAGGTAACTTGGAAAGCTTTTAACTTTTTGTCCTTTTAGCTCCAGCTAAGAAGGAGATCTGCATGTTTCACCGAAACAGTGGCTTTGTTAAGTCAATGAGGGCTTGCACAGTAGAGCAGAATTTGCCTGCAAAAATACTGCTATTAGTGAAAGTGTGACAGAAGAAAATAGCTCAGTTTGTCTCTAAAACTCAGAGCTGATACTTCAGGATTCAGAGTCAGCAGAAAAAACACCACATAAAACTGCGTTTGAAAACTGCAAAGCAAACATGACTGATGCAGAAAAAATTGAGATGTAATGTAACACTGGACCTCCCTACTGCTTTTTGACATTGGCTTTTGGAAATGAGCCATGCTCAATGCAAAACACTGGGGAGTATGAGTGGTTTAAATTTTTGATGCTCAGGACAGAAAATCTATTTGCTTGAAATGGAAAATAGAACTTCCTCTAAGAGGGATTGTGTGTCATCACTGGCACATGAAATAATTTTATCTTGATAATTATAATTTTCTATCTAGTAGTCAGATCTGGCACTAGAAAATACCTGCTTTTTACTGACTTGCAGTCAGGTTTTTGCTAGGCTTGTGGGAAGTTTGAAGTAAGTGAAAAATTGATAGAGGAGCTGCAGAGATTAAAAAAACCTATCTTAAACCCTGGTACATAGTATGTACCTGCCAGCCAAGAAATTAATCCTGGGAGGATGCTTTAACTTGTACTATTCTATCTGTCTCTGTGACTCTGCTATTCCTCCTGGGGCCCTGCAGGTAACCTAGCGTGGAGCATGGTGGGGCTCTGCCTGTGCTGTTATATGCAGAAGTACCATCTCAGGGACACCACTCATTAACTGAGGTTCTGCTTGATGGGATTCTGAATTAAAAAACAGTAAAAGGTGCTCCCAGCAGCTGAGTGTTTGTGATCTGAAGTGGGAAATGCTTCTCCATGTATATTTACAGATGGTGAGTGTTAGAGAGTGATTTATGGAAGAACTAAGAATTGAACCCGTATCTGCAGAGGTTTGATTAAAAGTCCTGTCTGCAAGGCTGTTTGTCCTCCCCTTAGGACCTCTAGATGATGATGGTCTTTCTCAGGTGTTACTGATTTTTCGAGTCAGTAATTCTACAGACACTGTCAATAGTACACAAGGTCTCCTTTCTGGGTGACACTGAATCCAAAATGATCTGTAGTGTTGGTGGGAAGCTAATGACTCTTGAAAAATATATGTCTGTGTTGGCCCTCCAGCTTTTCCAACTGGAGAGGAGGAGAGGAATTGCAGGAAAGGGAAGCAGTAAATCTTTGTCTTTATAGAAAACAGAGTTTGTGATTATTCTGTTCTGTAATTATGGTAGAACAGTTGATTGTAAATGTTGATTTCACTTGAAATGAGAAAAGGACTTGAAAGGTGAAGGGAATATAAATTACACTTAGTGAATCCTTCCAGAAGACAGCTGAACTTCACATGCTGATTACTAGGGTCTGTCTTGACCCTCAAACTTGGCGTTCTCAACCTTGGTGAATGGTGTCTTTGACAGTCTTTTAGGAATCTGTAATCCAACCCCTCCACTCAGCCCCAGTGTAGAAATTTACTGTACTTTTTATTCTCCTGGCTGCTGTTTATCATTAAACAAAACACATACTCATCAGAAAAAATGAGCCAGAGCTGTCGTATTCTTGGAGGATTGCTAATGAGAATAGAGTTTTTAATTACAGTGGATCATTACCACATGTAAACTGACCATCTGTTAGAGGAGAGTACTTGTGAAGGAGAGAAAAAGGACATAGTGTGTACCTTTCAGTGAGGATGCTGCTTACTGATAAAATATTAATAGATGGTAGCCAGGAGGGCTTTGGAAGTTTGACCATGTTGCTCTTAGTAACTGAGTTGTCCTTATGGAAAGGAAGTTTTCCACTGCATTCTTCCCAATAATGGGTGCTGTTCAAGCTGACCCAAGTCATCATGCTGAAGCCTGCCACTTTGTTTAGTTCATGCAGTTTTGTCACTTTCGTGACCATTTTGTTAGAAGTTCTTAAGCCAGGGTGGAGGACTTAGCCCTCTGCTTTTATGCTCCATGGGTGTTTATGCAATTGGTGTCACTGGAAGGAAGTCTTGAGAAGCCACAAATTCTCAAAGCAAGTGCACTGAGTTTTGTGCAGTGAATTTCACAGATGATGTAACATGAGGCTGTCATGCACATATGTGGCCTTCAAAGGGGATGAAGACTGCAGAAGTGAAGAGTGACTGCTCAGCAAGCATTTCATCTGGAAAGCAATCCATTGCCATAATTTTAATAAAATATTTGTTAGCATTATCATTAGTGTTTTTAGGAAATAAAATTAAATTATTGGATTCTTTTAATGATGCTTGCAAATAGCAACATGGTTGTGTGTCCGTGTGAAGATTCCACATGTAGTGGTGTACTCATTATAAGATGCTGCTCTAAGAGAAGTTAGACCTTTCTTTTCTTGCACTGATAGTAATGCAGGAGTGATGGAAGGTAAAACTTTGCTTCATCAGTGGCACTTCCTCACTCAAGTAAAGGCATTCCTCTGAGAACATTGATTCTCCATGCCAAGCATGATGCTGCAGAGAAACTCTTCTCTGCTTCACTGTTATTAATGGCCCCATCCAGTTAGCCTGTACCCTGAAAAGTCCATGACCATCTGCTATCTTATCCTCCTCCACTTTCTCAATCCATGCATAAGGGTAACTTGTGCTAAGCTGATCTCTGTTGTGGTTGATTTGTCTATTTTTTGCTTTTCAATGCAGTTTTCTGTTGAATTGTGAGTTAAGGTATTTTAAATTGATTATGTAAACTGGTTTTGACCAGATTAATATTTTTGGTTGGAATCTGTCGTATTGCTGTTTGCTGAATGTCTTTGGGCCTGGTCTTTGGTAATGGAAAGTGGAACTGTTGTACCAACACCTTTCTTGATCTGTTTATAGCCCATACCTGTTGATGCTTAAGATAATGGAAAGGAACTTCTATGCGCTGAAGCAGTAGTGTTGTACTGTGGGGAAAAACAACTTTCTTTCATGACCCCTCAGTACTCAGTACTTTCATGATCTCAGTACTCACTGAAACAAGAGATTTATTGCCCATATCTTAGAATGCAGAGCAGCACATCAATAAACTTCACACTGTTTTTCTGTGTTTGTACACATCATCCTAACTGATCTAAAGGAAAAGCAAGGCTTTTTAATTTCCAGTTTGCATATTCTGTTCAGTCCTCTAATTGCCAAAAGTAATATTAAATACTCTAGGGAGAAGGTCATTTATCAGGAAGAGGAGTTTTGGGACTACTGAAGAATTAGGTTATCTTTACATTATGAAACCACAGTGTCAGAATTAGGTCACTATTTCCTTTAATGTCTCTGTGTAGCTGGCTGAAAAATCTACACAAAATGTAAGATAGCTAAGGGTGTCTTATTTATGAGACAGGGAAGAGCACTTGTTTTTCTGGGCTGATACTGGTCCAATGCACTAAGGGATGCACTGATGCTGCAGATCACTCAGGTGTATCAGTAAAGACATGTTTCTCAAATCTGTGTAAAAATGATGCCTCAGATAATGTTTGGGGGCCATCTAGCAGATGATGGTTTTATTTCCTTTGGATGAGAGACAAAACAGCTTTCCTGGCCACTTTTCAGAAGTGTTGGAGTGCTAATCCTGGCCTCCTAGCCAAGACCAGCTCGGGTAATTATGTTGTGCCTTCTTAAATTCCCCATCGTGTCCGAGTGGGCAGATTATTCTTCAATCCATGTCTCAAACATGGTGTCACAGTTAGGTATCCTTCCTGCTGTAACTTGTGCTGATAACGTAGATCTCACATAGTGCTGCAGCTCTTGCTTTTGTCATCATTATTACTGTCCTCTTATTATAGTGCTGAGGTTTGTAGGAAGAGATGATACCTTTATCTGACCAAGTAATATAGCTAGAGAAAAAAGCCTTAATGTAAGTGTTAGTAGAATGTCTAGAGGCTCCTAGAGATCTGTGCCTGGTTGATCATGGTTTTGTGTAGATTCAGAGTTAAAGGCAGGGCAGGGCCTGTTTTGGGAGTGGAAGACGTGGAAGATGAGGCAGGTAAAGGGATAAAAATAGGCAAGCAGAGTGATTGATGAAGTGACATTTGCTGGTGAAACAGGAATGGAATTCATTCTGGAGGTGTTGAGTTCAGGAAAAGAACTGTAGAAGAGGTGGGGCTTCATGAGGTTGCAGGCCAAAGAAGGTGGGGAAGCTGGTAGAGCAAAGCTGAGATTGGCAGGCTGACCAAGCTGGGGTTTGAGTGAGTGGCTGACCGAAACAATGGAAACAGACAGAACACTCTCTGATCATCACTACCATTCTGCCTACTGTGGAACAAACTGAGATTCATAATCTTTGCTTGGTCTCTGGGTCAGAGTTCCTGGTGCCCAGTTCCTGGTGCATGGCTTGAGGTGAGCATTGGACAGTGTCTGTGGTTACAGATGGGGAAATAGTGCTTTGTTTGAGAGTTTAAGGTGCTTTGGGGAATACAGGTAGTCCCTCATCTTGACCTCTTCATTCATTTCCCACTGGACAATGTGGGAATACATGGGGTGAAATGGTGCTTATGTCACTGGTGATTGCTGTGGTCAATTCAGCTACCCTGCCCTACTGAAAATGGTACAGAGATTTTTAGGCAGCTTAAGTGGGACAGCTTTTCCTCTGTATCTGAAAGCAAAGAAAAGAGAGTTGCTAGCTTTGGGTTAGTGCTTAGAAGAATATAATCTGATTGAAAAAGTCCCAAGAAGAGAACCCTGAACTGTTCTTTAAACCATCTGGCTCTTAAATGGCTCTCTTCCAGCTACTGTGGAGATCTCACTATTTGTTTGTGATACTGGGGAACACTTGCCATAAACACATCTGCTGCTTATGTTAGTGTCCTAAGGTTCCCAAGTTACTTTTTACTATGCTATTTTATGTAAACTATCCGTGCAGAAGTGGATTTTTCGTTCAGTCATTCCCTGCTCAACTTGATGATTGCTTGTCTTTGAGCAACAAAATATAAAAAGCAAAATGTTTTGTCATTTTGTGCAAACTGCACAAACTGGCCTGCACATGGCCCATCAGTGAGGGAGGTGTAAGACCTCTCCCCCACTGGCTTCTCATGGGCCCCATACCTAATGTCAGTACAAGTGGCATTTGAAATAGCCTAGCCTCAGGAACAGAATAATTCTTTACTCATTGCAGTACTTGTTCTGAATTAGGAGAGCTCAGCACAATTTTCTTAGTGTTCTTTTTTTTCTTGTCAAAACCCAGTCTGCTGAAAAAATGCACAGGTTTACATTTGATTTTTGACTGCTGAGTGGAAGTAAGTTTTATGTTTTATTTAACTATGTTCTTGCAGAGATGAACCATCCTAGCAGATGATGGGTTTATTTCCTTTTTTTTTTTTTTTTTTTCTTTCCTCATCCTCAGTTTTGAATCTTTAGTTATTCCATTTTTGAGCAGCTGAACATGCCCACCCAAGAGAACAACTTCCTGCTTTTTTGTGTTCTGGAAATGTTAGGATTTAAACTTTTAGAAGAACGTCTTGTGTTATAATGCTTACAATGCTCAGTGAGTGGAGATGCGGGGAAGAGAAAAAGAGGAGGAGAGATGAGTCCTTATAAGCAAAGGAGCTTGGTTGGTCGATGTTTGAACCTGCTTGTAGTCTTCTGACTACATTGAACAACAGAGAGTCTCTCAAAGTTACAGAAAAAATAAATTTCTATTAAACCCTTGAAATAATGAGTTGTCATTTTGTGCTGTTTGTTTCAACAGCGTTAGCATTTTGGTGACTTTTGGACTTTCTCAGTCTGAAATTAATTCCTTCTTTTTGTGTAGTACCTCTTTTTTTCTGAAGTGTGTGGTAGCACTGTATGGGTAGATAAGAGACATCTCTTGATGTTACATTCCTTGACTAGATTTAAGCTCCATTTGAAGCCAGTAATGGGATGATTTTACCAGCAAACAATAAGACATCATGTGGGAGATAGAAAGATTTCAATATTGCCAAATATGGTTACCTTAATTCTCCAGTTACCTTAAGGTCTTGGTCCCAGAGTGATATGATTTTTAAAATACTAGCTGAAAAGAAAGGAAACCAAAAAGCTAGGCAGAACATTAGCCCTAGAAGAAAAGCTTGAAATCAGGAGTCAAAAATGTAAGGGCAGAACTGAAGACAGAAAAATAATCCAGAATATGTTACTTAATACAAAATATCATTGTGGGTTTGTTTGTTTGTTTGTTTGTTTGTTTGTTTGTTTGTTTGTTTGTGGGTTTTAGAGTGTTTGGTTGTTTTTTACATTCTTAAATATGAGTTTTAGGAGCACCTGACTGTTAATTTTTACTGTAAACAGAGGTGTGAAGAGTAAACGTCTAAGTGTCCATTTGGAAAGCAAGTAGTTGGCCATTTTAATAACAGGTTGGAAGTGAAAGAGACTTCTCTTGTAGTAAAAACTGGAAGACTTATTCTTAAGTCCCTCCATTGACTGATGATGCTCAGCTCCTCGTATTCTCAAGGGGAGATGAGTGATGACTCAGCACTTTGGTGTCTTCTGTTGCAATCAATCCATTTATCAAGAGAGCTGAAAGGGTGTTCAGAGTGAGAGAGTTTACACAAAAAAGAGAATTAAGAACCCTAGGGATCAGTAGCATTTTTCCTGCTTGTAATTGCAAGGAGCAAGCTTTAGCTATGGAGGAGAGAGCAAGGCAATGTACTTCCAAGAAGATTTTATCAAGTAACTGCAGCACTCTCTTGAAATGCTTCCTAATTCTTATTAGTTGTTCTGTGGAATGAGATGCTGTTCCATGTGGAGTTTTTGGGGGAAGAGTTCTGCTTCCTCATGAATTAGAGCAGTGCTTTGCCCATCATGGGTGCCATTGCGTGCAAACAAACAGTAATGCCAGTAAAGTAGAACTTGTTCTTTTCTTTTCCCCACACAGCAAAATTTGTTACAGAAGCCTGCAAGAGTCTGGGTTTGATTTTTAAGCAGGCCATCACCTGTGCTGTGTTACTTTTGAAAGCTGTTTCACAAAAGGAGCAATTGCTTAGTCAGCACCTTTCATGCTGACTAGAAGAATGCCAGGGAATAGAGATGTACAGAGAATTCCAGAGATGTATAGAGTGGATAATGCGTAGAGATAGATGTATAGAGATTAGAGATATATAGAATGGAGAATGCCAAGTGTAGTGCTTGTGTGTTGTATGTTAGCAGCATCTTGAAGTGAAAACCTCTAAACAGAGATTAAATTTTAAATACATTTTTGAATATGTTCAGCTATATCATAAGCTCCTTTGACTGCTGCCTCTGATGGTGTGCACCTTTGCCTATATCTGAATTAGCAGGGAGATAAAATTTATTGCAAGTGGAGCTGTTCACTGTATCCTTTGCTAAATAAGATGTGCCTGTTACTGCTCTCTCTGGAAGACTTTCTATTATTATGAAAGAACTCAGTTGCCCAGTATCTAAAGCATATGCTTTAGGACAGCTATTCTGTAGCTCTGAAATACTTTGAGATCAGCCAGTGCCTGGATTTAATCATGCAGCCAGAAGCTGGCTGATCTCGTCCTTGCCTGCAGAAGGGAGTAAGCTAGCATATTTGGGGTGCTGCTGAATCTGACATCTGGAAGTTAGGAGTTCCATAAACAGGCAAAGTCAAGCCCACTGTGTGCTAGAGAAGTGGGCTCTGGAATGCTGCTGCTGTTGTCTTCTGCTCTGTCTTACAGTGCTCTGATAAAGTCAGAAACCACGATTTTGCTGCTTGTAGGGTTGTGACACTTGTGACTGGGGGATTCTGTAACAAGGAGTGTTTCAAAGCCAGTAGTGGAGCAGATAAGGAATGAAGCCTTCCCCTAGGTGTTGTAGAAATGGATTCTTATGGAATTTATGGAATTTGCTCTCATTCATACTCATTTATGCCTGCTGTGATGTATGCCCAGCGAAGGGGTTTCTAACAGAGGGTTTGTAATAACCATTGTGTAACCCCTCCTGTACATGATGTATGCACAAAGAGGAGTCAAAGTCATGGAAGTCTGAGCCATGGTGGTCCCTCAGCCAGCATTTCACATAGCTAAAGTAATGTTTTCTGGTATTTAAACAACTTGAGGATGAGCTTTTATACAATTTCAGAAAGAGCTGAAGTAAGAACTGACTTGAATCAGCCTTTCATCTGTCTCGAGTGCTGTGTGTTAAGAGTTCGGAAAACATTTGAGTAAGACAGTGTTGCCGGGGGAATGGGTTGAGCTAATTTTTTTACCTCGTTGAAATGGAAATTCCTTTCTGTTCCTCTGTGCTGAAGCTTTCATAATCAGTGAAAAGTTAACTGTCTGCTATCCTTAGTGTAAGCAGATATCCTTTAGCTGCAGAACAGAGGAATTTGGGTTCTATTAAGCAAGCTTTCTACACTTGTACATCTCATCCTGCTGGTGTTCCAGAGAGAACTGGTGGAGGTAATCTGTCTTTGTTCATCCCCTAATGTTGCTGATTAGATTTTAGAAAAGCTGCCAGTTGCTATGAGCAACATGGGGAGTGGGATGGGCCAACAGGTCCTTTCATGTCAACTGGGAATTTTTAAAATGTGTTTCAAACTGTTGACCTAGATAAGGTGAAAGATGGGATATCCCTTGACCAGCCTGTCATCCCTGGAGCCATCTGGCTCCTTCCCATTCCTGCATGCTAACATTTATAGTTCAGCTGCTGAAGGACTGGATGATGCCTTGCTTTAATGCCAGCACACACTAAATGGATAAAGCAAAAAGCATTTATTAATTGACTTTCTTAAAACCCTGATTTAAACTTAGATGAAACTTGCCTCCCCAAGTTATTGCTGAATTTCTGGTATCCTGTTAATACATTTTTCTTTCAAAGGGAGATTAGTAGTGATATATGAGCAAGGTAATGGAATGGTAGGAACTCAGGTATTCTGAACTGAAGTATTGTGCAGCACGTTGACAGTGACCTGTAACAGCTGCATGGCTTAGTGAAGGGTTTGGGAGTATTTTTGTTTTTAATGCCAGGGTTGCCAGTGAGTTTGCAACTTTCCATTGAGCATTTTAGAAGCTAGTCAAAAACTTCCTACCTGGAGCCAGTAATTTAGTTAGGTTAAAAAAAAAAGAGAGACTAGTATTACAAAAAGGCTTACAACAATTCTTGATAGCGCTTGCTAACTCTGTGTTTGTGTGTGCACACGTGTGGGTGTGTGTTTACAGAACAAAAAAAAAAAAAAAAGAAAGCTAGGGAGGAATTGCTGTGATGTTATGTAAGCTTCCCAACTAACTCTGTGTTGGCTTCCCTAAGCCTCTTTCTGCCAGCTTTATTACTTCAGTAAGGTTTGACAGAACCCAGCTAATTTCCCATTCTAGTGGTCATTATAGATGAAGACAAAGGAAGCATCCCTTTCCCCATAAAGACTGTAGTTAAGAAATTTGATTAAATGGCAATGGATGGTGCCCAGGCAAAAGGGAATGTTGCAGGTTTAGTAGTGTGCATGAAGTTCTTAGTGCTTTAAGTCTTGGTTGGTGACAGTCAAGCTAACTGGAGGCAATTGGCTGCTATTTTTCAGAGAGCTTTTAAAAGAAGTTTTCTTGGCAAAAAAATTTTTGTAATTTTGTAATTTTAAGTGTTGAATTGATATCACGCAGCGTGTTTGACAAAAGAAGGCAAATAGTGTTTAGAAGATAATAGTGTCAGTGAATAATTAGGTGAACCACAGGTTGAAAGCACAATGAAGGAGTTTTTACAGTTGAGGAAAAGAGGTGATGAGTTTTGTATGGATGTGTTGCCTGCTAAAAGCGTGGAATGATGTGGAGGCACTTTATATAATAAATATTCCACTACATGGCTGCTGAGCTGCAGTGGCATTGCCTCTCACTGATGCAATTCTTTACAAAAAATCATAGAAACCATCATCCAGTACTGAGGGGTAGAACAACATCCTTGCTTTTATGTCGAGAGTTGTTTCATTTGTCTGTGTTGATGCATCAATTACTTCTACATTTAGAGTTAGGATCTAATTAATTGGAAAATTAAGTGCCTTGCAGTCATTGCCTGGTTAGAGTGCAGCAACAACAGCTTCTTTCTCTGGTACCGACACTCAGAAGAAATGCATTTCTCTCCCACCAACCCCCACCTTCTTTCCTTTTTTTCTTTCTTTTCTTTCTTCCTTGTCAGCAGGGGTTTGTCTGAGTGGCTGCATTTGTCCCTACCCATGGCTGTGTGTTAGCCACACACTTGAGAGCACCAGAGCCTCTTTTGAGATGTTCCAATGTCTATGGAGTGTCCAGGCAGATCCACTGCAGTACTGGGGTTCTCTTCAGCTGTGTACTTCACAGGCAAGAGAATTTTTGATGCCTCTGTTATGGATAAGGCAAAAATCAGGAAGCTAGCACATCTCTTGGAGCCATAGTGTCATTTTGGAAGCTGGCAGATTTAAAAATAAGCCTTTCATTTTGTGCTGGACACATTTGCTCAGGTGTGGATGACAAGGTGTCAGAACTTAATGGTAATTGGAATCTTTTTCTGATTCCTTGCCTGTTTCTTAGATGTTGCTATTGTATGCAGCACAAGTTTAACCTTAAAATATCTCTTGTCTTCTGAGCAAGAAATTCTATATATAATGAACTTCTCTCGTTTCATTGCCCTGACAGTGCACTGGAGGCTTCATCTGTGCTGTTATGTAGTGTTTTGTTACATTACACAGAGATATTGATCTAATCAAATCATATATCAAGTAATTATCACTTGCTCATTCAACATTCTGCTCTTCTGGCATTCTTTCATGGCACAGTGTTTAGAGATTTTGTCACCATTTCCACTCTAAGGCTGTATGTGAAAGGCTTGTAATGTCAAACAAATGGCTTTTCTGTGACTGCACTTCTTAAGATTGCAGAAGGAAGAACCTGCAAGTCACCATCAGCTCTGTGTGTATGGACTAACAGGGAGGGACACAGCAATGATGCTACTGTCATTCAGCAATTCTCTTCCTCCGCCGTGTGGATGACATGAAGCACAAAGCAGTGGGTGCCAAAGTCCACAGATTTAATGTATAGAAATCTAAAGACAGATCTCCATACCTGTTCTCTATTAATTTGCTCGTGTTTGGCTCAAACAGTGACTTTAACAGTTTGATTTATAGCGCTGATGTTTTGCTTACAAACTGGAGACGTTACTGCACTAAGTCTGTGTTTAAAATCGATGCAGAGTAATTGCAGCGTTCTCATAGTTTAAAGATGTTAACAAGAGAAATGTGCTGTAGCAGCAATACTTGGCACAAACACAAGCTATTACAGCTGAATTCCATGTCCATTTCCAAGCTAATTTGAACAAAATTTTACAGTATAGTTCTTAGTTGCTTCCTGTGGAAAAAGGGATGAAAAACATCAGGCTGAGCTATCTTGATTAACAATATTGCAACAGCGTTCTGCTTATGACCCATATGCTGTTTATCTGTCCTCCAGATGCAGTTCTTCAGATGTCTGTCTCCAAGGATCTGCTGCCTCTTTTGTTTTAAAGAATAAAATATTTGGTCATGTTGAGAATCCTTAAGATGTAATGTTTTGTATTCTGTGATAACTTTAACATTTGGTCCCATCTTCTTCGAATTTGCCATTTTAGCAACTCTACTGTGTAGGAATATGATCAGTTGTATTTGGTATATGTACATCAACATATTCCCAAGCTCTCCCTACAACTGGCACACTGCCTGCTAGCAAAGCAAGTTGCTCATTCTAATGGAGAGTTTTTGACTAAAGGGCTTTTTATTTGCCTAGTTTGCAAACTGGAGAAAGTTTGTGGTACAAGCAATGAGAATGTGCAGTCACGCATAATTTTCTCCAAAGGTGTTTGTGTATTTTCTTTTGGTAGACTAACAAACAATGGTAACTGCAAATCCACAGAATTAGTGGAAGGCCTCTGGAGTGGCTGCTGAGGGTCTGGAGATTGCTTCTGAGTTGTACTGTTGCATTTTACCTGGCAAGGCTTAAAGTTGGCTGAGACTGTATGAGTATTTATTCTGATAGAAAAGAAGCAAGTGGAATTTCACATGTAATGTCCTGCTGAATATCAATTAAAGGTATAAGAAATGTGCACAAGAGTTGTCATGAGAGCACTGAACTAGTCAGTAGTTTAGACAAAAGGATGTACATTCTTAGCTGAAGTCACAGTATGGCCTGATGTTCTCTGATGAGTGACAAACAAACAATGACAGCTGTCACAAAGCATTGAATTTCAGGTTCGGCCTGATTCCAAAATCAATTTTCCCAGCTAGGTTTCTACACACCTCCACTTTGCAAAAATGTAAAAGATGGAAGTTACTTTATAGCTGCAAGAGGTGATTGCTCAGTTTGGCTGTATAGATGCGCAAGCGTGCATGTGTGTTGCGACTTCAATGTTAAATTCAAGTTTTGCTGCTGCACAGAACTTAAACTATTTTGTTATAAAGATGAAGGAATTTTCTTTCTAGATGAATAGGAAGTTAATAATATGAGTGTCAAATGTAAGCTTAGAGCTAAGTGAGCATGTCAGTATTTTGCTATTTTTTTTCAATGTGCGAATTTATTTCTCTCTTTGGTCTCATTCAGTTGGAGAGAAAACACTTTGATTACTACTCTTAGTACTGATGAATGCCAAGAACTGTAAAAATGCCAGTAGCGTTTTGCATTAGTTGTTGAGGAAAAAATAAAAGGTTTCTGTCTTGATCTTAGGAAAAAAAAATATTATTGTATCCTTCATTATACCCTTGCTGGTTTTCTTGCAGCGCTGTTTCTTGGTCTTCTCCAGGGCTGAATGTGCTTGGGAGTTCAGGTGATGGTATCTTCATACACACATTAATAGCATTTTACTATCACTTTACACTTCCATAGTACCTTTCATCATGGTACTGTGATGTGTTTGCTGTAAGAATATTTGGAATGAATGGCTTTTCCTGCTGGAGAATTCCAAGCACTGTACAAGTAAGAAAGATAGGAAGCATAATTGAAATGATGTGGCCAGGGTCAAGTTGCTGGCCATTGAATATCAGCACCAGAGCTGGGTACAAGTGTTGACACTTAAGTGTTAGATTTGAGAATTAAAGCCAGAAGCTGAGGGTGGAAGTATTAACTTGAAACTGACTTAGTTTAAGTCTTATTATCCTGCTGAAGTTTTACATTTAATGTATTTTACACTTGGGAAAAGTGAAGGGCTTAATAAAGAAATGCAACTAGCCTGTTGTGGAAGAGAAGGATAAAGGATATAAACAAGTTCATGGGAGTATGTAATGTGTGCAGGAAGGGACTGTAACACTCAATATCTACATCAAAAGTATGGCATCATTCTGTTTTGCAGCCTATCAAGGCTTGCTGGGGAGTACTGATAAAATGGTTGTAGTGATCCACTAGTGCATCAAAAGGATGCGTGGAGTACTATAAGAAATTAAAGGAACATTCCTTAATTGAAGGGTGAACATAGGGGTAAGAAAGCACTTTTATCTTTTATGTGAGTTCATGTATGTGAGAAAGGAGGCAAAAAATGAGATGCAAAGACAAGGTCTCTTCCTGGTGCCATCACTCTTGTAGTAAATTCCTGAACATTTAAAAAACCTGAAATGTTTACTGCTTGTGAATATTTCTCCACAGCTGGTGATGGAAAGAAAGGAATGGGTCCAGGGTGCTCAGTTCTCCAGAGGGATGCAGTAAGTGGTTCATCTGTTGGAGGGACAGGGGCTGAGGATGACATTGAATTGATAAATAAGGGTGAAAACTCTCATCCAAACCATGTAGAAAAGTGTCAGAGGATGAGCAAAAAAGATCCCTTTTGTCTGGCGTTTGTTCTAGATGCTTACCAGAGGGGAAGATGAGGGTCAAGAGCTGCAAGAGGAAGTAGATGGTTGGAATAAGTGATGTGGGTGCTTAAATCATCCAGAGACGTTTTGTGGGAAAATATGTGCTGAAGCAAATTTATAGAATTTTAATGAAAAAAAGCTTTTTGTCACACCAGATTGTGGAAACTTTTATCACACCATGGTGGACTGAGCTAGTCTGGCCATCTGTGTTGGAGTTGGGTATGGTGGAGGCTCTACTGGGTGATTCTAAAGGGAGGCTGTTTGTTGCAAGATTTGATGCTGGGAATCAGCAGCTGCTGCTCTGTGTTCCCATTCAGAAATAGTTAAATATGCTGTACTTTGGTAAGACACAATATCCTGGTAGGAAGATTGCTGGGATGATGTGTTGGTTTTCCTTACAGCTGCCATATTTTTCAAGCGGAATTATTTTTGTCACCTATGTAAGATAAAGTCCTTTTTTGACCTGTCTAGTTTTAATTCAGGGAGTTTATGTATGTCCTTTTAAGCCTTCTCTGGCACAGGAAAGACCCAGAGAAGTACCAGGTTCTAATCTCAGTGCTCCTATTAGTTTCACGTGCTGTTTCAACGACAGATGTTGGAATTGTGGTGCTGATTTATGAGCTATTAGGAAGGGTTGGCTGGGTGGCTTAATGGCTGGTTACAGTACTGTCAAGGGTGTGAGAGGATCACACACTGACTGTGCTATGGTGCAGCTCCTGCATTTCTCTTTGGTGTCAAATGGAGGTGTCCTGATGATTTTTTGCCATTATGAATTAGAATTTTTTCAGTTGTTCTGTCTGATGGGGAAGGAGGGAAACTAAATGCTGCTGCTTGAATCTCTGTCTTCCCCAGGACAGCCTGAGCTATGTCATCCCCAGCCTGTGCTGCTTCAAACTCATTAAGCGTGCCTCTGATCATTAATGAGCTCCTTCAAGGGAAGCAGTGCACCTGAGAAGTGCTGCTTGCAGCTAGCTGTCCTGGGTGTTGCTGGGAGCTCACAGATTATTAAATGACATTCTTATTTCTTCATCCTCCAACTTGTATGGACATCTGTGCTGTTTCTACAGTCCTTCTGATGACAGATTTAGTATGGACAGGGTGAGCCCACTGTTTTTCTCAGGCTTGATGATGGGCTAAGAGCTCAGGACAGAAAAAGTCCATTAGACTCGTTCAGGCAGGCAACGTGTGATGTGTTATGGTGCAGAAAGACTTGTTCAACACAGGTTCATAGACCTGCCCTCCACGTGTGTAAGCCATGAAACACTCTGGTAGATTGGATTAGACTAAATGTCTTTTGTACAAAGCATGAAACATATAAAAAAGCTCTCATAGTCTCCAGGAAAATACTAGGCATCTAGGTCTGTGCAGAAGTATGGACATTGTTATTCAGAAATTACCATGTGCTCCTTATGAGTGGACAGCATTACAGAGTAAACAAATTACCCCCATAGGTCCTAGAATTCCAGATTTGAGGAAGCTCCTTCCTGAGTCTAAATCTGTGCTTCTGTCTGCTTTGCTTTTATAGTCAATTCACACCTCTAAGCTTCCTGGTAGTTTTGCAGTGCCAGGAGCACTACAAACCCATGAAGTCTGTATTTTATGCTCCCAAGAGATGCCCATCAAAACCAAGCCATAAATACTCTTGTTTACCAATGTCATTCCTAGGGTTATCAGGCTGTTTGTGGTGGGGGAATTTCTAATACAAGCATTGGGTTTTTCCTAGTGGTCTAGGATGAAAATCAGGAAAGATTAGCATTATGCTACTGTGAAGGTCAGAAGCTAAAAGCAGGTAATTCTTTGTAGGAAAACATACTCCTTTTATTGTAATTGATTCCCCACCCTCTTAAAAAAACCTAAACAACACAACAAAAAACCAACACAAAAAACCCCACAAAAAATCCAAGAAAGAAAGAAAGAAAGAGAAAGAAAGAAAGAAGCAAGAAAGTATGATTTTACGTGTACAACTGCTTTATTAGATTTGAATTCCTCTCATCCCTATGTTTCTTCAAATCATCTGCATAGATTTTGCTAAGAAGCAGCTAGGTTTGACATACACCCAGCCTGGATATAAAGATGGTGAAAATTGATCATTCAGGGCAAGGACTCTTAACAAACTCCTGAATTGTAGACTGATGTCGTCTTTGCTCCTAAATGCTATAAACTCAGTGTGAGCTGCTGCAGAATTGTTTCTGCATGATGAAAATAGCCTCTGTTGCTCATCTCTCACAGCTACCACTAGCAGCAGTAGGGATTTGTAGGATAATTATCGTATAAGCATTTTGCTGTGAATATTGGGCATAAATGCACACTAAGGTATTTGCAGTTACATGACAGAGAAAATCTCAGCATTCTTAACATTTTATGTTTATTTCAGTCAGAGGGAATAATTTTGTTTCAAGCTGGAGACACAAAAGGCCATGTCACTTGTTTTTTTTTTTTACTTTTGTTCAACCAAAACAGTATGAGAGGTAGGACAAGCTTGGGAGGAGTCACAGCCAGTCTGATTTTGGGAGACTTCTGGTCTGATTATTGTTGTTCTATAGATTTTTATGGTTGTTTCAGACTTTCAGACTGACCTTCAGAAGTGCAGTCTGCTCCTTTGTATTTCTATCCTTCAGCTCTCACCTGGAGATAACTATGTGCTTCTTTTGCAAGGGTATTTCCTGGGAAAATTCATTTCTAGCTGTGAAATGCCTTGGTAATACAGTGAGGGAGCCATGTAAGTATCTAGATTGATAAATAAATGCAAATTACACTACCTACAGACAAGGTTACCTGGGTACCCACAACAGATGTCTCATTGTAACATCTTTTTAAAGTCTCAGCACGCATTCATGTCAGTGGTAAGTCAGCTGTAAGGTACAGTGTGTTGTGTGCTCTTCTAATATTATTCTAAGTATTGAGTATTTTAATTTCTGTGATGGTAGGAATTTATGCCATAGGAAGTAAAAGCAAAGTGGTTGGAGAGCAATCACAAATTTCTTAAAGGGGTTATTACTGTACACTCAAGCTGCATATTTACCCCTGGGAACAGGGGAAGGAAGCAAAAGAAGAACTGTCCTATTGGCTCTTGGACAATAAATAGAGTTGCAGAAAGGAGAATTCAATTCACTTGAATTCCAACTGCTTTGAATATGAATAGGATCAAAGTGGCCCACACTTATCTGAGGTTCATAGACTATTCTGAACATTATTTAAAAATGAGCAAAGTAGAACCTGTCCAGAATTCGTCCTGAAAGCCTCTGGAAGTGAAACCCTTGCATAACTCTAATGCTCCATCAAGCAGAACCAGTGAACTGAATTCTGTTCCACTAGCTGCAGAAGTTTGCTTGAAGACCCAGTGCTCATTTTCAGGGTATTTTTTGTGCTTGTTGCCAACTTCTTAGAAACAACAGAAGAATAAATACTGCTGAACGGAAATTCAGGAGAGTCTTGGGTAATGGTAAAGATGTGGCAAGCCTCAGATCCTGCAACTGTTATTTCTAATTAAACAGATACCTTTAGTGAATCACTTAATCACCTGATAAGTGGCCTGTTTCTCCTGCAAAGGTACTGTGATTGGAAACTAATTGTACTACACTGGTTGTAAAAGATGTACTGAGTGTTTAATAACTAACTTGTTTTCATTGTCTTGTGCCAAGGAAGAAGAAAATTGGACTGTTCTAAAGTTGAGGTTATAAGTTAATTGAGTCTGTTTGGCTTTCATGGTTTGAAACAGCTTTATGTCATTTTGTGGGTTACTACCCAAGTGCACAACTGAAGCAGACAAACCAGAGTTCCTTTGATGGAGAAAGCCCTCTGAATTATAGGCAAAAGATGGAGTTGTATTACCTGTATTTGTCATTGCAAAATTTGTTCTTATGAGTACTTTCTTACTGTCTGGGAAGAGAAAGTCTTCTGTCACATTTAGATGCATTTGGTTTCCTCTGGGAATAAAAGTACCACAACTGTGCACAAAATCTACTTTTTACTGGTAGCTTGCCAGGTATTCCTCCTTTTGACAGCTTCATTTTGTGCTGTGTAGGACGTGAGGTGGACTCCATGATGAGTGTCAGGGAAAGGAGTCTCCAGTTGCCTCACAATCCAGGATGTGATAACAATAATATTCGGACTTTTCCTTGTTAACACTCATATAAAATTCTGTTTCTCTTCTATATGAGGAAAATATCTGCAGTTTAACATTAAAAGTTCAAAGAAATTACCCCAGGTTTTAAATCTAGAGCCCTTGTTAACATTGAAGATCATTGTAAATACAACAACAAAATATTCTTGGACAAGAAGAACTACTGTTGTGAGGGAAGCTTGAGTTTCATGTATAATGAAAGCACACTGCAAAGAGCTGTTAGTTACATAGCTGAGACTTCTAAATGCAACCTTAATTATGCAAGCTCTTATCAGTTATATATAGAAGACAGTCCATGGATAGAGCAATCTCGTACGTCTTGTGACAGCAATGAGTGTATTAAATTGCATACTCTGGTGGCATTCTGCCAGGCAAATGGGACTGTAAAATTGAAAGAATAAGATTATTTTAAAATGCTAAATCTGTCCTACACCCATTGCTACTTTATCTCTCTAAGGATGGAGCTGGATACAATGGTACTGAAGGTTATAGGAAGCAGGCTTTGCATCCCAGATCAGGAATACAATATTGCTCTTATGCTATAAATTATGACATTCTCTTTTTATGTTTTACATACTTGTTATTGAAATTGTTACAGTGACAGCCTGCTCAGTGGCTTTCAGTGAGGATACCCGTTTCCTGGGAAAATTTTGGAAAACATCCTGTTTAGAGAAAACGCTTCCAATTAACTGGTTATATATTCTCAATATTGATGCAGTTTTCCCCCTTCTGACTGTGTGAACTACATCCATGAAAATACATTTATTGCTTTACAGTTCCATCTGCTTTTGCTTCTAGAACATCATCTGATACATCTGTCCTTTCCCCAGGACATAACATTTTGTAGAAGCTGTGAAGTTTAGGAGGTTCTGAATAGTGTCCCAAATGTAGAGATAAAAAATAATATTAAATTACTTGCTAAGTGTACAACTTCTGCTGTGAAATGAGTTGCCTCTCATAAACTGAAAATTCACACATGATCTTCACAGTTGATGTGCAATCTCTTCTTCTAGTGTCCAGTTTTATTTCAGCTTTCAGGCTTGGATCTCGCCTAGAGAACCATTCCACTTGGCCTGCCAGCTTGCCATCTCTAATAATGTGCAGGGAAAACACAGAGCAGAATGCAAAGCATGGCAGTCAATAATGATTGCTTTTTCTTTCATAGATGCAATCCCCATTTTGTGCCTCTGTGTTAGTTCAGTGTGGGGAGAGGAATGTAAGGAGGGATTTTATTGGTTAATAGAGTTAACATGTCTAGAGATAAGTCGGTGACACTTCTGATGGATATGGGAGGATGGGGAGGTTGATTTGCCATGGAAAATTATAATCTTTTTGAGGGGAATGTGCATCTTTCTGTGTAAATAATGGCATGCTGTTGGCCCAGGGATTTTGTTTTAGTGTGTAATTATCAACTGAAACATCGCCCCAGCAAAAATTTTGAACTGAGTATAAAAAGTGACAAACAGTAAACACACTTAAAACTGGCAGGTTGCACAGGGACATTAAAAAAAAACCCTGAAAGCAAGATAAGAATTGTGTGAAAATATTCTCTGTGAATGCAGGTGTTCTGAATGGAATGTGGCTTCATTCCTTCCTTCTATACTTCAGATAGCTCTGAAGGGATGATTGAAAGACCAGTAAATCAATAAAAGGATTCCTGGATTTTAATTATAGTTTTTATTATTAAAAAAGTTTAAAAAAATAAAATTGAGAGAAGTTCAAGTAGGAAACTAATCAGAAACTTTTTCATTTACTTTGTTTGAAAGATGCCATCAGGCCTCTCTGATGTCCTTGGTTACTTCCATCTGTCACCAGTGGCTTGAAAGACCCATCTGTTCCTCAGGTGTGTCTTTTGCCAGTGCTGACACCATCTCCATGCTTACAAGTCCATCATTTGCTCTTCATTTCTTCTGTCTTGCTTCTATCCTGCTCTGCATTGCAGAGGATGACAAAGTAATTTAGTTTTAGAAAATTCAACCTTATTGAAAAGGAAATATTTTTTTTGTGATGGAGAAGAGAAAGGATCTTGGTTAAAAGCAAGTGAATTTACTCACCTTGTTTAAGGTGTACTTATTTATGGAGTTCAGAAGTATTGTCTGTATTTCAACTTGTGATTAAACTAGATACCATCTGAAATTGATTATTGATGTCAAGCTGTTATGTTCTGTTCAGTCTGTTTCATCTCCAACATTTTGCTGCTTTTTGTTTGTCAGACCTGTAAATGCCACATCTGAATAATCGACTTTCTCAAGACAGATTCACAAAATGAAGTAAATCTCAACTGCTTGCTTCTGCAGCAGTATTCTTCCTAAGATACAGTGATTGTAATGACATGCAAATATTCCTTGGGTAGTTTAGTAATTGCCCTTTTATTAACTAGACTTTAAGAGAGCCATAGCAAACATATGTGCATTTCAACACCTGCTTGTTACTTCTGCACATACAATCAGTTTCAGTATTTGTGTTCATCAGAACTGAGCATGATTAGTACTTTTGTGTGTCATGTACACTGAAGTTTATGTACATCTTTAGCTAAATGTAATCCTTTTATCTGGGCATTGATCTCCTCTGAATTTCTGGTTTTTCTTTGGTGTATAGACTGTAGATTATGTTTTTTTTATTCCTCTGAATCACAAGAAAACTTTCATTGATTGCATAATCAATGTAAAATAGTCACTTGTAAAATGATGAGCATGCCCATATCAGTTAAATTCAAGCTAATGGGCTGACAATAAATGGCTTAAATTGTAGTGCTTCCGATTTGGATAAGAAAAGCGTGTCATTACTTGTGCTCAGTCAGTCTTGTGTTATTCAGTATGCAGGTTACCTTACATGTTGTACCTGAAGTGATCTATTTGGAATGGCAAATTTATTTCATGCTTTTCATACCATACATTACCTCTTCCTTACATATTCAGTATGTAGCCTGGCTTTACTGTTCAGAAGGATCATCTAGGAAAAGGAAGTTTTAATCCCATTCTGGAGAAATTTGTAAAATGTGCAGTTAAAGTAAGTGTTATGAAACAAAGTAACAGTATAAAGGTGTATGGGTCTTAGGCTTGACCTGAATAGTTTTGGAGTTATGAGTCCTCTAAGTGCTCTTCTGTATTTGGAGACTTGTCATGTTTCAGGTTAGTGCACACAGGAGATGTGGAGCTGCATGGATCTGAGGGAAAGTGCACAGTGGCCTGGAGCAGGGACAGCAGGCCTGTTGGCAGCCATTTGGAGGTGCTCTACATTGTCCTCTACACCTCTTTCAAATGTATTACTTTTTCTGCTTGTCATGGGTAGCTCCAGAACGAGAAATGGGGCACAACTGGTTAGTGTAAATGGGAAAAAAACAGACATAGGACTCCAGCCCATGTTCCAGTTGGAATGGACCTATAGCCACCTATTCCAACTACCATTTCAGGACTGACCTGAAGTTAAAGCACATTGTTGGGGGCATTAACCAGATTGCCTCTTAAACACTGACAGGCTTGAGGCATTCACCACCTTCTGCAGGAAGGCTGTTCCAGTGTCTAGCCACCCTCTCAGGAAAATCATGCTTCCTAATGTCCATTCTGAACCTCTCAAGAGGCAGCTTTGAACAATTCCCATACCTTCTATCACTGTAAATATCCCTTGTCACTGTCAAGTAGGAAGCACCAAGCATTTTTTAGTTACAGTGCAGTCTTTTTTTACAATGATTCAACATATAAGGACAGGCTTGTACCCTAGAAATCCTTTTTGGATAAAGAATGCTGGGGTTCTAACTGTTGTGAAAACAATCTGCATTGTAAGGGAGACAAATAAAGTAAAATACTGTCTCTTTTTTACAGGAAGCTTACCCCTGTTCAGTGGCATTACTGCAATGCCACGTAACAGTTGAGTTAATAGCTGGTCTGGCCCCTGGCATTCTGGAAATTCAGCTCTCTGCAGAGTTACTGAGGATTTTTATGACCTTCCTGTGAAGTTCACCAATATGAGTTATATAAGGAAACACTTGACTTCTCGCAGTGGGACTTAATCCTGTATTTTGCCTGAGGAGTCTTTATTTGCAGAGGTGGTCCCACAGAACCCAAAGGCTTCATTATCCTAATTAAGGATGTATAGGATAAGATTCCTTCTTTTGTGCTCAGATGTGTCATACACTATCTTTCTTTGATAAGAGAAATCTTCTTCTGGAATTTATTAATGAAGATCTTTCAAAGATGTTTCAAAGAAGTTTGGAGTTTTCTTCTCAAATGCATGTTTTCTACTTTTCAGCTGGGGATAATTTTGCACAGTAAGGGATATGCTCATATTCTACTAGATATGATTGGACATTGCCAAAGGCAGTAAAATTTGCTGGCTGAATAATTATCTGATAACTTAGACAAATCCTGCTTATAATGGAAGCAGAGTAGAATAAGAAATGCACCCTTACTCCTGTGTCCAAAGGTCCAGTGCACATTGCATTTTCAGTGGTTATTTACTTATTTATTTGTTTAAATGTAGTGTTTAAGAAATAATGAAGAACAGGTGAATGTCAGAGATGGTACTTTGAACCACAGAGTATCCTGAGTTGGAAGGGACCCATAAGGAACATCAAGTCCAACTTCTGGCCCTGCACAGGACCACCTCAAGAGTCACACCCTGTGCCTGAGAGTGTGGGTCAAACACTTGAACTCTCTCAGGCTTGGTGCTGTGGCTGCTTTCCTGATGAGCCTGTTCCAGTGCCCAGCCACCTGCTGGGTGAAAAATCTTTTCCTGATATCCAACCTAAACCTCCCCTGACACAACTTTGATTACCATCCCTCAGATCCTGTCATGGGTCACCACAGAGAAGAGATCAGGGCCTGCCCCTCCTCTCCTCCTCTCAAGGAGATTGCAGACTGCAGTGAGGTCTCCCTTCAGTCTCCTCTTCTCCAGGCTGAACCAAGTGACCTCAATCACTCCTCATATGGCTTTACCTCCAGACCCTTCTCCATCTGAGGCTTTCCTTCAGACATTTTATATCTTTAATATATTGAAGAACCCAAAACTGCACCAGCACAAAGTAGAGCACTCGATGAAATTTCATTTCATCTCTCTTCTTACCTTGTGATTGTAGTACTTAAGTTACACAGGACGTGGTCGTATGAGATGTATGACAAATTGATTTTTTAATAACCTGATGAGCATGTTTCTGTTGTCTGGTGTAATGAGTTATTATCTCTAATGACTAAAGGAATATTAGTACTCAGGTTGAATCGATGTTAGAATTTATTTTATCTTGAAATCTAATTTGCTGACTTTAGGACAGAAGTCAAATACATTAAAATAACATCATTAATTATAGCAAATATACCTTCTTATAGTAAGATTAAATCTTGTAGAGGTCTATAACTCTTGCTGGGTGTGATGGACCCAGATGCAGTTTATTCTGAGTGATCTTCCTCCCAGACACATTACTGAATGCATTAGTGCTGTAAGTCCTGCAGAAGTGTGTTTCTGTCTACTCTATAAATACTGTTTTATGGCAGCTTTTTGAGATGATGGAACTCTTCAGAAGGTAGATTCTGACATAGTTCAGTTATGCTTTGTTCTGATTTATGTTTTCCTCTGCATTCTTTTTGATTGTCAGAAACGAGTAGTACAGTCGTCCGTAGTTTTTACTGCTTGCCTTGAAAGTGGATTCCATCCAGCTGTTCATAGTTCACACAGCCAGCTGTTGCAGTCCGGCTGAAAGGTATAACTGTTGCCACCTGTGACAGCTATGAATTTTGAGAAAATCTCTTTAATCATGTTTATGAACTGTAAATGTGTTCTGTGCATGTTGGAATTTGAAAACTGAGAAAATAATTAGCTATTAAAATTACAGGTTCCATATGAACCTCTTACTCCTTTTTGATAGCTCTTTCTAGGTTGTCATATTGGGGTTTTTTTCCAGTTTCTTTTTAAATTTTTTTCGCAGCTTTTGGTGCCACTGAGTGCTGATAAAGAAAAGACTGAGGAGAGAAATACATATAAAATGTATTAGCATCATAAAAGAAGTATTTTTATTTTTTGTATTTGTGGCAGAAATCTTTTAAGTGATTCATGACAGTATGCAGAAGCTTTCCAGGTGTTTTGCCCCTTTCCTGCTACCAGTATGGGAAGTTCTCATTTAACATCATCTGCATGTAAAACACTGTTCTTAGAGATAAGGTTTCAGACTATTTCTTTGTGGGTGAAGAGAAAATAATCCCTCTGTGGTATGTCACACATCAGAATGAAATAGTTCTCATGATTCAGTGTGCGTGTAGAACTCTGCTTCAGCTCTTTTAGTCTGAGGTGGTTTAATTTCAACCTTGCTGAACACTGACAGTATTTATGTTCTGGTTATTCTACCAGTGCAGCTGTTGTGACACGTTTTCCTAACTCCAGCAAATAAAAGCGGCTGAAGAACACTCACCGTAACTATGGTAAGAGCACGGATGTGTTCAGTAGCTCCCAGAAGGAACTCCAGCTCTGTGATGAGGGACACAAGGGAACCTTTCTGTCCAGGGTATAGTCGTCAACTCCCTAGTGGCAATTCCCTTCCCTTTCCTTGACCTGGCACTTGGGATCTCATCTGCCCTGCCTGAGAATTGTGAGCATCCCCTGTACCTCTGTACTTGCTAGTTATCTCAGTAATAAGACAGGTGGTTCAATTCTCTTTTATGTGAAGCAGTCATATGATGTGTGTTGAGGAGACAGAGCAGTGAGGCAACATGCTTTTAGTGAAGTATTCAGAAGGGGAAATGGAAAATGTTTAGTGCCACAGAGGAGTAAAAACATAATAAGGTTGTAGGAAGACTGCAGTAGCAGGTTTGGGTAGTTTAAAAGAAAAGAGGAGGGAAAATAAGAGGAGGAAGAAGAGGAGGTGGTTGGGAAGAGGCTGAAAATATGAAAAAAGTGAAGGGTTCAACACAATCCTTTTCCCATTGTTTTCTTGAGGTTGCTCCTCCAGGAAATACTTTGGACAGGCTGGCATTCTTTTAGATGACATTTTCTTACGGGAAACATCAAAGACATCTCTTTTTTCCGCCCTCATAAAACTTAATAAGAAAGAAACCCCTGCCAGTTCCTGCCGGGACTATAGGTGCACACAGCACCCTCAATACTTGATCATTGCTTTGATGGTTTAAATACTACAATGTTTCATTTCAGCCTGTAGTTGGCTTTTGAACTGAAAAGCTGGGAAGGGATGAGTGATTACTGGGTTGTGACTCATGTTAGCTTCACAGTTCGGGTGTCTCACAGCTCTGCTTCAAGCCCCCAGACTCCTTCACAATTTTGTCAGTTGGCTCAGGTACTTGTAAAAGCTGTGTGTTTTTAGTGATCTGTTTCTCTGTACCCGTATCTGTGTGCTGTCATCTGTAGTTGACTGATTTGTTCACAGCTCGGGGTAGTTACTGGTGTGACGAGGCCAGACTTGGTTGTTCTTTCCTTGTGTCAAGCCCACTGCAGCCTGAGAGAGCTAAGCCTATTCCCAGTGTTTCCTTTAGCTGCTCTATCTCGCTTTCCTCCTTCAACTTGTAACTCTCTGCACATGTCGTTTCCTTTTACAGTCCTATCAGCAGTGCTCACTGGTAGGGTTCAATACAGAAGATGTGTTATTTTGGTATAATTGCTGAACTCTGTACTTGCTGTGCTGGTGATGTATATCTAGAAGACAGCACTTCTCTCTTGGAGTCCAAGTCAGATGCACAGAGAGAAATACAGTATAAGACAGTAGACCTAGAATTACTTCTCTTTCAATGGGCACATAAATTTATTGCTTAGTACATCATTAGTACCTCCTTATTCAAGATGAATGGAAAAATGACCAGGTAGAAAATCATATGTAGAACTCCTTATGTTTTTATAGGAAAGCAAGGTCATTTACATGAAGGAGAGGGCTTTGTGCCCAGAGAGTCTGTATTCATATGTCTAGTATGACTTTAGGTGTAGAATTATGACGACAATTGTGTGCATAAATTCTGGTTTATGGACAAACTGTATTCTGTATTGCAGGCAAATTCCAAATATGAACACTCCAGGAGGGGAGAGCAGTAGTTGTCTGGCTCTACATTTTGTTTTTGACTAGACTCTGCTGTAATTCCAGTTCTCTACAGGAATAATTCTCCATTTCTTGCTGATAATGCACACGTGGAATCTAAGGGTTAGGTGTGTATCTAAACATCTGAGACAAGCATAAATAATTCACAGGAATTTAACTGAGAAAGCTCTCTTTATTAAAGCATGTCCCTTTGACTCTTAATGGAAGAAAAAGGGACTTTTCTCTTTTCTTGTCATCACTGCTCATTGGGAATCATTCATATGTAATTTAAACCTATAGTAAAGAACTTCTGGAGCTTCTATCTGAAAGGCAGCTGTTTGCTGGTGTGCAAAGAAAGAAATTGGAATGAGTTTTTACAAAGTGGATGTGATAACGTTGTGTCCTCTATAGCTGCTGAAATGGTTTAACTGCAGTCATTGCTAAATGTACCTACACTGCTTGGGGGTGAACAGACAGTCCCAGCAAAACATGGAGTATAGTGTCTGTGTGATTATAACTCTGGAAAGACAGAAAACCTAGGTGAAGGAGCGCTTCAACACAGTGTTTTCTGCTGTCACTGTTAAGTGGGGCAGCTGTGCAGGTGACCTTGTTCCAGTAGTGAAGACAGAGGAGAAGCTGAAATGTCAGAGTCAGCTGGTGGCTTTTCACTTGTAGCTGTGCCGCTACTGGTTGAGTGAACCATCAGCACTAACCTCAAGACCATCAGAAATGGGCTTTTGGAAGTGAAAGACAATTCTGGGCAAAGCTGGAATGAATGGCTTGTACAGGCTGCTGACAGGCTGAAAGATGCTTTTTTCTTTTGCCCTGCTCCCCTCCTTTAGTGAACAGTGTGTACCATGCTGAGATAAGGGTGAGACATCCATGGAGTGAGGAGATAAGAGACAGTCTAGTACAGAGTCCTCCACCATTGTGTCTTTCTCCCTCATTCTCCTCCCTGGTGACCAGAGCAGGCAATGGAATTAGTTAAAAGCTTGGCAGCTTTCTTGGGAAAATGATTTGGGTGAGCACTTGAATTTTGGCTAAAAGTTACCTGTGTGCTGTAAAGAACAGGATATCCAAGGATATGAACAAAAGACCACACACCCCCAGTCCTTCTAACGCTTTGGAGTTTTTTGCATCCTGGATTCTTAGCTTAGGGTTTGGTTGGTTGGGAAATTTTTGTCTGTCAAAAAATACCACTAAGGAAAAACAGATGTCTCAGAATGTGCCCAACATTCAAACTCAATTATTAACGACTGATACTCAATTCCCCCTCACATTTTGCAGAATGACAGAATTCTTTCACTCTCAGGTCACCAAGGTCATCATGGCTCAGAAGCTTTCTAGCACTCATTGTCTACTATTTATTTGATAGAAATTTCTATTATTTCCTTTTTCTTCACCTCTGTAGGACAAAATAAAGCTTAAATGTGCTGCATTCTGTGCTGCAGTCTGATCAAACTGGATTCCTAATTCTGTTTCTATTGACTAATGGGTAAATGAGATTTTCCCTTCTCTTTTTTAGTAAGCATTCCATGTTCTGAATAGACCTCTCAGCTGTGCATATATAATCTCTCCTTCCTAAATTTTTTGTGTTATTGTAGCACCACATTCACTGGCATTACTCAGCACGGAGTTAATTTAAAGAAAGACTTGCTTAAGGAAAAAAAGAAATGAAAATATGAATTTCTAAATGCAGGTCTTTTGCTACATTTCATTAAGAAAGGCAAAACATGAAGACAAGAAAGTGAATAATACATAAATTAGTTATGAAAGGTCAGGGCGAAAGCAATATACAGAGACTCATACAATAAATAAGTGTAAGCTTAGTTGCACTGCTGAATTGATTTTCATGTCTATGGATTTTTAAGTAAAATATTTACTGAGATTTCCAGGCATAAATGTCTAGGGAGGCACTTTGGCTCCAGGATTTGGGAAGCTGAGCTATCAGCCTGCAGCCACAGCTTATGTTGGCTAGTGAACAGGCTGTCAGAACAAGAAGCCCTCTACCTTTTGGTTGCTAAAGAGGAAGTGAAAAACAATTTGTCACACATTTCCCTTAAACTTTAAAAAATAGTCTAGCCTGATACATTGATTTGTGTTTGAATAAATGAATAAACTCTCTACATGTGTCATCAGCTGAGATTGCTGTGCCACACTGCCATTTTCCATTATGGGAAGATTATCATCTCAGCATTCAAATTCAGTATTCAATTTAGTCCCAGCCTGGCCAATAAGATCTGTTTGTGTGGAACATCTGCCAAGCCAGTTAACCCTTCTTCTGTTTTGTGCATTAAAAAGGCATAATCACTGTGAATTGCTTCCCATTTTTCTTCATTGTAGTTCACTTTAATTCATTTCTGTCTTCTCCTTCAATCTGTCAGTTTTATTACGAGATTGAATGTTAAGCCTAAGCTCTTTGGCAATATCCCAATTTTAAAGGTATATTTTTATGAGATGGGTGTAATTTTTTAAATGATGAGAAAAGCCAAAACCTCTTTCTCCTTTGAAACAAAAATCTGATCCTTTATCTCTATGACTTGTGACAGTTTAGAATTGAGAAATAAATTTGTTTTACTCTTTTTAAAAGTTTGTGTCTCAGATAGAATCATTAAACAGTAACATACGGTATGTTAGCACAGAGTAGTATTTTTGAGTGTGGCATTTTGAAATATGTATTGCTAGAGGATTATTTCTCAATTTGTTCAGCTTAACCTCTCCATAATTTCCATGAACATAATTTATGCATATCTAGTTTGAATTATTAATGAAGCTGAGGCCAGCCTTTCCTTATTGGAGTAAAGGATTGAGAAGGACTGAGAGAATGCTTGTTCAGCATACAGTTCCCTGGCACAGGACAGGTTTCGTTTTGCTGCTATTTCACCTCTGAGTGCAGTGCAGATGAGAGAGAGAGACTCAGCTTCCAGGGTTCATTGCTGTGGGTTTATGTCACCCCCTGAATATAGAACAGTATTCTGCCAAGCGACACAGTAATTCCTATGTGAAAATAGATGCTGTGCTGTGCTTTCAGGCTAGCAGCTGCCTGCTTTGATATATGGGCTTCAGCAGGGAGGCAGTCACATGACCTTGATATAAAACTGTCCAATTCCTTGAAAAAGTTCTCTGTATTTCAGTGGATGTCAGCAAATGAAGCCAAGCAGCTTTACTTCATGAAAAGAGCAGAAAACAGACTGTGATACCATTTTGGTGTGGGTTAGCCTCATAATTTTTTGAGGTTTTTTTTTAAGCTGCCGGACTTTCAAAACTGCTAGAGATCACTTGTCTATGCTCAAAGCAGATGTGTTTTTTCCTGAGTCTTTTGGAGTGGTGAATTGCAGAGGTTATTTGCATTGTAGTTTTAACTTCTCATGGTTAACCGGGAGTGTCACAGTGAGGTGATGTGCTGGTCTTTGTGCTGTGCTGTCTCATGCTCGAGTTCATCTGTACTGGGGACAGCATGGGTGAAAGACTCACTTCCTGGACTTCAAGCATTGAGGAGAAATCTTGCTCTGCTGTTATTCACTTCAAAGAGGTATAAGAAGTATGAGGGGCCAGAGAAGACTGCTTAGAAGAGTTTAGGTTTGTCATAGAAATAAGTTGAATAACAAAATTACACCAGTTGAATAAATAACACCGGAACAGAATGCAAAATAATGAGATTTCGTAGAGAAGGGAATCTGTAGTTTCTCTTCGTCTTGTTCTGTAAAATGTAGAGAGTCAATATGCAAGTCACTTGAAACCTAAAATTTCCCAAATTCTGAAAATTCCTGTGATACTTTGGTTGTGGAATTGACTGCTATAGGATGATGTCAACAACAAAGGGTTCAAAGATATTTTGGGTTTCTCTGTAAAAAGACCACCCACTAGTAAAATACTAAAGCCATAAAAAAATCTCACTTGCTGTGATTTAATCTGTTTCTAGGGCATCAGCTGGCATTCTTAAATTGACTTTGATGGGTGTGTTTTGCTTATTTGGCTTCCTGTGAATGTGTCTGGTTTTCACATATTGTCAAAGGCAGGCTACTGACCTGGTGGGCACTTAACATTTGATCTAGTACGGCAGGTCTTCTGTAAGAGAATCCTAGAAATTGTGGTGCTGAACTTGGAATAAGAAATATGATTAGTAGTTTGCCCCACGCTTTCACACTGCCATATGGTCTCACTCCCATGGCTTGGTACCTTCTGATGCTACTTGGATTTGTCCATCCTCTGTGGGGTAGTGTCAGACTACTTCAGCCACTGATCTTGGCTAAATCCTGACAGTAATTGTGCTGCTGACAGTAATCAGGGAAAGTCTCTTGTTTTCTTGGGCACCAGTAATTGCTATGAGGGGCAAACTACACCACAGCTGATTCTATAAACCTTCTTAGGAGCAGTGGTGGTGCAAGTTCTGTGACACAGAGTTACCTAACTCAAGAAGATGCCACGGCAGACTGAGGTACTGTCAGCCTACAGCACCACCATTCTTTAACCAGGGAGAAATGAAGGTGACATTCCTAGCAGAATTCTCATGCTGGCTGTAAAACAATGCTTTCACTGTATCATGCACTTGCCTCGTGATGTCCTCTTGAATTTATAAAAATGGTCCTGTGTGTGTATTTTAAAATAACACTAATTAAGAGGGGTCTTAATGGAACAAGGGAGAATAAATATCCTCTGAATACCTTTGTGAGAAAGCATGGCCCAGAGGTTTTACTATTAAAGTTTAGTGGAAAAGAATACTGAAAAAAGTGTAGTCTTTTTGAGTGTCTCTCTTGCTCTTCTCCCTGTTGAAATGCAAACAGTTCAGGCTTAATGACCTTTTTTTGTTCTTGCTCTTAATTTCTTTTTTTTTTTTTTTTTTTAATATAATAGATTAACAAGGGGTTGCTCCACAAGGGGAGGTGAGCAAGGAGCTTTAATTTTTGTGGTAGGATTAGTGCAGACTAGATGTTTGAGAGACAAAACTAAGGATGTACTAGCAAGGTGCCAAGTGAGCTGTACATGCAGATACTGAAACCATGGTGAACTCATATGGGATTGCAAAAATTGTATCTTCACAGAAGAGCCAGCAATTGATCATTTCATAAAAGGAAGAATGACATTAAAGTGACTAGGAAAAATGATCCTAGTATTCTTGTACTTCAGTTTGGTAGGCTCTTCAAAAGCTGGTGTGCATCACTTCCATCACGTAACTTACTTTTAATCAGTTAGTGTAAAAATGGACTATTGTAAAAGCAGCTTTAGCTTCAAGAATTCAGGGAGACTGGCAAAGTTGATAAAATTTTTTTGCTCTTGTCTTCTATTCTTTATTATATAGGCAGAGGGTGAAAAACCAAGATTACTTTTTCCTTCTTAAAACCAAATGTCATGACATAACTTTTGACAAGACATTAACTTTTGACAAACTAAGACTCTAATGACTCTGATGTTGCTTGCTATTGTTGATTGCCTTCGAAGATGCTGGAATCTTCTTTCTCCTTGGCTGAGGAGAAAATGTGGAGCTGTTAGAAAAGGGCACATCCTCAGCACATTTGCAATGAATTAGTTAAGCAGATGTTAACAAAAGGAATTAATGGTTAGACACTGAAATGTTCTTAGCCCTATGGTTAAGAATTTAGTTGACCTTTGAAATGGTAATCTCCTGTCATCCGTGTGAATCTACTGAAATGGAAAGTATAATCTCAGTTTTTAATTATGTGCACACACATTGCTTGTGCATGTATGAAACAGATGCAGGGATAGATTAATTTTTTTCTTGTTTTTCTTTCTTGACAAAGCGTATAGCTTACTCATTACGTACGTATAAGCCTGTGTGGACAGAGGGATGAAAGATGATGCAGAAAAAGGACACCATCTGGTTGGGTTTCCTTGACCTATGTTTGGGCTATTCTATTGTATTAATGTTTCAGTTTTAATCTGCAGATAATTCTGCAGTGTCTTAAATCTTATGGAAAAGATTGCAGGTGTGCACTTCAATCATCCTAACGGCTTTTCACCCAGTAATGCAAAATGAAGACCAGTGATGAGCCAGCTGAGTGGTTTGTTGGTCCTCTGCTGGGCCTTGGAGACTTAAAAATATCCATATACTACTTAGAGGTGTGCAGGTTGTTTTTTTTTCTGTTAATACAATCTGATTATGCACACACAAATTGTTCATTTTCAATATATGTCTTGGTTAGATGCTGTTTCCAGAGGATTTTTGTAGAGACAGACATGTGCCTGAGGGTATGGTAGTAGAGGGTAATGATGTACAATTCAAGAAAATAATATTATGGTGAAAAAATACCACCATTATAATTTCTTTTACACTTGAGACGCAGGAAAAAGGGAACTGCTTTTCTGAGATATAAAGCTTTGTGCAGCAGGTCATAGTTTTAAATCTAACCCAGGTTGTTAGCAACAAATCTGTTGCCATCTAATTTATATCTTCCTCTCTATATAAGGACTTGGTGAGGGGTCAGCCCAATTCCCAATGAAAAACAGGATATGGACAACATCACTTGCATTGTATGGAGCTATTAAGTGAGTTTGGACTTAGTGGCTGTGTGGATGACAGATCATCTTGAAGGACTCTGCTGCTGATTAGAAGTGAATGAATTGATTCTGTTTCATTTTTAATACTGTAACATAAGGTAAAGCTATGCAGGGACTACTAGATTTCAGGTGATTGGGGTTTGGTTTTTGACAATCAAGTAGCAATGACTGTCCTGGTTAAATCTTTTCCTAGTGATTACTATCATCATACTTTGATTTTCACTGGTGTAGAGCCATTTGAGTTCCAAGTAGTTCCTTACTGTACAAATACAGAATCAGGAAATTAGCAAGATTGATTTTTGTAGTGGTTTTCATCAGCAGATCAGAGAGTGTTTTCAAAAAAAGTTAAATGCTCTTAGTCCAATTTTATTAATGGATGAATCAAATTTCAGGCAATGAAATGCAGGCCCTCCAGCATTTCACTGAGGAGACAGTCTAGGTCTTGAGGGTCACACTGTTCTCTTGTTTCTGCATCCACTAACACATCAGGACTGATTTACCAAGGACCTGATTACCATCAGTTTGTTTTGATTTCATGCTAAGTTCTGATTATCCAAAGCTACCAGTATTTTGACATGGAAAGTTGTGTTGCCTTTAAAAGCTATTGTGTTTTTTTTCTATAAATGATTGAATATTGAAAGTGTTCATATCAGAAATGGATGGGATTTATATGCATGTGCTGTAATTCCTATTGTAAGGGGTAGAAAGGCATTGTGTGAAGTGGTGAAGGTTCCTGATCCCTTGTCCAGAAGCGAGGTGATAGTTCTCATCAAATATGTACCGCAAAATTGAATATTTTAATAGATACAGTACTTGCATTTTGCATAACTCGAGAGTTATAGGTGCTAATAACATGAATAGCTTAGCTGGTATACTCTGTCTTCTTGTACATTTAAGTCATTCATTAAGTGAGAAAAAAGTTAATGTAATTTGTCTGAAAGGGATCTCTAATGCTCGTAAGGGAACAAGAGACTTGCTCTTTCTGGTTTCCCTTCATTGATTGATTCTTTATGTAGATGTCAGGTTGTTACTAGGAATTCATTTGGGACTAGGAAAAAATTGGGAGGATTTTGTTAATAGCTGTGTAGAACATATTGATTCTTTTATCTTGCTGGCAGGAAAAAAAAAAAAAAAAGTGTTTTTAACATCTTTCTGGGGCTGTTTTGCACATCTTTGACCATAGAAAGATCCATAAGTTTGGGCATGGTCACCTAGGGCATGGTCAAAGACCTTCTTCTTCTGTCTTGGCCGGTTGTACAGTCCACAGCAAAGATCTAAAATTAGGAAACTGCAAATAAGGTCCTCTCAAATCTTGTACCAATCTTAGCACCTCTAGGCAGGGGCTAGCATTTAGGGCCAGAAAATCCAAACTATTGATGTGAGTATCTATTTTAATTTGATTCCCTGAATATTCTAAACAGCCACATTGGGAATGGAAGGGTATCAGCTGCCCTGAGAGGGAGAAGTTACACAAGTGAAAATGACAGGCTGGGATGAAGATACAAACTAAAACATAGACTAAGCAGTTTAGAGAATTGTCCTTGTGTGTAGCAGAATACATTTCTACATTACTTACAGTAGCTTTTAATGCTATTACAGAGCCTAAAGGGATCAGATATTAGGTTCTGTTCTTCCAGTTACACTTTCTAAGTGGAACAGTTGGTGTCCTTCTCTGTCAGTTGCATAGTGTAAAGTTCATTCATTCTGAATTCTCGCTGCAAAGCTCCAAACTGTAGGAAATGTGTGGTCACTTTCTATTATATTTAACCAGGGTATAGCCACCTGACAATGTATTTAACACATCTGAGCTAATACTTGGCAATGCTTCATACTTCAAAAGTGCTTGAAATTCTCCGAGTGCAGCTAAGCACCCATATCACAGCAAACCCAGGCTATGCAGATCAGCAATTCTGTACTCATTTTGCTGTCTCTGTATTTGAAAAGTCTGGGTTTAGCTGCTTTTGCTTTTGTCTTGCTGTTAATTGTTGCACTAAAAAGGTAATGTGTGACTTTTCCCTTTTGATAGGTGTCAGAAACGTGCTAAGTAGAGATTATGTCAAGATCTTGGAGCACATTATTGCATTTCTATCTTGGGATTTCTTGCCAAAAGTCTTCCAAGGGGCAAGGTCGTTCCACTCTCTAAAACCTGAAGAAAATAGATAACTATGTTTTATGAAGCTGGGTGCATAAAAGTGATTGTCTTTTCTTTTTTTATGGCTCCCCAAATTTTTTTTTCCTAAAAGTGGTAAGCAGGAGATAACCTATTTCTTGAAAAACAGCTGTTCAACTAATGGTGGGAGCCAACTGTGTCAGAAGTGGGGTAGTGGCATGGCTTGGATCCTGCTGCCAGTGGTAGGGTGGGGTCCTTGTCTCTCTTACCATCTCTTCCTTCTACTCCAAATTTTGTGCTATCTGTCTTTATTATGAAACTTTTATCATGAAGAGGATAGGGAAGCCTGGCTTCCGTCCCTCCTTTCTGTGATTCTGTTAAGTCAGCAGAAGCTATAACATTGATTTCTCTGTAGCCAGAGTTTTATCTTTTCTATTTAAGAAAACCATTTATGCTTAGACTCTTTTTACCACTTAATTTTCCCATTATAGTTGCATCTAAGTGTTTTACCTGTAGTTTGTTGCTGTTCAGGAAACAATGTGCCAGTTTATTTTTCTTTATGAGGAAACTAAGATAGGTATGATTGAAATGTTTTGGAGTCTTTGGCACGTGTATAGCTTATTTTCTAGGCATAGACATTTCAGATACATATGACAGACTTTTGCACACATGCATGTATATGTATGACAATGAGATCAAAAAGACTAGTTCAGAAATAAGTTTAGAAAAGTGGATTTGAATGTACTTCCTAAAATTAACTTCTGCCAGCTTTCCTCTGAACAAAGCACAACTGATCTCTGGTGTCAGACAAGCCTTAATTTAATCTGAAAGTTGAACCTAACGCTGTTTGGAAAGTGATTTAAAAACTGTATTTAGTGAGGACACTCATCCTTTTCTAACAAAAGTGTTCCTTAAGACTTTTTGCTAACAGAATCAGTGAAATGACTGCAATAATGTCAAATGGAAGCTATTGCTACTTTTATTAAAGAAATATTTAAGCTTCTTGAAACATTTTAAACATGGGTGTTGGACTAGATAATCTTAAAAGATCCCTTCCAACACAATCCATTCTGTGATTTTATGATTTCACCTTCTTACAAAGACTGTTAGAAAATTAACTAAGAAGCCATTCACCCATAGAAACTTTACTGGAATCCATGAAGGAAATAATTTTGAAAATTTTTGCTGCAGCATGGAAATCACCACATAGTGCTTGTCACCAAGAAAGGATTCATTTAGCCAGAAATTAGTCCTGAGATGCTTCCTTATAAATGTACTTGGACAGATCTAATTCTTGTGAAGCACAAAGCAAGTGATGCATAAGCAAATAATTTCATCACATTTAATTTAAGATTGCTAACCCTGCTTCATTTCTGACCTCTGTGTTCCTTCAATGTTTTCTGTGGTGTCACCTGTTCAATTTGAAATCTTTGTGGCCATTTTCAGTTTTTACCATTTTGCAGGGTTTACAGAAAAGTGGGAGAGCTGTCTGGTGGTTCAGTTTAACCTTGGCTCTACACCCATTGGCATGTGCATGGTCTGGCATGTGCACAAAAAAGCCCTGCATGGGCCAAGAATGAATGGAGAAATCTTTACAGTGGCTTTGGGAAACAGCATAGAAAAGATTTCGTTCAGAGAGGCAAAGCAGAAGAAACATTATTTCTGCACAAAAATGTGACTTTTTGTTCAGCAAGTTGTCCTTCTTAAGGATTTTCCAACTTCAGGCAAGCTATGCTGGTCAATAAAATTGAATGAAAGACCTCCAAGTTGGTGTTGGTTGGTGCCCCTAAGCCCACTTGCAAAGCCCTCCTAGCTCTTGTCTAGAGCCAGTTTAGCTTTACAGCTGCCTCCTTTGAGCCCCATGTACCCAGTTCTAGAGGCAACTTGCCTCTGTGGTATCACTGTACAACCAACGCACTGAAAAGTGTCTTGTATTTTCTTCTGCACAGAGTGAGTGGAGGGGAATGAGGAGTAAACAGAAGGTGCCAGTACTTGACAGAATGGTCAGGCACACATGTGCCTATCCACATCTCTACTTGGGTTTTGTGCAGCTTTTAGGGAGTAGATTAAATGTTTGAGGCAGTCAACATGCTTATAGAGTGATAAGGAAGATGCTTTGCTGGTTCAAACGTCATCTAGTTTTACAGGTCAAAGAAGGCAATAGATCTAGCTCAGGTTATGAACTGACTATCCGAGGTCATATGACATGTCAGGAGACAAATGACAAGTTGAGGGTAGGAGTGCCGCGTGCCTGACGTAATTGCTATATAGCCTGTGCCATGACATTTGGGTTGCATTTCTTCACAGCAATTACACTGCTCTTTTTGTGTTGCTTAAAATTGGGCAGAGCGAGAATGGCAACATGACTAAGAAAGACCTTGGGCCTGAGTGGATGGCAAGTGGAACGTGAGTCAGCAGTGCCCTGGCAGCCAAGAGAGCCAAGCATGTCCTGGGGTGCATCAGGCACAGCATGGCCAGCTGGGCAAGGGAGGGGATTGTCCCACTCTGCTCTGAGCTGGGGCAGCCTCACCTCGAGTGCTGGGGGCAGTTTCAGATGCCTTTATATAAGAAGGACTTCAGACTATTTAGGGTGTGTCCAGAGGAGGACAGCCAAGATGGTGAAAGTTCTCAAGGGCAAGACTTAGGAGAAGCAGCTGATGTCTGTTGGTTTGTTCACCTTGGTGTAGAGAAGACTGAGGGGTAACCTCATCATAGTCTACAGCTTCTTTTGGGAGAGAGCAGAAGGGGAGAAGGAAAAATATTTCAGAAAAAAAAAAAAGTAAATTTTTTTCATCTGTAGTTTTGAAAACCAGCAGGCTGTGCTGGGTTTTTGGTGTTTTTTTTGTTTTGTTTTGGTTTTGTTTTGTTTTGTTTTTCCACAAAAGACCACACAATCTTGTCATTTTCACTTCTTTTATCAGCAGGGAAAGGAGCTGCAGCATGGGGAATGCTGTTCTTATTTGTGACTCTTAAATTTTCATTTAAGTAATGAAGAGAGTCTGCCAACGTGGTCATTAAGATGCTGTCTTAAGATGTGTTGAAGGCCTTGCTTAGTAACCATTTTTTCCCTTGAAATTACAAAGCAGGGACTTCTATATTATACTTGAATCATTAGTACCAGTTAAGTATTAATGCCCCCCGCCTCAGTCTCACCAGCAAATAAGAGTTGTGTGGGTCTGGTTCAGCTTTCCTATTTTAGCACTATTTTGTGTTGTGTAAAAATGCTACAACATTGTCAGGATTAAGTATTGTCTGCCTCTGCTTTTTCTCCATCCAGCTGGAATCAGAGTTCTTTTTTTTTAGGTGTGTTTTCTAAAGTAGTCCCATATTTTTGTCCTAAGACAAAACAGGGAATTGCTTTAGTTACCACTAAATAGTTGCTTCTTTGCAACTGGGGAGAAGGTTTAGCAGAAACATAGTGCGTTCATTCCTTCATTCCTTCATTCATTCCATCAAATTACTCTGTTCTACCTTCCTAAACTGAAACTGTGGCTTAGTAGTTCCAGAACTGAAGCCACACTTTTGCAAGAAACCATGCCATAAGAACTCTGTTTAAAACTGTACTGTTGCATTTTTCAAAACTACAACAGCAGGTGAATGTAATTTCAAAACAGCAAATAAAAAATGAAATTATAATACAGCAAAGCCATTATCAGAGACAGGTCTAGTTCTTGTCAGCTCCATTCCCAAAGAGGAGTGTTGATCATGACAATAAAGTATGCAATTCCTATGGCTAGGCCATGTTACTAACTTTCCCAGACAGATCCTTTGAACATAGGAAGACAAGATCCATCTTAACTTGGAGTGGTGTGAAGTGACATAATTAGCCATCACTGTATTGTGTTAATTCATGTTCTGTCAGTTCAGCCCCTGAAAGAGTGTTGTCTGTTCAACAGAGGCACCTTCTAGACATGAACACTTTAACAGCTTCCATGTAATCCATTATTCATGCCTTCCACGTATCTGTAGGGAAATTTCAGACCCAAAGGTTTATTGGAGAAACTCCCTAAGGCAAGTGCTTCTTTAGCACTCCTGCCCATTCCCTTGGCCGGGATTGTCATTTTGGGGTATCGCAGAATTTCCAGTTGTCCACCTCTGACATAAAAAACCTCAACAGGTAAGAAGTCATTGATGTCATGGTGCATTCTTTCTACCTTTTTTTCTGGTGCTTTCTGCTATGTGGAAGGTCTAGAGCCAGTTTAGCTTTTTATTCAGGGGTGCGTGTAAACCTCGTCTGTGTGGGGTGGCTCTGGAGCCTTGTTCACAACATATGATGGAGGGTCATCTCTTGCTGTTTTGGTTAATGCCAATGTTTTGGCAAACAACTGGCCTTCTCTGCCTCCTGCCATGGTATTTCTGCTTCTCACTGTTCCCTCTTCTCCTCTGGAAATATAAGGTAGGCTCAATTCTTTGGGGGGTGTACACAGTTTCTCTTTGTGAAGATACAAGACAGTAACAACTGGCTTATGGGTGGCAGAAGTCGCTGTATCCTCTGCCCTCCTGTTATGGAAGATGCTGCTCTAATTTTCTGTTTTATGTCGGTTCCTATTACAGCTTGAATTTTTAACATGATGACAGGGCTAAAGCTACCATGCAGTGCTGGGAATGACCCATGAAATACATGGAACAGAGAGCTTGTGAGCTCATACATGCTGACATATACTTGAATATAATTGTAAACAAATAAAGTTAGCCATTGATAAAGCAGGATAAATTTCCAGAGCAAGAGGTCAATGAGTACCCCAAGGTGGCAGTCAGTACTTTGCTGCATATTCAAAACAGGCTCCATCTGTAGCTTTGGAAAGAGAGAACAATACTGCGTATTTTCCATGTTTAATATAGAAATGATAGTGACAATGATGGTGACGGTGATGGGTTGTGGCATTCTTTGTACCCATACATTTATCATTCATCTAAATTATGCATGCTTATGTCTGCTCAAAAAGCAAACTGAACTTACCATTGACTTTTTGATTACTTCAGGGCTCTGTAAAGATTGCATCAATACAATTTATTAATTTGCCTGTTTCAGTAAGCTGCTGTCAGAATTAGTCAAGTTTATGAAGTTACGGAACTGTTCACAAAGTTTGAAATAAAATTGAATGAGCTGGATCTTGTCACTGTAGGACAGCAAATACCCCACCATGGTTATGTACGATCCAAAGGATCTCAAAGCAAATGGCTAGCTAGGAGCTTATGCTGCCTGAGAAGGAATCAAATCTGTGCTGCCTCTCACCTGTTTTCTTGACTGCCTAAGGGGGAATTAGCATGGAAGTGAAGAGAGATCATCAGATTCAAGATGAAATTCCCCCAGGAATTTCTGTGTAAACCAGTGTGAAACACCAGGAACCATGTTCTAGGAGTCAGCAGAACTGCTGAGAGCTTGGATGTGTTAAACAGGGAAGTCAAAGGGATAGATTTACATGGCTGCTGTGTGCGAGTGACTGTTGGGATTTGAGACAGAGAATATGTGAGTATTTTGTTTGAAGTACAAATGTTGCAGACACTTAGGCATCTATCTAATACATCTATCCAATATTTCTTGTGTTGGCTTGAAGTGAGAAGGATCATGGTTTTTGCACAAAATTGAGGCTTAAGGCAGTTAGGATTAGAGACATGATGGCTTCTGTCAGCTCTTCTGTTTCCTGAAACAAGAGCTGGCTTTTCATTGAGTTAGTTTTGCACTCTGCAAATCTGAGCTCAGTTAATACATGCTTGCAGGCATACACAGGCTTTTGAGATGCTTCTGCAGATTCCAGTTTAAAAAAAACCCCAACAAACCCTTCAATGGAAAATGTCCAGAATGAAGATATTTCAGCCTGCAAGCAAATTTTATGCAAATTAGTCAGTAGGCATGAATGACTGTCTTGCACTGTTGGTGGTCTTGGCAAGCCAGGAATAATGTTGGGAATGGCTGTTGTCCCATGTCTGACGACACAGGCAGAATGTACCCCCTTCTGGTTGCTGCACTGTCTTTGGCCCATATATAGTAGCTCTTGCAATCAGATGGGAGCTTGGCTGATGTTTTTAGTAGGTCTGGGACAGGGCAGCTCCATCTCTTACCGTATGAGCAGCTCAGCAGACATGCATGAGCTGCCTAATGACACAGTGCTGCAAAGGCTCAGTTACGGTGCTTGTTTGGCAAGGAAGATATAATTAATAATGTCATTGCATAAAAGTCAGCTGTTCAGTACTCATGCTAGCTGCCAAATGTTACACGATGCAGATTCAGAAATATTTTATCCATCTGCCAGTGCTTTCAAATCATTCTGGCAAGGTTTGTATTTCTATTTTGAACTGCGTAAAGGGAAATTGCTCTCATTCTCTCAGTGCTAAGGATGGTGCAAGCCTTACCCTACCTACTTTTAGAGAAATAGACCAGAGGAAGAAAAGTGTTAGAGGTCATCGCAGAGGTATCATTTAGTATCTGAAATGTAGTGGACATATGCCAGAGTGATTCTGATAGCATTTTTTTGGAGGGGGAAAGAAGTGGTGCATCTCAGTATCAAATAATGTGTGCATTCAGGAAACATTGCACAAAATATTGTGAAGTAAATTAATCATTTTGTATTGATAAACTGTCAGAATTTTTGTTTTACACCTTTCATTAATGTTGTGAAACGAGTAAGTGTAATTTTCTATTAAATACTGCTACTTCACTATGCTAGGTAGGGAAATTTTATTTATGCAACTTTGATTATTTTTCTTTATTTGAAAAAATCCACAGAGTCTTTCCTCTGTGTCCCCTTTTTCTTCTCACACATGCTGAGTGATTACAATCTACAGTGTTCTCTTGGTTAATAATGGCATCATGGAACAATCAGTTGGAGTTTTCCCTCTTCTCCTCCTTCTGTTCCTAGCCATACCTATAATCCCAGTTTTTAAACTGTTCCTTATGGCCACAGCCAGTCCCTTAATGTTAGACATGTAAGTTAAGCAAGTGAGATCCCTTAACTAGTAAAATTATGCATAAGACAATGATTAAAGATCTAATTTTTTAGGCAAAAAAATTATTTATTTCATTACTTTTGTTCTCAGTAGGCAGTACAAGCTTTGCTGTCCCTTATGTAACCTCACTTCAGCAGTTCCTATTACTAGGGACAGACAGGAGCTTGTGAGATAGGACTGCAAAATCATCACAGTTATACCTGGGACAAAAATATCTGAGCAGACTGAAACAATGCTGTTCCGGCAGTGAGAGAGGAGCCCAACAGACATAGTGTCTAAAGAACCAGCATGGAATAATGTCTTTCTTTACTGTTACTCCCAGGTTGCTGCTTTTTATGGAAATATTGTTCCTCGTTTGTTATAGCAGGGTGAATTTACATGTGATACTCATTTCATGCTGCTATTTTGACCATGGCATGAAGAGATATTGTTCCATTGCTGCTGCAGTGTGAATCCTTATAGCATCTGCTCTGTTATCTTTGTGCCCTTCCAGCACAACTCCTACTGGAGATGGGCTTTTTTTAAAATAACGAGGAAAGTGAAAATACTTTTTATTTTTGAAAAGGCAAAGGACTTGAATAAGTGCAGCATAAAGAATTACTAGCATTCCTTCATGCTCTGCCAAGAGAGTCCTCTCTGATTCTTGCTACTTGTTAATTAGCGTTCTAAGCTAGAGGTGAAAAAAAGATACCCTTTAATTCAACTCTATTTAACTTCTTTTGGAAAACTAACCCCATTCCAAATCTTTGCAACACATTTCATGACTATAATCTCTGAAAATGCAAGTAAAATATAAACATTCAAGGAGTGGGTACTTGCTGTCAATTTCTGCAAAGAAGGCAAGGGAAAATCTGGTGGAAGATTAGCAGCTGAAAGCAAACCTGGCTGAAAGACTAAACCAGTTTTTGAAAGCCTAAACCAGCAGTAGCTTTCATTTCAGATTATTTCTTTGGTTCTTCTCAACACCTATTTTATTTAGTATTGAAAAACTGGCAGCTGAAAAAGCAGGCAGACTTGCCTTCTACTTTTGAGCATATAGAGAATGAGGTATTAGCATATAAGAGTGACAGTTTCTACACTTTTACAGAGTTTGGTCATGAGAAATACCCAGTTCTTTAACTACAGGTAACACTGTTGAGTAAATCCATTTAAAATTAAAACCATGATGATTTCTTGATAAGAAACCATCCCCTTTTCTTCATTCATACAGCACACTAAACATAGTACTGTGTAACTAGTAGTGTATATTTTGAAATGTTGTTTTGTGGCTTTTGTGATTGAGTGCCAATTTCTACCAAAATTCAGTTACCAGCAAAAGATGACTTAGTGTATAGAAGCAGATTCTCTCCTGGCCTGACAAAAAGATGCATTAATTATCTATAGAAAGAAGTTGAGTAAATGGTACAAAAGCAATGCACATTAAAATGCATGATTTATTCAAAGTTTCTTTCAGTTTAAATGATGATGGAAACTGATGTTTTAAATATCTGGGACTTAAATCAATCTGCATTTACCCTGACCTGTTAGAAAAATATTTTTGATAACAGAGGTAATTTCCAAAGGTTCCTCATAGAAGTAGCAAAATGTTCGTTTTTCCACGTCTGGGGAGAGGGATGAGATCTTTCTCCAGCTGTCATTGCTGCAGTGCATGGCTGTTCATAGTCTTATGGTCAGTTGACAAAGCTGGACTTTGTGTCTGGAGTGCAGATCTGTGAGTATTTTTAACATATTGTCCTGTGCTCTTGTTTTCATTTGATACTCAGTTTACAGGCTCTTTCAATCTGTTGAGCAATTTCTCGTTCACCTCTCACCTAAAGCAGATGGACAGACAAGAGTTGTGCCTCTTGCAGGTGTCTGAACTGCCTTGGAAGTGCAAGGTAGATGTGAAGTCAGGGTGATACTAAGCCATACAATATCATGCTAATCCATGCGAGGTGATGTTAGTTGCTGCTACAGAGATCACTTTTTTGTCTTGAGCCCTGCAAATGCAAACAGTAAACTTAAATAACAGGTGGTTTGAGAAAAAAATGCGCTTGACTCTACACAGAAATAGAGGGTTATTCACAGTCTAGCACCATTTTCTTTTTTTTTTTTTTTTCTTTATTGCCTTCCATTTTGTAGCTAAGAGGTGTGTTCAAGTGTAATCTAATTTCTATAGGGAAGCATGAGCTAGGAGCTCGTGAGGGCAAAGCACAGGGCTCCAGCTTCAGTCAGGCGTGCATTGGGAACAGGAAAGCAATCGCCGCACAGGGTTCTGTATTCTTGTAGTGTATCTGAGGTTAGAGCATAATTGGAGGAACACATCAGCACACATGAAAACAGATTGGGAGTTAGATTGGTCCTTCCTGACTGTAGGGTCTTGCTGGATGGATTTCACAATGGCAACAATAACAGAAGGCCTTTAGCTTCTCTTTGATGTATGTGGTAAAAGAGATGGAAGCATATAGGAAGATATGTGAGCAAGGACAGTGGTTTTGTGTATTCCAGCTAAAGCAAAACCTGTTTCAACTTATGAAATGAGAAGTATTTTTTGAAAACTTTTTGGATAGAGCCTGGAAAGGTCAAAACCCCATGGCTATCTCTCTGCTGGGAGATTTAGTCAATGTGTTCATGTAACCCATGTTTGTATTGAAATCTATAGCACAGTCTGCAGTTTAGGATTACCTATATTTGCCAGTCAGATACCTTGTGTGAGGCAAGTCAGAGATATCATATAAGAAAATTACCCCAGAATGATTTTATCATGACAAGCATCACAATGCAGGCAGATTACACTGCACAGATTTACAGTCAGCAACTGGAGCTTTATTATGAATTCTGCAGACCTGGTAAAGAAAGCTCAAGATTCACATGTGATAACAGGATATCTTGACTCTGTAAGAAGGTAACCAGTCCCAGCGTATGTGCTCAATGACACATCCCTCTGATACAGGTAGAACTGCTTTTTTCTGTTTTTCTGTTTGTTTGGATGCTGCCACTCTTACAGATTTGGAGGGTTGTTGGTTTTTTTTTTTATGTATTGCTTAGGCTTTCACATGTGTGTCCTGGCAACTCTTCGTTCCATCTTCTACTCTCCTATGCTTGCCAGACTGTGAACTCTTCCTGGGCTGCATAAACTATTAAAGAAGTGGCATGTGAGTGACAGACCTATCTCGGTGTGCCCTTGCAGGAAGAACAAGTTGCTTAGGGCCTTTTTGGTAGTTCTTACTGTTTAGCTCAAAGTACAGCATCTCATGGTTTTGGCTGCAAAGAGGCCAAATTTAGTCTCAGGTAGGTTAAATTTAGTCTCTGTAGGTTAAAGCAGAGTTCCTTCTGCTTTAACCAAAATATAAACATGATGTGGAGATGGTTTTCATGGACTGACAGGAAACTCATGAAGTTCAACAAGGGAAGATGCAAAATGAGGAGGAACAACCCCATGCACAACTATGTGCTGAGGCCACCTGGCTGAAAAGAAGCTTGGCAGAGAAGGACCTGGGAATTCTGGTGGATACCAGGTTGAACAGGAGCCAGCAATATGTCCTTGCTGCAAAGAAGGACAGCAGTATCCTGGGCTGCATTAGGAGTGTTCCAAGCAGGTCAAGGAAAGGTGACACTTCTTTATTCAGTGCTGGTGAGGCCACACCTGGAGTTCTGGGTTTCCCAGTATCAGAGAGACATGGACATAATGGAATGAGTCAAATGGCCACTAAGATGATCAAGTGTCTCTCCTATGAGGGAAGGCTGGCTGAGCCAGGACTGTTTAACCTGGAGAAGAGAGGGATCTAACTAATGTATGTAAATACTTGGCAGGAGGGTGTAAAGAAAACCAAGCCAAGATGTTTTCAGCGACTTGTGACAGTACAAGAGGCAATGCGCAAAAACTGAGCATCAGGAAACACTTATTTTATGTGAGGGTGAACAAGTTGCCCAAAGAAATTGTGGATTCTCTGTCATTGAAGGTATTCAATAGCCACCTGGACGTGGTCCAGTTTGAGCAGTAGGGTTGGTTCAGATGACCTTCAGAGGTCCCTTCCAACCTCAACTGGTCTGTGATGCTGTGATTCATCTTTGTGCCATTTTGAGTATGTTGTCTGTGCATAATCACAGATAATTCTCAGGTCTAAATATAGTAAATGAGCAGTCTCAGCACAACTCAAGGTCCCTCCAGATGGGCTTTAATGCATAAAGACTGATGACTTGGCAAACCCATGTGAGAAAGGACATTCCAGGTATACCAGGCTTGAAAGGAAGACCAGAGACAAAATTGTGTGAAGCTGAAGATCAACAGACCTCTGACTTTGGAAGTTGCCATTTCTGGACAGCTAAGTTGGTGCTATGCAAGTCAATCACTAAAAACATAGAAGGTTATCTACCACAAGACATCAAGTATTCAGACTGATGTTGACAGCTCCATCATCTGTTGTCATGCAGAGCTGTATAAACAAACACATTTCCACATAGTGGGTGTTATGAATTGTCACCTTCCAGAGAATCCACTAGTCCTGTTACATGCACACTGAGGTATCCTGTGGCAGCCAGTAAAGACAAGTAAGCATACTTCCTTCACAGCAGTAAACTCAGCTGTTTTTGGTACAAGACTAGCTCTTTTTGGAGACTGTGTACAGCCATGCATTCCCACGGGCTTCATAAGGATGAAACATCATTCTGAGAAAAAATACACATCAGAGGGAAAATGGTGGTGTTGGGTTCGGGCCTAGAATGAGTTTAACCTTGAAATAGTTAGGGTTTTTCTCAAGAAAAACTGAAAACTTCATTTTGATGAACAGTCTTCTTTTCTTTGTGCTTTAAACTCACAAAGATATTCAAATATGGATTTTGGACTTTGTGGTTCTGTTTGACTTATTTTAGATGTTTTAGACTTTTTATGGCTCCACAGGCCTCAGCTATCCACATGGCTTGCATGTATCTGTCTTTATAAAGACAGCAAAACCATCGTTAGTATAAAATAATTAGTGTGCTAGAATGGCTTTCAATAGCTATGGTTGAACATTAGTTTAGCCATGGAAACCGTGGGCCAAAATACAGAAGTATGAAATGTCACTGAGAAGAGGAGCATCAAAGAAAATCCAGGGAGTGAAAGACTGCCACTCAGAAATTATTCTTAGTGAGGAGTGGTTCTTTGATTCCCAAGCTCATGAAGGTAACTGGCATAACTAAAAATAGGTATGGCTTACCTCTTGAGGGATTCTGTGCTCCAAATTTGTAGACACTACAAAAGTACCATACAAATAGGAAAAGAAAAATAAATAAAAAGTGCAGTATGTGGTGTAATAAGATGGAAATGTTGTTTGTATTTCATACTCTGTGTATTCTCTTTTTATTCCCAAGCTTTTCCCTGATTTATTCTGGTGCTTCAATTGTTTGCTTTTCCTCATAAGGATGTTTTAATTAGAGAAAGAAGATACCTCTGTAGAGTATAGAAGTGTTATTTTCTAATCTTCCAGATGGGGAATCTTGTATTTCAGAAGTAATAGAAGGCTTTTGATTCACTTAAGTCACAGTACTTACATGCAATAATGTCTTTGTTCCCATTAATGGCTAATTTATATGTAGTATTCAGACTTGGAAAAAATAAAAAGGTGGGTATGAGACTCCAAATGCGATTTATACTTTTTTACACTAAGTGTCATCCCATTAGAACAGAACTATGTTTTATTTCTATCTGCATAAGTTGCGGAATAGATACTTTAAGTGCTCCAAATAGTCCTGCATTCTGAAATGGGGTATGTTCCAACTCTAGTTCCACCTAATCCGTGTTTGGCGATACAGCTTTGCAGTTTTATGTCACAACTTTGAAGACAACAAAACTTGTATGTGTGACTGACCTCTATCTCTGCTTGTGGGCTGCGTAGGATGCTGTTACCCACATGGTGAATATTCAAAATGAGCACCACTTCTAGCTGGCATGAGTCTTTTTTCTGAAAATATGCATATTTATATAGGCAGCCCAGGGTGTTGAGACTTTAAAGTGCCTTAGGAAATATATAAAAATATAGGATAAAAAAATTCTAACTGTTTTGCCAACAGTAGGGACTTGAATTGAGGTCTCCTGTGTAAGTAGCTGAAGCTTTCCATGCAGTGCAGTGAGACTTCTTACAGAAGTTTGTTTATACCTTTGGGTTTAGTTCTTGAGTCAGCTCCCACTCAAAAGCAATACTACCCTAAATGTAGAAGTTGATCTACAGGGAAATTAGGCTTTTGCTGAGGAATAACCTGAAAACATGTGTATTTCTCTTCATCATGGATAAAATTTTTGTAACCAGATAGTTTCATTCGAGTTTCATTATTAGAGTTTGAAAATATGAAGACACATTTGCTGTTAGCAGGTGTGAATCTAGACAATTCCATAGCTACAGAATATATCCATAGCTTGCCAGCTAAGGCAGCTGACTTTGGTGAAAACTGAAGTAATGTAACATTGCAGTTGTGCTTGTAGATGTAAAGAGTACCTATATGTAGTCTTGTGTTAGGTTTTTACCAGTTAATATTTTTTTCATAACAAAGTTGGATGACAAGAAGGGCAATGAATCCTTTGTTTGGAATAAATAAATTTAAAATAGGGGGGTTCATAAGTCATTGTCTATGACTGTGTTTTGTTGGTTTTCTTCTCAGTGGTTAACCATTAAGTATTTCTGACACCAGAATAATTGTGTCTGGTAGCTTGGTCTTAGCAACAGACAAGTCAGAGATTACTTGAAAGCATGGCCTGGGCTTACTGAAAAAACAACCGACTCTGTACCTAAATTATTTTTTTTCTTAATAAATTACTTACAGGTGACCTGCAGAGGTAGAAGGAAAAAGTGCTTAGGGGCTGTTAACTTGTGAGTAAAGAATTAGAGGTAGGGAAACATGAGGTATTTTTAGGCCATATTTGAAGGATCTAATTCCTTCCATTTGTTAAGTCTTTTAGTCAAGCATGTGTCCAACCACAAACAAATACCACCTGGGATAAGAAAAAGTCAAACCTAGTGCATTTACTTCTAGAGATGACCTTTGGGGATAACTTTCACTGTATATCATGACTAGCTCAAAGTGGTTGTCTATTTTGGATATCTGCATAATGCAATGGATGAAATTCCATTAACAGTCTTATGTTTTTTTCAGTAGAACGTAATTTACATTTTAATGAATTCTGCAGGGACAGAAATAAAGCTGAAGATGTGATTGGGTAGGGGATACAGATCATTAGAGGAAGCCTGCAGAATGAACTCCAGCTTTACTAGATGCCAGAGAATCCACACATGAGCAAATTGTTCTACATGCCCTCTAAGGGGGCAAGCATTAGCGGAGGTTAGTTCACAATGGATCAGAAAGCCAAGATTCCAACCATAAGTCAGAAATCTGAGGGAATCCACATTTCATTACGTCTTCTGTGGCAAAGTAATTTGCTTTTTATAGGCCACAGTCAAGTGAGTATGAGTTGTTGAGGACATATTTCCCTCCTGTAAACTAAAATGGATAAATCAGTCTGAGGAACTGCTGGAGTTTCCTTCTGCATGTGGAAAGAATCACACATAGGAAATATTATATTGATTTGATGTTGGCACAAAATACTTGAGCTCTTAAGAGTAATCTCACTGCACGATGCCCAGATGAAGCTTGTGGGCATAGATTTTTGTTCCTTACAGAATTTGAATACTGCTTTTCTTTTTCTGTGTACATATGATGCAGTTAGATAATGATTTTCTCAAATAGTGATGCTGCTGCTAGTATCTGTGTGTTGTTAGCAGTACTTGAGTAAAATGTGATCATGAAACTGGGCTTTTACCTTTTGTTTCTGCTGTTTGGTACATTTATTTCCCCATATTTGAAAGCAGCAGAGCAGAGATAAGAGCTTGGGAGATGTCCTATGTGATGTTGTGGCTAAAGTTTTTAATCTTATCCTGAAACGTTTTGTAATGAAGTGTGCCTTTTGCTATCTTCATTGATTGTTGAAAGGGCATTTTAAGCTGCAGTCAGCTATGTTTTTAGGTAAAAGCACAAAGTAAAATAATTTTGAGTGCAAAGCTGTAGTCAAGTGGGTATGAGTTATTGAGGGTAGATTTCCCTCAACATAGTTAATACTCATTAATTTACTTGCTGCTGTTTCTGGTACCAAGATAGCATTCAGTACACTTTGTAGCTCTTGTTAACACAAAAATTAGGGGAAATGGTTCTATGCTACTGTCACTGATCTGGCAATCATCTGCTCTGTTGATTGCTGAATTTTATTTGACTTGCAAAATAAAATGCATTTACTCCTCTCAGTTTGGTTGATGTAAAAGGTCTGTACCTATTCTCATCTGTGCAGAAGTGGATATGAACAGATCTGTCATATCTGTCATTCCCACCAGCAGTGGGATGGAACTGTCTTCCGTAGTTCCAGTTCCTCCCAGCTGTGACCACTGCAGTCTTGTCAGCATGTTCACATGGAATACTGTCAGAAAATCAGTGTTGGCTCACTGAAAGAGAGGGAAGGGTGAGCCAGCACCACTCTCACTTAGTCTTCCTTACTTCTGGTAGTATTTTTTGTGAACCTTACTCAGCCCTCAAAATGAGAACATATGGTCTGTAGAGAACCTACAGAAACCAAATGATTTTATGTGTTACAGTGGAAATCAAGACCTGTAACTTTACAGATTGTATGGCAGGTTAATTTTATTTAAGATAATTATAGATATTTTTGAAAATGTAAATTTCTGCTAGGATACAGTATTTTCCTGTACATTTATATCGATTGCTTTTGTCTTTGGGAAGATGAAAGTGCAAAGTGCAACTGGACTCCACTGGGAAGCAATTTTCTCTGCTTAACATCAAGTTCAGTTAGATTGTTAAAGACACAGAAAATACAGAATGTCTGCCACCTGGAATATTTCATCCACTGATCATGTTAGCAGACTGAGCATGTGGTAGGGAAAAGACAGCCTAAACTCCTGGTAAGCCTGCCACTCCTTGCACTCTTCCCTAGGCATCAGGGACATCAGGTGTCCTTGTCATATGTACCACTTGCAGAACCCCCTCATGGTAGTGTATGAAGTTATTTTTCTAGTTGTGAATCCTTAGGGCCTTGGATCTTTCTTTGCTAACCCAATTCCTTCTCAGTCTGGCTTGCTCCTAAGTGTAAAGAGGAGATACAGCTTATCTTCCGCTTTGCATACGGCCTTGTTTGTCCTCCTTGTTTGTTCTAGTTGCTTTCACTAACCTTTTCTAGGATGTTTAGGTTTACCTCCTTCCAATTCTTTTGAAATGACTGCATCACAAACTGTGCTGTCTGTTTTATTAGCAGTGCCTGTCAGAAGACAAAATAAATAAACATCATGAATACTCATTTGTTTGGTACAATAATTGCCAGAACTGTTTACAGAGATATTTACAGATGGTTGCTAGACATCATTTTGTCCCAGTCTAATTTTCCAGCATTTCAGATACCAAGATAACATCTCAGCTCTTATCTGGCAACAGTGACTTCTTTCCATAACTCTTCTGACACAAAGATTGTTTCATCATGGTATATGAAAAAAAAAAAAAAATCATAATAGTGATGAAACAGCCCCATGTCTTTCTCACCCTGACAGGAGCTGGACCATGGAGGTTAATCAATACAGAGCAGGATCAGACCTGTCCTTACGACTCCTTTTACTAAACTATTCTGGCATCTGTTTCTCTGCAGGTTCCTTCTTCTTGTAGTGAGTTTGGAATGTGCATATTGTTAAAATATTCTAGATATGAACTGGAAGATTTCCCTTTTTTCCCCCCCTTGCTTCCACAATCCTCATTCTTCTTTCAGACAAGTCAGTGAAAGCTTTTAAAATGTGTTTTCTTGGAAGTGATGCACGACTCAAAGACAGTTTGTGGCAGCATCTGTATTTGTTAAGTGGTCTAATGCCACTGTCCCATGTTTATTTTGGGATAGCAAAGGCATTTTTTAAATCTGGCTGAATTTTCTGGCTGAATATTCATGTTTCTTCTAGAGCCAGTATGATTGCCTGTTCTTCATTTCCCTAAGACAGCTCTCTGGATGGGAGGGAAAAGTGAGATGCAGTTAACTGACGAGTCATCTGCCTACTGTGATGCTTCTAACTTCTCACTGTAGCACATGGCTGCTCTCTTACCCCTTTTTATTTGTCTGATCTGGCCCCTTTATAATGCCTACCCTTCTTAGTCTCTCTGAAGAGAATTAGGCTCAGCCTTGTAGTATTTCCAGCAACCTGCAGGTGAAAAGTTTCACTTGCCTGTGGATTTTTACATCTTGGAAAGCAATGAGATGGAGCTGATTCAGGCAATGGATGGATAACACATAAAATATTGTTAATTTAAGACCTTTTGACAGAGTATTTAACAATAAGTAGGAGGTGTTCTCAGTCCACTGGGAGATGTTATTTTCCAGCTAGTAGCTTCAAAATAAAGCCTATTAATAAAAAGAGATAAGATAACTTTAAATTTTACCGAAGAAACAGTAAATCTGCACTGAATTACTTTGAATACAACTTTTCTCTGGTTGATTTAATAGACTTACTGATTTTTTTTTTTTTGTAATGAGTGCTGAGCAAAACTGTTCATCCTTTATTATCATTGCTATTTCCCTATTTATTTATTATTGGTATTTATTATCATTGCTATTAAAAATTTCAGTTATTAAGAGTTGCACTCTTCTTTTAAGAAGAGCAGAGAGTGCAGAGGGCAAAGAACTTGTTTGCCTGCCTTCACTCCTGTTGTCTGTTTTATTTGAGTATTGCAGTGCTTGTTCTACTGACAGCTCAAGTAATACAAGGTTATTAGGAACGGGAAGCCATGCTGCAATCTGATGTGAAATAAGTAAAATTGGAAGTCAGTTTTACTCCTTAGCCAGTTTTCAGTGGTGCACAGATGTTGTGAATTAAAAGAGTTGAATCCCCCAGAGTTTTGTGCTGTTTTAACATGCAAATTGACCAAGACTAAAATGCTTATAGTCCAACAAGTATCAGGCTTACTTCACAGATACACAGTGAAAGGGTTTACAAATAGCTTCTGAAGACAGTTTCTTCAAACTGATTCCTTGCATCTTTTCTCAGTGCCTCCAACAGCTGAAAGAAGGATACAAGTGGATTTGCAGAATGTAGTGTAAGCCCCTTTTAAGCAGATGGAGAATGAAGTGTTTGAGATGAAGTGTTCTTGGTTGTGGCCTGTAGTACATCTTTAAGAGGGCATCACAAGTCATGGTAACTTCTTTGGGGCTAGGGAGGTCCTCAGTCCTTTTGCACAAATTTGGATGAGGATTGCTGACTGTTGCCTCACCACAAGTCCTTCAAACATCTGATTCTTTTTTTTTTTGTGTGTGTTTTTTTCCTGCTGCTTTTATTCGGTATTAAGAGATATAGTAGAATTAAGCAGCTGTGGTTAAAATAAACAAAGCGGATAAAGCAGCTTCAAGAGAATTGGCTCAGGAAAAAGGAGACGGATTAGCAACATGTGACCAGCAGAGGTGCCTAGATTCCATAGAGTTATGCCAGTGGGTGCTAAGCGTTGCAAATGTATATTTGATGGATTGACCAGAATCTGACGGTGCTCCTTGCTGGGCAGAAAGTGTCCATGAATAAGTAGCAGGAACTTCCATCTCAGAAGAAAATACTGCAGGTACATGCCCCTGCATTTGTGCAAATATAGAACAAATGAATTTAGCATATGGTTTTAAACAGCCACACAGTTCTGTTTTAAGAAGGCTCTAATGCAGTTGCTCAAAAACCAGAGCACTGAGGGAACTCAACTGATCATGATTACATTTGTTTTTCTCTCTTCTCTCAATGGAATAAAATATTATTTCCTGTCTTCTCTGATACATTTCCTTTGGGGCTTTTGTATACTGGAATTTGGACTGTTTGTTACTCTGAAAACTATATTGGTCAAACTGTCTTTTCCTGTTGACAGCTATGAAAACTGTTGAAAAGTTTCCTTCTAGCTTTCAAAGCCTTGAGTGCTGGTGAATCAAATGGTTTTGGAAAGAGGTTTTAATAATGAGGAAAGCCAAATTTATTAGCCAAATCATGATTGCTAACATGTATAAGTTTTGTACTTTGTTCTGCTTATTGAGGGATTAGTAATTGCAGTTAAATATTCTTCAAATTTTTCTAAGAACTGGGAGAGCAAAATTTATCTCTCTTTCTGTTCTGCAGGTCTAATGGGATGAAGTAGCACACACATATTTCTTTTTGCAGTGTCAGATCTGAATGTTTCTGTGGAGCAATGAATTCAGGAGATTGCTCTGTCCAGCTTGTTTTCAGATTGGATTTTCATTTCAAGTGAAATTAACTGTATGGAAATAAATAGGAAAATAAAATAAATAAAGTAATTTTAAAATCATTACAGATTTCCATTTTGTAATTAATGTTATTACATAGGGAAAAGCCCTAAACTTACATCTCCTGACAAGCTGCTTCAAAAAGTGGTGCATTAAGAGACAGCACTGTAATTTGCTGCCTGTTTTCAGTTTGAAGTCTGTAGATAGGGTCATTTGCAGGAATTAAAGAGAGCCTGCATTTAATCCCCAAACTTTGCATTTCAGAAAGATATCTTTTCAGTTATGTGTGTTTAGGAAATAGGGCTTAATGCTCAGAAGTGCTTTGTTAGGCTGATGGATTCTCATTCATTATGATGAATTGCTTAGAGAATTTTGCAGCTCTTATCCCCATGCTTACTAATGAGAAAACGGTTTAATGTGAAGATTATGTATAATGCTTTGTTACTATATTTTAAATGAGCTATTATTGTCAGTCTGTTATCAAGGACAGCATAACTGTGCATTCTAATACATGCATAAGGTTAGTGTTTCTGTAGGAACGACAAGTCCTTCATGGGCTTTATGAACTATATAGCCTTTAAAAATTATACAGCTTTTATGAATTTTATGTTAAATATCCTTCCAATCAGATCTCCTCTGTGGCATGACTGCATAATTCCTTTTTCTCTATTAGTTATTCTCTGGATTTTGTATATATATAGTCAAAGTCTTGGACTTTTTGAACTCTTTTTTCTTTTCTTTGATGTTTTTCCACCCAGCAAATGAGTGGTTAGGGCCCTGCCAGTCCTTCTGATTTTGGGAGTTTTGGTATTTGATGTATGATGTTAATTTTTTTTTTCTAATACTAGTTTCAAAGTTCTGCTTCCATTCTCCTTCCTGTCCTCTGAGTTCAACTATCACTAACTGTGTTGTCCACATTTTAATCCTTCTTCATACATTATTTCTGAATCTTCTTCAGATGTTCAGTCTATTTTGCCTACTGCATTTTGGGTGTTGTGACTTATACACAAAAAGATGATAATGCTGACAGTGTCACAGCTAAATCTGATTTTTCACAGCTGCAGGCAGAGACTATTTTGTTGTTTTTTTGTTTTGTTGGCTTTGTGCATGCTACTCAAAAGAGCTGTGAAGTTTTGGGAGAAGAACTACTACAGTCCAAAGTAATGCCTCATTTGTTTTGACACTTTACTTTTTTGCATCAGCTTTTCCCAAATCATTTTGGCAGGAAGTCTGTATTTGGCAATCTCATTCTACAGGTTATGTTCCTTTAAATTAATCCTTTGTTTCCTTTCTACTGCTACATTTATCCACACTTAGTTTTGAATACTGACAATTTATCACCTAGAAATTTCATGAATGAGATGTTTATCCCCAAATTATTAATGATAATAATTAGAAAATCCGGACTGTGCTTGTCTTGGACACAAGCAATGAATATTTGAGTGGGTTTCTTCCTTACCTGTTCAGGCAGACACTGGGTACTGGGGGAGGAAAAAGAGTGGAAAAAGTGTGTGCAGAGTGGAGAATACACCCGGAATATAGCTGTTAATTGGTATCTGAGAGCTTATCTTGTATCAGAATAATGAAAGCGGTAGAAAAGGGCATATTGAGATCATACATCTGCTGTCCCTTGCTTGAGCAGCGTCAGCTAGGACAGAGAGTGTAGAGACTTTCTAGTCTATAGACAGACTGTAGAGCATCTAGTCATGTTTGGAATATCTCCACAGATGGAAGCTCCTCAGCCTCTCTGGAAACAATACTTCAGTGTTTGGTCCCCCTCACAGGTCTTGCATTGAATTTTGTGTCTTAATTTGTGGTCATCTTGTTCTGTCACTGAGCACTCCTAGGAAGAGAGCAACTCCCTGTTCTTCAGCGCCTTTTATCAGGTATTTGTACAGATCAGTACGAACCTCCTGAGCCTCCTCTTACTGAGGACAAACAATCCCAGCCCTCCCAACCTCTTAAAAGGCTCCTTTCCCTTACTGGTACTCACCAATGTCCGTCTTGTATTGGGGACCCCAGAACTGGACACGGCATTCCAGTTGTGCTGGATTCACTGGTGTTGAGTAGGGGGAAAGGATAGCACTCAAAACTTCCAGACACATTCTTCCTAGTGCAGCCCTAGGTGCTGTAGGCCTTCTTTGCTTTGAGGTCGCCTTGCTGGCTTCTGATCAGCTTGTTGTCCACCAGGACTCCAGGATCACCGCTGGAGAGCTGCTTCCCAGCCTCTCAGCTCATGGTGTGTCCTGGTGCACAAGGTCATTCCTCCCCAGGTGTAGGCCTCTGCATTCCACCTTGTTGAACTTCCTAAGATGTCCTCTCTGCCTGATTCTTCATCCAGTCCAGGTCTTTATGAGGGGCAGCTCTGCCATCTGCTGTGTCAGCTACTGGAGTTCATCTACAGACTTGCTGAGGGAACACTCTGTCCCATCGTCCAGGTCATTAATGAAGAGGTGAAACAGCATTGGCCCAGTAGGTCACAACCCTTGGGCACATCTCAGCGTGTCTGTGTCCATCATCCTTTTGCTCCCCTTCCACCTTCTTGGAGTCTTCTCCCACTTCAGACATGTCAAGGCTTGTTCTGCACTCTGATAAAGTGGGGGACAACAAAACAGCCTTTTACTGTTATTTCTGTTTACGTTTGAATTATTTATTCCACTAGCGCTCACTAAAGAATGTTTTGTCCATTTTATAACTGTTTTCAGCCAATCGTAGAGTGGTGGCATTTGTTAAATGTAAACAAAACAGCAACTCCGTGCCAAAAAGTGTACAGGCACTGGAGACACACACAAGTGTGCTGATTCCTCAGCATGGCAAGAGAGCTCTCCCCATAGGGCTTCCACAGGAAAGAGATTTCAAGTGAAATTACATGGTTTTGTATTTTTCACAAATTAGGAAGAACATGGTAGCTGATGGAATTATAAAATCATAGAAATGTTGCTTGACAGGAATCTCTGTAAGTCATACCAAATGGTGCTGCTGCTAGTGCTAGCTCAGGTCAACCATGACTGCCTGTAGCAAAGCATTGAAAACCTCTGTGACTGGAGATTTTGACGCTTTCTTGGTAACTTCTTCCAGTGCTGAACTAATTTCTCAGTGAAAGTTTCTCCTAAAGTGCAACTTGAAGTACCTGAGCTGCCCTTCAACTAAATAAAAAAAGCTCAAGCTGTCCTTGACAAACCAAGCAAACCCAGGTCTTAAAACTTCCTTTTACAGAACACGTCCTTTATTGAAGACTCCAGAGCGACCAGGGAAGAGCCAAAGTTTAAGTCTTCTGGGTGCATAGTTACACATTTCAAAAACACAGACTGATAAAAGTGTCAGATTTTAATGCTCCTCAGGATAGCTCTCTCTCTACTTGCCCCACAGAAGATCACAGTCTCTGATACCTCACTTGAGTTTGTCAGGACCATCCCAGGAGTACTGCTTGGGGGAATGACTCTAGGAAGACAATAAATGTTTTCTCTGGCAGATGGATTAAGTAAACTCAGCATTTGCACAAATTCCAGTTCTGTACCTTCTATTACACACAGGCTGTCAGTACAGCTGTTATAGAACTAGACTCAAAAGAAGACATCAAAATGATTCCCTTGTCTTCCATCAATGCTCAGTTCACAGGAATGTTGTAGAGGAGTTTAAATCTGCTGCATTGTTACAGCAGTAGCACTAAGTAGGTTTTATTTGAGTATATTCACCCATTTCCATACTCTATTCTCATTTTTTAGTATATGGCTGAAGAGCTTCTCATCTTTTAGTGTCCTTGCTGTATTTTAGATCATATTTAGAAGATGATCTTGCTTTGCGAGAGACTTCTGAGATTGTCAGCTGTTTAGCCCCAGTGTTGATTAATCCCATAGATTATCAAAACAGTGCAGGAAAATATATCTAATCTTACCTGAAAATCACCTTTAAGCACCAGCCCTTTCCAGAGATGGATTAACCACCCAAATCCAGAGATGGCAATTGGCATCCAAAAATTTAATTTGCAGAAAGCCTATCTCTGTTCTGGAGTGTGTTTTGAAGTGGTGGAAACCATGTAGTTCTCATCCCTGCCTCCTTTCAGAACAGTTATTCTGATCTGTAATACATTAAGATACCATAAATGAAGGAGCAGGGGAAAATACTAAAAAAAAACAACCCCAAAGCACACAAACACCCCCCCACCCCCCCAAAACCCAGTATCAGGGTGAGAAGACTTTGCTGCTTCATAAGGGCCATTGTCTTCCTTATCTCATCTGCACATGGACTGGTCTGAGAGTCAGCTGGAGAAATGGTGGAAAATGGCTTTTATCTTGAAAAGAAGACCTGAGAAAGGTCGCCTTTATCTTGTGGAACTTACCAAACAGAAGGATAGTATTATTGGCAGCTTTTCCAAAGCTAAGCTGTGGACCCCAACGAAGTGGAGGGTTTTAAGAGCCACCTGGACACTGAAAAAACTTTCTGTGTTAGGCTTTGATGGTGCATTCTGCTTGTCCTTGTGGCTTCTTCATGCTCATCCTTTTGGTGCAGGTCATCTTCCTGCTGACTTTCTGTTTCAACAGAAGTCAGTCAAAACCTGATTCAGAGTGTCTTTTTGTCACTGCAGTTCTCCTGAAATCAGTTCCCAGCACAGACTTTGTTTTCTGCAGTCATGCTGTCAGTATTTCCTTGTAACAAACCTTCTGTGCTTTTTGCTATTTTATGGGGCCGTATTTAAGCTGTACCATGTATTTTTCATTGTATCATTTTTGCTTCAGGCCACACCTCCTGTTTTAACACAGCACAGAGGAAGGTGGGGAGCTTTCTCTTCTCTGTAACTGGGCCACAAATGGCCCAGGGCATGTTATTCGAGGTGGAGTACAAACTGAGACACTTGCTTCTTTTTGTCCCTCACGGTTGTCTCTGATTATTTGGTTTCTAAATGTCTCGGTTCTGTTCCACGTGTGTTAAGAGCTGTTCTGGTGTTTAAGCAGAAAGTCTCATGTCAAGAACAAACTCTTTCTCACACACACCTGTTTGTGCAGCTTTTCCATCACTCAGTCTTTGCATGGAATGGAATAGTCAAACAAGAATATGCAAAAGTCAACAAGAATATGGCCTCATCCCTTTTCCTCTTGGTAGTGCTTTCCTTATCAGATTCCTTTTTCTGATGCTGTTCAGTGACTTCAAGGGCAAGTCTATCAATATTATTAAATTAATAAGCATTATCAGAATGGCATTTCCTACCCCTTCTTTACCCCAGCTTGTTGCCGCTTGGTAGTTTTGTGGGATTCTGAACACATTATCTTATTCTGAGAAGCAGGAAAATTTTCTAGCCCTCACTGATAATTGTGGGCACAATGCTTGATTCTTGTAACCAGCTGTGGCATAATTCATCAATCTACTTCTCAGTTGTGTGAAGCAAAATGTACTACAAATGCTTGCTATTATTACCCTTGTTCCTATTATTGGAAAGGACTGAGACGCAGGCTGTTTGGTTTTCTTACTGACCTCTAGAGTTGTGAATATTTCATTCACATCCTGTCTAATAATTCCTCCCAGGCTAGATAATCCTGTGCACAATCTCCTTCTGTACAATATGTCAGTCTTGGCATACCTCTGACTGTCTGTTTTGTCCTTCCTGGGTCTTGTAAACCCTTCCTGTATCTTTTTATGGTTACGGCAACTAAAGCTGGGTAAAATGCTCTGTTGTGAAAGTTTGTATTGTTGTATTCGTTCACACAATGCTCAAAAATGCAGAATAAAATAAATGAGCCTCATTTCTGTTCTGGTCATAGCACTTGTCAAGGAAAGGCTTGTTGTGGGGTTTCTTTCTCTCCGAGTTTATCTGGAGTTCCAATTTCCCTCAAAGCATTTGAGATTCTTAATGTTTCCTAGAATGCTTGATGTTTTCTGGACACAGTGATGAAGACAGATAGACATTGAGGTAGTGAAGAGAATTAAAAGTGCGGGAGAGCTTGTGAGGAATGTTGGTGTTCCTTCTGCTTTTAAGCTCAAAATATGTGTACCATAGCTTGGATAAATTGCCCTATAAGTAAAAGTGACTGACTTTATGATAGTGTTCTGCAGTGACATAAACACCAGGGGAAGGAGGGATTTGATGGTTGCCTAGAGGATGATGATTTCTAATCATGAGAGGGAAATGAGCCAACATTTTTTGAGAAGAAAACTCCAGTGAAATTTATTACTCTGTTGAAGCATTACTCTGGGGAAGGGGTATCAGTGCCATCACTCTCACACAATTAAAATACCAAGCAGCATATATTATTTAATTATATGGTGAAAAAGGAATTAATAAGATGACTTGATATATTCTTGCTGCTTTCACACTCAAGGATTCACTTGTTCCTAACAGAATGAGGTGGATCCTGTGAGAATAAATAGTTGTCAGAGCATTTTTGTAATGTTCACGTTGTATAAAAAATTAGACTGGTATAGAATAAAGTGTCAGCAAAAGATATTTTATTGCTAGAATCCTAGCCAGCTTTGGTTGGTATGGTTGTATGCAATTAAGTCCCATGTCAGTGGAATTATTTGGGATTTTTTTAAAGAAGCACAAGTGAAAAAAAAATTTGTCATGGGACCTGAATTTAAGGCATAAATTTTAGCATCAGCAGTACTGCTATGCAGTAGAATGGCAGAGAAAAAACAGAAAATAAGGCACAAAAATTGAGGAGCTTGGAAAGAAGAAATACTAAATTTGTCTTAAACTTTTAGTGCTATTTGGTATGGGATGCCACCTTGTGGAAGTTTTTAGGTCGTCATGTCTTATCAAATCTCTGAATTTTTACTCTCTTCAGAGAGAATCCTAATTGCATAGATCAGCCTTTAACAGCCACTCCATCAACTGATGTTTTATGTAATCTGAACTTTCAGTGTAATTTAGGGGCAGAGAAATCTTACTTTGGGAGGTAGAAAGTATGTGAAAAGAAATTTCTTTAGCTTTGGAGTGAGCTGTTTGGAGAGCGTGACCTGTGCAGATACTGTGGTGTGCTTGTGGTACTGCTCTCTTGCATGTTGTCAGAAAGCTCTGAAGGGAACTCTTAAAAATTGCTGGAAGAAAAAGCAAATGTTGGTATGTCTGTAGCCTCAGTCAACTGACATTCCACTTCATTTCACATTGTGAAGGACTCTTCTGGTGTGCTCATATGTCTTGTCATTCTTCTCCATAGTGGTCTGCCTTGGCACAGCACAAGTGTGTTGCAAATCCACCAGACTTTTTTTGCAAACATTTCACATCAAGTGTCAGTGCTTCTTCCCTGCTCAAGGCACTGTGGAAAGGGTAAGGTGCAGGTGAATGTTCTTCTGCCAAAAAGCAATGTGTTTTGCTCCTGAGTTTACCAAAATACTGATGTGGCTACCACAAGCAAGTGAAGAAATTATATGCCCTGTATGGAAGTGTATGTAGAGGGTCTCCTGAACTGTCCCTACCAAAGGGACAGAGGTAATTTGTCTTTTTCTGCTTTCCAGCTTTGATTCTCCTTCTGCTCTTGGTCTTTTTTTTTTTTTTTTTGTCTTCATGTCCATCCCATGGAGCATGTGTCCCTTTCCTGATTTCCTATAACTTTAGGTTACCCACCTTCCCTCATTTAATCACTTAGGTGCTTCTAACTTTTTCTAAGTAAACATAAACATGAACCTTCTGGAGTAATCTCCTAGCCACCTTTGTCTTTTAGACCAAATCTCTTTCAAGGATTGTGCTGCAGGATTTTTTCAAATGGTAAAGAGATGCTGGTTAGGGCTTCTATCTCTTTTGCTACAATCTCATAATTGGGCTTGGATTCTGAGGTGTGATTCTTTATGGACTGAGCTTTGTATTAATCATATGTACTCCTTTTTGTCCTTTACTTGTCCTTCCTCTGTAAGCCTTTTTCCCTGACCTTTCTCTTACCACCACCTTCTTTATCTGCAATGATCTATTGCTTTTGGCCTAATGATTCCAGAATTCATTGCACTCTTTCAAAACACTTAAGCTAGGGCTGTGATTTCTGAACTTAATAACAAAAGTCCGAGGAACATATTTTGTGAATGACCTTTAAAGTGTGAATTCAGGATCTGATGGAAACTTACACTGAACAATTTTGGTCTTTGGTAGAAACTTCTTTGGAAACATCTACAGTCTCATCCATGGAGTGTCATGGAGTCATTGATTAAAGTGCCATCAGCTAATGGCAACGACAGCCCTGGCAGCTTAGAAATGCCATTTAATATCTTAAATGAATGTTGTGTGGTGAGAGTTGTTCCTGACCTCCTGAACCATTAAGCTCTCAGCCCCAGCAACTGCCTGCAGTTCTCATCTAACAGTGGAAACAGCTGAACCACAGGGTGTTTTCCTGAGTGAGCTTGAGGCACCAAAACTGCAACAATTCAAGGACAGAGTAGATGAAATTTGAAGTAGGAGCACTAGGGCGGCTGATTCCAGACGGTTTAAACCTGTGGCCATGTCCACTGGGTCCTGCAGCAGAGTATCAGAGTCTTCTGTTTTGCATCCCCCACACAGCTCTTTACACACTGACCTTGCTGACATACCATGAAAGGCAATGACAATCAATTAAAGATTAAGTGGAGAGGACAAATTTGAGGGAAGAGACGAAAGTCCTCTCCTGACACATGCATGTGTGTCTGTTTTATACCAATCTTTTCATAGGGTTAGCTGGTGTTTGACCTTTTCCTGCTACACACACTCCTGTTGCAGCTGTATCCAGCTGTGTTATAGGACACAGATGTTGTGACCTTTATCCATACTTGGTGATGCTTCCCAGCCCACTCTGTGGAGTTACTGTGCATTGAATTTTGGAAGCAGAGGTGCTTCCCAGTCTCCTTACAAGAATCCTGAACATTTCCTCTGTGCTACCCAATGCATGTGTTACTCTGCTTCCCTTGGGAATGCCTGTGAGCATCTTGCATAAGGCTTGAGCTTCCTGTAGCCAGTGTATCTAGAAATCTGATTTTGGTGACGTTTTGTAAACACTGGCTATCAACACCAAAGCTATGAGAACTCATACTAAAACCCAACCTGGCTACTGTGACTGGGCATTTTATGACGAATGTTTATTGAAATGATGCTTTTGATTGTAAACATCTTCAGGACTTCCTTGCCTCCCCTATGATGAGGCAATACAGGACTGAATACTCTGAGACATTGCAGATGACTGCACAAATAAGTGCAATGGAACATTGTCTCCAACATTTTGGAGACAATGCTCCAAAATATATCAAATATTATTTTCAAATTATATTTTTTTATTTTCATTGAGAAAAATGGCATTGGGTTGCTGTTGTGAGATCAATGGGTAGCCCTGGTTTCATATGCTAAGTCTCTCAGAAGAGAATTCCACCATACAGTGACTTTTGAATAGAATTATAAGTACAGGTGACATGACCAAGTCTAAGTAAGAACATTTAATTTCACTTTGTTTCAGCATCAAGCCACTGAGTGCATTACTGCAGAATACTTAACCTGAGAATTTGCTTGTGAAATCCTTTCTTTTCAGAGTTTTAGGGGAAGGAGACTGTGAAATTTATATTAACAGTGAAACCTTTCTTTTGTTTGTCTCTTTGCAGTTATGTGGCTGTGGTCTGCTGGGCGTGGGCATCTGGCTGTCAGTGTCACAAGGCAACTTCGCCACATTTTCTCCCAGCTTTCCATCACTTTCAGCTGCCAACCTAGTCATTGCCATTGGCACAGTGATCATGGTGACCGGCTTCCTGGGCTGCCTAGGTGCTATCAAGGAAAACAAGTGCCTCCTGTTGAGTGTAAGACATCAATATACTCCTTTTTACTAAGAACAGTGGCTGTTGCCTTGTTATTATTTTATTTGAATGACCAGTGCAAAACAGTCTTGTGGCTCACTGTGACATTGCCCTTGGCTTTCAGTCGTCTGTAGGCTTGCAGTATGACATCCCACAACTTTGGTCACAGTGGTATCAATGGTGTATTAGCAAATGTGTCCTTATTTCTGTGTGCCCTAATGTATTAGGTAGCAAAGCAAATTGCTATCAGTTACCTCTGAATGGTTAAGCATGAACTGTAAGATAAACCTGGATATCCCTTCTGGAAATGTCTGTTGGAAGGATTGACTGAAAAAAATATTAGGCACAGAGCTGCTCAAAGCCTCTCATGGCTATTTTCTACATTGTCCTTATCTAAGGCCTTTGTCAGAGGATGGTGGAAACCATCTGAGCCAAAGTTAAGAAGTCACGGTTTCTGCCAGGCCTTATCAATAAAAATTAAATAGTCTGACCCTTGAAATTCTCTGACCAGCACTGAATCACAGAGGTTGACAACCCCTCTCAGAAAACATAATGTGGATCTTCTTGCATAAACTTGGGAGGTTTCATCATTAGCTTCAATGACTAATGATGGGAGATTATGTGGGGGAATGTCTAATACCCCCCATATAAATATCCCCCTGAAAAAAAAAAATACCAGGGAGAGGAGAACCCCCCTACAAGGAGAAGTATTGTGGCAGAAGGTGGGAGGAAGGCTTTCAAGGCAGATGGGTTCTAATTCAGTCACAGCTTACAAATCCAGATGCTGTGACATTAAGGAGCACATTTTCCTTGTGCAAAACTCTCTCTTATATGACATTGAGGAACAGCTGGGCAGAATTCCTTAAACCACCTCAGAGAATTAAACTGGAGGCAAAATGTGCACCAAGTTTTTTGCTATCTGATTGCTTGGTTTTGTGTATTGTACAGCTAGGAAAGCAAACAGAGATTAGTATTGAAGTCCACGTGATTCCTCCACACTAATTTCAACACCAGCTTATTTTAAGAAAGATTTTATATTCTTACAAGGATCTGAAAAAGTCATTCTATCATGACTGTCATGAGTTTCCAGTTGATGATCTGGCTGTGCTCCATACTGCTTCTTCCCCAGTGTCTGGGGTCAGGTGTCATGCCTGCCTGGAGTCTGCTAGGGCATAAAGGCATGGAAAAAAAAAAGCCCACTGGGCATGGAAAGTAGTGAGAAACTACTAGAACTCACACTTGGGATGCCTCTGCAGAGAGAGAGATTTCAGATACAGAGCTGGGAATAGAAGTGCTGAGTAATATGATGACTATTCCAGAGTCACATGTGGTTCAAGCCCATCTGCTAGGGAATCATTTCTGAGGCACGTCACATTGATCTTTGCGCTAAGGGATATTTAGCATCTGTCCTGCAGTCTGTGTGAAGGAAAGACATGCTCAGACTGTGTGCTGTGACAGCAGTCAAAAGGAGCAAGACAAAAGCATGGCTGAAACCTGCAAACTGGTAGTAAGCCTATTGTCTTCATAGTTTCTGGCAGCAGGTTTACTCTCTAGTTGGCAAATGTGTATACACTGTCTCTTTTTTCTTTGTTCTAGTTTTTCATCGTTTTGCTGATAATTCTCCTGGCAGAGCTGATACTAGTCATTTTATTCTTTGTTTATATGGACAAGGTAAGCAGATACGCCATATAGATTAATTATCTTTACTAGCATGTAAACCAGGTTTAGTTTTTTGTTTGATAAAGGTATGTGGGTTCTCCTGGATCTTCACTTTGGTGAAGGTGTAACCTTGAGATTTTGGCTGTCTGTCGTAAGCTGCTTCTGAAGAGGGAGGAAGAAGTGATGAGGAGAACAAATCCCTGAAATAAAACCATCATCCTTTTTGTCTTGTCCTGAAATCTCAGATAGCCTTCAACATGTTTGATGTCTGCAAGAAGCTGATCATCTTGTAGTCCTGGGTTGTGGAAGGTCCTGCTTCCAAAGAGCTTCTTAGGGCCAACCCTTGGAACGGGGCTGGAGGAGAGAGGCACAAGATATTCACAGGTTATTCCAAATGCCACCAGTTGTCTCACTTGACTGGGAAGTCCCAGAGAGTTTGGTGTGAGTGCAGAATAGATCAAGAGGCAGTTTCTCATAAAGCCCATCTGTAGGAATCTGGTATCTTGTAGTGACTAAGTGAAGTGGGCACTGGGTGAACTGGCTGGCCCATCAGATACATAACTGGAAAAGTGACTGGGGAATTGGAGACCTCTGCTAAACACAGGGCAGAACCTTATGGTATGAATATGTCCAGACTTATTTTAAAACAGCTCCTCCCAGACCTTTATCTTTTAGGCTGTCATTATGATGCCTGCTGCTTTCAGGGAGCTGAGCTGAACTGCTGATTTTGACTGGGTTGTAAAAGAGGGATGAAACAGATCTTAAAATATCATTGACCTTTATGCCAGGACCATAATCCTTTCTCTTCTACCAGCTCACTGCTGTCAGAGGCAAGGTACATTCCTACCTGCATCCAGGACTCTGGGCTCAGACTGAAATTAATACAAGAAATGGGACATCTCAGTTCTCCTATTAAGCATTCCAACTTTATCTTCTAAAGAAAGAACAGCACATTTGAAAGTCATTAATCCTACAAGCTTGATCCCACAAGGAGAAAAACAATAATGTCTCTTTTCAACTGATTTTGTATTGGCTATTCACTATAGCCTGCCTGAGTCCATGCAAGGATAACTCTGCTAAGGTTAGAAAGCTTATTATTATGGGACTCTGGTTCTGTGTATTAGCAAATTAAAGCAGGCCACAGGTTACAAGCAGGAGAGGCTGCTGTGGGGTATTGCCAACAGCTGTCTCTGGCAAGGTTACAGCAAGCTCAGCAGATGGGTCCTGTTCATGTTCAGTTAGTTTGAATCAGATGATGACTGTATTGTGGACTTCTAGCAGAGGTCTCCTATCTCAAGAGAATTAATCCACTATTTTGCAATCTGAGGGAGAGACTTGGCAGCTGCTTAAAAGTCCCAGTGATTTGTGAGAGTCCTGAAGCTTTTTACCCATGTTAAGTTTGTGGTGAGAGAAGGTAAAAGATGGATGTTCTGTATGTGTGTGTGTTCCATTTAGTCCTTTCCTCTGAACAGCAGTGCACTGACTTCCTCTATCTTCTACATGGTGCAGGTCAGTGAGAGTGCAAAGAAGGATTTGAAGGAAGGTATGAAGCTATACAATTCAGAAAATAATATTGGACTGAAAAATGCATGGAATATCATTCAAGCAGAGGTAACATATTTTCTCAATAGTAAAAAAGTAACAATTTTGTCATCAAGGCTGCTGCAGTCTGTTAAGTGTGGCATCCATGCCTAGTCTAAAAGATGGCTAACGCAGGTTTTGATTTCTGATTTTGCACTCTTGAACATCCACGAAATACTGTGAAGCCCAGGAGCACTGTGAAACCCAGGATCAAAGTGTACTCTGTAAGGTGAAAGATGTTCACCTGTCTGGGATTCTCTCTGGCTATCCCAGGCACAGAGATGATCTATAAGAGCAGAGACGGCAAAACCTGCATAGGTGTCACTGCAGCTTTGGCAGGATTTTGCTTTTAGCAGTTGTGGGCTTATTACCTTATGTTTTAGTGTTTGAACTCATGTCTTTGTGACAAGAGGATTTGGGTGTGGAGCCATTTATTTTCTTTGCTTTTGTTTTTTCTTTGTGTTTTTAAATATTTGCTTTAGGTGATCAGCAGCCACAGAACAGCTTAAAAGCACAAAAGTGTTGTGGTGGCCTTTTTGAAAATACAGAGTGGTTTAGTGGAAATAAAAGTTTGTGGTCCTGCATGATTTACAAATTGTGCTAGTTAATTTATTAATCCTTTACTTCTGAACAGATGAAATGCTGTGGTGTGAATGACTATACAGATTGGTACCCAGTGCTGGGAGAAAACATTGTTCCAGATCGATGTTGTATGGAAAACTCCCAAGACTGTGGACGGAACTCTACTGAATCACTGTGGAAAACGGTAAGGCTCACATTGCCCACGTCAAGTCTTAGGTATGGGTGGGAAAGAACAAAATAGAGGGAATGCACATGAAAGAAAATGTGACCTTGGTGTTTCAATTTTCATCTTTCATCATTTTAGGGATGTTATGAGAAAGTTATGAGCTGGTTTGATGACAATAAGCATGTCCTTGGTTCGATTGGGATGTGCGTCCTCATAATGCAGGTAATAATGGTCTGATGTTTTTCAACATGGCTTTGATTTGCTGTTAGCATTCTTGACTCTGCTGCATGAAAAGTGATGCTCAGTTGCTTTGAGTTGGAATATTATTTCAAAAATACCAGATTTGTTTTATGAGTTGATTTAAGACTATGTGCTCAGAAAGGAAGCAGGTCAGTAGTTGGTCCTGCAAAGAAGACATGCTACACTGGGGTTTTGCTTGCCCATGTTTTGACTTCAGGGTACCTCTTTGGAGTTCCCATATTAAGCTATCTGTTATGCTGTCCTTTCAGGAACTGGTTGATTTTTAATTTTGGAAGCAAGTTCTAGAAATTACCAAAATTAGTCAAATCATGGCCACTGAACTGAGGAGGTTGATGTGTTTTAAAAAACAAATGCAGAAATATCATAATAATCTGTTAAGGTTTTGGGGTGCTTGCTCCAGGGAAATGGTCACAGTACCAAGCCTGCTAGAGTTCAAGAATTTTGACAATGCTCTCGGGCACATGGTGTGATTTTTGTTATCCTGTGCAGGGCCAGGAGTTGGACTCAATGATCCTTATGGGTTCCTTCCAACTCAGGATATTCTGTGATTCTATTACTGCCATACTTTTGGGGGACATTATCTGAATCTGAGCTTTCCAGTCACAGTTACCTGACTAAACAAGCACAAGTTGTTGGGTCAAAGTGAAGAGTGACTTGTATGTGTTGATTCAAAAAAACTGTTGCATGTATGATAAAAACCTGAGAGCTTTTTGGCCTTCATCTGTGCTCTGACAGATACAACCTGGACATCACTATGTGCCTGAACAACACATACATTCAGGTTTACTGCTCAGTGTTGAAGCTTGAGACATATGGCTAATGTAGAATGACTGTTCAAACTACAGCTGGGCCATGAACACAGTTCAGCAGTACAATTTTGGCAACCTTCCTGTACTAAAGCCCTTATTGTTTGTTTTCCTTCAGATTCTTGGCATGGCCTTCTCCATGACACTATTCCAGCAGATTCACAGGACTGGCAAAAAATATGATGCCTAAAGCCTCTGAAACATTATCACATCAACCTTTCTGTCTCATCATAAAATGAACACAAAGAATGACTGCAAGGAGCATCATGCCTAGCCCTGCTGTGGAAATCCGTCCCATTGACAGATCCACTTTGTTGTTACTTGTCCAGTTACTATCACAACTTATTTGACTCTTTTTTTTTTTTCTGTTTCACATTTGCCATTTATTTGCCAAAGAGGGGGGAAACTCCCCAAACAAATGGATTTTCTACACGAAATCATAGATCTGCTCTAAGAATGTTCCTTAACTTAAGAAAATGTTTTGCTCTACTAATCCATGCTATATGTGCGAAAATTATGTGTGTTTGACTTCAAGGGAGAATTCTTCAAAGTCTTCCATTAGGTTTTCAGCCCTTATGTCCAATTTACTGGAAGACTCAGAAAAGCCACTGTAACTGAGAGTCCTAGGAATTGGAGCTGCTTTGCTTTGCAGCTTCTTGTACCTTATGGTGTATACTTTTTTATTATGGTAATGATGATGATTATTATTACGATGGATATAGCTTAGAATTTAGTTGCCTGACTTATAACTTCTTACTGTTTTTGGTTTTACACATTTATTGTACATTAATTTGGGAACCGCTGTGCGAGCTCTAGAGGACATCTTTTGCAAAGTTGACAGTAGGTGCGGGCAAAGACATAACTTTTCTCAAGTTCATGGGGAGGCGGCACCTATCTTTATCAGGGCCTTGATGCCCTTACTGTAACAAAGGTATTTCCTTTAAAATCAGAGACTCTTTCCTCAGATGGAATGCAAAGCCTTCCCATTGGACCAGATAATGAGCTTCCTGCTTCTGCGAGGCAAAGTTCCAATGCCTTTACTCACCCAAAGCAGTGCCTGGCTGCTTTATGTCATGCTACTTTGAAAGCTAAAAGTACTGACTAAGCAAATTACTGCTGGCACAAAGGAGAGAGACTGCAGTCTGACCTACTGGCAGCAGACTTCACTGACTGTGTTGTCTGCTTCAAAAAGTTTGCCCAAGGCATGGGAAGCTGCTGGATGTGAAGGAAAGGGATGGCAATTTGATGGCACCATTATCATGCCTTGGCCTTTGTTGTAGGGATTTCCTTGGGCCAAAGACAGCTGTCTCCCTGAGCTAGAAAAGACAGTTTGATTATGAGTGACCAGATGATGCAGGAAAGGGGCAATTTCCAGAACAGCACTCAGAGATGGTCTGTATTGGCACACCTTCAGTACAGAACTGGTTTTTGCTGATAGATAACCAAGTTTGTCCACTGGGGTAGTTCACTCAATGCATATTTTTACCAGCATTCCTGTTAGAAAACCTGAACATGTATTTCTCTAATTTGAATGCTTCTTCATTGCAAGGAGCCTGCATTTACCCATTGTTACAAGTTTTTGCTGTTTTGTGAAGGAAGAAGGAAAGGCTCAGACAATGGAAGATGCTCTGATTAAACTTCAGTCAGGGCTTGACTCAGCTCTGAAAGAAACACTGCTTTTTGTATGGACAGCTGTCAGAAGTGACCTTCAAAGGTTACCTCATCCAATGTCACTCTCAAAGAGGTACTGACACATATGTGAGATGGGGTTCACTGTGACATTACTGGGCTGAGTTTCAGAAACTGTTGAGGATGGAGATCTTGTGCCTTTCAGAGCCATGCCATTGCAAACTACTCCTCTGGTAAACAAGATTCTATTATCAGTCCAGTCTGAATATTCATATTTCAAGCTCTGAAAAGCTGTAATTTTCATTGTATCATTCAGCCTATCTTTTCCTTGTGGGCTGAAATAGCTGTTGAGCCACTTTATATCTGGGAGGTTTTAGTTCCCTATTTATCTTCCTAATAAGTCCTGCATGCATCTGTACATCTGGCAGCAATAGTGTTTTGTGTGACCTACGTGTCACTTTTTTGAGTTCCTGTGAAAACAGTGTGACAGGAAGGAGTGTGAATGTGTGGGAGATAGAGATGAATTTGGGTGCTGCAGTGAAGAAGAAGGTTACTATTCTTAGAGCACAGCCCTTGCCCATATGAGCACAATGCCCAAGTTTCACAGGGCTCTGGTTTCCCACTGAAGCAGACAAGGCCATATGGGTTCAGCTATTTCACTTGGATAGCCTTTGAAGGAGACAGGGAAGAAGCAGAGGGAAAGCACAGAAACTGAATCCAGTTTTACTTCCATTTCTAACAAAAATTGGGACCAGGAGCATCTGAGCCTCACTGGAGATGGCTGTTCCATGTTGAAGAAGGGGCTCTGATGCCCAGTGTATCTGCTGCTACATGTAAGACTGTGTCCAAAGTTGCTAAGATGTGTTCCCATTTTTGCAAGAAAAGACAGGATGTTTTTTTTCTGATGGTTCCACTGCATTCTCCCTTTGGGCAGAGGTGCTTAGCTTTCTCTAGATTTTCTGGTGCTCAAAAAGAGCCAGGCGCAGGGCTGAGTAGGAGCATCATCTCTGTCCTTTTGGGTCGCACAGTGGTACCTTCCGCATCTTAAATTTTAATCTGCAGTCAGTTTTTGTACAAAAATGGTAAAATATATTAGTAAAAGTAATAAGGAAATAAAATATGTTTATGAGTAACTCAGAGATGAAATGTGTAGTTGCAAACTCAGCTACTTTGCCTTCCATCCAAACTTATTTTTCTAGAATGCTTCATTCCATTTCACGATCTAGAAGCATAGATCCTGAAATCTTTTTTTTAATGACTACTTTAGGCATTTTAAGCACAGTATTAAGTGAGATAGTTACATGAACTTCATGTATTCATCTCTATGAAGCCACCTACAGGAGAGGAGTCAAAAGCAGGACTGATTTGTGTTTCTGGCTGACTCTGATGTGGGAGGTGATGACAGACATCCTCAAAGAAGCAGAAAGGTAATAGCACTTTCCAGGCAACAAAAAACAGCTCTGGAAAGTGTGAGGTTGCAGCAGTCAGTTTGTCAGAGAAGGCACTAATTGTCCTGTAAACTGGTCAAAGGGAGCTTTGGCTCATGTATGTATGCACTTTTTTTTGCTTATGCTGGTGGGTGGCTGCCTGTGTGTTTTCCCCAAATGTCACTCTGATTATTTAACTATAAGTTTTTAGCATGTTTTTAAATAAAAACTGATACTGAGTAAAAGTATCTTAAATATACACAAATACTGATTTGTATAAATGCATACCTCCCTGTATCTCTAATTCATGAAAGCACAGTTCAAGTCTGTGAAAGTGCTGTTTCTCTTCCTTCAGACTGTAGCACACCTGCTGTCTTACTGTCCTTCATGCTCGGGAGCTGCCATAGAACTTACGCAAAGACAAAACAGGAGAACTGCCTGAAGAAGCTCTGTTTGAAAGCTGATGAAGCATGATGTGTGAATTAGCAGTGAATTCTGCTCACTCCTGGTTTTACCAAGGCTGTTTGTTACAGGAAGCCCAGGTGGAAAAAAAATGCCCATAGCTGAGTAGCATGTGAAATGCTAAAAGACAATGACATAAAGGTCTCCGAGATGACAGAAGATGCCTTGGATATGTCATGCTTTGAGTTCTTGGACTATGGCTACATTAGGCCAACCCTCCTATAATGTGTCCACCTGCTCCATTTCTGTGCATGAAATACAAACTCACACACAGAGAGGGTGCAAGCACAGAAGGCAGCCAGACTGATCACCGTGGTCTTTCCTGGGTGACGTATCAGTCAGGCATAGAAAAGGCAAGGAGGAAAAGGATGCTTTCCCAGCAGATGGTTCTTGGGAGTAGCATGGATACACATAATTCTGATGTAACTTCTTTCCATAAGTCGAGCAGCTTCATCCTGTAGCTGGCATGGGGAAACCTGGAGATGTTTGCCTCTGGGCTAGCCATCTGTTGTGCAGTAGGGAGTAGACACTAAGAAACGACATGCCATTCCCACCGGGTGATGTTTGCACCAGTGTTTCTTCTATGCAATACCTACTTTCGCCTTTATATAAAAGATTTTTACTAGGATGATACGAAAATAAAGGATTTTTTAAAAGGTGCCTCTTTCAGCTCATTTGTCTCCTAACTCCACCACCAAAACTAGAAAGGGACAAAAAAAATTTCCAAAAGGTGACTCACCGAGATCTATTCCAGCTCCACTGCAGTTGAAATCCAGAGCTCTTGAAGCTGTTTCATTTGTGAAAAGATTCCTCTCTCCTGCCTCCACCCCACCTTCCCCAGTCCTCTCTCATTCTTCAAAACAATATTAAAACAGAAAAAGATGTGAAAAATCCTCAAATAATGGAGAAATGGTTTTGAGAGCCTGATACAGGAAAGAGATTGCAAGGGTCCTAGAGAACACAGAATAGCTGAAGTGAGGACAAAATAGGGAGCTTGAAAGACATCCAGAGGACACTGAGAAGTCTCAGACAAAATGTGAACATTGATTAACACTCAGCTAGAGAATGATTACAGAATAGCCCTCCAAATGCCAGGAAAGTAGAAGATGGGCTGAAAGTTCCCCAGATGAAACAGGAGCCAAGCAGAAGTGAACAAAGCAACAGAGAGTATGAAAGAGATTCCAAGTGTATAAACTAGCCTCAGGGAAGGAAGTTTGTAAGTGCTCAAGAAAACAAAATGCAGCAGTGTCAGGGGCCAAGAAAGAAAGAGATGAGGAAAAGATTCCCCCCAGAGAATACAGAAGAGGCTCTGTGATAACAAGAAAGTAAAGGAGCTCCAGACTACTCAGTAGTACCTAGGGTGGCCTCAAGATTTAAAAAAAAAAAAAAAAAAAAAAAAAAAAGGTGGGGGAGAGAGATTGATAGTGCCCCAGAGTAGCATCAAAGAATGGGAAATGAGCCCAAAATCTGTAAAGGACTCAGAGAACACAAAGTAGCCTGAAAGAGTCAAAGGAACTAGGGAACTAGTAGAAAGCTGGAAAAAACCATGATGAACACACAAGAGACTTTGACAATAACAAGAAAGTACCAAAGATTCTGAAAATGCTCTAGGAGCATATGCCTGCAGCAGCTAAGAGAGGAGAGAGGCTAAAAGAGCAATGGGAAATACCCCTGGAGAAGGGAAGAAATAAGCATGAAGGCTGAAAAAGTCCCAGGAGAAAGAAGAGAAGCCACTGAGATGCCATGAACCTTGAAGGAAGACTAAAATAGTCCCAGAAAATACAATCAAACTTCAGAAAAAGGGGCTGAAGGGTGAGTGGGATATGAAACAAGCAGAAAGACTGAAAGTTCTCCAAAGTCTCCTCAGTGAGAGGAAGGAAAAAACTGAAAGACAGCCAAAGCAGCTTTGGAGAGGCTAGGGAAGAAGTGGAGAGGGTGGGAGAGTCACAGAGAACAGAGTAGCCTCACAGATACTGAGAGATTAGAAGAAAGCCTGAAAGAACCTCAGAGAAGAAAGTAGCATAAAGTCTGTAAATGTGAAGGATAAAAAAGATTAGCCTCAGAAAGGTGGAAAAAGGTAGGCAAGAAAGAGACACAGAGATCAATACAGTAACTTTGGAGAGGTGAGAAAGACTGAAACAACCTTGAAAGAGCAGAGAGTAGCTTCACAGAGACCAAGAAAGAATCAGATGCTTTAACGAGTCCAAGGAGGGCATGCAGTACCACTGGAGGACCACAAAAGGAGGAGAGACACTAGAAGAACCCCACTGCATGCAGAGTATCCTTAGGGCAAGCTTTCCAGTTAGGCTGGAAAGCCTGTTGGAAAACATGCGCTTGTCCTTGTTCCTCAAAGCAAGGGTCTATTGCCATAAAAGCCAAAGCTCTGTCTGCAACACTGGCTGTGCAGTCAGGTCTTAACCCACAGGCTGGGGGCTCTCCTGCCCAAGCCTTGCCTTTCCAGTGGCAGGACCAAGGAGAGCAACACCTGGGCTCCAGTGCCCTGTAGCAACTCTTGGTTTGCCTAAGGTCTCCCTTGACAGTGACACTGGTACACACATGGAGGAGCAAGCCAGAGGAGCAGCCAAAGTCCAGACATGCCTTGGTGTTCTCTGCAACAGCCCCAGGTCTGACCTCCCTGCACTCAGGAGGTCACGTGAGGTATAAACAACGTCAGCAGATGGGTGCCCCTGTACCCTATAGAAGGAATCTCCAAGCAGTGTCGCAGCACTGGCTCGGGCATGATGTGGATGCAGCTGGTTGTGGTGCATCCCTTGGCAATTCACAGCATCCTGAGGTAAACAGTGGGGCGGTGAGTACAAGAATTACAGCTCAGATGCACATGTGTGTGCACGTTTGAGTAGGGGAATGTGCTGTAGCTGTGTGGAAGCATGGCTGTGTACACCAGAGTGACTGGAGATTTTCTTTTCTCACTTTGTGGCAGGTTGACCCTCACCCACAGCTAAGCACCACACAACATCTCACTTACTCCCCCCTGAAAACCACAGCAGGATGGGGAGAGCAAAAGTGAGAAAACTCACAGGCTGAGATAAAAATAGTTTATTAACTGAAGGAAAGAGGAAAGGGGAAAAAACAGTGATGAAAAAGCAGATTGATATCCAGTGAGTCTCTGAGCAATGGTTGCCTTCCCAAAATCTCTCCTCAATTTCTGTTACTGTATATGATATTGTAGAGCATACAATAACATATGGGTCAGTTTAGGTCAGCTGTCCTGCTTGTGTCCCCTCCAAATTCTCAAATACCCCTGAGGGGGGCTGAGTGGGAGTAAGAGAAAGCCTTGATGCTGTGCAGGCAGTGCTCAGCAATAGCCAGAACACAGGTATGTTACCAGGGCTTGCTTTAGTTACAAATCCCAAATGCAGCACCATACAGTCTGCTACAAAGAAAATTATCTCAGCCGGACCCCAGTACACTCTTAAACATCACTTGAGTCCTAGTGGATGGAGACATCATGAGGGTCCAGAGAGATGTGGAATGTAATTTTGCATCTTCTTATGAATGCCTATCCTCTGCAGACTTCCCAGACAAACACCGTCTCCCAGCCCCGTAGTTTGCAATGTGGCATTGTCTCTGATCATCCCAATCTTGCTCACCACATTCCCCAGACACAGAAGCAACTACAGATGCTTGCTTGTGCTGCCTAATGTAACGGGGCTTAAAACTACTCTGCAAATGCACCTCTCTCCTCAGAATATTCCAGCCCAGCATGGGCAGCAATTCTGGACAAGCCATTCCCTCCATAAGTGTTACTCATTAGGAGGTAAGGTGGACAGGAACGATATATGCAGCCATTGAACAAGGTAGGAAGTAATCCCTGCATCCTTTTCTAGGCTGCAGTGAATGGTGGGAGAGGAATGCATCAGGCTACAGATAAGTCTTTTTTCTCTATATAGAGAAGCAATGTATATATTCAAATCTCAGGCTGATGCAGTCCATTGCAAGTGTGTACATAGAAGCAAAAACTATGCACGCTCCACATAGGAAGGTGTTAGGTTCAGGTCCCTTCCTCCCTCCCTCCACACTTCCTTCCGCACTTCCTTCCGCACTTCCTTCCTTCCCTCCCTCTCAGGTAATTTTCTCCTCATTTGTTGCTCTGGAGATGATGAATGGATGACACTTACGAGACACAAGGCCTAGCTGGACGTCTTGGAATTCCATTGAATTGTTCCTGGGCAGGAGGGGAGAAGGGGTGCGGTTGCAGAAGAAGGGGCACTGGTGGCTGGGGAGTGATCTCTCTGGCTGGGAGGTTTCTCTTGGGAAATACAGAGATGCTGTGAGAGGCCGGGGGTTCATTGAGGCCTGGCTGGGGGTCAGGGGCTGGACTCAGCCCTTCTGCTCTCAGCGATTGGAGGGGAGAGTGGTGTGGGCAGTGGGCGCCTGTGTTTCCCCAGCCGGGGCTGCACCGTGGTTTGCTACAGAGCAGGTGCCGCCTGGAGTGACACTGAGACCGGCTGCCCCCTGTCAGTTTTGCAAGTGGAGCCATCTCCGCTCTGCCGGCTGTGCCCGGAGCTGCAGCGAGGGGGGAGCGCCTGCAGCCTGCAGGGACTGGGGTCCTGCTTTGGTGCTTTGTGCTGCCCTTGTGGGTGTTGGCTTGCCTTGCTATAGATATTCGAATAAAGAACTGTTACTCCTTTTCCCTTATCTCTGCCTGAAAGCCCTGCTATTTAAAAGCCTTAATAATTTGGAGGGAAGAGGAGGTAATATTTTCCGTTCCAAGAAGCTTCCTGCTTTCCTGGGCAGACACCTGTCTCTTAAACCAGGACATGAGGGAAGTAGGGTGATGAGTGAAGTTCAGTCATTAGAACAACACAGAGTTGTTGACCCAGCACTGCAGGGTCAATGAGAACCAGCCCCATGCAGCTGTTCATGTGTCCTACCTGAGAAAGTGTGCTGATGCTGGCAGACTCACTGTTTTTGAGGTTATCTCATTCTCTGATTGTTTGACTCAGGTAAACAGTCATTATGCAATGCTGCAGTTAGCAATGTTGTGTCACCCTGGAAAAGGCAGGAGTCAAAAAGTAGTGCAGGTCTTAAAGTCTTCTTCCTCGTGGGCCTTCTATGTTCATCTCCAGAGAGAAACAAACAAACTAAAAGCTCTCGGCTTTCTGTAGCTGCTACAAGTGCATCTATTTGTATCTCAGTTCTCTAAATGACAGCTGAAAATCTGGAAACTTCCCAGACTCCTCCTCCCCGCAGAAAAAATCCCTCCAAAAAAAACCCCAACAACAACAACCTCTCCCCCTTCCCCCCCAATACCCCAAACAAATAATCCAGGGATGGTGGAGCTCAGTCTACCCATAAAAAGAGACAAAAAGACAACTGGCAATTTTAAGCAACCAAGTAATGGTGAAGTATTGGACATGAGAGTGAGACAACCAGGGGAAAAATAGAACATCTAGGAATGCGAAAGAAAAATAAAAGGAGACAAGGAATTTCTTAGGTATGGGTTTTATTCTCCATTAATAAGGGGTAGAACATGTACTGCTTGGGACAATGGCTTTCAGTCAGTATCACCAAAAAAACAAACAAACAAACAAACAAGCAAAAAACCAAACCAAACCAAACAAAACAACAACAACAAAAATCAAAACTGGAGATGTTCCCAGACCTTTTCTATCTCCCAGAGTACAGAAGTGGTATAGCTAGAAGAAACAGAAGAAGCAGGGCTAGAAAAGGATCTTCTAGAAAACAGAAGGATGCAGGAGATTCAGGTTAAGAAAAATCACCTGACACATCTAAAAGCTCCTTGAACAACAAATCAAGAGGATGTAGACTTTCAAGGAAAAAATGTAAAATAACATTCTTCTACAGTTTCCTGAACATCTTAAGACCAATGACATATTTGAGGTGGACAGCCATGGCCTCCAGATGCACTGCTCTGTAATAAGCAGAGTATTTCCTCAATCTCTTCTCTTGCCTCTGGGCAAGAGACAGGTGTCACATGCATCCTACAATTTCCTTTATGGTCCAATACACACAAAATCTTGACATTTTCTGAAAAGTGGCAAAAGAGTTTCAGTATTTTCTTTTCATGGCACAGTCATACTGTTATGTGGGGTCTTGGGGGAGGGCATGGAGTGGTTATATTTTATTCCTTCTTTGGTTGTTCTGTTTGGTTTCTGCTTATTTTCAGTTAATGCTGGCAGAATTATATGTCATTATCATTTACATTATCATTCAGTTGCATATATGTATCATTACACCGATTATTAAAAATTAATCTACTATGAAATGGCAAATACCAAAGAATCAGCCACTTTCCCCTCTTGGAGAATGTATAATGGTGGTTTATGTTCCTTGTCTTTTCTTCGTTGATACACTCAAGGGCAGAGAGCAGCTCTTCAGAGGAACACAGACAAGCTGGAGGAGTGGGATCAAAGGCACCATATGAAACTGAAAATGGACAAAACCGAAATTCTTCACCTGCAAAGAGATAACCCCTGGCAACGATATTGGTTAGGAAATGGTGAGCAACTATTCTGAAAAGGCAACGTGGTCCTGGTAGATGGAAAGCTGGATGTGATGCCACAGTGTGCCCTGGAGGCAGTGGGGGAAAACTGCATCCTTGGCTATAAAACAGCAGAACCATATTCAGGATCTCGAAAGGAGTACTAGGATTTTTCAACCCCACCTAAACCACCTCTTTTCCCAGCTAACAGCCCCAACTTTCTCAGTTTGTCTGTGGAAAAGATGTGCTCCAGCCCTCTGAACACCTTTGTGAACCCCCTCAAAGATGACCAAGGTGCATTCCAACTCGAATCCTATTTTAATCCCCTGTCTGATACAATTAAAGAAGAACTGTTTTAGGGTAATTGACTGCGCTTTCCCTCTTCTTCAGGTAGATTTCACCAGCTTGGAGACAGTGCCTGTTATCTTCCTACACAAGGAAAGGCACTGCCAGGAAGACTGAGGGAGCTCACCTCACAGGGTTTCACTGAAAGGAAAGAGTCAATGCCCACAAGTTGCAACACAAGAAATTCTGGAATGGACAGAAGGACAAAAGCTTCTTGCCCTTGAAAACAGTTCAGCATACATGCCTGTAGAGGAAAAAAAAAAAGTGTGAATGAGGAACTGAGCAACCTAATCTAGATTTTAAGTTAGGCCTGCTTTGGTAAGGAGACTGGATTAAAGAACTTCATCAGTCCTTTCAAACTTCAATTCTTCCATGATCCTACAATTTATGTACCAGGCAGTACCAGGGAGTTTTCTCTTTCACTTCTATTTGACCATTCCCTGCAATAATGGGTTTGTAACTCAAGTCATGTGGCCAAACCTCTCCACTTTCTGCCTTTTTGTTGCTTGAGGCTGATGAGAATCAATTAATGCAATTATGTCTTTTTCAGCTAGGCTGTTAGTCTGCACACAGTACTTCACATATCCACAGAAATCTTTGGGTTTGGAAGGTTTTTATGCTGTTGCCATAAGGAGTCTGGCATTAGCATGTAGCTTCCTAAGAATACAGTCTCATATCAGGCTAGGTTTTCCCTGCAATGAAGATATTCTTATACAGAGAGAGGTTTACACTCCATTATTAATTATCAATCTAAACATACAAGGAAAGGGAAGAAACACACAACAAAAATCTCAATTCTATCCCACTTCAAGACATAGCAGCAGAAACCTCTTTAAAACTTTTGGCTGCTAGAAAGCTCTGCATTGTGCTACTGTAACTTCAAATACACAAATTCTGCAAAAAGCCTGACCCTCATTTTAAAAATACACAACAGACAGCAATAGCAATAGAAATAGATGACTCAAAGAGGCCCACATTAGACTTAAAGCATTGTCAGAATCTTCTCAATCAAAAAAAAAAAATGTTCAACAGACATTCAGCAGCTAAGGTGGTAACAGACTCCTTCCTTGCTTCAAGCCTGTGTATAGATCCATAAAGCAAGACAGGATATGTCCCAACAAACTTCATGTGCTTTCCAACAATGTCAGTACAAATAACACACTTAAAAAAAGATGGCTCTACTTCCAGAAAGCTCCTTTATTCCAGAAGCATTATATTCATGCCAGTGAAATACCTCCAGTGATTCACCATGGGCTGCTTGACTCTTTAACTCAAATAAATAACCTTTTCTAACTCTGTATTCAGAGGCAAGGTCAGCACAGCCAGAATCTGGATAAACATCCTGTTTGACACTCCCTGAGAATTGGAGAAATTAATTATTTTCACTCCACCTGTGTTGTTCTTGGCATGCTGCTCACTGAAAACCCTTCACTGCAGGATGTACTGCAACGACTGCACACATGTATGAAGACTGCCTGTGTTTTGGAGGTTCCCAGGCCACCTGCTGACTGCAGAGTGCTGTAGGTGGTGCCACTGTCAGCTTCTCCACCCAGCAGCTCCCCTCCTAGACCGTCTGCCCCAAAGGGCTGGGGTGATCTATGCTAAGCACCGTGGCTTCTCTTACTAACTGGTCCTAGAGCTGCTGCTGCTGCTTCCAGACCTCATCGTGGCATAAAGCTGCTCAGGGGCTGTGAGCGCCTGCAGCAGTCTTATTGCTGCCCTCTTTGCTCTGTGACCTTCGCTGTGCACGGTGTGATGGTCACATCTGCTGCCGTGCCTGGCACCAGCCTGGTGTCATGGCTCTGGTGCCACAAGGGCCTGGTACCGGTACTGGTACTGGAACTAGGACTGGGACTGTTACTGTTACTGGCACCGGCACTGGAACTGCAACTGTGACTGATGCTGATCCTGGGACTGGACCTGGGCCTGGTACTTATACAGCTACAGGGGCAGGTACCTGAACACCTTTTGGAACCAGAACTGGGACTGGGATTGATACCAGTACTAGTACTGGTAGTGAGACTGGAACAGGGATTGCTGGTGGTACTGGTGCTTGGACTGGGACTGGAATTGTGTCTGGTACTGGATTTAGTACTGGTACAGGTACTTGGACTGGTTTTGGAATTGGGACTGATGCCAGAATTGGGACTGGGCCTGGTAAAGGTACTGGCACTGGCACTGAACTGGTATTGATGCTGGCACTGGGCCCGGTATTTGTACTGGTACAGGTACTTGAACTGGTTTTGGAACTGGGACTGGTGCTGGAACAGGGACTGGTGCTTGGATTGGAACTGGTGCTGCTGCTAGCACAGGCAGTGTATTGATACTGGAACCAGGCCTGGTAGTGGTAGTGGAACAGGTGCTTGGCCTGTATTTGGCACTGGGACTGGTGCTGGAAGTGATGCCGGTGCTGGGACTGTGCCGGTTCGGGTGCTGACACTGCGGTGCCGGTACCAGGGCCGCTGCCGCTACCAGGGCCGGTGCCGGTACCAGGGCCCGGGCCCGGCTCCGGGCCCTCTGCGCGTTACGACAGCGGCTCCAACCCCGCCCCCTTCATTTGCATACCCACCCCCGGCGGGCCAATGGGGCGCGGCCACCGCGGCGCCGGCCCCGCCCTCCGCGGCCGCCGGTAACGGAAGCGCCGGGAGCGGAGCGGGCCCCGCGCGCCCGGCCCGCGCGGCCTGCGGGAGCGCGCCCGGCGCGCGCGGCCCCTGCGGTGAGTGCGGGCGGGGCGGAACAGCCGCCGCCGCCGCCCCTCCCCCCGCGCCGTGCCGCGCCCCGAGCCCCGAGCCCCGAGCCCTGAGCCCCTCCGGCCGCGCCGCGCCGCGCAGCGCCCTGCTGCCAGCTCGGGCACGGGGGTGGGAGGCGTCGGCCGCTGCGTGTGGGAGAGCGGCCTGCGCGCCCGATGCAGGGGTAGTGGTTCTGTGCTCGGCTCGCTCGCCGGGCCGTGCCCCTGAGCGCCAATGGATTCGGCTCTGGAGGGTGCGGTTCCGGGTGTGCTTGCGACGGCGGCCCCCGGCAGCACGGAGAGGGTGCGTGGGGGCGCAGGTGGGAAGGGCATTGTCATTCCACCGTGTGTCCCGTACTGGGGCTAATGCTGGTCCTTCTCCTCGCCGTGCGCGCTCGCCTCAGGAAAGTCTCCTAATCAGGTGTCGTGATCGCTAAGGAAGAGCCAGAGGTTCCCTTAGCCCTGCCCGTGTTCCCAGCAGGGTACTGTACCAAGGCGGTGTTTGCAGGGAGAAGAGCCTTTGGCAATAAAGCACGTTGTGCCAAGTGAAGCAGGAATCACAGAGTAGTCCATTGGGATGTTTGTTATCATCCGGGTGGTGAGGCACTGGCACAGGCTGCCCAGAGAAACTGTGGATGCCCCATCCCTGGCAGTGTTCAAGGCCAGGTTGGATGGGATTTGGAGCAACCTGGTCCGGTGGAAGGTGTCCCTGCCCATGGCAGGGGATTGAAACCAGATGGTCTTAAAGTTCTCTTCTAACCCAAAGCATTCTGTGAGTCTACACATGTAAGGCATGTCAGTCCAACATGAAGTACTTCTGGAAAAAAGAGGAAGTGCATTGCCAGTAGTAGTAAAGCTGTTCAGTCACAGCACACAAGTACTGTTCTTGTTTAAGAAGATATTTTTCCCTAAGAAATTTGTTTAATTTGAGCTGTTCTGGTAGCTTCTGGGCCAGTAGAAACAGTGCTAATGATGGGAGTTGAGACCCTTCTCAAAATGCTTCCTGATGCTTATAAAAGGTGTGCATTTGATTTTGAATTAATCAGTAATTACTTCAAACGTTTTGGATTTATGTCACCTTTGAGAACTGTTCTCTTGCTTGTATGGCTTTACATATTCATGCCTTCAGGTTTTTCCTGCATTCTTCTAAAGTATCCTGGAGTCTACCTGCTTACCCTAGGCTTTGCAAAGAGGGTAATCTATGTGGATTGAATGTAAGATTTCTGAAAGCCATGGGAGTAACTCTTTCCTTAGTAGATGGCTTATTCTGGAGGCTGAGATGCCCCTGGAGGACTCTTAAGTGTGTTACCAGGAACAGATGATCATGCCTTCTCTGCTTGTGAAGGCATGTCCTCTTGTTCAAAGGGCATCATTGATTTGATTGATCAGAGTCAAGGCCCTGAACTAATGCTGGGAGGGAGCTGAGTTGGGACCATTTTAGTGGGAACATGAGGAAACAAAACATTACCAAGAAAAGCTTGAATTGCTTTCTTCAGCTTTAAAGAAGTGCAGATTACCTCTGCCTGCTCTTAGTAGGATGGAACATAGTCAAATTCCAAGAGGAAGAATCAAATTGCAGGTGAAAGATTTTCATCAAAAGATGTTGTCCAGTTGTGCTTTTAACACCAAATGAACATAGGCTCTGTGGCTGTGTTGCTGTGGGTAATAGAAGAGGAGTTGATAGATGCTCTCTGAAGCAGAGAATGGTTTTCTTACCTCTTTCAAAATACTTTTTCTGTGCAGCTGATTAACCTTTTGTGTAGTACTGCTTGAGCTTGAGGCAGCAATCCATACATGTAGCTTTGGCTAGGCTTCCATTTTCACTGAAGTAGGTTTGGCCTCAGATTCTGCAGTTTGGTGATATTTTTGAGGTCCGCTTGTGATTCTCCTGATCTCTAAGTGTCTACATTTTTGTAACCCTTTGGAGCTTTTGATAATTAGTGTACAACCTCTAGCTATTATCACAAAGAGATTTCTCAGATTTTTTTTTTTTTTACAAACAACTACAGAAATACAACTAGCTGGGGAAAAATGGGGGGTGAAGGGTGGTGCTGGAAGTGCCTCCTGCTCTGAACTGCTGCCCCAGTAGCACTGTCTAGAACAAGGATGCCTGCTTTTAGTCTCCAGTATTTGTCTTCTTTCAGGTCTCTATTTTTTCTGGGTTGAAGTGACCAGGAAACAACTGAAGCATCCAGGATACTAACTGCAGATTGTTTGATTTGCGCTGGAGGGTGGTGTTTCACTTTTGGAAGAAAAAGTGAACTTGAGGACATATTTGGGAAGAGTGCCAAAGTGTTTTGCTTAAACAGAGTGGATGAATTGCTGACCTTTTCTGGGAGTGGGGCAAATTTTTTCTCTGAAAGATTCCCTGAAATTTACTTAGAATTTTTGCTTGGGGAGGTTGTTGCAGGATGTTGACATATTAGGAAATACATGCAAATAGAGGTGAGCACTTTCAGAGTTTTCAGAATTTTATTGACAAACAAAGAATGAGCTGAATTCTGGCAGGGACTGTTCTTCTGAAGGTATTCTGGCATAGCTCTTGGTAAGCTTAAACTCGTCTAGCTGCTTTTTGAACTTGAATAAATTTGCGGCATCCACACCATACCATGAAAAGAAATCCCATAGGTTGCCATCTGATTAATGAACTTTTTCTTTCACTTACTTTGTGACATGTGCAACGTTAGATAAGTGTCTCCTCTATGTCAGAAGAAGATGTGATTATTCCCTATTTGGTTTTGTCATGGTTTCGTAGACCTCTGTATCCTTTCCTCAATTCTTTTTTTCCACCCTTCAGAACCCTGTGGTAGTCATTGCTTGTGTGGGAGCCACTCTTGCTTTTGGTGTGAACCTTCTCTGTAAATACAAGTACAGAGTACCTGGAATTTTACTGTGTCATTTTTAAGTGGGTTCATTAGGGGGAAAATTCTTCTTAATGTAGTGTAAATGAATAATCTACTGTGGTCTTGCACAGTTAAATAATTGTATTCTTTGTCTTAGTTTTAAGTTTTTGTCTTACAATTTTTGATTTCCAGTCTGATTTGTTCAGGTGAGTACCTAGTAGATGTTTCCATCAAGCTGTTGGATGTAACCCAAACACCTCATTCTTGAGAAGTGTGAATGAAGAGCCTGTTGTATATTTCTGAGTGGCCTTAATCTGATAACCCTCAATATGAAATTTAGCACCTCTCTTTGATCACATAAAGCCTATAGCTCTTGCCTTTACTGTCACACTTTACAGACAATTAATAGAATTTTCAGTGTTTAACGAAGTTAAAGGATACTACTGGATAAGTAGAAAATTGAGAATTTTTATCTGGAAAAGAAAGAACAGATCTGTCCTCAGCATGATAGGACTTTTCTCTTTTTTTGGTAGTTATTGCAAATGCACTTTATTTTGCTTTCTTTATAAATTTATCTAAACTTTTTTTGTGTGTATATGTGTGAATGTTTCAGGAAATGCTTCAAGGACCATCAGAAGATGTGTTTGCAAAGATGGAAAGTCCAGTTGAGGACATGGATACCTCCGATACCCAGTGGGGCTGGTTTTATTTGGCTGAGTGTGGTAAATGGCATATGTTTCAGGTAAATACCTATGAAGTTATATTGACTCTGGTGGATTCCATACATTGAATTACCTATGGCTGAGTGTGTCTTAATGTTCTTTTTCTTTTATTTTGAAGACTGACTCAAACAGTCACTGCTCTATTAGCAGTGAAGATATTGAAAGGAGTTTCCGAACAAACCCTCATGGATCTCTGTCTTTTACCACTGCAAAGTTTAACTACACACTGGACTTTTCAGGTATGTGTCTGTCCAAAGAGTAAATTTAAATCACAGAAGGTCTCAGATACACCAGCACATTTGTTCATTCAGCAGGTTATTGTCCTCATATCTGGTGCAAAAACATGATTAAGAATGTCTTCTTTACTGGAAAGCACATAGGAGTTTTTAGAAACAGCTGCCCTGTTTTGTACACAGAATTTTTTGTGTAGTTTACAGAAATAGCTAGGAATAGCATGTTTTGTTTAATAGCACTTCATTGTGTTCCTACTGCTTGCTTCAGCTGTAGGTGGCATGTAGGATACAACTCTCAAACTGGGAAGGTTGAACCTTTTTTCTTAAGTGTGCAACTTCCTGTAAGCTTGGAAAACCAATTCCATTCAGTCTGTGTAAGAAACAGTGCTGTAAAGGAGACTTCCTGCAAAATACTGGCATCGAAGTGATTTAATAATTCAGCAGGTAGTTGAACCCAGTTCTGTTCTCAGAATAACAAGGAGATAGGCAAAAGGATTTACTAGGAAATTCTAAAGATCTCACTTATGCTGTTCTTGTAAATTACAGGGTATTACAGGTTTCTAACAGATGTAAATAATTATCATTATAATCTCCTCTTTGTTCAAAGGTGTGTTCTAGTAAATTTCTTTTTAGTTTTTCTATTCATATATGGTTTATTTTCTGATTAAATTTCAAAGCAGCTATATGCTTAAATATAGGAAATTAAGGAAATAAATACATATTCTGATATATGTATTCGAATTTCAAATATTTCAAATACAGAAAGTGGGGACTGAGTAAAACAGCAATATTCTGGCAGTAAAGTGGTATCTAACAATACAAGGAGTTTTATGCTTACTTGTGTTGAAATGTCTCTTTATAAAAAACTATGTTAAGAATAAAAGCAAATCTTAAAGAACAATTTTTATGTTACTCTTTAGGTCATGGTGTCTTACACTAAGGATAGTGTATTGTTTGTCATCCCATTCAAGTCACTGGAAGTTTTGCCTGTGATTTAGTCAGGTTGAATGTTAGATGAATATTTAAAAAATAAATGTTTTGTGTGCATAATATTTGGGCGTTTTGCCATCTCCTATAAATGCCGATGCTTTTAGAAGCACTTTTTGAAAATGCTGATTTGTTACTTGTTGAAATAGGAATTCCTGTCAAGTAATTTAGGGTGTAATTTACTTTTGAAAGATGACACTTAAATGTTTCATATGCTGCAGATGAATTCCCAAAAATTTCATACTAATTCTTGTTTTATGCTCAGTGATGAAACAAATCAACCTAACTACCCTTAAACAACGTCCAATAAAACGAGCTCCCTTTGCAATCAATTCATTCAGGTAAGGAAATAAGAGAGACTCTGTATTTTTTTTATCCCTGATTCTTCTAAGTAAAATGAAACAAAAATGTTTTCTCTTTATTGTTTATGTTTATTTGCTTTTGGAATCACTTGCTCTGAATACCTGTTGAATCAGAATTGCTGCAGGGAAGCAGCACCAAAAAATGGAATCCATTGACTCCATAAATTATTTAGAAGTATTATTGTAATAGCAAAAAAAGATGGAGTTATATGTCATGCCTATATTTTACTCATTTACTCTAAAATGACTTGGAGTTGAATTGTGTTGTAACAATTATTTTATGAGTCTAATTGCTTTAGATTGTCAGTTTCTTGCCATTTTACCAGTCGTTAGATGTAAAGCTGAGCTGATGTAAACCTGGAACTCACCAAACAATAAACTGAGCTATGCAGTGTTACTACCACAGATGAAATTGAGTACATGGGACATGTGTGTTTTTTCCCCAAATAGTTTATAAGAAAAAATTCAGTTCTGAATTGTAGTGTTGTTATACATTCAAAAAGAAATTTGTTATTTGACATAAGACGTATAATAGCAATCTGTTTACACTGACTGTCAGGAAGACCTGTGTTTTTGAAGTGTCAATGCTTTTTCAGTAGATATTCGGTAAATAGTGGCAATTTACTTTGTTTTTTCAATAATTGCATTCAATACTCTTATTTCCATGTGGTGACATTCTTTACTTTTAGGAAATTCTTTCAGTCCCAGTTTTAAGGCTTTATAGCTTCTGTGTATGTAGTGCCTGTGCTTAAACCACTCTTGTTTAGCAGCTCTGTATAAACTTCTTGGGGGTTGCTTTTTTTGCATCCTGTGTTGTTTGGAGGAGTTTGACAGGAAAAAAATGCCTTGTGTCTTTGAAGTGATGCAGTTTTTTACCTTTTTTGTTTGAAGTTTCATCTGTGAAAATGAGGCTATCCCTATGCCTTCACACTGGGAGAATGTAAATACTGAGGAGCCATACCAGGTAAGAGTTGGTGTGCAACTTGGTCAAAAACATGTGACAATGAAATAATGCATTGAATTGAAATCGCACTAACCTTTTTTTTTCCAGCTTATTCCATTGCAAAAGAAAACAAATGAATATAATGAAGTTTCTAGTCTCTTTGGAAAAACAATGGATAGCCACCGAATTAAAAGAATTAAGAGAATACAAAATCTAGACTTGTGGGAGTTTTTTTGCAGGTGAGATTATTTCTAAAACCAACAGTTTTAGGATTGTTAATGGAGAAGTTTTAAGTCATGCATCAGAAATATGTTTAACTGTTGTTATTATAAATGGAATTTTTGTTACTTTTTAACTTTTAAAGCTTTTCTTATTTGTCATTTCTCTTTATTCAAAATTTAATTTTCAAGCTTGTGTAGCTTCTACAGGTGCAGAAATGTAATACTTGTAGAAATGTATTAGATAAAGCTGTAGAAAAATAATGTATTGAAGATGTTCAGAGTACCTGTGTGGTAGATGCCCATGATCCTTATAGTGAAGTAAGAAGAACAAAAATTAGCTTTTTGTAAAATGATTCCTTGAGAGGCTTGTGTATTATTTTAATTTTTACTGAACAAATGAAATTAATGTTTCAGTCTTGTTGAATTTCTCAATTTTGTGCAGCACAGGACAGAATTAAGTGTCTAATTAACACATATTCATGCAATTTATTTTAAGTTTAATGCGCTACAAAACGTTGTTCCAAGTTCTTGGCTTTTCCCTCTTTGTATTGTGCTGGCCTGGAAGAAGTAGGAAGTGCTCAGTTTGGTGTCCACTTATTTTTTTCTTAAGCAATTGTACTTGACACAAAGTTATGTGTATCTTGTAGGAAGGAGTACATATCAGAAGGTTTAAGATATTTTGCACTAATAAAATAATCTCGACTAAGTTAAAGAGTGAGGAAATAACTAACCAGATGTATACTAAAATCTTGCATAAGTTACACGATTTTTTAAAAAATATGTAATTTGTTGTTAATTTAAAGCTTTATCATTAACATGTGTGAGGAAGTGAAATTCCTTACATATGTTGATGGTTAAGAGAGTTATCCTACTTTTAGTTTCCTTTCTCTCCTGGTGGAGTGAGGAAGTGGGTCAGCAGAACTGCTTCCTTGGACTTCCAGAGGTCAGACTTTGGGTTGTTCAGGAGACTGTTTGACAGAGTCCCTTGTGAGGCAGTCCTGAAGGGCAAATGAGTCCAGGAAGGCTGAACACTCTGCAAGAGGGAAATCCTAAAGGCTTTGGAGCAGGCTATCCCCATGTGCTGAAAGACAGGTAGTAGAGGAATAAGATCATCCTGGCTGAACACAGAAGTTTGGCTGGAATTCAGACAAAAAAGAGAGTTTATGACCTTGGGAAGAAGGGGCAGGCAACTCAGGAGGAGTAAAAGATGTTGAGATGTTTTGCAGGAAGAAAATTAGAAGGACCAAAGCCCAACTAGAACTTAATTTGGCCACTGCTGTAAAAGAAAATGAAAATACATTTAAAGTAAATCATCAACAAAAGGTAGGCTGTAGATTATCTCTGTCCCTTACTGGATGTGGGGGAAACATAGTGACAAAGGATGAGGAAAGGACTGAGGCAATAAAGGCATTAAAGTAAGACAGTTGTTATCTGGACACTCCAGACCCTGAGCTGGTAGACAGAAGCAGGGAGCAAAATGCAGCCCTCATAATTCAAGAGAAAATGGAACCTGCTAACCCACACAGGTCTATGGGGATGGGTGGAATCCACTGGCGGGTACCAAGGGAGATGGGGAGGTGCTCACTGAGCCACTTTCAACCATTTACCAGCAGTCCTGGCTCACTGGGGAGGTCCCAGTTGGCTTCGGTGAGCAAATGTGATTCCCATGCACAAACAGGATTGGAAGGAAGATACAGAGAACTACAGACCTGTCAGGCTGAGCTCAGTGCCAGGGAAGGGCAAGGAGCAGCTCATTCTGAGTGCCATCACACGTGCAGGGCTACCAGGGGTCAGGCCCAGCCAGCATAAGTTTAGGGAAGGCAGGTCCTGCTTGATGACCCACCTCACCTCCTGTGATCCACTAAGTGGATGAGGGAAAGGCTGCAGTTATTTTTTACCTGGACTTCAGTAGAGCCTTTGACACAATTTCCCACAGCATTCTCCTGGAAAATCTGGTTGCTCATGGCTAGGGGAGGTGCACTCCTTGCTGGGTAAAAAACTGTTTGGATAGCCAGGCCCAGGGAGAGGTGGTGAATGGAGTTACATCCAGCTGGTCACTAGTGGGGTCCCCCAGGGCTCAATGTTGGGGCTGCTCCTGCTTAATTATCAGTGACCTGAGGGGATCAAGGGCACCCTCAGTCAGTTTGCAGGAGACACCAAGCTGGGTGGAAGTATTGATCTGCTGAGGGCAGGAAGGCTCTGCAGAGAGATATGGACAGGCTGGATCCATAGGTCAAGGCCAGTGGTGTGAGGTTCAATAAGATAAAATGCCAGGTCCTGCCCTTGGGTCACAGAGAGTGCCATAAGCACTCACTGGTGAAGAAATTATTGCCTGGTAGTATATTACAAAGAAATAGCTATTCCAGCATTTCAAATTCACTTCTTTTGGTGTCGCAGGGAGGAAGGTTGAAAAGAGGATGATACTTAGTCTAGCATTTCTAGTTTGGAGTTGTTGAGGAGTACAAATAAAAAAAGGTGTTGGTCAGTGAGATTGCTGACCAGTTTTAGAAAAAGCTTAGGTGCTTACATAGGTACAAAGAACATGTCTCTGGGTATTTAGTTTTACTGTAGTTTTTGCCTTTTATTGAGTGAATTGGCTGGATGAGATTTTTCACAGTGCTGGATCAACTTAATTTTGTTGAACCAGTTTATCTTGTCACTGCTTGTGGAAGGTGCTAAGATGGTGCTTTTTAGAACAGTTGGACTCCTCAATTTCTGTTCCAAATTACCAAAGTGTCCTGTTGTGGCATCTCTGCATTCTGCACAACCAGCTTGCCAGTGCGCCCAGTATATTCTACTGCTTAGGAGGAACAATTGCTACTTAAACTTTTATGGTTTTGTAAAAGTGTTTTGTTTAATTGATAAGGAATTACATTTGATCGTTGTTTGAATGATTATTTGCATTACTGTAGTGGTCAGAACACATTTGCCTTTTACAGTAGTTCCTATGTTAATGACAATTCTAAATTGGCTTTATGAAATGAACTGGTCAGAGATAGTAAAGGACTGTTACAGAACATCTTTTGACAATTGATTATTCAGTTTTTCTATAAATTTGTCCCATTCCCCCTTTCAAGAGAAGTTACTTGAGGGTACATTTATATATATTGTCAGAGATCAACAGCCAACAACAGAGGGTTGCTGGTTGAAGAAATTTCAGATGTTCAGCATAACTAGCCCTTAGATCAGTTTTTGCTGGTTTGCCTAGGTAATAGTGCTTTATAATCTACCAACTTTGTTATCCCTTTCACCATGACGTTAAAGTAGGTGGCAGAAACAAAATGTGCAAAATTACCTTTCTTTTAAAGATGTATCTGCAGAAAATGACCACACTGAAACTAATAACACATGAACAATGTTGATAAAATTAATGTAGGAAGACCTTTTTTCCAAATCTTAGACTATGTCAGGAAATAATCCTACAGCATTCAGCAATGTGTGATTTCTAAATATGTACCTTAAGAATTCTGACCTGTTTAAAAACTAGATTAATCCAATTGTAAAGTGGAATGTGTTAGGTCTGTACCCTGAGCAGTGTTTTCACAGTAGTAATTTAGCATGTTTTTACAACTAGTTATTTTTTATGTGCTTATTTATGTATTTATTGTGTGTTTTCTGTAGGAAGAAAGCTCAACTGAAGAAGAAAAGAGGTGTCCCAACGATTAATGAGCAGATGCTGTTTCATGGCACCAGTAATGAATTTGTAGAAGCAATATGTATTCATAACTTTGACTGGAGAATAAATGGGATGCATGCTGCTGTGTATGGAAAAGGTAAGTATTGCTGTCACATACAACAGTGGTAGTGTTAGCAGCTCAACATTGTGCTCCTTGTAGTGTGCACTTTGTGATGCATGCCTCGTGTTTACCCAAGAGCTGTTTAATACACCTGCTTTTATGGCAAGTGTAATTAAGGATGCAGTAAGGAATGTAATTGTCACAACTGCCTGGTAGAGCCAGGGAGCATGGGGAAGGGATGCCCAGCAAAGCAGTCTTGATCATGAGACAATCTCCCTGGTAAAATGTTCACACTAAAAATATTTGATCATATTGTCATAACAATTAACAACTACAAAAGAATTGCTGATGAACACAGACTGACATTTTTCATCATCTTGATAGCTATGCCCTCTTGGTCATGCTAAGAACGTCATCATATTTTCTATGCTTTTTATTTGAAAGGGACCTATTTTGCAAGAGATGCATCATATTCCAGCCATTTCTGCAAAGAGAGCATGAAGCACGGAGATACTTTCCAGATTCATGGTGTGAACCTGCAGCCTCATCTGCACAGACCAGATAAAGTCATGTTTCTTGCTCGTGTATTAACTGGTGACTATATCGGCGGTGATTCAAAATACATAAGGCCTCCTTCAAAAGATGGAAGCTTTGTGAACTTGTATGACAGCTGTGTGGATAATACCTGGAACCCAAAGATCTTTGTCATCTTTGATGCCAACCAAATCTACCCTGAGTACTTAATAGAATTTTGTTAAGTTTGAACTGAGTACTGTTTGTGGTTCTTTGATACTTTTGTTCCTTTTGTAAAGACAACAACATAGAAACACGATGCATGAAAGAGAGGTGAAAGAAAAGCTGGCATACACTTATGGAGGAGGGAAGCTATTAAATAATTGAGAGACTCATGAACTGTTTTTAAAAATCTGTAAACTTTACTAATGCATTTTTCAAATTTAGAGACTATGACAAATCTGAAATTGCTTAGTGAGCCTTAAATATATTGAGCATTGGTAAGTTTTCAAAGGCAAGATTTACATTTTGATTTTCTAAAGTATATTAAAAGCTGTAGAAATATGCCTCTAATATAGTATGCATATGATGAAACTAATCTTTTATAAAGATTGCCTATAAAACATAAAGTAAGAACAACAACAGCAAGATCCCAGGGGACATGGCTATGTGTGTGTGTGTGTGTCTGTGTTCTGTAGTCCATGTTACTTTCTTTAGAGGTCTCTTAGTTTGGATTCTAAACCCAAAAAACCAAAAAGGATCTACAGCTCCTTCATCACTTTCCTCCAGATAAAGTTCAACAAGGCTGTCAGGTTTAACTTTATGTACATTTTACTGTAAGCTTCAGTTATTTACTGGAAAAATAACAAAGCCCTTGCAGTATGATTTGACTGTTGGTTTTGATGGAAAGAAGGCCTATAAACTTGTGATTGGTTGTTAGTTATTTGGTATGTTGGGCTCACTGTTGGGATATCAGCAGTGCCATACACCTTTCTCAGTTCTTATCCAATGGAATTTTTGCCATCTTGTTACAGTATCCATGTGCTGCTGTAATTCCTGTCTGAACAGAGTTTAAGACACACTCAGTGCTCATATACTTGGTGTTACTGAAGACAATGTTCAGATTAACTTAACTGGAAACAATACAGTCAAACAAACAAGGAAAATTTCAAAAGAGGCTGTCCTTTGTTTTTTAAACACTATAATAGAAAACTTTCAGTAACAGTTGTGTAGACCAGATTTTCATAACAAGAATTTCATAGCAAGAGCAAAACAGACAATATTTGGGTAAAGAGCAAACCTGAGTACCTAAGCACATGGAGAGGCTGAGGAAGGGGCTGTTACAGTGAAGTGCACTGTTGTTTGAAACAATTTGCTATGGAATTGTGTCCCCAGTGTCATTTCTTAAAGGACCTAAGTAGCACTAATGGATAAAGTCAAAGATTAAACCTTTCCAGGCTTTTACTTTGGCTATGGCCAGTAACAAGTCCCTGTAGAATCAGTATATAATTATGGCAGATGTAGAATGATCTGCGTTGGTTTGTTACAGAATTGTTAATTGACTTTTTGGAGTCGAAAAGGCTGTGTTTAAAATATATTGCATTTAAAGGCACTGCAGCTGCTGGCATGACCAGGTCCACTCAAAGCCATACTAAACCGGTGGAACTGGAAGCAGAAGATGATGACATATCTGGCATCATAACTGAGGACACAAATATCTCTTCCTTCTCCTGAGTGCTGTTACCATTGTTTGTCTTTCACAAGTTGTGCATCTGTTTCTATTTGTAATTTCAAGGCAGTTTTCCTGTCCCTAAACCATTTAGGGCTAAAATGCATTTTCCTTTATTTTAGGAAGTATAATTTCTGATCCCAGTTGGGAACTCTAGTTCTGCTCTCATAGGTATGATTTGTGTTTGATTCACTACTACACTCACTCTGCAAAAGGCACTTTGTTCCCCACATTGTATGAAATAATAGCGAATAATGCAGGGAATTTGTGTATTACTGAATCCTTTTTATTCTTACACAGTATTCTACAGAGCATACATTTTGTGAAACTAACAAATACATGTGCTGTTGTTCCTTTGATTTTATCTTTTATTTCTACTGAAACTGATGTTTTTAGTTTAAAAAACCTGAAGTTTCTTTTTTAGCGCCTCATGGACACTAAAGTATCCCAATCTTTACTGATCTCAGAGACTTTTCTGATTGATTGTGTGGTGGTGTCTTGTTTGCTGCTTAATTTGAATTGAATGGCACAATCTTAATCTTACTGCACAATTGAAATTTACCTCCTCTTTGAATGTTCAATGTGTTCTGCTTTTTGTGTTGATGAATTTTGTTATTGAAGATGTCTGTAAAATAACTGTCCTTTCTCTGGCAAGGGGAGAGCAGTTATTATTGCAAGCAAAGTCCAGAACTGTATAAATAACCAATACAGGAAATGGACTTAATAAAAGGAGCAGTGAGAAAGAAAGGGAGGAAAATAATTTCTTGGCCTTTAGATTGTTAAAGAAAAGAGAAGGGATCTTTGTGTGATTCTGGGGAAGGAAACCTGCTCTTTTCTGTTGCTGTTTCATGTAGTGAAACTTTGTTCTCCATTTTGGGTTTACATCTGTGCAAGAGAGCGTGTTATTCTCTGAGGTGTCTTGATTTGAGGTAGAGCTTTCTTACTAAATTATTCTTGTGGCAGAGTGTTTTCACATGAGTACAGCACTTCAGGATGAACAGAAACATAAGATCAGCTCATACTGGCCTCTTGGACCAGCTGTGTTTTTTACAATTGGTGTGTACTCAGTTATTGCTGAATGGATCTCATTTCATCCAGAGCAGTGTGGAAGTGTCTGTCTGCATTCCAGTTCATTTACAGGGTCAGTTTGCATGAATTCTTGTCTAAAGTTAGAGCCCAAAGCGAGAAAAAAAGGATACAGCTCTACTTTTTAATGGATGTCCCAGTATAGTCTCATCCAAGCTACATGTGAGATACATAATGTGCTGGCTGGAGTTGGTGACTTAAAATCAGGACTGCATTGGATGCCATTTCAGCTGGTGGCTTGAGGACAACTCTCACCCTTTTTAAACCTTTATCAGCGCAGAAGATCATAGCAGGAAGGCTCATGTGAGTCTGTGGAGTCTACATAGTGGAGATGACTTTCAGGAAGATGAGCACATGTCAGTCTTAAAATTCCTGTGACCTCAATGTCCAGCAGTGCTGTAACTATTTTCAGGCACCGTCCAAAACAGTAGACTCGCAAAACAGCACAGGCCTACTCCAGTATAGCCATCGACTCTTCACAAGTCACAAAAAAACCCATGGAGGCTGACAAGTAGAATATTTTACCCCGTTTTAAAGCCAACTGGCCTTACACCCCTCTCTGTTAAGCCCCTTTGTTCTCCTTGACTCTGCCTTCCCCTGTTCATCCTCCACCCCATGGCTTTGTACAGCACCATTGATTCCTTCACCCTCCCAGTCCTATCCCCCAGTACCATTTCCAAAGTCCAGGATGAAATAAAATTTCACACACTCCTACATGCTCTTATTAGTTAATATGACTGACCAGGTTTGGTTCTCATCACTGCCTCTCTTACCATGTCAGCCAGGTTTATCCCCACACATTGTTCTTGGCTTCCTCCTTGTAGTCCCTGTTGTGTCAGAAAAGGTAGTAGAAAGTGTCACTCTCCTTCCACATACTCCTACAGATAATTGTTCCACATAACTTGTCCAGCAATTTTAGTGTTATGCTTGTCCTAACTTGGGGATTTAGTTGGAGAGGTCACATTTCATTCCTATGGTAATGAGTAGACAAGAGACAGCCAAGGTGAACAACACCAAGACTGGAAAGTTGCATGTTTGAGTGAATTTTTTAATTGGAAGGGGCTCACTTGACTGTACAGAAATAGGAGGGTATTTGGTGTATATTGCAATAAGCAAAAACAAAAAAAACCCAACCCTGCAATGTGGTAGAGAGAGTAAGTATGGGGAAAGGACCTGACAGTAATCAGTTCCGTATTTATGGAATACCATAAAATGAGTTTCTCTTCCTTGTGTGCTTTGAGCCGAGTTTGATGCTGCTGTCATGTTCAGGATTGCAAACCAGCTGGTTCTGGCTGTTTGCACACTTACTTGCAGACATTTGAAGATTAATTTACTGCTACTACTTTTAGAGTCTTTTGCAAAAGACATTGCGAGTCCACTGCTAGAAACAAGTCTGAAGCTCTGCTCTTCTCAGCTATTGACTTTATTAACTAGAAACATCGTTCATTTCTGTATTTGTATTTTGTCTACTGTCTTTGAGGTGGTTTTGTTTCAGTATTTTCCTTTCTAGAAAAACATCTTTGCAATTAGAGAAGGATGAAAGGAGAGGATAAATGTATCAGCATTTGGAAGCTGCTGGTTCCATGTAGGGAGACTGCCCATCAGGAAGGCAGGCAGTGGAAATGACATTATGTTTCCAATCTGAAGCCAAGATCAGTTACATCCATTTCCTGTTTGTCTGCTGGCCAATAAATGCCCAATTTAATTTAAAAGGAATGAAATCATATTGGCACCGAAAGGAACAATCTCAAATGTTTCTTATGTTTACTCAGCTTCTTCACTGATACAGTTTTCTTCCCTTGGACTCTTAAAGCAATGTAATATATAGACCAATGCAGGCAGTGAGTATCTGACTCATGTCCAGGTTTCAGGAACAACATAAGGCTTTGGCCCGCTCACCTCCCTTTTCCTGTTCCAATGCTTTGCTTGCATTTATGTTCCCATAAAGTGAAACAGATGAAGTATCTGGAGCATTGTTAAAAACTAATTTGAAGTGGGAATATGCTAATGTAGTGTATTGTATTATATGACGTGTTTGGTTACAGACCTGGAGGTGACCAAGTATCTCATATATGCAATCCTTTTTTTTCTAGTCAATATCTGCCTTTGAGGTGATGAAACTTGTCCAAGAAAGCAATCCCAACTGAGAACAGTTGGTGCAAATAAGCCTTTCAAATGATGATTGTATGTTGGATACACTGTGTTATTGTCTATGTATTAACTAGGGAGATTACTTTTAAAAGACTTATTTCTGTAAGGGGACTGGCTGACACAAATACTATCCATCACAGATTTTGTTTTAACACAGCTGTTGATAGTATGAATGATGAACATACTGTAGCCTGACAAAGCTCTATCAGCTGATTACTGGATGTTTATGAGAGTGACTTAAATAGCAGCTCCAGACTGTTATTTTTTAATTATTTTGATTTTTAGTATGAGAAATATGACCCGAAACAATGGGATAAGACAAGGACAAAAGATGGAAGCTGGGGGTGGAATCACTGGGAGAAAAATGGTTACATAAGTGAAAGGGTGCATGAGTTTTTATGTACACTGGGTCTGGGGAGTGATGCAAGAAGGGGAGAGAACATAAGAATATTACTGCTTTAAATCTGTCCTTTAAAATTTTAAACTCAGTTTTCATGCTGATCTTCCTGGATGTTTAGCAATGTTTATATATTCCCAGTGGGATGGAGTATTGGATGGAGAGTCAGGGGACCTGTAGTCTAATTTTCATGTCTTTTGACACATTGTGATGAGAGCAGATTTACAGAAGTGGTGCACAAATGATACAGAGTTGTCAGAAGTGAGAGGTATAGCTACAGCCCCTCTTCTGAGCACTGTTGCAAGGAGCATGGTGATAGCAAGGTGTTGCTGTCTGCTGTAAATGTAACTTGTTGGCTTCTGGCTTCTCTGGGGGCCACCATACTTCCTGAAATAATCCCATTCCAGGATACAGAGTCCTTTGTCTTTCCATCTCTTCCATGGCAAGTGTGTGGTATCAAACTTAATGTATTTAATAAATCACTGTAGTGTGACAAAAGGACAAAAAAATGTTATGGTTTGCATTAACAAATCAGAGAAAACTGCTATTGCTCTAAATTGTCTGCTCCATGAAGCAATTGATTTCTGGAAAGAAACTGTCTTCTGTTGTGTATTACATTAGGTATTGCAATAGATCTCCAGTTTTTTTAGCCTTTAGGTGCTATGGTGGTAAATATGACTGATTTTCAAATTTCAGAATATAAACCTGTGCTGTCTCTTTGTAAAAAACATGCTCATAAGGACGGTGAGTTTCTGAAAGTTTTCTTTGATGCACGAAATCCCTCACTGAACAGAATTTAATAGTCTATCTATGAAATGACATTCAATAAGACAATCTAATTCTCTTTATAGTAACTATTCATTTAAACTGAAAATCCCTGAGCGGAAGGTGTGTGTCTAACAGAGCCTTGAGCTATCAGTGCACTTCAGGGCTGGAATCTATGTAATGCTTCATCACAGATGGACAGCTTGTGGACAAAAATACAGTTTACCACCTCAGCATAAACGTGGGGGGAATTGGTAAGGCAGTATATAATTAAAGCTGGATTTGATCCAGGATACCTTTGCCTTAGGAGAGAAGATCAAGATTTTTAGTTACAGTGTTTTAAAGGTTTATGGTTCAGCAATCTGTGGAATATTTGGTAAAATTAGAACTGTAGCATGGCACAGACTGAGAGAGAAGTACTCCACTGTACTGCTGGCTCCACATCCTCACAGGGAAACATTGTAAAATGGTGTTTTTCTTTTAAAATAAAAATTAAATGCTAATTTTTTTTCAGTTTGAGAAATATGAAGAGTGTGGCTGTAAAATGTGTTAGGAAAAAAAAAAGACATCAACATGAAGAACTGATTTTAATGTTCCCCTGGGAATGTTGTGGTTTTTAATATTTCAGAAATGTGTTTGCTTAGCCCTGAGGGAAAGGGATTGGAAGAGCATGATAGACATGAGCCTGCACGAAGACTGTACGTTCAGTATTAAGGGGGAAGAAATAGGTCACCGTGTATTAGATAGCTCATTTGGTTTCCTTTAAAGCCACAAGAGACAGCAACTGCTGAGCTGCAGTTAGGAAGTTGCCTTGTATTCTGAGGGACAGTTCAAATGAGCAATGTAGCTGTCCTTGCTTTGGTATACACAAATACACCTGTTAATTCATGCTTTTTGTGGAGCTGATGGTAACTGATGGAAAAAGTGCCTGTTTATGCAACAGCTCTAGTTATTCATGTGCCAGTGCTGAGCTGCACATGGCTTAAGGAAAACATTTTTAATGCGGGTTGTGTGGAATGAAATACTTGTTATTTTTTGGTATTTCATTATACATTATGTCTGAGAATGTTCCATCCCAGCACCCAGAAAGTCAAGCAAATTGTCAAGAGGGCTTCATGGATGAACAAGGATCTCCTGACTGAACTCAGACATCCAAAGGAAGCGCACAAGTGGTGGCAGCACAGAAAGGCGGCTGAAGGCGAAAACAGCAATGCTGTCCTGAGTTTGCATGGACAGGGTGAGAAAAACTAAAGCAGACAGGAGAGACAACAACAATGATGAATTATTCAATGAGAATTGAGGGATATCTCTAGTTCATCTGCCCTTGTCCTTACAGAAGATTTTAACTTCCCAGGCATCAACTGGTTAGTATCATGCAGCAGAAACAAACAGGTCCAAGAAATTGCTGAAGCACATGGAGGAAACTTGCTGCAGGGACTAAGGGATCCACCTAGGACTGGGTGCCCTCCCAGTTTTGCTGTTTGTAAACAGGGTCTCAGGGGTGAAGTAGTGACTGGTGGCTTGATCACAGTGAACACAAAGCAATGTTGCAAATCATTGATATTTGGAGAAAAAAACACCAGGAAAACTTTGTCCCTGGATATGGGAAGCACAGATTTTGAGCTGCTGAAGGAGCTAGCTAGTATGGACCTCTGGGGATCTGCTTCTGAAGGTATTTGTGTTCATGAATGCTGGTCACTTTCTAAGAGCCATCTCTTAAGCGCACAGGAGCAGGCAATTCCAAAGGAAGGGAAGTCAGGCAAGCAGTGCAAAGGGCTGCCTTGGCTGAACAGGGATCTTAGAGTATTTAGGCAAAAAGAAACTCTACAGACACTGGAAGCAAGAATAGGCAACACAGGAGGACTAGAGAGATCCTGTTTGGCATGGCAGGGAGAAAATTCATGCAGTCAAGGCTGGACTAGAGTTCAAGCTGAACAACAGAGAATCAGAGACAACACTTGTCTGTTGACTGATGTGGTCAATCACCTCACAAATAGGCATACAGACAATGCAGAGGTATTTCATGCCTTTGCCTCTAGCACCAATGATGGGCCTTGGGATTCCAGGAAACCTGTGTTGGAAGACCAGGACTGAGGGGATGATGAACTCCCAGCTGCCCCTGAACTTGTCTGAGAGTAGCTGTTCAAGCTGGAAGCTCCATAAATCTATGGAGACTGACAGGATTCATCCCAGGATACTGATGGGACTGGCCAAAGTTATCACACGACCTCTCTGCATTATTTTTCTTCAGTGGTCTTGGGAGTCTGGAGAGGTCCCAGTCAATTGGAAGGTGGCAATATTTCAAGAAGGGTAAGAAGGGAGACCCTAGTAATGATAGACCTGCCAGTCTTACTTATCAGTGCCTGGTAAAATGATGGAGAAGGCTTTTTTGGGAGAAAATCCAGTCATTGATTATAGCGAGCGCAGATTCACAAGGTGAAAGTCCAGCTTAACCAACTTAATTTCATCTCATTATGAGGTCACACACCTAATTGACCAAGGGAAGCCAGTAAATGTGGAGTTTTGGAATTTTAACAAGCTTTTGATGCTACTCTAAATCGACTGCCCAGCACAAAGATAGACAAATCCTTAATATGTTGGGTAAATGGGGTTACCTCAGGCTGGCAGCCAGTCACCACCGGCATTCCCAAGGGCTCAGTTTTACAGCCAGTGCTCTTCAATGTTTTCATAAATGATCTGGACACAGGAATCAAATGTACAATAAGTAAGTTTGTCAATGATACTAAATTAGGAAAAGCTGTGGACTTGCTCTAGGGTAGAAGTCCTGCAGAGAGATTTGGAGAGCTAAGCCATCACCAACTGTATGAAATTTAACAAGACCAAGTGCTGGATTCTCCTGTGTCCCTTATTTGGGACACAGTAATCCTGGTTACTCATACAAATTGGAGGATGAGAGACTGGAGAACAGCACTGTAGAAAGGGACCTGGCAACACTGGTGGATTATGAGCGAGCAATGCCCTGGCAGCTAGGAGGGCCAAGTGTATCCTGGGGAGCAACAGGCACAGCATGGCCAGCAAGGGAGGGGATCGTCCTGCTCTGCTCTGCTCTGCTCTGCTCTGCTCTGCTCTGCTCTGCTCTGCTCTGCACTGGGAGGGGCTCACCTCACAGGCTGGGGACTATTTTGGGTGCCACAATAAATGAAGGTTACGAAGCTATTGGAGTGTGTCCAGAGGATGGTGACAAAAGTGGTGACAGGTCTCAAAGGCAAGACTTAGGAGGAAGTGGCTGAGGTTGCCTTAGTTTGTTTAGCTTAGAGAAGGCTGGGGGGTGACCTCATCACAGTCTACAGCTTCCTGGAGGCAAGCAGTGGAGGGGAGGGGCTGATCTCCTCCCTCAGTGACCAGCAACGGGACACGAGGAAATGCAGTGAAGCTGCAGCAGGTAAGTTCAGATTAAACTTCAGGCAAAGGTTCTTCACTGAGGAGGTGGTCGATCACTGGAACAGGCTCCCCAAGGAAACTGCTGATGGGACTAAACCTGTCAGGGTTCAAGGAGCATCTGGATGATGCTCCTAGTTGGATGGTTTAGTTTTAGGTAGTCCTCTGGGGAGCAGGGATTTGGAGTTATTGATCATTATGTGTCCCTTCCAATTCGAGATATTCTGTGATTCTACGTCTATGGAACCTGATGGGATACATCCCTGAGGGAGGGAGCTGGCCAGTGTGATGGCAAATTCCCTTGGAGTGGAGGAGTGTCTCTGGCAGGATTGAGGAAGATGATCCTTCCCTTCTACTGAGCACTTAACCACATCTGGAGTGTTGTAGGCAGTCCTGGGCTTCCCACTATGAGACATGGATATACTGGAGTGAATCCAGAAAACAGTTCCTAAAATGATTAAAGGATTGAAACATTTGAGAAGATACTGAGACACTGTTTAGCCTCAAGGAAAGAAGGCCTGGGACGAAGTTTTACCGATGTGTATGAATACTTGGCTGGAGGGTATAAAGAAGACAAAGCTAGTCTCTTCTGAATATTGCAAAGTGGAAGGACAAGACACAACGGACACAAATTGAAATACAGGAAACTCCACATATATATAAAAAAACCAACGTTTTTACTGTGTACAGTGCCAAGCACTAGAACAGATTGCCCATGGAGGTTGTGAAGTGTCCATCTTTGGAAATATTCAAATTCCAGCTGGACAAGGCCCTGGACAACCTGACTATGCTGTGAGCAAGGGGTTAGTTGGAATAGATGACAGATTAATTCTGTAATTAAACCTTGATTTTTAGAAAAGTCTTGCATTTACTTTTTTCAGTGTAGCCCAATCATACTTATACTGCACTGCAGGTGACATGAGCATGAAGTCTAACATATATCTCCTTTACTCTGTCAAGCAAGATGACTCCAGAGCTGATCAAACTGGAATACCTCTGGTTTTCTACCAGTCACTTAATGCAATTTCCATTTTGGTGTATATTTCTGGTAAAGTTTATTGTAAATCTGCAGATTTCTTGCAGTATGTTTATGACTCCAGTTCTGTAACTTTTCCTCTGATCCTTGAGCATAAAGAAGGAAAACACGATTTTGAATGTTAGTATGAAATTCCCTCAGGGTGGTGCAATTTCATAGGCAATTAGAAGCTGCATTAGAGTGGAAAGACAAAATAGGCCTGCTACTGACAGCCTAAATGCAGAAGAAAATGACCCCTCGCATCCCAGAAATATGATGGCTTTGCAGGCTGGAATAAACACACATCACCCTAAATAAACTGTGAAATACAGCCTGTTTTATTTAAGGGGTGGTGGTTTTATTTTTATATTGCATTTGGCATTTCCTGATTTAAGAGCTGCAAGCTGTCTTCTGCCTACCACATGTTTCTGTTTGTAGTTCTGGCATTTGTATAACCCAGTGGTAGAAACTGTCATCCAGTTTCTAACTCACTGTACATTAAACATAGCAGTCAGAAGGATCCTAGCTCCAGACACTATGTTTTGCACCAGTATTTTTCAAAATCTCCTGCTTTTAGTCCTTGAAGAAAATCAAGTGAGTTTATGTCTAGATTTCATAGAGGACAATTTTAGACCCACAAAAAAGGGTTTAATTCTTCCAAGTATTCCATTTAGCACTGTAATTTGCGTTGCAGTATGATCTGTGTTAAGAAGTAGATTCATGCCTATGCACATTTATTCTTGGGCTATTTTTTCTCTTTGCAGTTAGCATCACAGTCTGACATCACAGCATATCGGTTTACTGCTTTTCAATCCGCTTACTTCAGGAGAGAGATATGGTAATAAATTTGATTCTGGCTGTTTGTGAAGCACAAATTTTGGCTGCTCAAGTCCATTAGGGTCTTTGTCTCCACCATCACCAGCTAGGGAATGGAATGCATATGAAGGTATATGACCAGAAACTGCTGAAAGAAATCACAGCAGCATATGAGTGCAACACAATCCATAACTTTTTGCTATAGACCACTTCCAGCTGGCTCTCTAAGGCTATACTCCAAAGCATTCACAGATATATATATATAAGAACAGCATTAGTCCAGACAAGACACAGAAAATTTCACTGACAAGCTCTTCTACTATTGCTTAGTAGGCCCCATAATTTTTTTACAGAAACTGGAAAGTCTAAACTGCCTCATACTGAATGGTAAGGAAGAAAATGGAATGACTGGTTGGTGACAAGATACCTAAGCAGTCTTCAATTTTAAGATATATTCCTTGGAGTCTTAATACACCAAAGGTACCACTAGGTCTGCAAATGCTGTTTCAGTGAGCTTTTGTCCCCATGCATGTCACAAATTCTCTGCTGTTCTGAAGCTTTCTATATGCTGTCTTCACTTTCTTCACAAGTTTTTAAATTATGTCTAGCACCTTGTGGCTGATAGTGTGCCTTCCTTTCTCTGAAAGAGTCTTGTAAGATTGTCCACACCTTTAGAAGAAAGGCAATTCTGTCTCTTACCCACTATTTTATTCACTTAGCAAAAGGTTAAATAGAAAAGTTAGGCTGAGTCAAATCAGCATGTGCAGAGTATTATAGCTATTCAGCATACCGATGATTTCATGGTAAGTGCCTCTGTGCCTGTTTTTACCCACAATACATGTAAGGCAGCTGCTGTGGCAAGCAAATTCCAAATATTTACCTTTTATACAGAGCATGGATGTGAGCAGTAACTGTCAAGTAGCACTTGACTGCATGGTAAATCCACAGCCAAGCTTGCCTTCTTCGAGCTTACAGTCAATCATTGTAATGATTGTGAAGCAGTGAAGTAATATTTCCCTTTGCAGAAGCTATGCTAGTTAAACACACTTAATCAGCTCGATGTTCAATAACTGCTCTAAATGATTACTTGTAGTGCTTTGTAAGTATTTTTATCAGGCTTATATGTATGTGCCTGTATTTGTCAGTCTACCTGCTAGACTTCCCTTGTAGCTGCAAGATTTGCCGTTTACCAGAGTTCTGGGATTGTAGCTTACTTCAGGGAGATGAGCCTGAAGGGTTACAGCCTGTTCAGGAAAGATGGATTGGGAAGAAAAGTAGGAGGGCTTGAACATTGTGAAAAGGAGTGCCTTAGGTGTGTGTAGCTTTACCTTGGCACAGCTGTTGAACCTGCAGAGAGCATGGATAAGGACACGAGAACAGATCAGTGCAGATCTGTTCTGTTGATGTCACGGACGTGTCTGCAACTAAATCACCTGATCAAGAAGAGGGAGGTGAAGCTTTCTTTGGCCGCCATGCCCTTGAAACTGCTTTTCTGCAGTTGGGAGGCCTTACAGTGATGGGAGTTATGTCAAATTTTTTTTCTCTTCTTTTGCAACTACTTGGAAAATCTGATCCCAGAAGTGGGTATTTTTCAAAATTTACTTTGGGCTAAGTGAAATATTTGAATTGAATGTGAAGCAATTCTGTCTCCCACTGCCACCTTCTGCAAATAGAACTTGGAGAGTTTGAGATGACAAGCTGGGGAGATCCTAGTAGGTCCATTTGGACTGGTCGCCACCTTAGGACCTTGCTGCGGATGAGCGTTCCAGTACCCTCCCAAACCCTCCTGCCCTGACCCGTTTAAGTTTCCCGTACCCTTACCCTGGAAAACCATCACGCACGCAGTCCTAGCTGCAAGAGGGACCAGGGAAGGCTCACCCTCCTCGCCTTCCCCCGGCTCTCTTATCTCGCCGAGGGCGAGTCGCTCCCTCCCGAGGTGAGGTGAGACCGGGCGGGGCAACCGGGCTCCGGCTGCAGGTAGAGAGGGAGGGAGAGGCCGGGCCGGCCGTCCCGCCCCTGGGGCACAGCCCGCCTCGCCCGGTTATGTCACCCATGCTCAAAACAAAGTTGGGAAAGTGGTTTCAGCCTTTCCGCGGTCTCGCTTCCAGCCCGGGGAGCGCCGGCTGGGCCAGCGGGAGGCGGCGGCAGGTGAGTGGGGGCCGGAGGAGGGCAAGGCCGGCGAGCTCCGTGCCCGGCCGGACCCTTCTCCCGGGGGGAGGCACCGCGGCCCCGCTTTGCTGAAGCTTGCGGAGAGAGCCCCGCTGTCCCAGGCGAGCCCCGCGCTGTCGCAAGCCGCGCTTCCTGTGCGGGCCTGCGGGCACGGGGCCGGGCGGGCTCTGTTCCCGAGGGCAGCGGCTGCCCGGCAGGGCGGCAGGGGGGCACGGGCTGCCCGTGATCCCCCCTGGGCCGGCTGCCAGGCTGGAAGGTGGCAGGAAGGTGGCTGGAAGCGGCCGGCAGCAGGCTAGTGCAGCCCCCGCAGCGCCGGCTGCGGCGCGAACGCCCTCACGGCGATGGAGCCGGCTCCGTGGGGCCGGGGCCGGCGTGGGGAGCGACAGCTCGGTGCCGGGGCTGCGGCTGTCGTGACTGCTCCCACACGCGGAATGCTTCCCAAAGGTGGTGCCCAGAAGTGCCGCTGGCGGGGAGCCGCAGTGCTGGAGCTCCCGCTGTGCCTCGTGTAGCTCCGTGCCGAGGCCGGCAGACTCTGCCGGAGTGAAGTCCCTGAATGGCCGGGCCGCCTCAGGGGCCGCCCCGCCGGTTTTCGCTTCCCTGCAGATACAGAAGACAGTTCTGGTGACTGCCTTCAGGCCTACCAAGTGCCTCCTGAAGGAGAAGGCAGTGCTGCTCCTGGTGGTTGTCGAAATGATTCCTGTGTCCCCCTGCGATAGTTTGGTGTCACTCTTACACTGCTTTAGCACTTATGCGGTCTCTGATTTCATTTTCTGTCTTTCTTGATACTGAAGGCTTATGATGACTGTAAATGACAGTTATAAAAGAAATGTACTGCTACCAGCATAATACATTTCTTAATATACACCAGTAGAACAGATTATGACTGCATGTAGTGAAACGTGGGTAGTGTCACAATTGGGAGAATGGTGAAATCCCTCTGGAACACTTTGGCTAATTTAATGTGCTCTTCTATTTTCTTAGTTGCAACTTTGTGGTTTTCAACGGTAGTTTTTAGCTTAGTTTCGCTTTTCTTTTTAGAATATGTGAATTATTTTGATGCATGGGTAAAAATTTATTGGTTTTCTGTGGGTTGTTCTAAGAACTCTCATCCCCATATTTGAGCTTCAGTAATTTTACAGATCAAAAGGGAACTGTTACACCCAAAGGTACAAGAGTAAAAATTAAATGTTGGTCTTCTCTAAACTAGATTCTCATCTTTTGTGAAAGCAAGGAAATAAATCAAAAGTCAGACTCTGAAGTATAAAAAGGCAGACCCATTTTTGTGAATGGATTAAGTAGCAAACGAGATTTAGGACAGTAATAGTTCACAGTCTCATGGTCTGCCAGCTCTTGGGGACTTAAGCTCACTGCTGCTGAAATTAATGAGGTGTGTTTGGTTCCTTGTGAATTATCTCTGCCCCCACCACTGCCTTTTCCTCTTATCTTGTGGTGGAGTAGAAGATAATGGTAAAACAAGTCTCAGAAATAAACGCACTAAAGAGCATTTCTCTGCAAGCTTTGTTTGTGGTTTCTTCAGACCACAGGATGAGTGTGCTGCTTCTATCAGGTCTCTCTTTTCCTCCCATCTCTGTTCATTGACAAATTATATCCTATCACGATTTTTTAGGTGGGTAGATGGTGGATAAATGGAGGAGTAAAGAGTATAGTGGTCTGCTCTGATTCCCTCTCCACTGTTTGCTAATTTACACCCTAAATATATATGAACATACAGTCCCAACATGTAAGCTGGGAATACCACATTTATAGGGTTTTTTTTCTCATGTTGAAAAATGCAGATTTAGTCAGTTCAAGTTAAATCTGGTGTACAAACATAATTGATTCCACTGTTCATGACCTAATCCATGCAGAAGCACCACTTTGTGTTTGATTGAAACTGAGTTTAAAGATTTTGGACCCATCTTATTCCTTAGTCGCACAGAGGGGGTGTCAAGGAAGTGAAGGGTCTTGCTGGGGAACTTCTATTCATTGAAGAGTAGCATAAATGAAGTCAGGGATCCTGCACAATTGTAAAGATAACTTCCTGAGTAACTGTCTCACAGAGAAAGTAGAAGTTGTGTCGCTATTCAAAAGTGGTAGTGAATTAAAATCTAATTAAGAATCTGTAATGATGCATGTTCAATTGTTTGCATAGCAAGACTTTCTTGTAGAACTGAACAGGATGAAGTACACCAAGCCTCCTAATCAAACATAGATAAGTGGATTTGTTTATATGTGTTTCCAAGGCCTTGGAAGTGAGCTGTGTGGAGCAGACAGCATGAAGGTTATCTTGTTATGAATATGGGAAAATATGACTCTTTTTGTATCATATTTTGCCATTACTTTTTGCAGTGGAAAAACAGTGGACTAGCCAATTAAATATTCTTGTGCCTCTCTGACATGCTCTTGCACCATAAAACCTGTCCCACTGACTCGAGTGAAGGTATTTTCCAAAGGCAAGTTTGTAGTTTTAGAAATTCTGAAAGTTTTGAAGACAGTGATTCATGCCAGCCTGGCTTCAAACCAACTGCCAAATAACTAAGGAAACACTTGGAATATGTCTCTCTGTCTTCTAGTGGAATCTGCATTAACTTGGGTCCTCTAAGGTCCATGGCAGTGTAGTCTGAAATTTTCTACTAACATTTTTTCCATGAAAAATAAATTCTTATTTGAAGAGAATATTTAATTTGCATCTATAAATACTTTAACTTAGGTTAGAGATGCAACATTCAATGAAAAACTGGAAATAGAGTGTATTTTAGACTTCAAGCCAAATTGTTGTTAATTTTCAGGCAGATAAAAGGTTTTGATTTTTTTTTTTCAGAAGGTACATTTTTAGCAAGGACTTTTGGAGGAGGCAGAATATTTCAAGGGATTTTTTGTGAAAATGGTGTACTTTAAAGAGGTTCTTGTCAACCTGATTTCACCAGCTGAAAGTAGCTCCATTTAGCAGTGAGTCATTAAGAAAACCTGAAAGATAAGAGAATTAAAAGGGGTATATATTATTTAACTTAAACTTTTTCTATATCTTTACTTCAGGGGGAGGGGGTTTCCGGTGCAAATATTTTGTCTACAAATGGAACAGCTCATGTGAATTGGCAATATTTCCTGCCAGAACGTCATGTTACACCACTTATTCATATAGTGCTGTTATCAATATAGTTAATCGTATTTCATTTCAGTACTTAGAACAATGCAGCACAATAAATTGTGCTTAGAGGCATTTCCCAACATAAATGATTGTGTGAATCTTTGCAGTCAGAGGGACTCGGCGCAGTTTTGACTTCACTGCGTTTGGAATTATGTTATAAGATGCCCCTTCTCAACAACAGTTTTTACATCCCTGAATTAACAAATTGTTTTAGAAATAAGTCAAAATAACAGTAGAATAGTTCTACATAGTTCAGTAATAATTCTAATGCAGGTTCTGTAAGTGCTAGTGTCTGTCCAGCTTACACACAGACATTTATAAAACCTCATGCTGCAGCCACAAATGTTAGCCAGAATTTCAGCCTGAAATGTGTAACTGGCCACGCTGTATTTGTGTGCAGGAATGATTTATTGGTCATTCTGAGAGATAAAGACACACTTAGTGAGGAAAACACCCACTCAGATACTCATGCACACCTGTGCCACCATCCTGCTCAGGTACTGCGTAGGCCAACAGTTTCTGAAGACGCAAGGTTCTTGCAACCAGCATGCAGGCAAGAAACAGGAGGCTGGGGGAAGAGTTCTTCCTGGAATCAGTTTTCTTGAATAAGGCAGAAGGAGCAGAAGGAGGGAGAGGAGACAATGGGTCTTTAAGCCTGCAGAGACTAAAGGCAGGGTGCTCTCTGTTCTCATTATATTGTGGTTATTCTGCCACAGTGATTTCCATGATGATTGCTGCCCCTAAATTCACTGTCCCTCTATAAGAAGTTTGCATTTTCAGGCAGCTCTTAGCTTTTGACTTCTTAAATACATTAAAAAGGAAGCATCCAAAGCAATAAAGCCAGAGGAAAATATATATTTCTGCTAAAATCATTACCTAGAGTAGCTTTACTTCTCAAGGATCCTAGTAGCACTTAGCAGGCCCATTTTAACTTCATCCTGCTGTTTTAGTATGGACCTGTAAGAACTGCTTAGATTTAGGCAATAAATATCCTGTTAGTCATTCTTTATTAGTGTTTTCATATTGAAGAGCAGGATGGGGAATAAATGAATGTGCCTGCTTATTTTGGGCATCTGAATTTTAAGGATAGTTTTTTTTTTTTACTACTTCCATAGAGGCCAGCAAGAATCCAGGCAGGAGATCTTTTGTCTTCCTCTTCCTCTGGGGAAGGCCTTTGGAAGAAGAAAATTTTCTTACATGCCTGGTGAAAACTAGTTGCTTGGATGCAAATGTTAAAAATAAAAGTTTAATGAAGATGTTTTCACCAGTCAGAGCTGGAATTCTGCATCATAGTGCACAGAATTGACATAATTTGTATTTTTTCATTTGTATTTGCGGATTCATCTGGGGACAAATGCCCAGTAGGGAGTAAGTGGTCTCTGTCCAAAGTATTTTGCTATCTGTTTTGGAATCCTTAATGCTTAATCACTTCAAGCATATTTTCTGTTTTTCTCCCGTTTCACAGTTAATATTGTTGAGACACTGCTTCAGATATATAATCTGGTTTTTTATCCTTCTTTAGCTTTAAGGTTTGTTTCGGGCTTTTTTTCCCTTAACCAGCAATCTTCTGAAAAGCAGAAAATTCATTTATATGACTTTGATGTATGTATAACACACAATATATTCTCCCAGGTCTTTTTCCTCCTTGACTTCTACTGAGCTCCCTTACCTTGAAATAAATTGTAAGTAATTTTGTGGAAACTTAAAACCTTGTTGTGGTATAAATGAAGCTTTAAGCTTGCAGATAGCAAAGTACATGATCCTAGTTGTTCCCATAATCTTTAAAAGCTAATCAGGTCTGGCTGGAGAGTTTCTGTTAAGACTGATTCTAAACAGAACTTGCTTCTCCCACATAAATCTACTTACACAAAAGGAATTTCTGCATAACTTAGTTTTCCCTTCAGTAGGCCACTTGATGTAGGATTCCTCTGTTGTCTCTCCCTGAAATTATTTTCAAGACGTATTTCTTTCAGACTGTCTACTTGTGGTTCCTCATGGGACCTCCAGCCTGCCTCAGATCTCTCCCTCTGGAATTAAATTCCCCACACCCGCTCTGTGGTGTACAATCTCCTAAGATGAAGAGTGATGAGAGATCATGTACACCATGAGAGAAGTGAATTCAGGCTGTGTGGAAGAGGCTTTGATGATGCATTTCATCACAAGATTTTCTGACTTGCATGTTTTTACTTGAAAAGCCAAAACTGGAGGAATGAATGTGCCCTTTTTTTCATCCAGTTGTGTCTAGGTGTCCCATATGGTTAGTCCAAGCTTTATAATGCTTCCATGAGAGCTTAAAGGTTGTCTTAGTCATAGTTGAGAAAAAACAGGTATTTTCTTGAGTGCACAACTTCATATCTCTGCTAGTTGTTTTAAGTGTGGGACCTGAATTTTTACATTGGATGGTCATAGAATATTTATTTTTAAATAGCTAGAAGTAACATTGAAGTCCACTGATCAAGTCATCTTTCTCAGGAGTGATCTCCTCTGCCATTATTTGCAGATTTGTGTCTGGTCTGTTCTTCCATGATGGCAGAACTGCACTGCCATTGCAGCCAGGACTTCAGTGCTCCATCTTCTTTATTTTTGGGTGGGTTTTCATGTCCAGCTTCTGACATGTTTGCTTCTTGTGGATTGTATTATGTACATAGGGAGCATTTTTCTGTAATCCTGTACCTAGGAAACTTCTATGTACTTGAGTTTGGTATTGTGCTCTCCTTGGTCTTAGCAGTGCCATTCCTCTGTCATTCTCTGTAGGTCCTGCTGTTTTGATTCTTCCTTGATGGACCACTTGGAGATAATTATATTAAATAAACTATAACTTTCCAATTGAAATTGAAAGGATTCTGCAGCAGAGTTCACTGTCCAACGGGACGAATACTTGTTTGAAAGCAGGGCAGAGAAATCGGGACCAGAATATCTTCCTTGTGGTGATACATTTTAGATTTAGGAGCTTTTCAGCACAATGCTGAAAGATAACTATCTCTGACACTAAGTTATTTCTGAAGAGGTCATGTTCATGTGTCAGGCATGCTACACTGCAGATGTGGATTATTTTAACAAAGATAGTTTGCTTGTAGGAAATAAATATTTCTTGTAGAAAAAGTATGCAATCTATTTTTTATTTTGTGGTGGTTGTAAGAGATAAGTGTTCTCTCTCATAACAGTGTTTTGGATAAATCCAAGGTGACCTGGGTATTAAGTAAGCTTACTATATTTTTCAGCTGATGATATGTTTTGAAGTGTGCTGCAGAAAATTTGTACCTGTAGACACATGCTAAGAGAAATATTTCATTGAAACCTGAAAACTGAAGAGATATGAGGGCAGGCAAAACAACTCTCTAGGTTTTTAACTATAACAGTTGGGAAGTATGGGGTTGTCACACATCATGACTTGTGAAATCTGTGGCTCAAATTGCTCTGTACTTCTAGAGTTTGGTGATTTGCAGTAGACCTGACTGGAAATGATGAAAATGCCTTTTGGAATATTAATGGTGACCTGCCTTTTGCAGACCCATCCAAAATTTACCTCATGATTAATGGGCAGAAACCTCATAAATCACACATATTTTTTAGTATTTGGAGCTATGCTTGTTTGCATCAGGTCATGATATGACCCATTTTGCATAGTGCAGTGTGATTGTAGCTAAAATAATGGAAATCAAAGGTCTTAAGAGAATTGATTTTGTAAGCCATTCATTTTCTAAAGGAGATGGATGAGTGAATGGAACTACCTATGTTATTTGAAACTGGCCTTGAGGTAATTACTGAGTGCTGATTCTGTAATGTGGGACAAATTGCAGTTTTAATCTTTCATGTTATTACCAGCATTTGCAAAGTATCAGGACACTGTAGGAATTATGATGAACTCTATCAGCTTTAGAAGCTGCCATAAGGATTAAGAATTTTTGCAGATGCTCTAATTAAATTTTCTGCTGTATTGAAGACACTTGCTGTGTAGCAAGTTTTTATGATGTGTATAAAAGGTGGGGCAGCTTATAAAAAGGTGAGGCTCTCATGATGCATGGATTTTCATTTTGTGGTATGGAAGTATTTAGAAAGCATGGTGATGTTTGCTGAATTGTACTGTTTGCTAACTGCAAACAACTTTATCAAGGTGTATGTAGTGACTTTTTGTTCCACCATCTTTAATCTGTTTTTGTATTTCTGTTCTTTCACTTGCAATGGGATATCTATTCCTTGCATATTTTTTCTTTTTTCCTAAGGAAGTCTAATGGACTGTACAGAGTCAGGCACTAGCAGCACTTATTATCTTGGTTAGCTTGGCCTGTTCCTGAAATTGTGGCCTTCTGAGAAATTGTTTAAAAAAAAAAAAAAATCTAAGACATTTTGAGTCTGGGTTGGATCTTGCCAAGACTGTCTTTAAGCTGTGCTTGTCCCATTGATTTTTGGTGTTTTTAAACCTGTTTTTAAGATAATGTCCTTGCTAAGTTGAAACTGATGGCCTAGTTTGTTGGCTCATACCCTGGTGCCAGCCAGGAGTGAGCTGTATTGAATAATGGAGGTACAGGTGTGTAAAAGCAGTATGAAAGGAGGATTTTATCCAGACTGTTACTCCAGTGTAGTTTGATTGTGGCTTTCCATCTGATCCACTTGTGGGTGGCTATATACAGTGAGACCAAAGATTCATCTGGCTCATATACTGTTTTTAAGACTGTTGTTGGAAACGTCATGGAAGGGATTAAGAAACAGGGCAGTTATGGAGTGATATTTTCCTTTGTGTGTCTTCTCAGCTACTGAATGTTGGTCAGACTTTCTGAGCTAGAAATTTTCCTCATAAGAAAAAGAGATTACAGCTGTTCAGACAGCTGTAATGGGCAAAACCCCTTGTTATGTGTGACCAGAATTCCCTGTGACAGCATTTTCTAGCCTTGTTAATTATCCAGGGCTACTGGCACAGGTGCTCTGGCAGACTTTGGTGCCTCTTGGAGTGTGGAGTGTGGCTTTCCCCAGCAGAGAGGGCTTGGGGTTTATAAGGCACCCCTGACAGCTGTACCTTAAAATTCAGGCAAGACCCACTCTGAGGGAGGAGCTTCCTAAGGTGGCTTGGTGCTGGGCTTAGACATCCCTTGGCTTTTCTCAGAGTGTTTTTTTTTTCTCCTGCTTGTAACGCTGCTTAGGGAGGTTCTGACAGGTTCTTTGGCCATGTAGCCAAAGTTATTTCAGTTCTAGAAAGTATTTGAACAACAGTCCTGGGATGATTGGAGTGATAAAAGAGAGGAGGGAGGGAGAGGAAAATTACCTAAGTTTACAGATTTTTTCACATGGTTTCAGAGGGGCTGGGTGATTTGCTCACCAAAACCTTATTTTGGTTTTAAGTCAATGGCCTATTTGCAGTAAATTTATACTTACATGCAGTGTGGGAAGTCTAACTGCCAGGCCCATGGCTATCAGAGAAATCACTTTGTCATGGGAAGCTGTGTGAGTTCTGTGAAGTTCTTAGAAGATGCTGTGTTCCAAGTGTGCCAGGTTTGAACTTAAGCATAGAGTAAAACAGACTGTGTTGCTCTGTCTATGTGACCAGAGCCTTTTCGGCTTAAGAAGCTGCATAGAGAAGCCCAAGTTCTTGTTTCTTCATATTCTACCTTCACATTCATGCTAGGCTGAGGTCTTTGCTCTGAAGACAGCATAAGTTCCATATTTAAACAAGTTTCACTGTCCTCTGTGGCCAGTTGGAGTTGTTTCAGGTTATGCCAGTCCTGCTGGATCACAACCAGGATATATTCTTTTATGTTAGTCAAATGCCTTACAAAATTTTTTATTTTGTTAAAAAATTTCTGACAAATTTGAGTCTGCTTTAGGTAGACCTCCTTAGATAAGAACTACATAAGAACTTAGCTAAGAACTACATAAATTCAATACAAATATATGAACTTGACTTTAAATTACTCTTGCCTTTACCTGTACTTCTTGTGTTTTCTTGTTCATGTTGATTGATTGTCCGTATTTCTTTTCAAACTGCCTGTTTTTTGCTTAGAGATTCCATTTCAGAGCTAGTTTTGTCTTCTCCTTCCCTTCTCCCCCTTTCTATTCATCATCCCATTTGTAATGTCTTTAGTGCAGCCCATCAAGGGTAAGCATTTTCAAAAAGCTTTCTCTTCTTCTAAGCTTTGGTGCCTAATTGAGGAGATGGTTGCTAAGATATTGTGCAAAGCATCATTAAGAGGGTCTGATTTGCTTCTTCCCTTATTTTTTTTCCATGCACAGGTTTCAGATCAGAATTTATGAGTAAATGGGATAGCAGCATCCGAGGATATTCCTGAGCTGAGATTGTAACCATGGACAGAGTAAAAGGAGACTGCCCCAGTCCTGTGCAACCAGGAGGTGCAGAGAGGACCAGGATGGGAGAACAAGACACAGAACTAACTGTACTGGGAAAAGCACAAGAGTTCTTTCAGATTTGTGATCTGGAAGGCAAAGGCTTTGTCACTCGTCAAGACATGCAGGTAAAACAAAATTGGTTATGTGAAAGACACAATGAGAGAAGTTCCTAAAGCTGTTAACGAGTTGAGACTGATTAATTTAGAGTTAAAAATATTAACACCCTCCTCATAACTTGAAAGAGATATGTAAGATTTAAAATAATATATTTGAAGTCTTACATAATCCTTGCATTTTTTTTCTCACATACAAAGCAACAAAAAAGTGGAAAATCAAAGTACATTGAGTTTAAAAAAATGCCCCAGGAATTCAATTCTATTCTTGCTGAAAACATTGAAACACCATTAAATTCATTACTTTGTAATTTGCCACAGTGTCAGGAGTGTATTCAGTCTGCCAATTTTATCCTTCTTTTTTCAGCAAAATTGTGTAAATAAAGTCTTTCACTGTGGCTTCACTGTCAGACGATTGTGAACTCTCAGCTGGATAACATATATATGTAGGAAGTATAGAGGAACAGTATTTTTAGCATTATTCTGTGTTGGTAGAAATCTTAGGAAATTGTGCTTAATTTGTTTGAGGGCCCAAAATCAGATCTGCTGAATATGCTGATGAGAAAAAGCAACTATATATAACAAAAGCTTTTGAAAATATGATTGTGGCACATTGCAGAAGTGGTAAGATGATTTGAACTAGTATGTGGCAGAAAACAGGAATGTACTCATGCTTGACATGCAAAGCATAATTTGTTTTAATCCATTCCTACTTCAGTACTTATGGATGAAACAGAATTGGGGAGCAGGCGCAAAACAAATTCACCATGATCTACTACTAAAGAAAGCATTTAACAGAGAATTTAGAAACTTTTCGCTGTCCTCAGAAACAAAGATGTCTGTATGTATGAAAACACAGTTGAAACAACTTTAACCACTTACTTTGGAAAAGCAAAAACCTCCCAAGTAAACTGCTCAGTTTGCTAGCTCTCAAGAGCTTTCTTTGCAGTTGTGTGTTGCTGAGTTTTCTGATGATCTCTGTTAATTATGCAAAGTTGAAAAAAGAGAGGAATGCGGATGCGTGCTCTGCTTAGGCTTTGCCAATCTACATTGTCTCACTGAAGTAAGGGAATGCACAAAACCAAATGTATTGCCAGTGGTTGTTTTTGGTAAATCCAAAGCCACAGAGAGTTTAATGGATTACAATTTTACAGACTTTCTAAAAATTGAATGGCATATATTTTTACCTAATGGAAAACCTGTATATTTATATGTATGTATACATATATAAGAAGTTTTAATAATTTTTTTTGCAAGGAATGTAAAATTATTTGTTTCTGTTTGATTCTAGGTTTATGCTAAATTTATACTTGAAGTTCTAAAAGAGATGTTGCAAAAGCTGCAGTAGAAACAGGGTTGCAAAGATCAAATAAAGTTCTATTTCATTCTTCTATTTCATCATGAGTGTTTCTTTACTATATCAGAAAGCTTCATCTTTGTATGTATGCGTATGTAAATTCTTTAATACAGAAATAAAGGTATTCAGGACATTTGAGATGGTGTTTCTTTATACTTGTTTTTATTTCCTGCATTTTTCATGATGTTTTCTCCCTATAAAAAAACATAAATCAGTAAAAAAATCAGCTTTTTCTTTAGAAGGTACTAAGTGTTGATTACTTTTGTGTTGTGCTGTTTGGTAGGTCTGTACTACTTTGCTTCAAATATAGGATGCTAATGCTAAGCTTTTTAATCTTTAGTCATGGGATACAAGGCACGATTTCAACACAGAGTGCTAAGTATCTGAAATTCAATTAATCTTAATGAAACAAATCTTGCAGTGTTTTCTCTTGTGTCTATAACAGTAGCTACACTAAAGATTTACTCCTCCTCGATTGTCTGATACTGTTTATTGTGAGAAGATTTTAACAGCTGGGGTTTTTTAAATTTTTCATTCATTTTTCAAATATGAAATATACCCAACTTTCAAACCAAGAGGTTTTCTGAAATGGCAAGAAAGCAAATTCTACCTTGGAATTGAAACCACAGTTTCATCTCTTGGTCCTTGAGGTTATAATGAATAATGAGAATTAGTGCTGTAAAATGTTTTGTTCTAATGTGCACAGGAGGATTGGGTTCAGATCTTGCTCTTAGCTATTTGACCTCTGTGATTTTATTTAGCTGAGTAAAAGCTTTGTATTTTGAGAGAATTAAGCACAGATGTCATGAAACCACAGAGCACATTTGGTGGCAGTGGAGATAGCTTCTTTTTAAGGTCCAGTGGTATCTCTGAATATGTTTTATTTTGTTTTCTGTTCTTTCAAAAATTTTAAGAGCCTCAGATTGAAAGGGCCTATGTATTTTTAAGTGAGCTTGAAATGAGCAAATAAACAAAAATACAACTATGAGATCAATATTTTGCTTTCCTAGCCACAAACTACCTTAATTATTTTATTAAGAAAATACCCCAAGAGGTTGGGAAAACATTGACTTAACCTTAGTAAGTGTGTTCCAGTTCATAAAAGTCTTTAAATTATGTGGAGGAAATTTAATGAAGCAAAATGTTAGTACATTCCTTAGACTCTCCTATTTTCATACCTTTTTTTTTTCTTTTCCCTCCAAAAATGCAAGTAATTGTGGTGTTTTCTATTGTAAATTTAGTGTAATTCCCATCAGAATTTGGACACTGCATTAGGGCGCTGTGGCTGTGGTTGGAGAAGCCCATATTTGTCAGCCAGGTTTAGAGCAAGACCTGCAGGCCATTGCACTAAAATAGAATATTTTTGGCGTGGTCAAATGAGTGCTCCTTCAGCAGGTCCCAAGTCTGGTGGTAAGAGAACAGTTGCTGTTTTTCTGAACGTGAAAAGAGTAATTTGTTTGAAGCACCTTCTTCCTCATCAGCATGGTGTTGGCTGTAAGAACTTTACAGAAGAAGCTGATTTTAAAAAGTTTCCCTTTAGATCTTAGAGATTGAAATCCAAACTTTGGGAAGATGGGTGTGTAAATAAGAAACTGAACAGGTGTATCACTGATGAAATAAGTCATTTAAATTGAGTATATATCAAGTTTTCCTAGGTTTTTTTTTTGAAGCAGGCAGCAATACACAACTAATCTTGCTCAAAACTCCCTTTGTGACAATTCCAGATAGTTCTGTGCTTTAGGAGCTCTATTGCTTTCACTTCTCAGGACTGCCTTGGAATTCCTTTTACCACTCTTCCATTTAACCCATATGGTTCATAAAACCTACCCTAAACCCTTTGTGGCAACCAGGGAACTCCTGGGTAATGCACTCAGCCAATTCTTACCTTGCCTATACGGCTTAGTATATCAAATAGTGCTTTCTGCTCTTTTGGATTGCAGGAGAAACATTTTTCGGCCCTAAATCTCTCCCCCACAGTGGAACAGATCAGCACTTTTAATCTAATGAACTTGATCAACCTACTAGCTTGCAGTTTTAATATGTTGTATATGCAGCAGGAGTTTGGGGGGGATTAAAATGTTAATTAATAAAGCAGAAGCCTGAACTAGTGCACATTTATATTGCTTCTCAAGCTGAGGAAATGTTTTAATTTTCCTAGTGCTGTCTCCCAGTGGAAATGCTGGTTATTGAGGTTGTTTGCCTCTCCATATTCCTCCTGTTTCTGGGAATCTGTCTACACTGTTAAAAGAATTAGAGTAAAGCCATGAGGATCTGTTTTATGGGATTCTTTTCTTTTATGCCTGTCTTTGGATTATCAAGAAAAAAAAATGTGATATTTGTGGACCTGGTTTTATGAAGCTGTGTCTTTTTGTGGTGTGAGCATGCTGCATTTCAGAAGTAGACAGTCGTGAACTCCATTTAACTCATTGTGGGAGCAACAGGTTTGGTCCATAGACCACGCAGCTTTCTTAGCTTTATCTACTTATTTATGTACACTTTTTGAATGAGCTTGAATTAGGACAGTATGTCCTCTATAATGTAGTCGTCAAGAGAGTCTCTTACTTGACTTTGACATGGAAGGAGCTAGTACAAATCTGCTGAGTTTGTCCAGGAGCCTGATAACCAAGGCATTTCACCAAGATAAGCAAGCCATTTCACCAGGATGCTGAGTCTCCACCTGAAGTTCTTCCTCTTCCCTGTGTGATTGGAATTTGTGGCACCAAGCGGTTGTTCTTCTTGGCGTTGTCATAATGGATTCATAAAGGCAAATCAAGAAGTCATTAAAGCAAATGTCCCTCAGTTGATCTGGTTTTGCTCTGTAATTGGATTTTTCTCTCAGGGAAGCAAGGGACCTATCCTGCTGTACTCTGGATGTTTTGTAGAACCCAGTCTTCCTCTTATCCTGTAGGAATGGATAAAGTTGCTGCTGTTTTGTCGTTACAGAGACTGCATCCTGAGTTACCTCTTAGCCTGGAAGAACTTGAAAAAGTTTTTGTTACATTGGATGCTGATGGCAATGGCTCACTTACCCCAAAGGAGTTCATCACAGGATTCAGTGAGTTTTGGAAAGCATGTCTCCTCTTTTGAGCTTTATTCATGTTCTATACTCTCCACATCAATCAAGAAGAATTTTGTCTTAGCAGTACATTTAATAATGCACACAGGGAGCCAGACAATTCCCTAAATATAGCAGATATATGTAGCAGAGGAAGAAGTGGTCAAATTATGTGAATAAATAGACAAAGGGCTCCAGGGTCTTTCTCTCCTGTGTAAAATGGCAAGCCATGACACAATATGAGAAAATGATGTAGTTATCTGAATTGCACCTGCTTTAAGCTGCTGAGTAAATCTAAGTACAATTTATTGAAGGTTTCCCTTGGGGATGGAGTGGTGAGGGGAGTCTTGTGTGTTATTTCATATCAGGTAATAAGACATGAAAGATAATTGAAATTATCTCTAATCTTAATGTAAGACAATGCTAGGAATGTATTAACACCACTGTCCTTAGAGCTGAGGGAATGCTTTCTACAATGAATTAATTCTTCAAGTGATGTTAATTTATTTCAAAACAAAACAGGATGAGGCAATTATTATTACTGTAAGATGTTATCTGATAAGTTCTTTGTAGCTGCAACAGCACTCTTACTGTCATGTTCTCTGTGTTTGTCACAGTGTGGTTTTCTCCCCAGCTGTGTGACATTCCAGATAAGATGACAATGTTAGTTCGACTGTGCTTGATTGCTTATGCAGAATCAATTTTGTACTTACTTTTAGCTCTTCTTACTAAGGTTTAAGCATTTTCTCTGTAAAACTGAATCTCATCTATGCATGAATTTTAACTGTAAATCTCAATTTAGTTACTATCTACAGGTCCAGCAAACAGGACCTTCATTATTGTTTGCAAATCATCAGTAGTTTGAAACCCTAATTCTCTCATGTCCCACCTCTCCCATTATAGAGGTAGATGAAGTATCTTCATAGAGTATGCTCTAACCTGAAAATTGGCATTATTAAAAATATGAAATAGTATATGCTTTGCTTTTCATAAGTTAAATTAAGATTACTTTCATAAGCAGTCCCTGCATAACCAAAGCTCTTTATTAAAGGAGGTTGTCAGTGGCTGCCATCTCAAGCAGCTCCAGATCCTGGGGATTCCTCCTGCTCAGGTGCTGGAGCCCAGTCCAGAGGCCCAGGCAGATGTGGCCACTGCTTTCCTGCTTGCAGGTTCAGCCAATAGTAAAGTTAAACATGTATCCCAAAGACACCCACACGGGCACACGGAGGACATGGACCACATCACATAAAAGATAAGGATAGACAGTGTAAAGCATGGTACATTTTAACCTGCTACACAGCACTGACAGGTGTTTTCCAGGCCAGATAGTCCTACATTTGGCTAGGAGATTATATTGGCATTCCTGGCAGAAGCACAAGCTCTAGTAGATAAAACTGCTTGAGAAGGCAGAGTAGTGTCTGGATAAAGTTCGTGCTGCACCAATTACAATGGGAGAGTCCTGTTTCTATTTCTAAATGGTGGCAAATCTGAAATTTACTGTAACCTCTCTTTGCAACATACTCCGTTCTGTTGCCAACATGCTCTGTTGGGTGCCATGAGAAAAAAATGCAAGATGGAGTTAATAAAAACATAAAAACACATCAGTATTTCTGTTTCCTTGGATCTATAGTAATTTCTGTACTGGAACTTAGAATACAATAAAAAATCCCCTGCATAAGAATCACAATATCCTCCCCTGCCCTCCCCCCCCCCCCCCCCGCCCCGATACTTTTTTTTTGACTTGTGAATGTTCAAATAAAATAGATGGCACATTTAGAATTTGATGGAATGTATCTGGTCTGTGGCAACTGAGCACAAATATATTGATTATTCATGTGGCAATTTCACTTCTGCATCTTCACCATACAACTACTGTTAAAATGTAGCTTTCTGGGAGGGAATTTGTATAGGAATTGAATGTGTGTCTTTGGTCATGCACTAAAAAGAATGTTAAATTTTCTTTAATATACATGTTATCAGTTCTGATATTTTAGATTCCTAATCTATTTAAACCTATCAAGAAAGAAAACCACAACATTTATGAAGGGCTATTACTACAATTTATGTCCTTTTATGTTTTTGCATGGAAATATGATTTTTATTTTTTTTTTTTATTATGTTTGTGAATTTTGAGGTGGATGATTTACTGAAGGTTAGACATTAGGCTGGGCACAAAGTCGGCCATAGAACTCAGGGGTCCTCTTGGCCCCATCCTTTCATTGTTTATTTACCATAAAGTTTGAGCTTTTGTATATTTACTATGACACTGCTTCCAATAGTAATTTCTGAAAATGCTAATGTATGCAATTTCTAATTCTTAGGCCAATTTCTTTTGGAGCAGATTGCTTTGAAAAATGACATGGTGCAACCATCAGAAGGTGAAACAGTCTGCCCAGTTAGATATGAGGAGACCATGACTGGTGATGAGGATGAAGAATTCCAGTTCTCAAATCTGATGGATCGGCTTGGAGCCACAAAGGTTTTGGATGAGTAAGTTCTCACAGCAATAGTAATCAGTTGTATGACCTTTTATGATTGATCTCTGGGTTTGATTTCAATGGAATCCAAGATGAATGGCGAGAGCAAAAGCTGCTCAAAACCACGGAGTTTTTTCTAAAAAAAACGAATTTTCATGCTGTCAGGATAAAATGCCATTTGACCAAAATTTCCAAGAGCAAAACCGTTTTACTCCAGGCACATGAAACGTGTTTTTCTGCCATGTGAAAGCTGTACCACTTGATGTGCCATGGGATCTGAACGTAGATAATTACAAGCATGTAATGCACAGATGTCACTGATTTTCCGTCAATGCATGATGACTGCTATGTTTGGCAAGGGCTGTGTTTAAAGTGCACCATAAGTAGGGAAGTTTTCTTCACTTTTTCTGCTTTTTCTCCTCTTCGTGCATAATTGCATGTTGTGATTGCTCTGGTAATGCTACTTCTTCCAAGGCCAGGATAGCTCACTCTGAAACATGGAGCATAAAACCTGCTCAAAGAGCTTTTTGTGTGCTGTCCTCACATTCATTGGACAACCACAATGAATACTGTTGAGCAGAAAGAAGCATCAGGCAAAAATGGGAGAGAATCTGGATAAGTGGTACAAATATTTAAGAAATACATTGGTGATTGTTGCTATGGAATAGAAGTGCTCATCAGTCCTTCCCTTCCCCTGACTGCCTTTTCCATGAAACAGTTCATTGTCAGTCATCCTGAAAGGCTTTCATTATGAAGAGATATTTATCACCCACTTTTTCTATCCTTATCCTCATTTTGTCCTTTAAATACAGCACTCTTTGCTGGCTAGGTTAGGCTTGCAATGCTCATGGAAAAGAGTGAGTCAGGAAGAAACCAAGTGGTTCAGGAGAATATTGACAAAGTATTAGAAACCCATTATCATTCACAATAGAGCTGTCAGTGTCTTCTGAACAGATTTGGAAACATAACATTATCTTGGTAAATCTCTAAATCAGAATTTCAAGGAGTTTTGTTCTGCTTTTTGTACCAGACTCGCCATGGAATAAAAATGTAACAAGAATGAAAGAATGCGGTACAAATGCAGTTTGTTAACGTATCTATATTACTTAGGAGTCTGAATCTCATTCATTTCTTATGAGGAAAGGGTTTTGATTAGCTTTTCTATTGCCCCCTCCCCTCTAGATTTGTGGGAACTTCTTTACTTCTGATAGAAGTGATGGGAGGGCATACTCTATCTCATCTGTCTCCTTTCTTACCCATTCCTGTTTAGGTGGAGTGTCTAGCAAGGCACCCGCTAAAGAAGCAGTTCCTGTGCTATTCTGCAGTCAGGAATGGCCAGATGTTACAATGCATTTTTTTGAATAAATTCAATCTCCATCATTTCCCACCTCCTCATCCTTTTCATGATGTCACAGTTCAAGTTGTTTTTAATAAGTTTTGTGTTCTGACTAGTGATGCCCTGAAGCCTCCATCTACTAAGGGTGCTAAAGACATTTACTGGGAAATGTTCTCTCTTAATGAATGTATTATGATCTTTTCTTTCAGTGAGACTGATGTGAAGCAGATTTGGTTGCAGCTAAGAAAAGAAGAACCTCATTTACTTTCCAATTTTGAAGAGTTCCTGGTCAGAATTTTTTCCCAGCTCAAAGAAGCAGATAATGAGAAGAATGAGTTGGAATGGGCTCTGAAAAAGTTAGTACTTCTCTTTGTTAGACTGCTTGTGTAGTTTTACAGCTATTTTACCTGCTAGTTGAACTTCTGAAATAAACAAGGTGTTTCAGTGGAGATCTGAGGACAGGACTTCACATAATGTAAAATTTCCCATAATGTAAATTTAATCAGGCATTAAGACTACTGGTAATACTATTATATGGCAGAATTGAATTAAATTAGCTTTTCTCTTCTGGTTAAGATTTTGACTGAAATTCTTTTGCAGATATCTGTTATTGCATTGAAGTTTTAAGACAATATTGAGTGATTCCAATCTAGTTAATCAGTTTGATTCCAAAGGGAAGCTGTATTTAACAGTAAATCTGGTAAATTGTCTGTGTTTTGCAAGCATTGCGTGCAGAAAAGCTATAAACCTGGATTAACTGGCCAGAGACATAAGAGGTTTAAGATGCTAGGGCAGCACAAAGCACTGATACTTGTGAAAATGTAAGCTAACAAATATATAAAGCAAACCTATGAAATATAGTAAATAACACGTATGTTTTATCTATAAAACATATAAAATGTTTTAATAATAGTTTATTAATGTTGTAAACAAATACATAAGATGCACATATAGAAACATGTATAAGAACAAAAAAATATTAGATCATTCTTTTACATGTAGTTAACTAGAGGGAGAAAAGTTGTGGTGCTAAATCTTAACAAAATACAATATCATGCATGTAGTTGAAGTCCCACTGCATTTTTATTTTAAAGTGTGAGTTCTGAATTTTAGATTCTTACAGACTGAGCAATAAAGGCAAATATTGTTGAAAAAAGCAAATTGTTGAAAATTTACTTCTTTTGTTCATTTGTTACTATTCTGAGAATGTGACAAGGTTTATGAAGAAGGAAAAAAACTGAAAATGTATGATTGTTAAAGATGATAATAATGATGATGATGATGATGATTATTATTATTATTATATTGGTAGTAGCATTTTCAGCGAAGTCCCTGTGTGCAGTTTTAGCATTCAGACATCTAGAAACAGCATATAGAGAGTTTTGCTCTCTATTTTAGACTAGAGATTGTTAACTACCATGTGTGGTGAGAGGCTTGCTCTGTGGGTTTTTTTAGTGTTTCTTTGTGAGTGTTTTTTTGGGAACTGAATGAATAAATGTGTCTGTTTAATAGCTCTGATCAATGCAGAGGTGTACATAGAGTACATTAGCATTATCTTTTCTGGCTGGTGTGAAATCTCTGCCTTGAAAGTGCGTTGGGTATTTATGCCTTTGTAGTAAAAACATGTTTTAGCTAATTTCTTCTTTTTGTTGCTCCTGATAGCACCACTGATTTCAGGACATTGATTGCTGTTTTGTTTGTAATCAACTGCTGGAAGGAATCAGAGTAGTAATGCTGTCTTTGGTAGTAACAGTGGGGATGAATAACCTGTTTCTTTTAAACTATGTATGAATAACAGCAAAGCTCAAGACAGCACCATATAGGGGAGAAGATTAATTTGTTTTTTTAATACCCACGTACTTACTAGCACTATGATATATGTATCTGCAGAGACTGGCCAGGATTTACTGTGGGGTCACAGAAGAGAAAAGATGCTGGGTTTTGAGGTCTTATAATGTCTACTGGGTTGTTCTTGATTGGTGACAATAATACTTTTTGGAAATTGAATATGAATTTTATCTTTCATCTTTCCTTCCTTCCTCTTTCTTTCCTGACTCATCTCCATGAGTCATTAGGCAATAAGGCAGTCTACTCAGCTTTTGTCTCCTTTCCTGGGTGTGGGCTGTGCTTTTGTCTTCAATTGTTCCTTTTTCTTCTATCCTGGATGCCCTGAGAAGCTTCATGTCTGTGTGCTGGGGACTTCATGCCATAAAAATCTATGCTCTTCACCTGTGATGTTCTTCTCTACCTTTTTTTTGGTCTTTTCCTCTGTATCTTTCACATCTGCACATTTTCATTCTTGAGCCCGTGTCCCATGGTCTAAGAGATCTGAGAGTTTCCTCCTGTTCTGGTTCAATAGATCCAGTAGGTTGCTGCTGTTCCTGTTTGTAGGTCCAGGCAGCAGTGAGGCTGAACATATATTCTCAATAAACAAGCATGCAAATACAGCACACATGGCAGGCTGTGCAGGTTAACACTGCTGTAACTAGAGAGGAAAAAAAAAGGGGGATTTTAAATCTAAACCAAATGCGATTTTGTGGGTTTATTTGCCAGGGTAGGTTGGTTCTCCTTGATTTTTGGTATTTGCGTTCATTTTAAATGTTAGCTTAAAATTAGATGTCTTCTTAAGCGTAGTAGTAGTGGTTTTTAAAGTAATAGGGTGATGTACTGAGCACCCAAAAAAAGCAGAGATGAACATCAGGAAGAGAAAATAAAATCATGCTTATGTGATGGGCAACTACAATTCCAGAGGAAGCCCATGGGGGCATTGCAGAGAACTTCCCAAAATCAGCCAAAAGGGCCCTGTAAAATTGCTGGGCTCTAGCAGGGAGAGTAGTGAGCACGTGGCGAAGCATGATTTTGCCGCTACATGGACTCTTAGTGTGCCTATGTCCCGAGTGCACTGTGGGAAGTTCTGGTCTCTGCAACACAGGAAGAGTGTAGTGGGATGAGGAAAAGTGCAGGGAATGGCAACTCAGTGGTTAAAGCAGTAGAACAGCTATTCTGAGAGAGCTATTTTTAAAAGGTCATATCTCTTGAATGAGGAGGCAAAGGCTGGAGTGGAATATGACAGACCTTGTTATTCTTCAAATCCCTGGCAGTAGAACCAAGGAGCTTTTAATAAGACTGATAGGAAGTAAGCCTAAAAGGGATGAGAAAGACCTTTTTCTTCTAATAGCAGATAAAATCTTCAACTGCCATTAGCTCTGTCTGCTGCTGTGCTTTGCATTTGAAGGACAAACCTAATAAAAACGTAGACTGTTTCAAACAAGGGTTCTAAACAGGCAAGATAAACAAAAGGGTAAAGGGGGAGGGAAGGATGAACTGACTTCTAACTGGGCTTAGCATGGGATAGTGTCAGAATCCATCTTTGTGGAAGAAGAGGAGAATCAGTATCTCAGGAAATTAGTTCACACTGTGCACAGATCACTGTATTTTTTTTAAGGTGAAAGAACCATTATGACAAATTGCACAGACAGCAGTTATGAAATCAAAACAATTCACATTGCAGTTACATGAATGGGCAGCAATTAAACCCTTGTAAGTTGTTGATCCTGAATTTATCATCTGATCTTAGTGAACTCATGCTACATTTCATCTGCTTTCGTCTCCATCTGTTTATTTCACAATGTTACTGAAAAGAGAGACCAAATTATCAAATATAACTGAAATTATAAAATTGTGTTAAGTAAAACTTGAAGGGGTAATCTAAAATAAATGTTTTAATAGAAAAACATGCCACATTTTTCACATAATGATCTATCTTTATTATTTTTTTTTCTCCTGAATATATGTGAAGAATATTTGCCAGCTAATATATATGATTATTTTTTCTTCTGCTTGTTAGTTATTTTACTTATAATTGTTAGACTTTTGATTATGAGGAGATATTATTTTCCCCTTCTGTTTAATTTGATCAGAGATAAGAATGGAAATCCATGAATGAAGTGCTTGGAGTGTATTCAGCCTGCAGAAATGGCATGTGCTTATGTGCCAGACCAACTGAAAAGATTTTTACATTCAGCAGGGCCTTCAGGGTGTAGTCTTCATGGTGCTACCATATCCTTTGCTTCCAAACACATAAGAGGAAAGAAATACCTAAATCAGCAAGTAAAAACACAGGACTAAAGTTATTCTCCCTGCCACACAGAAGCCCAGAAAAGCTTTATGATTCCCATGGAAACACTGACTGCTGTGCAGTGTGTTCTGCCTCTGCAAAGTTACAGGGCTTTTCAGCAGTCAGTCTAGTGCTGGTCAAAGTGACATTATACTGCGTGAATACAGTAGGTGTACCATTTTAGCATCTCTGCCATGCTTAAGTAGGTGTTATTTCTCTATGAATTTGTGCAATTTGATTCCATTGATGAGCGCTAATCTAAGAAATTAGCAACTTCTTAGTTTCAAGAAAATAATTTGAGATCAGAACATGACCCATCTTTACAGTATAAAGGGAGTAAAGCAGCAAAAAGGGCTTCTGGATTTTCTGGCACTCTAGTTGAAATATTGCAGTCACGTGGCAGAGGCCCTTTTGGGGCCTGATTTTCTCACCTAGTCAGAGTTTACAAAAGTCTAAATGACAGCCATTGTTTTCCTCCAATTCTTGTAGCTTGAAAGTTGTTTATTGCTTCTGTAAATCCTGGGAAAATGTCTCACATTTTTTTACCTCTGACCAAAAAAGCAAGCTGGCAGTGTCAGCTGTTCTGCTGTTGAAAGGGGAATAGACAGACTTGTTTCTGGTTTTACTCACGCTCCTTAGATTAGGTAAAGTTTTTGGAATTTTTTTTAAAATTTGCTTTGTTTTAAATGAGAAGAGCCCCAGGCCTTCAATAAGGGAAAATGTAGAATATGTACAACATTAAGTAAAAAACAAAAAAAAACCCCAGTAGACCCAAAATAAATGTTACGATTTTTGCTACTGAGTGTTCCTTGTCTTACTTTTGCTGATGTGAATGCCCTTGAAGATTCTGTACTTTATTTGTAACAGATGCATTAAGCAGATTGCTCAAGGAACAGCTATGGCAGGAAGAATATGGGGGAATATACAGTACTGTCAGATAAAGGTCCTAATAATCTATATAATTTTTTTTTTTTTTAGGATGTCCCCTGAGTTTGATACAAAGACATTTTTGGTTTTCAGTGTCTGGACTAATGAACATAGAATAGAATAGTAGCAGAACAAAGCGGATATCTTGTTTCCTGTCAACAGTTAAATTTTTTCTGTCCAAGCTAAAGCATTTGCTCTATGTAATCCTTCATGGATCAAACTGCAGTGATATAAATTGCAATATTCTACTAGAAAAAAGTGAACTTTGTATGTTCTTCTTATTTTTTTCCTATAGTTGCATAGACTTGTGCACAGTATGTTTATTTCTGTTCCTTGTCTGGGCTTTTCAAATTTGTTACAGCAAAGAAGTTAGAATGGCAGTAAGGCTGTTTTCAAGAAGGTCTTTCAAGAATTCTAGCTAATGTGTCTTAGATAGAAGTACCTCATTCAGTACCCTTGAATGGGCAACAGTGCAGTCCAAGAGTAAAAAAAAAAAAGGAAGTTGCCATGAAAATAGTTTTAACTGTCACATTTAGGCTCTGATAGCTTGGTATTGTCAGTAGAAAACTCTCTTCCTTATACCTAAGATCTAGTAGTCATTAAAACTGCATCATGAACAGCTACTTTGTATGGAAACCTCAGCTTTATATTAGCTTTTCAGCTATTGAAGCTTTACTTTCATGAGAAAAAAAAATAAAATGTGAGCTTTGCTGCACAAAAATTTCTATTTCCTTGACACCAGAACATTCTTTGGAGTCTTGTGTTAAAGCAGAGATGTGGAGCTTAGCTGGTAATGTGGGCCATGACTTGAAGAAATGGTACAAAGACCCACTCAGTGTGTTTTTATCTCTTATTAGGAAAATTGCTGCTTATGATGAAGAAATTCAACATCTCTATGAGGAAATGGAACAGCAAATCAAAAAGGAGAAAGAGCAGTTTCTCTTGAAAGTGAGTGTCTGTGTTACAGTGGCTATGGATTCTGCTCCCCCTTTCAGTGGTTTTAAACTCATTCTGGGTGTGAAATTAAAGCCCAGAAAATGTGTTTCACAACAGAGGAAGAAAAACTTCTTTTACCTCACAGCTACTTTTATGCTGCAGTTTCGAATTTTTAGTCCCTGCAGCTTCTAAGTGACCTCTTGGATGAAGGAGCTGTGATGTCCTGTACTTAGTGGCTAGCATACAGTGCTGCTGGCATTATTTTCAAAGTCAGTTAAACTACAAACATTGTATTATTGGTGCTACTTCAGGTCCAGCTTCTGGTCACAATCAGGAAAAAACACTCTGTGAGGCTGTTCAGAGCAGTACCAATCCTGCTGACTTCTGCAGTCTTTACTTTTTGGGACGGGATAACAACAAGAGATGAATCGAGTGATGGTAATTTGTGGAACAACCACAGGTTATTTGCAAAATAAACATGGGGCAGAATCTTCTGTCACTGCCATGTCGCTTCCAGAGCACCTGAAGATGAATTCCCTTTTCTTGGGAAGTCATCCTTAAATTTTCTCTGCTGTGTCCGTAGTCTTGTCTTTGGATTTTTCTGTCCTGCTTTTTCTTGTAAAACAAGGAAACTAACAAGAACTTCCAGCATGCTCCAGGAAAGAGTCATCTTAGAATCATGTAGGTGGGAAGGTGACGCCTTACTTCCTAACTAGATCAGGATGCTCAGGAGCTTGGCCAATTGAGTTTTGAGTATTGAAATATTGGAGGTTCCACAGCTGCTCTGGGTGGCCTGGGGCAGTCAATCATGAGCTACTGGCTCATCCCTTTTGGTTGTCTTGGCATCAGTCATGTAAGTGAAACAAATACAGGGTTTCAGCAATATGTGATAGAAATAGTTGCCAAAATAGTGGCTATTGCCTCCATTCTCAATCAAGTATATATAAATATATCTAGACAATATAATCAAATATATCTAAAGCTTCCTTTTGTGATGTAAATATATCAAGTATTTTTTGTTTCCTGCCAACCAAAATAAGAGAAAAAGAAAAAGGAGGAAAAAAAAGGTGCCTTTTTCAGCTGTCTAAGGAATCATTCTTTTCACTTGCCTTACAGGGTAGTGATCCTGACTCAAATTTTCAAGTTTTTTTCCATTCCAAGCTGAGAGCAGTTTTTAGTGGTGGATGAGATAAAACCTTTAAATAAAGTTTGTATATCGGCTGAAGGATAAAAAGTATTTGCAACTTTGCCTGGCAGCAGTTTTGTGGAAAAAATAGTTTATGTGCTCTTAATAGTCCACAACTGAAGTGTTACTGAAAACCCCCAAACAAAAAATACTTTTCCATAAGCAGTGATTGTTGGATCTCCTAATTAGTTGTATATTTGAGGTTAAGCCATTTCTTTCAGGCTTTTCATGAAAGCTTCCCACTCAAGCTATTTACAGTTTAGTCAGCAGTCACACTAAGGGCTGCCAGACACTCATGAAGTATTGTTTCTTTGCATGACTAATTTGAGATCTGGGGAGATCTGACTGTTAAATTCTTTCTCTAATGCAAAGCCTTACAAAGACTTTACAGCCTGGAGAGATGCATTGATGCCATATAAAAGGGAAATTATTGTGGCTTGAATGAAGAGCAGCTCTTGAAGAATACATTTAAAGAAATTGGTAAGATGCAAATAAGTACAAAATGTAGCTATTTACAATACTTAATACCCTGCTGACTGAATGTTACACAAAACAGGGGCAGTAAGTCTTTTTTTCACTTGTATACATATTCTTCCCCAGAAAGACCCAGTTATCATGCATTTGACTAACCCATTACATGTACTGCTTAAGGGAAAACACTTGTAAGAACCACTGCTGTCTTGAGGGAGTTTTAATTTTTGTTTAGAGGCATTTTCCTGGAGACCTTAGAGAGTAGGAGCCTGGTTTTGGAGAAACAGGACAGATTCTCAGCTGATAACAAACTACTGGAACCTGATTTTACTCAGGAGAGGGCTGACAATTTTTCTCAGTTGAGGAGTGTCAGAAGGAGTAATCCCAAATGGGACTGGAAGTTCCCAGTGACTACAGGATACTTAGGTAGTGGACAGGTTAATATAATTGCTAAGTGAAAGGCAGAGCTTGAAGCCCCAGTTGCTTGTTTATACCAATGGAACATCTGTGAAAAGTTGTTGTTAGTTACGGATTTGAAGCGTGACAGTTGTTGTTTCTTTCACATCAACCTGAGTTGCTTCAGCTGGAAATAAGAAGATACGTTCTGGCTCATTGATTTAAACTGGATAATCTCCTCAGCCTCCTGCCTGAGATGTCTGCCTCCACTTTCTAGACTTGATACCTACTCGTGTGCAATCAGCACATTCTGTAACAATGACAGTTGTGGAAACTGCTGGACTACAGCAGTTTAGAGATTCACAAGTGATGCCATCCCTAACCTGAGTACTACGTGTGTCTTGTTATATCCACTGTGGAAAGCTTCATCCTTAACTTGTTATTTCTCCTCCTGTAATGCAATTGTGCTGGTCTATTAATCCATTTCTTCTTGAAATTTTGCAGGACACAGAGAGGTTTCAGTCCCACAGTCAAGAGCTGGAGTGCAAGCTGCTGTCAAAAGAACAAGAACTGGAACAGTTGGTTCAAAAACAGAAAAGGGTACTAACTGATATCCTTCAGAGTTAAAAAATAGATAGCTCTTATTTGCTGATAGGATTTTCTTTAGGTACTATTTTAGGTCCCAAAGCTGCAAGTTGGTGTGATGTGGTTCTGCCAAGTTGTGACCCTCTGTTGTTTTTGTGTCATGTGCTTAGAAAAAATGTTAACCTCTATTTCTGAAGTAATTTCCTTTTATGTGGTAAAATGGAAAATAAATTAATGCTTTGGATATTCTTCCCAGGTACTAGGTTAATTTTTATGAAAATGTAGCATAATTCCACTGCCTTCAGTGATCTAGGAGCTGGTTTAACACACAGACAGCTTAAGAGCAGAGAACAATGATTTGGCTCCTCTAGTGCACACCTCTGCTCAAAGCCTGTACCAGCTACTCATTTACTTGTTTTGGACTGATTCAGCATTATGAACTTGAAATGCTCCCTCCTGAACAACTTGCTCCTGATATATCTCTGTGATAACAGTTTTATAGCAGTGCATGTTTCCCTTGCATTGGTAACAGCTTGTCAAGTTCCCATATTAAAACCTGATGTGTTTTACTTCTAAAATGCATGGCCTGCTTGAGGCAGCAGAGAACTTGCGGTAAAGTGGCTCCAAGGTCATTGCAGGAAAGACTAGCAATAGGAAAAGGAGGTAGCACTGGGATTTAAAGGACTGAAATGTAATGCTGTAAATGCAATTCCCTCTGTAAAATATGAATATGTGGACAAAAAGAAGAAAGTTTTTCACAACGAGAACCGTTAGCCATTGCAGTAAGCTTCCTGAGGAAGTGGTGGATTCTCTAACACTGGGCACTAAAGATTTATCTGGGTCATCTTGCTAAACTGTGTTTTTGCCAAAAAAAAAAAAAAAGGTTGGAACAGATGAACCTTGAGTTGCCCTTCCAACCTGGTACTCTGTGATTCTGTGAAGTTTAGCTGATAAGGATATAGGACTGAGCTAAAAGTCTATTCCATAGTCAAAATCAACTGTCTGATGTTAATTACCCTTGTCCAGTAACACTGTGAATAAGAATATATGTGGCTTTATGCAGGCTCTTTACCACATTGCAGCACTATAGTGGAATAATCTATACTTTGAAGATATCTGTTGAGGCACACAGATCAGGCGTTTTTAGTCTGAAACTAAATGCAAAAGTATAAGAAATTCCTTATTCTAATTTTGTAAGGATTATATTTAATATTTTCCTTTGTTTTTGCTTTAAAGCTCTGTTTAAAACTTGGTTGTCAACCAGTAATTCTGTAAAAACTCTTCTTGTGTTTTTTTCAAGTGTGTGTTTTCTAAATTTGGTAATACCCACAGAAGCTATTCAAAGGCTTTCACTCAATTTTAAGCCTGGTATAATCAATCAATATAGGCAACAATACCAGGAAGTCTTATCTTATGATTGTTGCCTACATTGCCATTGTCAGCTATTGCCTATCTTGGAGAACATAAAACAATGTCTGTGCTATTTTTATTAGCATTATTTTTTAATCCGATTTTATGTTTTCCATTTCTATTCACTACATTGCTAATTATTAATAGTATTACTGTGGTGTTTTTTGTTATTGTTCTGTTTGTTTTTGTTTTTTTGGGTTTTTTTTTCTTGTTTGATTAGGTTTTTTCGTTTGTTTTTTTAAAATTTCTATTATTTTTCATTTCCCCTCTCCATTATGAATTTATATGAATCACAACAAGGGTGCTTTTGAAAGACAAGATCATCAAATACCATAAAGATTAAACTATCCCATTTTGGTTTTATGGAAAGGAAACAGTGTTGGATGTATAGAATTCACAATTTCTAATGATGAAATGAGTGACATAATTTCATTCAGATGATTGATGACAACTGAAACTTTTGTTATTCAACCAGCTGACTGGCCCATTGTTAATCTGATATGCAGTATTCAATGGTTATTTTTTTCTGATATACCAACCTAGACTATTTATTTGAGTGCTTTACTCAGTGTAGTTAGAAGCACTGTTCTCTACATATATTTTTCTGATTTCTAATGATCTTCTCTGAAAGCAAGTCTTGTCTTTAGTCAGATCTGTTTCTGTAATACTATGTCCCCCACTCATTTTCTGTTATTGCTTTTCATTCACTGAGATATCCATGTGTGGTGTCTAATGTTTGCCTTAACCAGAGATCTCTTTCACTTTTTCCTTCTCCTCTGGCATGGAAATATTCTTTGATAATTAAATCTCTTCTTGCAGACAGTAAAGGTAGCTTGATTTAATTAGGACTTCTATGCTTGGTTGTATGAGAGAACCTCTTGGGAGCAACACAAATGCCTTTTTCCAAACTTTGTTAATAAATATTTTTTTTTTAATGTTTAAATTTAGAATACAATGTAATTATTTCTGTGTTGGAAATCATTAACAAACATGTAAAAGAGAGCTTTCAAACCAGAAGAGCTCAGCATTGTTTCCTTTGACATAGCCAGAGGGAGTCTCCCTTATGAAGGTTCTCTGGCTAGCATTGTTCCTCAAGGGACGTAAACTGGAACATCTCAGGAGGAGGCACTGGGGACAGAGGATATCCAGTATAACCTCTAGGGTGCAGGCTCCTATGTGAGGGGAAAAAAGTAGGTGTGGACCAGGTGAAATGCAGGGGAGTTACTGGACTTCTCACATAAAATGCTAGGCTCTGTGCTGATGACAGCCACTGAAGAGCATGATCCTGGAATGGGAATGAGATGCATGAAAACATGGATGAGTAGGACTCAAGTGCTTATAACTGCCTTATGGCACTGTATAAATGTTTCATCTTTCACATGCTACTGAAATAAATAGGGAGAAAAAAAATGTAGAAGCTACAGAAAGGATACTGAACTAATAACAAGGGATTGCATGGGGAGTGCTCAATGTGTGTCTTTCAGGGACACTAATAAACGTCTTCAGCAACAGCTCATTTGCATTGGATAATCCCAGTTCTTTATTCAACTTAAACTTGGTTTTCCTCTCATCTTTGTCAAAAAAAGAGAATATGCACCATCAACTACCATGCCTGTGCTTGACCTGTGGAAATTGATTAATTCTCTCTGCTACTCAAATTCTCTTAGACATGTTTATGGGCCATGAGTCTTTTCCCCATCAGTTTCCATCTACCAGATGAACATAGGAGCAAATTTGCCACTCCAATAGGCAGCTAGAAGCTATAGGATCTATGTCATTCTATTATCAGCTGAGCATTCACCTAATGAGTTATTTCTCTGTATTGGGACTTGCTTAGATGAATGTTTTAAAGGTAGTGTTTGGCATTTCTCAAAGGATTGTATGGGTACAGTGGAAGAAGGGACCCTTGTATTGATGTGAAACAATCCTTTCTCCTCTTGTTGTGTTCTGGGTTTAAGATGTTATATTATCATTTTTCTGACAAGAGTGAGCACCAGGATTTATAACAAGTATTTCTAGCATTAGTATAGATGATTCTGGGAGCTGATGTTGGCTACCATTGCAGTTACATTTCCAGAACAGTCTCTGTGTAAGATTTCAGATGGTCATACTGTTCTCAAAGTGGGGTTTCTCTCTGCAGTTTGTTGCTCCTAAGATTTTTAAAAGTTTATCTTTGTGTGGTCACTCTCTGCTTCTCCCAAAGCCAGTCCTCTGGATGAGTCTTGTCTTAAATACCTGAAGCAGCTGGTCTTTTACTTAGAATGGATAACTTCATTCTGTTGAGGAGCGGAGGCAATATTCAGAACTGACGTAATCTATCCATGTAAACCATTCTTGCTCAGCAGTAATCTGATGCCCAGCCACTGTTCCATGTGAAATGTGAGCCTGCTGAGGCTACAATTCAGCAAATACATTAAGCTGCTGCTGCTGCTACTGCTAAGTGCTCCCACTCTACACTTGTTCCTGACTTCTCACAGTCCAGGCTAGAAAGTATTTTCTGCTTTTGTTTTTAATCTGGGCCTCGTTCAAGACTACAACAACAGCAGTGCTGTAGGGTAGGAACTGACTGGAAGAGCTGGGTGAGGACAGATTTTGGTTGGGTGAGCTCTGCTTGTTGGGATGGGCAAAATGGAAATTTTAATATTGTTATGTCTCAGATCCGAAAGATTGAAATGGTATCATTGTAATGCTCCCATTACATTTTACATCCCTTAAAATGAATACAGAAAAAAAACCAACCAAAAACAAATAAAACTTTTATGTCCTAAGGTCAGCAATGCCTTCCCTAATACGAAGTTTTGCTCTGTTTAAATTTGCTCAGTTATCCAGGGAGAAGCAGGCAGAACTTCTTTATGTACCAGAAACCACTATCATCCTTGTTACTTGTTTTAGAGGGAAGTTATATTTTTCCTTTGATGTGCATTGGAGAGGGAATATAAAACTGAATTAAAAGGCTCTAATTCACACTTCTTGGCAGATCTGTCTGAGGTGGCAAAAAGGTCACTGCTTGTTCATATTGCTTGGGGTAGGAAAGTTTATCAGCTATCAGACTTAAATCTAACAGTTTTTAGGTAGAATTCTGAATCACTCGCTGTAGGCCTGGTCCTTGTGGAAAATGGTCTAAAATAGCAGCTGTGAATATCAGTTTAATGCTGCTAGTCTGCTCCGTAGCACCTTTTTTTTATGGTTTGTACTGGTGTGTTTTTGAACTGGATAAAATTCAGTCATAGAATAGAATGGCTTTGTTTTTGTGTAATATAATTATGTCTGTACAAAGAGCAGTGCAAGAGCATCATGGTGTTTTATTTATTTTTTGGCTTTGGTAGAAATAGCTCCCTGCTCAGCTAACCTCTAAGACCCAAATTGAAAGCCTTAAAACCAAGATGCCTCAGTCAGTTGTAATGCTTTCTGTTCTCTTTTCTTTCACCCCAGTTAGAGCATCAGTGTACACAGCTCCTCAGTGGCAAAGAAGAAACCAAAGTAGAGAACACCAAACTGAAGCTGACTAACCAGGAGCTGCTGAGAGACCTGGAGAGAACATCCCATGAACTAAGCCTGGCTCAACAACAGCTACAGGTGCTTCAGGAGGAGGCATCAAGGCTCCACGAGGAGAAGGAAATGTAAGTGTACAGCTGCAGCAGTTCTAGTCCACCTGATTGGTGTGGCAATCCTCAGGGTACCCAGTGCTGTGATTTAAACTTCTGTCATAAGCAGAAACCACCTGCAAGGCTGAGTGCAGTTCTAGCTGCTTTCCCCCATGCAATTCAGCATGTTTTCTGTGGCATATCTGGCTTCTATGGAGTATTTTGCTATGTGTTCAATATTCTCTCCACTGCCATTGGTTAAAGTATTTGGAATTAAAAATCCGTGTAGTGTCTTAGTTTTGAAATACCAGTGGAATTCCTTATGGAAATGCCTTACAGTTGAGGCACATGATACTTCATCCTCCTTGAAGATGAGTCTATCTGAAACTTGCTCCTCAGAATGCACTCTGACTGTGAGATACCTAGGATCTTCTTTTTTCCTTTATCAAAAGTAAGCCTGGTAAGGCCCCAAGATGAAACTTAGCTTATCCCAATTCCCACAAGGCCTTATGGCAATTCAGAACCATAATTTTGGAGTTTCCAGTTCAAATGTTGAAGATTTCACATTCTGACTCTGAATTACCAAAAAAAAAAAAAAAGGAGAAATATTTATGGTTCATATTCTGAGAGATAAAAATTACCTGTGACAGATCAAGCTACCTGTCTTGCTCCAGTCTTCTGCACAAAGCAGAAGAATCACTACCCTAAAGCTGTAATTGGCAGAGATGTTCACTGAAGTCCATTTTAAATAAAATGCTCAGGGATCTGTAGAAGCCTCTCATTGCCAGTGGAGAGCACATGAATGACAGATGGACCTAGCCATTGCAGCAATGGATTATATAATTCAGAGCTGTTGCTGTCTGGCATATTTCAGGATTGAGCAGAACATTAGTTCAAATGGCACATTCTTTTTCTCTTAAGCTTCATGCCTACTAACCAAGCTCTACTTGGTTATTACTTCTTTAATTTCTCTTGAGGTATAAATCATGAACTTTGTTGATAAGTTAGTGTTAAAGAATGGCCACCATGATCTACAATTTTTATGTTTGCATGTTTGATGTGTTTTGGAAGTAGACAGTAGAAATACTCTTCCTCAAGGTGGTTTGTTTCCTCTTTGAGGCCTCTCTTTTCAGATCCAGAGCAAAGACTATGGAATGATCTGATTTAAAAGCTACAAAGGAAATCTGCCCAGTGGTCAGACTGCTGAATAATACTACTGCACTTACAAAGCACTTTGGATTCAATAGTGGTTTATGGAATTAGAGCTCAGCCCTACTCAACTGCACCTGCAGTGTTGCTTTAAACATCTGTATCAGTCTGGTAAGACCTGAGCTGTTGAAGCAGGTGTTATGCCCAGACAGTGCACAGGAAGAACTTGGGTTTCACTGAAAGGCAAAAAAAAACATTTAAGGCCAGACACCAAATCGTGTTAAATCAAAGTAAATGGTGTTAAAATGGCTGCATAAGTGTCAGGAATTGGAAAAAATTGTAGGCATTGTAGACGTGTGAGCCTGACATATGGTTGCTGCAGCAGGATAAGCTCTAATTTTGGATAAAATGTCACCTGTGTTTTAGTGGCCATGAGTGAGAAGTATTTCAGAAGTGTATCGTTTCTGAATGTTCCAAGTGCCATTATCAACATATATTAAGCTCTCTGGATAAAGAAATTAAAAAGCAATATTTTTTGAAAAAAGAACCTCTACTCCTTCCTCTACTGACTTGTACTGCTGTGCTACTGTGGGCCTTATACTGAATAAACTTTATTAAAATATTAACTATTCATGCAGAATAGAATCTAAAGGTTTGAAGAAGCTGAGGTCGCAAATGTAGATACCCTTAAGGGAAGCATTTTAGCAGTGTTCTTACCGTGGTTAGAACAATTTTACAATTTTTTTCTCTTTTGCAGTGAGGTGTACCGGGTGACAGAAGCCTTACAGAGAGAGAAGTCAGGACTTTTGAAGCAGCTGGATTTTTTAAGGTAAAGTAGATCTTCCATTCGAAAACTTCTTATATAATTCTAAAGAGGTCCATTAAAGGATGAAATTATGTTGGGACATGTAATGAGTGTAGGTGTTGAGGTGTTGACAGTGGGGTGCCACAGGGGCAGCCGCTGTGCCAGAGAGAAGCTGGTGTTGGCCTTTAACCTTGGACACAGCTCACAGCCCCAGTGTGCCTCAGGGAAAGCCTCAGTAAGAAAGGGTGGAAAACAGGACAGCAGCTGGGAAAGAAGAGAGAAAAGAGAAAAAAAGTGTATGAGAAAGCCCTTCAGACACCAATGTAAGTGAAGGAGTGGTAGAAGGTGCTCCAGGCACTGCTGGAGCAGAGTCCCTTGTAGCCTGTGCAGAGTCCACACAAGAGCCAGCTCCTGGCAGGAACTTGGTCCATGGAGAGGAGCCCACGGAGGGGCAGGTTTTCTGGTTGATATTGTGGCCCATGGGGGACCTACACTGGAGCAGTCCATTCCTGAGAGACTATTCCCCATGGAAATAATCTGTGCTGGATTTTGTGAAGGACTGTAACCTGTGTGAGGGAACTCACACTGGAGCAAGAAAACAGTGTGAGGAGGGAGGAGCTGCAGAGAGAAGCTGCTATGGACTGACCACCAACCCCACTATTCCCCATTCCCTTGTGCCACTCAGGATTGGTAAGGAGGTAGAAGAGCTGAGGGTATAGGAATGAAGTTGAGCCTGAGAGGAGGGGGAATTTTGGAGAAGGTGATTTTAGTTTTGTCTCTATTTCTCATCATCCTACAATGAGTCTGTTTCGTCTGTAATGGGTAGCTGGTAAGTAACCTTCTTGTCTATATTTTGGCCCACAGGCTTTCCCATTTCCCACTTATCTTCCCTTGTGTTGAGGAAGGAGAGTGAGAGAGTGGCTGGGTGTATATCTGGCAGCCAGTCAAGGTCAGCTGCCACAGGATAGCAACACAAAAATAGTAAAAATTGTTACAAAAGACTTCTGTATGTTCAGTTCTTGCATAGTGTAGAGGGCAGCACACCTGAAAGATATGCTTCATTTTGGCAACTCAGTATTGTAGGATAATCTCCTTTCCAAAAGTCAGATGTGGAACAGAACAGCATTGAACTAAGCTGATTCTGAGGCAGAAGCCTGGCTACAGGAGCTTGCTGAAAGGCTCTGTTGCTTCTCAAGGGCTGGGAGCTGAGCCAAAATGAAGATCTTTTCCCCAAAATATTTGTAAAATGATACCAAAATGTACTTAGCTATCATTCCTTTATTGATAGACTTCAAAGTTTGGAGCTGTGTTCTGACAACTGTAGCCCTCCTTTTAAAGTGCAGCAGTGTTGGGTTTTGTTTGCTCAGTGGTCAATCAGTGTGGGCTGCAGGTTGCACCTGCCCCTAGGCCTTCATTGGCTGCATTTCCTTTGGGAGGCCTCATTTTAAAGTTACCTAAAAATTTTACTTGAGGCTTGAGGAAAAGCTCTTATTTTGCAGCGTGTGTTTTCCCTAGGCCACTCTGTGATCTTGCCTGCTGCAAGTTTTGGGGACATAGATAGAAACGTCTGGCAACAGAGGTTGTTTCCATTCACCCTGGCTGCTCAGTCTCTCCTGCGGCCAGGCCAGCAACAGATGGAGACAATAGATGATGTACAAAGCAGGTGTGCTGTCAGATCTGATCAGAGCTTGCTGATTGCCTGGAGTGTCTGTTTCTTGACACTTTCATTGTTTCTGCACAAAGGATGGAAGACGGATGTTTTCCTAGAGTGACTTTTCCATGGCAGCCACAACTGCAGGCCTCAGAGGGGCATAGTTGGCCTTCCCAGCTGTCACCAGATGAACAAGAGATGGTGTTCATTGCACCCTCTCCACACTAAGAGGTCATGTTTACTGTGAAAAGCAAACTTACAGTATGTGAAGGCGTATTGACCACAACTGATTTCTGTGTGTTAAGGCATTTGTTCAGATAAAATACATAAAGAGATCCAGATCTCATCTGGCTTTAATCAGCATAGCCCTGCTGGAGAATCAATAGCTCAGACAAGGAACTGGCTGAGGTGAGATTATAAATAAAGGATGATGAAAGGTTTGCACTGCCAACTGTCCAGCCTGTCTGTTAGTGTAGAGTAGAAAAGTCAGCAGTTCTAAATATTTGGCTTCAGTGCTTCTTTTGTTTGTGTTGTCTTTGCAGAGAGAGGAACAAACATCTCAAGGATGAACGTGACATATTTTTGCAGGTAACCAACTCTTATTTTCAAACCCAGTGTTGAGAAGACACATATGAGAACAGCTTCAAAAGAAGGGGAACAGAAGGCTGTGCAGGAGATGGACTTTTGTGCCACTTAAATCTTGTCCTATTCTTAATTTGTATTGTCTTTTTTTCTCACTTGTAAATAAGATTTTTTTTTAATTTGCTGAACAATTTAAAGAGCTATGTGTTCAGAATTATAAAGTGGGAACTATCTGAAGAGTGATAAATGTATTTTAGAAGAAACTATGGATGCAATCATGAAAGGATGAAATAACCTAAAAATTGAATAATTAAATTGTGTTAATTTATTCAGTCAAGAGTGGGTAATATCCTGAAACATTTATACAACAGTAAAAAACTGAGTACCTGGATCAGTACCTGAATACCTCTTTGGACTGGGGTAAGAGCAGATCCTATTAACTTTTTTAAGCAGCAGCAAATAACAGACTCGTAAGATGTTCTAGAAGCACCCTGGTGCAAGGAGACTGAGGCTGCTTAGTTTCTATTTACTTGTCTTCTTAGTCCTATGAGAAGCTGCTTGTGTAAAAAAATATCCATTTGCTTTTTTTTTTCCATGACATTGTGCTGTTTTATTTACAAAGCAGATGCATTTTTGCAGGATCTGGAGTTCCCTGTTCCGATTGTTTATCAGTTGGAATTCTGAAGCACTTACACCTCTAGTATTTTCTTCTACATTTTTTTCTTTCATTTGCATTGCATTATTTAAGTATTCAGAATGGGGGTAGTTAACCATAATGAACATCAGAAGTAAATTGGTAAGAAGTATTCTGTATTTCTGCAGAAATGCAAAACAGCTGTTCCAAAAGCCAGCTGGAAGCAAAGATCAGGGTCTATCATTGGGAAATACATAGAAGGCAAGATGCTGCCTAACAGGTAGGAACTTTTTTTCATGTGTTTGAGTATGATGAGGCTTATAGAAAGATATGGAATACTTCCATTCTGATGCTTTTGAACTTTTCGAAGTTTTTCACACTTATCTGTCATGATAAGATTACTGTGCTCATTAAGAAATTTGAAAACGAAGAGCCAAATTTTAACTTAAAACAAAAGTGCTGTCTGCAAAGGCAAGAGATTTCCCTACTGTGGATGGGTGTATGCTGGGAGACACAAAAACTTGCCCATGACCCCATGTTGATGTGGTACAATATTGAATCTCCACTTGGACTTTTTTTATCCATATTAAGCAAACCCTTGTCCCTCCTATCCACTAAAGAGAGAATTAGATTGCACACAGAAAGGATCTAGCTTGGGGGGCTCTTTTATTCTTTCTGAATGGGAGTGGAAGGTGGTAAAGGAGAAAATCACAGTAGGGAAGTTTTCTTTAGCTCTTCTATGAGGTTAGAATTGATGTTAATCTAATGTTTTCCATTCTGGTTCAGGTTTCTCCTGTAAGTTATTAGCTTTCCATGATGCTTATAATTATCAATATATATACACATGGTGTGATGAGCTGACTTTTCAGCAGACACTAGAATGACTCTCCTCTGCCTGCTGTGATTAGTCAAAAACATGAGAGATTAAATTCAGTTATTCAGATTAAATTCAGAATAAAATAAAATTATACTTTTATGATGTACTTTCTTTTTTCCTTGTCTAGCCATTCATTTGAAGAAGATGATATTTTCAGTAACTCAAAGAGAAAGAATTCTGCTGGACTGAATGGAGTTCTCTCTGAAGAGCCTAATGCTGGAGTCACTGGAGGGATGCCTAAAACATCACATCTCCAAAGAATAATATCAATTGAAGAAGATCACCTACCCCATCTTCTTGACAGGCTGGTTGATAAGCAGCTGAGCAGATGGACTGGAGAAGACGAAAATACTTTTGAGGCAGAAATGAATAACAAAGCCAGAGAGCAAGCAGTGGAACACTCATCATCATCTTCTAGAGAGCAGCCTGTAGGGAAGGAAACACTGTCCAATGTAAGAGGACAAAGGAGACCTCACCTTGAGCAGAGTCTGAAGTTCTCGGCCCTATGATTTAAGGAGAATGTGAATGTCCTTGGATGCATCCAGAGGAGGGCCACAAAGTTGGTGGGAGGGCTGGAAAGTGTGTCCTCTGAGGAGTGGCTGAGGGCTCTGAGTTTACTCAGTTTGGAAAAACAGGCTGAGGGACAACTCCCTTATTCTCTGCAGCTTCCTGAGGAGGGGAGGGGAACAGGGAGGTGCTGATCCCTTCTCCCGGAGATCCAGTGATAGGATGTGTGGGAATAGTTCAAAGCTGCCTCAGAGGAGGTGCAGACTTGACATTAGGAAGCATTTCTTTAGTGAGAGGGTGGTCAGACACAGGAATGGGCTTCCTAGGGAGGTGGTCCATGCCACAAGTCTGTCAGTGTATAAGAGACTTTTTGATAATGCCCTTTATAACATGCTTTAACTTTTGGTCAGCCCTGAAGTGATCAGGCAGTTGGACGAGGTCACTGTAGGTCCCATCCAACTGGAACTCTTCTGTTCTCTTCTATTCTATTCTCAAGGACCTTGGATGCCATGAAGTGGTGTCAAAAGTTAATGTGTTATTCCTAGTATCTAAAATTATTTAGTTTTCTGTCTTTAAGTTGAAGTATTACAAATTAAGCCATTGCATGAAGTGGGGGATGAAAATGTTGAACATTTTCAAAAAATGCTGAAGGTGCAAAGAAGGGAAACAGCCTAAAGGAGTGGTGACTGCAGACAATGTGTGCATAGATTTACATTTGAAGGACTGCTTAGGAAAAGTGAAGTTAAACCTTGTAATAGATGGTGCAAGATCAGTGGAAAGTAGAAATTATCTTAAAAAAGAAGCAAGTATTTTTTTTAAAAAATTGGTTGTTTGGTTTTGGGTTATTTTTTTTTTTTTGGCCACAAGGTGATATTTCTCACATTCTGATATCTTTGAGTCAGCTTTGGTAGCTGTTACAATATCTGAGAAATAATGAGAGGAATATCATTGCTTTTTAATTATTTTTGAAAATACTTTTATTTAGAAAATTGAAATCCTATATTTTTTCAGCTATAGCTGGCATATGCATGTTAGCAATGAATTCAACATTCAGTAATAATCCTTAATGCAGTATGCTGGAAGGTACATTTCTTTGGAGTCTGAAGTTCTTTTTTGCATTGCCATTGCTTCAGAGCTAGCTGTGCTTGTTTTCTAATTTTAGAATCATTGTTAAGGATTACTCATTTTTAGATTCTTGAAGCACATATTAAAAAGATTAAAGTATAGGAAAAATTGGTTTGCTTGGTCATAATTATATGGTTCTTTTAGAAGAAGCAAGCATATCTTAAAAATTATGATAGAATTATGCCATGGTTACATAATAATTTCTAAGTGGTACTTTTAATAAAACATTAAGGGTACAGAAAAGAGCTTCATATTTTGAAATTATTTAATTCAGCACATGCTTTTTGCTTGCTGTGTGACTTATTTTGTATCACTGGACTTTAAGATGACAAAAGCCAGGTAGCTCATCCTATCTAGCTAGGACAAGCCTGTGTTGCCGGCCCTATTCCAGCGGTCATGCCTCTTGAAAGCTCATCCTCTCATCTGGGTAGGACCTAGATCTTGTTTCTCATTATAACTAGTCTGTATTGGCTTTTGTGTGACATGGAATGTATGCATTCCATGATCTTATTGCTTACTGCATGGAACTCGGGCTCCTAGCTGCTGGCATTAAGCCTTCCTAATAACCATATATTCATAGTAGTTCAGCTGCTAGTCTTGTATGATCTACTGCATCTTACAGGTGAGTAGAACCAATGCTGGCAGCAGTGCATGAGGCCAAGCAGCTGCTGTTTTATCTGGGAGCTGACAATCAGGTAGGGCATTTTTCTGAGTGGTTGTGAAGATGAAACTGCGGTTAACATTACCAGAAATGTCACTGCGAAAGCACCTGAAGGAACCCTAATGGGAATTTAAGCAAGATTTTCTGTCCAAAACTTCTGCATGAGATTCACTTCCTCTCCCCTCTGGTCTTTCGACATGGAGTATTAACCACTATGTTTATAATCTCCCACAATACTGTTAAATGGTACAAAAACTAGGTGTGTTACTTTACCTGGCTACTGTTTATATAAAGACTATTCAAAAGACACACCTAGAGAAAACTTTTTCAGACTGCACTGTAAACTAAAATAAATTTTCATTCTACTGCTATTCCATTTTCCCATCAGCACTATATTGAAGCAGACTATGGAGTAGCTTATCCCCTGGCATAGTGTTCACATGCAGATTAATAACCAAGTTTTATTATTAAGATTATTTTCATGACTGGACTTGATACATCTCAGTGAAAAATGGCTTCTTATTGTGCTGGGAGTTGAGCTGAAGGCCGTCAGGTTCTTTGAGTCTTAGTGCTACTGGAGTGTGTGTGGCCACCAGGGACAAAGCATTTCATGTCATGTATTCCATATATTTAGCTATGGTTCTCAGAATCACTGTGATAATACTGCCAAGCTGATGATTGTATGTTAGCTTGTTTTATTTCCCAGAGCACACAGACTAATAAGCTGGGAATGTTTTTCAGTGGGACTGAGAATGTGCTTTGTGTAAATGCATGCGTGCTGCTAGTAGTCTACAGTTGCAGTGGGGTTTAGAATTTTAATAGAAAAGGAAAATAAGAAAGTCCTCTATAATTGTGGTGGGCTATAGGCCCAGCTCATGAAAGAGGTATGTATTTTTTGTCCCCAAAATTTGCAGTAGTGAATGAATTTTTTTTTCACCCAAAGGAAGACAGCAGCTCAAGCCTTTGTTTTCTGTGTTTTTTTCCCCCATCAAGAGAAAGTCTATTTCTGATTCTTTCTCTAAGACTTCTATGTATTTGTAGAAAACATGTCCAGGTGTAGACTTTGATGTCTCATTCATAGGACTGTCAGGCAGTGAATTCAGTTCCGACATCTTCATGAAGGAAGCAGTCTCATGGATCCTGCACACTGGCAGAGGGTTCTTCCGTCCTTTCTCTCCTCTCCCTCCTCAAAACCCACACTTTGGCAAACTAATGTTAGGGCCATCCGTGATCTTGCTCCCCTCCTGCAGCATTGAAAATAAACTTTCTACCTCCCTGTTCCTTCATCTTTACACAAAATAGAAGAGACCAGCAAGGGCACCCCCTGCAAACCAGCTGGTGCTACAGAGTGCTTCCCTAAGCAACTCCTGATCTGCATACAAAAGAATGATGACCTACTTGATAGAGGATATAAATATTCTCTCCAGGATCCACTTAGCTTATCCTGCAGTAAACAGGACCTGGATAAGCAGAACAAATTGTGGTTCCTTCTGCTTAAAAAGTGAAATGACAGAAACATAGCCGAATGTTTACAGCCTGATTAACTGGTCTAATTCTCTCTCTCTTTCCTCCATGTTTTTGCCTGTAATGTTAAAGAGATGTAGAAATGCAGTAATTGGATGGAGGTTCTTGGCTCTATGGTAGTAGCAGAGAGAAGAATCTGGTGGCATAAGCCATTAAAAATGATGATTTTGCTTCTGTTATCTAGATGAAGATGTGCTGCTTCCTCTGTGTCACTGATATAGGATGAAGCTACTGAGCAGAGTGTGTGAAGTTTTATAAATTTTGATTTGTGGCCATGAACATAAACTGTTTTATTTTGTCAGTTTAATGTAAAGGTTCATATTCAGAATGCTTCCAGAGCTCAGTGCAAATCACTGCACTTCAGATGATCTGGAATGATGCATGGCAAACATCTGAAATGCTGAGTTATTTTAAGAAACAGAATATTGCTTCATGAGTAATGAAGAATATGATAGGATAAAATCTATTCTTTTCCCCATATCAGCCTTAAACTGGAGAGGCAACAGGATTTATAGAACAGTTGGAAGCTAATTTTTGCTCTTACTTGAAGGAGGAGAGAATAAACTCTGTCCCTGAGCGCTTATTCAAGATAATTTTTGTGGGCAATTCGAGTGTTGGAAAGACTTCATTTTTAAGAAGATTTTGTGAAGATCGTTTTTTTCCAGGCACAGCTGCTACTGTAGGTAAGTTTAACAATATAACTATTATTATTTTTGTTCTGACAGTACTTAACATTTTCTACTGAGGTCAGGCCCTGTATTATAAAACAGAAACATACAGATGTTGTAAAAGTAGGACATGCAAAGTGAGTTCTCCTAAATTGGAAAGCACATAATTGATGGAGATGTTTCAGAGTAGGTTCTGTACTGAAATCCTGGCCAGCACTGAGATAAATCAAAAAATTTCTGGTGATTTCTGTGAAGTTAGAATTTCCTTGTAGATCTCACAGTTCTGAAACAGATATCCTGTCCTCTGGACTGTTCTGTACTAACAATTCCACTTTCATATCTCATTGCTATACCTCTAAGCAATCTGATTTTGTTTTAGAGGGATAGTAGAGTATCTGAATCACCTATTTGAAGATTTAGCATTATACTAATAATGAAAAAAGTATGTCAGACCTGTGTTTCCAAAGCCAAAGTTTTCAAAGCCTACATTATTCTTACCTTGCCTGAAGGTGTAGACCAAGCTTTCAAAAGTCAGACACAAAATCAAGGTACAAAAACTCAAGTATAGGTTATTGCAGTGCAGCTGGGATAAATTACCAGATTCCTTATGCTTAGCCTGCATTGAGACCTCACTTATTCTACAGTATATATGAAATAAAACTTACCTACTTCAAGATTAGTTTAGTAATGTCCTAGTTTTTCACTGACTGTGTCTTCATTAACTGGAAGGGGAGCTTAGACACCTGTCTGCAGCTGTCTGTTCATATATCCTATAGACCTAATGGCTGTGTCCTGTCCATACTGCCCTGTAATTGGCTGATACACTTCTCTACACTTTGAGCTCTTACACTGTGTGTGCAATTTTCCAGAGGAAAAACACTGAAAATAATTCAGAACTTTTTCCTCTTTTGGCTGGTCATCCAGGGTTCTTGCAAAGGAAATGGCAAGAAAGCATTTGTCATAGCTTTGATTTAGTGTTCACATCAATGGGTTTCACAGGTGTGGGCTATGGCTGGCAAGGTACAGACAATGGAAAAGTCAAGTAAACGATATGGAGAGGAGTGTTCTCAATGAATTTCTACAGAATAGTTCAAATTTCTTCCCTTGAGGTACAGGCAGTATATACATCCTCCATACAGGTTTTTTAATTGCCTAGTGAAGGAATGCAGGCATAGATGCTTCTCCATTAATGCCACGTGTAAAAATCCCATTTTTGTGGAAAATGGCCCCAGAGATATTGTTTCTGACCTACTGAGATCCCTTCTAACCTGTATTATTGAATGCTTTTCAATGATATTCAGTGATTTTATGATACAGTTCAATGTGATACAAAAAAAAAATATGCAGGTTGTCATTAGGAGGAGGTAGTGACTGATATATGTTTATGACTAATTATTGTTATAAACATCCAGAAAATAGTTACATCTTCACAGGTTAGAAGAATAGGGAGATAATTAATTTAAAAGTTTAAATAAATGAAGTTTTATCTCTACTAACCTAAGTGAAGTGAGCTCATCTTCTATGTAATAAATAGGGAAAGAGGTTCTCCACATGTTTAGTCCACCTATCTTCAGAATTTATCTTAGGTTCCACTGTTCCCTGTGCCATGCATTGTGTTTTTTCACTAACTGAAGAAAGCTCTCATGTGGTTAGCTCAGACTAAACTAACACATTTCACACAACTGATGTAATACAGTGAATTCCAGGCTAAGTGGCTTAGACTGCTGTGGACTTTCAAATGGACCATTGACTCATGTTCTGTGATTTGAAAAGTGACTTATCTTGCATATTTTACAAAACTGAACTACTCTACTTCCATTCGGTATTTTATAGCTGGAGAACTTCAAGCAAATAAAAGCACTTGTCCTCTGATAGTTGGAGACTCTGGACATAATTTTTAATGCAGTGTCTATCTTTTTACTTTTCTGGAGTTGTTGCTGGATCCAGTTGTTGAAGATCAAACAGCTTGTAAAGAGACAGCTTACCTTGTGTTTGTGTTGCAGGTGTGGATTACAATGTGAGAACTGTCACAGTAGATCACTCCCAGGTAGCGCTGCAGCTCTGGGACACAGCCGGCCAGGAACGGTGAGGAAGGTTCTCTTATGGTTCAGCCCTGGTAGTCAGCCCAGCTGTGTAGCTGCTCCCTCACTCCCTCATCTGCTGGGATGGAGGAGGGAATTGGAGGGGTGAAAGTGGCAACACTCCTTGTTTGAAATAAAGACTGTATGATGAAATTTAACTCCATGCCTGTCAAAACCCATATGCATTTTAAGGTCTCTCTTCTTTGAATCATCTGTTTGATGATATATTAAGTGTGGACCCAATCTTGCTTCTTGGCAGAGGAACAAATATAGGAGCATTCCTAACAGAGCCAGTGGATTCACAGTTTAGCTCATTCCCTTGCAGCACTAATGTGCTGATTTGCTGCTATGTCCACTGCCAGTCTGTAAAAAAGATTCTTAATTAAGCTATGAAAAGTTTTGTACTGCACTATTTCTTTAGGAGGAAGACTGATTCTAAAATGCACCTAGAATTATTTCTATAGCAGAAAATACCTTAATAGATAAAAAAAGGTGTTTATTTTTTTACTAAGGCAATACCATTATAGTAGAACTCCAGGTTTTTGTAAGGTTTTTGTCCCCATCTCCTCACCTATTGTGTAATTTTGTGTTACTAAAAGCAAGGATGATAATGACAATCTACATGAAGCTTGGGAAGAAGGTCTCCAAAAATCTGGCTAGCTTTAGAAGAGCACTTAGAGAGGGGAAATTTCTGCTCCAAGCTTAAAATTAAAGTGGTGAGAGTAAGTGAGATATGCAGCTAATTATCCAACCTAACCCACAATCAGTTAAAGAAGGCAGGGGGAGCTTTTCCAAAAACTTTCTTTCAAAAAGTCCTTTTATTTTAATTTTTTTCCAAATAATTTATTTGCCTTTGCATGGAGGAATTACTATAAATTTTACCTTGTCAGATTGCTTCTGTTGAAGAGAGCTGTAACCAGATTTTTACTTGTAGGTACCGAAGCATTACCAAGCAGTTTTTCAGAAAAGCTGATGGTGTCATTGTGATGTATGACATAACAGCAAAAGACACATTTACAGCTGTCAAGCAGTGGCTGATAAGCATTGAGGTAACTTGACATAACTTTAAATCTAAACCCTGGTGTCATTCTCTACCTTCTTCTGAACAAGGGCTGTTAACAGGGTAAAACAGAGAGCACCTTGTTTCTTGTGCTGTCACAATTACGTTTTTCTTGTGTGTATGGTCTGCACTGTTGCCAGTGAAGTTGTTTTTCATCTCTATTTCTATGAAAAAAATATCATAGTTCCAGGGTTTTAAGGACTTTGAGTGGTGGGAAAATCCCAGCATGAAGTGCTCTGATTTTTCATGAAGGGAGCTACACTGATGACCCCAACTGGATCTCTGCTAGCACTGAGAGGTGTTTTGGATCAGTGATCGAGATCTGGTGATCACTGATGATCACTAGTTCTTTGATAAGTGTGTAGCTCATGGAAAATAGACTATATTGTGGACATAAGCCATAAACTTAGAACTATGTAATCTATATTAGCCCTGTGAGACTGCCTCATGAAAGACAGTTCAGTTTCCTGGGGATCATCCTTTCAACCACTTGAAAAGAAAATTGTAGTCCATGCCACTGAGTGACATCAGTTAACTAAAAATTAAAACACATTAAGCGAATAAGCAACAGAATTTGCTTGTGGCCAGAACAAAGAGTAAAAATAAAACTGGCAGCTGCCACAAAGGGCTGACTTGTAGCAAGAATGAAGTGTGACTTCCTGTTTGCGCACTGAAAAAGTAAAGGCGAAATCAATATGCAAAGATCATTTAGTCTGATTTTATTGAGCATGTGCTCTAGTATAACACACTGTTTTCTAGAATAACCAAGAGGTGGCTTTGGAAGCTCAGATTAGGACTCAGTCATTTAAATGCCTCCAAACAGTCATAGCTATTCCAGATATGAGTAGCCTTACTGGAATACTATCAGCACGCATTTGGGAAGAACAGGGCCTTGCTAATTATATGATCTTAATAAATCAGTGGCATGTTTTAATTCAGTATGGTAAAAGCTAGAGGAGCACTGCTGATTTTGATTCAGAAAAATGGAATATTGTGGTCAAAACTTTTTCCCAAGCTGTAATAGTTCGCTCTTCTAATTTTGTTTGCTAAGTTGGACATACTGCCAAATCCATTTACTGCTGTAGCATTCAGCCCACCTAATGAAAGCACTCACTGTGATAATTATAACCCTTTTCAGAATGGATTTTGATTTCTGTCTATTCTATGTATTTTTGGGAACCTATTCTGTGTATTTCTTCACTATTTCATGTAATTCATTTGGCATAATGGTACCCAGGTCTTGCCATTATTTTTCCTGGCCATGTAATTAGAAAAGCAGTGGCTGTAAACACATAATATCTGAGCCTGTGTAGCATGGTGGTTTTCTCTCTCCCATTTTAATATAAAGTCTAATGAGCTTATGCACTGTTATTTAAAAAAATCCCTAGTCAGTGTAATCTTAGCATTATGTCTTTTTCATGTCTTTTATCCAACTTCAACTCTCGACATGTTTGTAAGCAAAGTGGCACATACCTGGTTTGTGTGAAGTCTTAAATGTCTTGTTATGGTGTGACATTTTTTAGCAGTTATCCTCTTCATCTGCCCTCTTTTGAATTTGACACTTCAGTTGGTATTTCCTATTTATTCTACAGGAGGCAACTGGGGAGAATGTGCCTGTTCTTTTGTTGGGTAACAAAACTGATAACGAAAAGGAGCGCGAGGTCCCGATGGGAATGGGAGACCATCTTGCAAAGGTACTGTATTTAGGGAATTCCTTACAAGGTTTGAAGGTGAAGGTTTTAAAATGGAGTTTCAAATGTGCTTAAATTCATAGAAACACAGAGTAGTGTTAGTCAGACAGGTATCTTTAAGGATTAGGAACCCCATCACTCTCTTCAATTCAGCTTTCGATGATGTAAGTGCTGATAATTATAGTACTTACAACACTGCCTAGATGAAGAGAACACCCTAAAACCAAACCAATCAAATAAAAAAAATCCCTGAATCAAACCAAAAAGTGAGTGGAGAAGAAAAGTATTTAAGAATTCACTCGCATTGTGTCTCCTCTCTCTCTCTTTGTTCTCTTTTTTTCTCTATTTTTTCCTTGCTGCTTCTTTTCTCTCTCTTTTTTTCCTCCCTTTTCTCTGTGAAAGAATTCTTAACATAGAGATAATTTGGGGACCTTTTCTCCCTCCTACGTCCTGTAAAACCTCAGAAGACCATCTGTTACTCCTGTGGTAGGAGTAGAAAACATGTTTACTTTTAGTAACTTTCCATCAAGGAGATAAAATAAGTAGAGTTAGCAGTCTGCATCTACCAGAGCACTGGTGATCCATGGGCATAATTTAAGCATTCAAGGGGCTGCAAATACCACATACTTGTTTATATTCTTGTGTACCATGCCCATCAATTTTTCCTTCGAATCTCTTTATACAGTGATTATAGTTTAAACATGAACGCCTGCAGAATATTCATTTATTTAGAAATAAGTCATCAAAATATTGCTGAAATATTCACTGAATTGGTAGGAATATACCTAAATTAAACAGTCTGCTGGACTTCACATACTTACATGTTTCACCTTTGAAGATAGATTTACTGCCAGTAATAAAAAGAGTATTTTCAAAATTTGAAGTGCAGCTGAATTATTCTTCCAGGAAAGGTTGCTGCTAGGCACCTCTCTGTAACTGAAAGAATTAGGGCCAGATCTCATCTTATTTCAGTTATTCACATAGCCTTTTGGAAGAATACCTCCCTATTCAGGTTTGTGTCCATTATTTGGTTTTTGTCAGAGAGAACTATCAACCTTGAACTTTATCTCCCAAAGGTTCTTCCTTTAGGAAATCAGCTTTCTTTTCTTGTGTCCATGGAAATACAGATAACTTTAAGACCTTGGAAGCTAGAAGGGACTCCACAGTGTAACACCGAATCTTTCTGTGAAAAAACAAGTGACACATAGATGCTAAATGGACAGAGAGTAGGTGTCTTGCATGTCATCTTGCTCTAAAAAAACTGTACTAGTAAAACAAAGATGAATCATTCTAGTGTATAGAGCTCACAGCCCACCAGGCTATTAATTCTAACATGTCATACAAGAAAATAAAATGTTTTGCATAAGTAAAACAAAAAGTTGTCAAATAAGATGGTTATAATCAAATGAATGAGTCTGAATGACTCATTTGAATGTTTGAATGTGCTGCCTGAGGTAGTTAAGAGAAGGAATGATTAATGGCAATGGATTAGTTGAAAAACATCATAGATATAATTAAATTATAATAATTTGCTTGCTGAGCTAATAATAACCATGGATTTTAATCAAATATTAATTCTTGCTAAATGACTGTGTAATTTCTATGAAGCCACATACCACTGTCTCTGTTGGTGTATGCAGCTGAGTTACTGGTTTTGTGAATAATCCCGTGAATTACTCACAAATGATCCCAAATACACAGGGTGAGATGCTGAGCTGATATTAATTTGTATAGCCATATTTGGTGAAAATAAACTCTTCTTGTTCAGACAAAGAATCAGTTTAGCCCGGTGGCCCTGAAGTCCAAAAGTTTTAGGGTCTGTTTCAGTGTCTCACAGAATGGGGATTGGTTTCAGTCAGAAAGGAACATCTACTTTCAGGGGGCATTTCAGCTCAGCTGTGTGAACCCTTGCTTTGTTTCAGTCCCACATCCTAAAAGCACTGTGCTGTACTCCACCTTTGGTCAGAAACCCAAGGGCTTCCATTATAATGCACTTGTCACATAACTTCTCTGCAAGGCAGGTAGCACAATTAATTTTTAAAAGGAATAATGGCAGCCTGAAGGGAGTTGTCATTTTAGAAGACTGGTAGTTCCAGTATGTTTGTTATACCCTGTGAAAGGGAGAATGGAATGAGCACAGGGATTGTGGAAGTCCATTTGACTTTTTTTAGCAGAGGATCTGGAAGAAAAACTCCATATAACAAATTTCTCTTTAGCTTAGCTTGATCCAGTGATCAAGAGTTCATATAAGCACAATAAGAGAGAGTATTCAGATCATATTGTGAGCATCCAGGAACAGCCAATGTTCTGTTTGATAAGTGTAAGCACTGTTAATTATTTAAATGAAATGCCTTATGATAAAGGTGCTGCTCAGGCATGCTTATATCCACATGATTTTATTTTGGCCCTGCACATACTTTCTGACTGATCTTAAATGTGTCAGTAAATCCTTCTCTATTGCTGTTCCTCAGCTATAAAAAAAGATGCCTTGTCTGCCTTGGCTTTGCAGAGTATAAGTGCTTCATGGAATGAGGACTGTTTCTGTGTATTCATACGGTGTCCCCTTTGTAAACCTGTCAGTGCCATTCTTACACAAATACTTCTAATGAGAGAGCTATTCTCAGAGTGATGCTACTTTACAGGACAGAAAATTGCCCAGCTCTCTCTGGTAATAATTAATTTTCCTCCCTATTCTTTAGATGCCTGCTGACTTTAAGGTAAGTTTTAAAAAAGAAGTAATTGCCAGTGGTCTCCAAGGTTCAATAGCTAATTCTTGGACGGAGATGGAGGGCATTTCCTAGCTTAATAATTATATGTGTCCTAGTCTGTGCTCCTTGTGTATTCTATCAATTAAAGTTTCCTCTTTGAGTCAAGGAAATGGCATCTTGTATTTCCAGACCATCTCCCCTTTCAGACAAGAAACTTTTTGCTATACTGAGAGAATTAAGCACTCATTATCAGTTGAGTTCAAATTGTCATTTTTCCATCCAAGCAATTTGTTGAAAAATCCATTCAGATTCATGCCAGCATAAATGAAGTTGTCAGTGAGAGCTGTCCTTTAGTGACACTTATATGTGAGGAAGATGTTGGAGTAGTATCACTCTCAGCATGACTGATATAAAATACCTATGAACTGACCACAGTAGGTTTTCTATTAAAGTTCTGATCAGCTGGGTAGAAAAATAGAGTGTAATTTTTATTTCAGGCTTCTATTTGCATAGCTAGCAAGAAATTTAACCTGGTCAAATTTTATCTTAAAACTTTTCTAAGAAAAGCAAGAGAATCATAGGGTTGCATGATTGTAAATGTTATATATATTAAAAAAAATTTAAAAAAGGATAAAATATCTATTCAACACTAACATCACCTGATTTCTTACTTTTCTGCTTTTCTATGCTTATCTGGTCTTCAAGAAATTACTGCATGTTGTTCAATCCTATTTTTCATTAGAACAAACAATATAGCTGTTAACCGCATATTCAAAACTGACATTGGATAACTCTGAAGCACTTTTTTTAGAGCTGATAAAATAAACTACTGTATTTATGAAATTATTTTCCCCACTTTTTGTCTCTGAAATTTCATGAAGATGACATAAATTTCCAAAAATTGTGCAATTCTGGAAGTATGATATATAGAAAAAAAATCAAACCAAAACTGAAATACCTGATCATCTTAATGGAAAGCTTTGAAAACTGAATTATAAGTGTCTGCTGAAGAGTGGCTAAATAAGCATAAGTGCAGTAACCACAGTTAGTAACAAACAAATGAAAATATGTAGATGTGATTATAATTTTCTAAGGTACTGACTTAGTTACTTGAATTTTAAGCTACTGCTATAAATAGCAATAAGGCACAGAGAAAAGTGGAAAGTGAATAGAAATTTGAAATCTGGATTGGTAAAAGGACATGTAGTAATACCACAGAGGCAATGTAGATGACCTTCACTGGGGTAGGTTGTGAAAGTAGACAGATGTCTATTATGGAGGATAATCTGTCATTCCCTTTCAAAATTCTCTGCCATAAGAACCGCCAGGTCAGGCTCTTGTGCAGATGATCTCTTGCATTTGCCTTTGTAAGACTTCAGCTGAAGTGCTGAGAATCTCTCCTAAGACTTGATCATTTACCCACTGTTCCTAATTATAAAGCTTCCAGGGGAGTACAAAACTGAAAGATGCAGGCTGACTGCAAAAGAAGGTGCAGAGAAACTTCACAAGTACAAAAAGATGAAAGAAGAGTAACTGGAATTCTTTTCACCTGCTTTGTCCAGCACTCAGTGATGTGGGAATTGCCTGATCATCAGGCATCAAGGAGTTCTGGAGACTTGTACCTTACAAGATCTTTTTTCATTTGAGCTCTTACATCAAAAGCCACTCCACACAAATAGAACAATATCTTCTAAGAGAAGCATAAAGTTGTTATTTTTGAGGCACACTTTGACTTCCTTTATTACTCTTCACTATTAGCTCTAAAATTAAAATCCTAGGACGATCTATTTCTCCTTCTTTATTTTCATACTTCAGTGTATCTGCATTTTTCTTTTTACAGCTGGAGTGAGACATTGTGCAAAAGTAATTGAAACGACCTTTCTCTTTGATTGTAGGATTACAATTTAATTTTCTATGAATGCAGTGCATATTCTGGGTACAATGTGGAAAAGTCTGTGCTTCACTTAGCTAGGTAAGAAGAAAAAACAAACAATGAGTTTTTTATGTGCCTGCATGCCCTGTAACTGATGACATTGTGAATTCTCTTTGTTTAATTAGTTTTATATTATGTTGTATTATATTTATATTAGTTTTATATTTATTAGCTATAGGAACTGAGGGTGGTGGGCAGCTTTTAAACTGCTCTGTAGCCTGACCCTGTTGCTCTGACTGAGAGTTGCTTAGGTTCATAAAGAGTTATGCTGGTGAAACTCTGTATGGATCCAGAAACATCTGGATTGTTGCTAAGAAAGCTGAGGGCCTTGGCTGTTGTGATAATTCTTGCAAGAATTTCCTGAAGGTTTGGAGAAATATATTTGAAAATGGATACTGTTGACTCCTTGCAGCAAGACATTGGATATGCTTCTTTCTTCTCTCTGATCATTACTGCTCAAATTCTTCCTGGGGGCTAGGAGACAGGAAGAAGTGGATTTTTGAAGTTATATAAAGGCTAGAGGTAAAGGTACAGGAAAATATGGCCCTGCTGAACTACTTACAGAGGTGAAGACACTGGTAATGAGTTGGAAAATCTCTAGTATTGTCGCTGAAATCAGTGAAATTTTGTGAAAGTGTCAGTAATTGATGAATGACTAGGCAGACAGATTTGTTTTAGTTTTGTTCCAGCCTTAAAAGTAAGAGATGAAAGTCACTGTTTTGAGTCTCTGTAACATGCAAAAAATGTTAACAATCAGCACTAATTTTTTCTAACTAAATGAACGAAGGCAGTTGTGTTATGGGGTCACCATAATTGTACTTTTTTGTTTGTTTGTTAGTTCACAAAATGGTATCATCTTTTGTAAAATCTCTGGACATTTTTATATTCTTGGGAAAATGTTTTTTTTTGTTTGCTCTCTTGTGGGTTTTATTGACTTTTTTTTCTCACAAGTATTCTTTCTTTGCCCCAGGATTTTAAAAGAACATGAAGATAAAGTGAAAGAGAAAACCATTGAACTTCAATCTGATACAAAAAAAAAGTCATGCTGTATGAGGCAATAAAAGGCTGAGGCGTGTTTACAAGTCATACATTTATACGACACTACCTGGAACTATCAGATTTGCTTTTATCTTCCAAATATTTCTTCTGCTGTGTTCTGAGTGTAGGTGTAAGTGGAAGTTAAAATCTTTTTATGATCTGATCTTGCTTTTATAAATATTATCTTCAGTTAATTGACAGTGTATTTGGGGCAGTAACAGTCTCTTATTCTGTTTGATGCCTAATACCACTGAATCCTGCTTTGTCATCAGGCTTGTAGAAGCTGTCACATTATTAATAAGAAGAAATAATTTTATGGGAAGAAAACTATTTGGAATATGAAGTAAATTCTTACTGGTATGAATGACCCATCCTGTGAATATGACTTATTTCATTTTTGTTCAGACTTTTAGATCCTGATTTTGTGCTGAGGTCTTTATAGTTTTTCAAAAATTGACATAGGTATTGTTGTTTGTAGCTCAAAACATGTTAAGGCTGACTGAACAGCTCTTTGTCTTCAAAAGGCTGTCACAGAAAGTATCATAGAATATTTTGGAGGTAGAATTTTCAGAAACACCGGATCTTATTTTGAGGAAGATTTTGAAAAACTTACCAGCATTTAATGAGTGAAAAATCTCACCAAAATCCAGTGAGATATTGCTCTTTTAGCAATGCTAAGAAAAAAATCCTCCTCATTTAGCTAAACACATGACTGATTTTTCAAAAGCAGCTGCCACAAAACATTCCTCCAGGGCCTGATAGCACTGAGACACAGTTTACCCATGGGGATGCGTTTTAGAAAATCATGGCCCACCCTGGATCATAAGAAACGCAAATGTCAATTATCTTTTGAAGCTTTTGTGGAATATAAATGGAAATAAGAAACTTGATAGTGCGTCACCCAGCCACCACATGATCAACAATTATTCCTGGTGGGATACGTCTTTATTGCATCCAGCTATTGTGGTAAGCATTCAAGAACAAGTATTTACAATGGTGAGCTTGTTGGGAAAGTGGAACCCATGACATAATTTATATCATTAAAATATCACACAGGACAGTAAATTTCACTATATAAAACTGTTACAGACATTATGTTTTTAATCCATTTTTTAAATGTTTTAAAAAAGTTATTTTTCGTTTAACTAATGAATCAATTTGGAACTAAAGATGAATGTTAAGCGCTAACTCAATAAGTAACTTTAGTTTTGGGTAAAAACTTTGTCAGTAATTAATTATGCTCTTGGGATTTCAGTCTGATCAAAGGTGTTTATCTAGTTCCAAGAACTGCACAATAGGGGTTTTTAGACTTTCCTCTACCGCAGTTTCTGTATTCATACCAGCACTCAAGTACCCTTTCCTGTGAGTTGGGATCCAAATGTGACCCCTTCCCTATTAGGCAGAATAACCAGGGGCTTACTTCTATCAGGAATGATGGATGAACCAAGCAGCCCAGGATAAGCTGATTATTAAGAGCTTTTTCCCTTGTTGATTCCTGAGAATCTGCTCATCCAAATGAAAAAAACTCCCCTTGCCTTCAGTGAGGTGCCTAAGAAGCTCTAAAACATGAAAGGAGCAAAATGAGCATCCATTACTGAAAATCAAGAGGCTTTTTGTTCACTTTCCAGGATTACTTCTTGAAGTCCATTACTGGTTATGGAGAGTTGACCTTATTGATTGTGGCATGTTATCTATCATGGAAATTTTAGAATTGAACCATCTGTGTTCAGTCCTGGCTGGAGCTGAACTAATACAAACCATTAATGTAAACATCAACAAAACCAATGCTTTATCCTAATTTCAACTAGGAAAGAAGTGTCACCAGTTTAAATATTGGCTCTGCTAATTGGCTTTGAGTGATCTGTTCCCCCATCAATATTGGAACCAGCAATATTTCCTTCAGCCTCTGTCAGCTCCAGGAAGATAGTTTGAACCCTTAATTTCAGCTTTACTCCCCATGATTCTAGCCCCACAGACTCCCAAATTCAGATCCTTAATTTGTTTTTCCCTGAAGTTCATCTTGATTTTGAAGGACAGTGACAGGCAGGTTATCTTTCTGTGAATCCCAAGGGGTCATTTTTACTTGGGTGTCTGAGATGCTGCCAGCAGGATGTACACAATTTGAGAACAGACAATGCTAAGAAGCAGCTGAATCCTGGGATGAGGGGGATTTCTTCTTCTACAGACAAATCTGGTGCAGTCTAGGACCCAGGCAATGTCTTCCATTTCAGATTGATAGCTGTGGCTGCTGCTGACCCTTTTTCAAAGTCCAGCCAAATCCCAAGCTGAGTACACATTGCAAAGGTGCAGATACACACGCAGCACCAATGTCATCAGCCACACAGACAACACAGAGATTGGTGTCTTCACTGCTTGTCATCCACATATACACAAGAAGCAATCCTATAAATATGAACACAGATAACCTAATCCTTCTCTTCCTTTCCAACAGATCAAGACTGAAGCTCGCTGATGAAAATGTGCATGTACACAACTCATAAGACTTGCAGTGCTCTCTTTCTCCCACTCTGGCTTACACTTCTCCCCAGGATCAAGCAGAAAATAATGTTTAAAGAAAAGACTGGATGACCTGAAGCTATGGGGCACAAGGCTCATTCAGATAAATTCTGACCAGCAGCTTGCCTGCATACAAGTCGTCCCTTTTATTCTACCATCTCTTGATTTTTTTCCATGCTTTTTCTTCTTCCATCTACCCTGACCCCTCCCTTTCTCTGTCCTTCATGTCCTGAAGAAATAACTTGTCCCTAGTTGCCTTTTCCCTATTAGTCCCAGGTTTTCTACATCTGTACCCACATACCTATTTCTTCTACCATTTCCTAAGTCACCTTGACTTTACATGCTGTTATTGATATAGTTACTGCGGTGCTGCTGGCCTTACAAGTTTCCACTCCTGAAAGAATCCCAAGTATTCTGCTCCAATTAATTGTGAAGTTACTGTGTAACTCCCCCTTTTCCACTTGGGAAGTCCAGACTCTGCTCACCCTGCTGTCTGTAACAACTTTCAGCTTCTCACACTTACTATTGGTGTCTTAATATTTGCAGTGTTCAGAGTTGCTTGTGTCATGTCCAGGGTTTCTCATGGTCTGTTTGGTTATCTACACCTCAGGCCAGGGCTTACTCACCTGTTGGCACACCTGAACAAACAGCAGTTACTGCTGGATTCATGCTCACTGAAGACAGGTTTGAATAACACACTACAAACCTCTACTCCCAGACAGATTCTGCTGTCCATTGGGCCATCAAACTGGTGTGGGAATTCTCAGGTTCCCATGTTCCTTGATGATAACTGTGTTGCTGGGCTGCTGTCTTCTGACTCTCCACCAGGGCTGCATACCTACTGGCAATATTTTTCTCAGCTCTTCAGAAAGCTAATACTGGCTTAGCAGTGAAGCTTCCTTCCCCTTTCTTTTTTTTTTTTTTTTTTCTTTTTTTCTTTTTTTTTTCCATTTTTCAATTTTTCCATTTCAATTCTCCATTGGGAGAAATTTTTCTCTGCCTGGTCAGGAACTCAGTACTGACAGATCTTTGGATATGCGCAATACAGAGTCCATTTGCATGGATATAACAGTGCTCCTAACCCTTTGGAACTGGATGTCCATGAATTACTGTATGCCTATCAAAACAGGTTCCAGCCTGGCCAGATGTGAATGGAGCAACAGTGGAAAAAAATCATTGCACAGTATAACCTCCCTGAGAGAAGGGTACAGCACCTCCTGACATACCAGATTTAAAGAGTAATCTGCAGCTGTTGAAATGGGAATGCTCCACACACAAGGAATATGTGAGGAACAGACCACACAGAAGCAAGTTTGCCTCTGAAAGAGCTGTAGTCAGTGGTCACACCCCATGCTGGACCAGGGACAAATGAGGAACAGGACAGCTGGCATCCCTAAGCCCAGAACAACTAGAAGCATTGGGATTTAATGGCTGAAACCATATTACTTGGGGTGGCAGAAGGCATTACACACAGCCCCACAACTTCTGTGCTGTCTGTTGGCTCCCTGGACAACTTCTGACAGACAGAGTTGACCCCATAGTGAAAAAAATGGAAGCTGAAACTCAGGAGCAGAGGAGAGAAAAAATGTACATGAATACATTTGTCTAATGATTTACACTCTTTTTCTTTCCCCAGAACGTCAATCATTGATAAAAGATTTGTGTACTTTGGTAGTAAATTAACTCAAGTAAAATTTCCCGACTTGGGACCATTTTTATTTGCAACAGCCGTATATTGGCAGAATTTTCTACCACGTGAGATCATTTCGGAAAAAATCCACTTTATCATCTGCACAAGTGGAAGCTTGTTTTAGAAAGCAGAAACATGCTCATAGAGCTCATCAGTGGCAACTTCCTGAATTCATCCACAGCTGTTGAAATAATGGGTCTTTTTGATTATTGAAATTACAGGAATTGCAATAGCACTCACATACACTTCTGGAAAAAGATGGAGTTGGGCACTTTGGCCTGTTTACACATCAAATAACTGAAGTTCCTTTAATGTGAAGCTAGTAAAAGGCACCTGGTTATTGTCTGATGAAAATAGACTTCTCAAGGGAAAAAAACCAACCCAGTAGGTTAAGTTTACAGGGCAAGTATAAAAGTTTATTTCTATTACTAATCTGAAATATTGTATGCAGTGACACTGAATCCTTCCAAATGTACTAGAAGTTGAAGGACATTGGATTAGTCAGATAGGCATTGCTTATTTCCTTTCAAACACTGAAGAGGGAAGTGTTTCAAACAAGTCCAGCTATTCTGGACATCTGTGTTCAGCTTCTGCAGTTGTCAGTGCCTTTTCTGCCACGTTTCTCCTGAGCACGACAATCATTACAAGAAAAATCCAGATTCAGAGGAACTTTCTCACTCAGAGGAAATGTCTGGTTTTCATGGGTTGAAGAGGAAGGGAGTAGGGAATCCTGTGGAACCGAGGCATTCGAGTAACACATCTGAATCTTACTCAAGCACTCCCATTACCTGAGCTGCTGTTTGTGTGTGTATGGGTAATGAATGGTGAAGATCCTGCTGTGTTTTGTGTGGCTGATGACATTAGTGTGTTGTGTATGCATCTGCATCTTTGCAGTACCTACTCAGCTCAGGTTTTGGCTGGACTTGCAGAAGGCAAGAGCAGCAGCCACAGCTACCATCCCTCTATGACATACTGTGTTGTGCCTCGTGTTTTGTCTTGTGCCATCTTTGCCTCACATTGTGAGATATGTGTTCTTTTGCTCAGAGCACAGATAATGTGCTTTTTTAGGTCTTGTGTCACTGTATCCAGCTTAATCTTTTTTTTTTTTTTTGCTGTCTCCTTTATGACCTTGTTGCAAAGTGAGTATTATCAGCTTCGGAACATCAGTCTGCCTATTTGCAGGATTCAGTGCTGCTGCAGCACTACACCTAAATCTTATCTTTTCAGAGCAAATGAAGTCTATGAATGTGAATATTACTGTGACTGTATAGCTGCTGTTAAAGCTCAGGTGCTGTTGTTTTCAGGGGATAGAGTACTAGGTAGGTTTGCAACTCTCCATTGCTACCAATCATTACTCCTCCATTTTACCTTTTGTAAGTTGTTAGAACCCTGCAACAAGCCATTTAAGGTCTTGGCAGAATCTCAAGGGGAAAAAAATAATAGAGAAAATAAGAAAAAGACAGAATTCTCTCCTGTGTTACTGAGCTGAACTAGCCCAGCAAAATCTGACAAATAACACAGTTAGTGGGAGGATATGGGTGGAAAACACAGCTAGAATCACACTTTTGAGAAAAGAAGTCTAGAGGGGTGGGCAACCCATTTTCAGCACCAAGAAGGTGTTTAATTGTCTTACCTCTTTGTAACCTCATCTTTAAATATTAATAAATTGAACTGGATGTGAACCATATTTCTCAGGCAGCCTCAGGAGCTCAGTGTTTCTGCAGCCAAAACCCAGTTTGGATACCACTGCTGGAGGCTGAAAAGCCTCAGGACTAGCAGTACATGGCTCTGAGGTAAGGAAGGCTCTCAGCTGCAAAACTCAGATGCCTCCCCTGAGAGCCTGAGTGAACAGTTCTGTTTTTGCATGGCCTTCTCCCAGTTCTTACAGGTGCAAATGACTGAACTGCATTGAACTGCACTACTTGACAGTTTTGAACAAGGTCCTTTGAATCTAGGCTATTAAGGCTCATCAGTTGTCATAGAAACCCCGTATTGTATGGATTTATATTATGAAGCTGTAATAAGGCTGTTGCTCATCCCTCTGAAATGAGGCATAAATCACTAATGCAGCTTCTCAGTGACAGGACTTTTAAAAGTATTGTTCTGACAGAGAAACTGATTTGCATTAAATGACATTTCTGTCAGAAAGATGAATGACAGGTGTGAAACTTTCTACAGGTATGTAATAGGCATTTTTATTTGTAACCCTCTGTAGAGTCACCTTCTACACTGAAATAATTCGTGTCATTAGAAGCCCCAGGGGAGGTTGTGCAAGGAATTACTAAATTCACCTAAGATGTGTGAAGCCCTTGCTTGTGGCTTGTCCCATGCAGGGAATGTTGCACAGCAATTGAGTGCTGTTCAGATGATTAAATAGTGGAATTTTTGTTTAATATTTGTTCCTTGTTGACATGATTCTTGTGTAGAACAGTAGCTAAATGTACCTTTCTGTCATTGCTGTGCAGACAATGCAGCTGTGCAAACACAGTATACTTAGATTTCTGTAGGGTGCTGTTGGTCAAGAAAGTGAAGTCACAATTACAGACATCTATCAAACGATTAAAAATTAACTGCTGGCAAGTTTCAAAATGTAATGCTAAATAAGCTAGGCATGTTTTATTGTGAAGGGGATTTGTATCCAATTTGCTGATAACTTATGAAGTCCCTGTCCTTGGAAGTTCTCAGAACAGGTTTTACAAAAAGCCACAGTGATTTGACATAGCTTTGAGGAAATTTCTTCTTGGACTAGAAACCACCAAGGTTTCCTTACAACCTACATTTTGGTGGAACTGATGGAAAAAACCCCAAACAAATAGCATTTTATTTAAGCACACCATTTTGCATGTCTGCTTTGTATACCAACATTAAAGCCTAGCAGTTAATTTAAGACCACCACAACATCTGCAACAGAGCATTTAAGGGTGTTATTAAAGTGCTCTGTGGTGCAAGACATCTCTAAGAAAACAAATGTCCATCCTGTCTTCCAGAAGGGCAAGAAGAAAGGTCCAGACAGCAATAAGCCTTACCACAATTCCTGGGAAAGTGATGGACAGCTAGGAAACCTGGAAACCATTCTGAAATACACAAAGGACAAGACGGTGATCAGGAATAATCAGCATGGAATTACAATGGGGAAATTGTGCATAAATGAGCCTGATAGTTTCCACAATGAGGTGTCCAGCTTGATGGATGAGGGGAGATTCATGGATGTTGTTTAACTCAGCTTTAGTAAGGCTTTTGACACTCTCCCATAACATGCTCATTGACAAGATGAGAAAGTGTCAGATAATTGGACAAGAAACTGCTCTGAAAACCAGCTAAAAGACTGGGCCCAGGGGGCTTAAAGAAGAGAAAGCTCAAGAGGGATCTTATCAGTAAATGCAAATACTTGATGGACTTTGGGAATGAAGAGAAGGGAGCCAGACTCTTCTCTGGAATACCCAGTGTCTGTAGAAGAGGCTACATGCACAAATTAAAACACATGAAATTCCATCTGAACACAAGAAATTATCTCTTTTTTTTTTTTTTTTTTCCTGTGGAAGTGCTCAAACACTGGAATAGTTTTCCAGAGAAGTTGTGGAGTACCCATCCTTGAAGATACTCCAAACCTAACTGTAAATGGTCATAGGTAACCTGTTCCAGCTTGTCTTGCTTCAGCAGTGGGGTTGGATGTTTCCAAGAGATTGGTAAATCACAGTGGTGCTTTCTGTCTCCTAGAATTCTAGCTGTCTGTAAAGTCAAAGTCTTGTAGGACTGGCAGTATCTCCTGGCCAGCTGCATTTATCCTCACTGTCTTGGGCATTTACATGAATGGACTGTAGTAAAAAGGACACGTGACACACAGGCAAGCAAGAGATGAGGACAGCTTATTACAAATGTTTGATAAAGGTCTGGTTTTGGTTTATAAGCAGAATCTAGAAAGGGAATCCTATACATCACTGAAGTACAAGCTAGAAACTTCTCAAGATGAAGGAAATGAAACAGCATGTTATGCCAGTACTGTTGAAGGAAAAAGAATGGGAAGAACATAACACAGTAACAATATTCTGGCAAGTAGAAGTGAATTCTGCATTTGAATCCATGAACATTAGGTTGCAAGGGTCTAGGAATTTGCCCAGATGGAGAGTAGACATCCTGCTGCTTAACAGAATTCCTACTTAATGGTATCATTTAGCAATAGAATTCAAATGGAAATTCCTCCCAGAAAATGTTAGGCCTTAATGTCTTCACTACTTTTGTTAGCAGGTTGTGTCAGGACAATTTACTAGTCTTCTGACAATTTAACAGTCTTCTGAATGTTTTCCAATTATTTTCTTAAGTTCTTTTCTCAGTTATTCCACATCTTTACTGGTAAAGCATACCTTCACTTTTCAAATTCTGCTTCTTCCATACCCTCGATTCATAGCTCAAAATGTATTGTCATCATGTGTTTTCTGTTGGCTACTTGGCATACAAAGGTTATCCATCACATGCTGCTGCTTCAGCTTCACACAGCACTTAGGTTTCTTGCTATCTACACTCACCCCATAGGAAAGCAAGCAAAACAATGAGCTTTTTTTTTCTGAAATACTCCCTTGGTGGTGATAATAGCAATTATATTTGCTTCAATCATATCTCATTAGCTAATGACATTGATTTGTCATGCCATTAAATGTGAGAATTATGCCACTATGGTGATAAAGTGCTTCTGCTAACTGATCAGCATTGCAAGTTACTGTTAATGAGTTACACACGCCTTTCTGGGCTGCCATTTCATATTTCTGCATCAAAATGCTAGGGCATGTGTGATTTGTGATTGAATTCTGTTGTGACCTTAATACAGGGGTCCATTTCTGGTTCTAGGGCTGTGTTGTACTGGAAGTGCTGATGGTTCATTTGCGTGAATGGGAAAGTGCTGGACACAAAAGCACAGAACCGAGCTGCAAAAGAGGATGTTCTGTTCTCCACGTGAAGATTCAGGGGTCAGCTCAGGCTTGATCTTGCTGATTGCTGCACTTCTAAAAGACCACACTTGATGATTCAGAGGAATGACTTGGATTGTAGGCCAAACCTGCGTGTTGTTTGAGGAAGTAAGACTGATTTCGTGTTGCAGTTGTTATCTCAAAGCTAACATGGTTTCTTTTTGTTTCATAGTCTATATGTTCATATAGTTCATACTATAGTATCTCCCCAAGATTTCTCAAAAAATACTATCTTCATGTTGTTTGTATCATCACTAATCTCCATTGCTTGTTTCCACTTAAAAATGAAAAAATATCAAACATGTAAAGAAAAGAGAAAAGGAGTCAGGGAAATTGTATTGGTACTTGTAGAGCCTGAAAGACATGCAAAGAGAACAGCAGAGATTACAAAAATTTGGAGATCATAAAAATCTTTTTCTTTCCTGTCAGTTGTATCTGGACTCTAGAATAATTTTTTTTTTGGTCTAAGAGACAGGTGGTCTGCTTTAGCAGTCATCTGTGAACAGTAGTCTGCTTCTTTCTCTGTCTCAACTGTGTAGAACACATCTTTTTACCTTTTCTGTGCCTATCCCCAGAAGCAGCAGCTATATTCAGGGAACACTCTTGTTCCCTGTAGGCGTACTACTGCCCTGGCTCACCCCAGTCATCATACTGTGCAGAAATACCAGTTTTCTGGGAAATCTCTAGCTGATGATTCATGTTCTCTTTACTCTAAACATATTGTTTTATCGGATCTGAAGCATCTGGTTTCTTTCTTGCTTTTTGAAAAGATTTGTAGGTGCTGTTAATTTACACTTAATTTCTAGGAAGTTTAGATGCCATCATCTAAACTACATCTAAACTACATCATCTAATCTACATCTTCATGTAGAAGATTTGTCTTCTACATGACTCCCATGTACTTGTGTGCTTAGCAGATTAAGATCTGAGACGACCTCAGAAATGTTGAAAAGAAATGCTTCAAAAAAAGGTGAAAAACCTCCCACTTTCAAGTTGGAACTAGTCTGTGAATGCTTCATGCCCATTGAAAAACAAATCACCTGGTTTCATATTCCAACTAGGCAGGTGCACACATTAGCATAAACTTAGACCTTATAAGCTAGTGGAAATTGCTAATAAAATGCAACCAACACAGTAAGAAAACAAAAGTTCTCTTTTAAATAGTGTTCCTTGGGATTACATTTGTTGCAAAACCCTTTGATGCATTTGTTAAGCACTGTGTAACAGCAGCAACATAGACTGTTAGGAGGAAAAATGGAGGAGGGATTACTGGTGGATAGCAAGTATAATTCATACGAAAGGCTAGGATGCAGTCATGGGTTGTGTAGGGAAGAGGGGAGTTGCCCTGAGGGGAGTTACCCTGAGGGGACTAAAGTGGAAACTAATTGTATCTCACAGTACCTAATGGGGAGTTACAGTAAAAAGAGAGCCAGGCTTTTCTTGGGGGAAAATAGTAAATTACAAGCACCAACAGTCCTAGGTTAAAACAAGAGAAATTCCAGTTGAACTTTGAGTGTCCCTGTGAGACAGGGATATCATAACACTGGAACAGCTTCCCAGAGAGTCTGGGGAATCTTAGTTCATGGAAAGCAAAGAATCTCTGAACAGGTAGGTTTAGAAAGGACCACTGGAGGTCATGAAGTCTAACTCTCAGCCAAGCAGGGTTCTTTAGAATCCATTAGTTAGAATTCGTTTCCAAGTGATTTTTTTAATATTTCCAGGGAAGGAGATTCCAGAACCTCTCTGGCCAATCTGTTTCAGTGTTTGGTCACCACACAGTAAAGTTCTTCCTCATGGAATCATAGAATATCCTGAAGTAGAAGGGACCCATAAGGATCATTGAGTCCAACTCTTGCCCCTGCTCAGCGCAGCCCCAAGAATCACACCATTTTCCTGAGAGTGTTGTCCAAACACTTCATGAAGTCTGTCAGGCTTGGTGCTGCAACCATTTCCCTGGAGAGCCTGTTCCAGTGCTCACCCTCCCTCTGAGTGAAAAACCTTTTCCTGATATCCAACCTAAACCTCCCCGGACTCAGCTTTATGGTGTTTCCTTGAGTCCTGCCACTGGCTTCAAGGACGCAAAGGTCACTACTTTTCCCTCTTCTTCTCCTTGTGAGGATGCTAGAGACTACAATGAGGTCTCCCTTCAGTCTCCTCTAGGCTGAACAAACCAAGTGACAGGCTCATGTGGAACTTCCTGTGCATCAGTTTCTGCCCTTTGTCCTATTGATTGACACCACTGAGAAGAGTCTGGACTCATTCTCTTGGCACTCTCCCTTAAGACATTGATAAGGTCCACTCTCAGTCTTCTCTTCCTGAGGCTGAACAGGCCCAGCTCCCTCAGCCTTTCCTCCTAAGAGAGATGCTCCAGTCCCCCAAACATCCTCATTTCCCTCTGCTGGACACACTCCAGGAGCTCCATATCTCTCTTGGGCTCTGAAGCCCAGAACAGGACACTGCACTCCAGATTCGCCTCACCAGGACTGAGTGGAAGGGCAGGATCATCTCCTTTAACCTGTTGACAATTTTCTTCCTAAGGCACCCCAGGATACCATTTGCCTTCTTGGCCTCAAGGACACACCTCTGGCTCATGGACAGCTCGCTGTCCACCAGCATCCCCAGGTCCTTCTCTGAAGAGCTGCTTTCCAGCAGGTCAGCCCTGTACTTTCTAATCTTCCTAAAGCAGGGATTTAGTCTTCATAATATACATAGAATACCATGTATCCTCTATAAACTTACCTTCTAAGTGAATAAAGTTATCTGTAATCAAATCTGTATGTGTTAAATTAATTTCTGAATTAATATTAAATTTAAACCAAATCCTATTAGAAATGATCTCTGAGAAGGCCCTTCAAATTAGCACTGTGGTGAAAACACATCTTGGTTGTTACTGGGTTAATATTATCATCTTGGGTAATATTCTTGTTCACATTTTTGACAGTTTCTACTCTTATTAGAAGTCTAAGACAGTATTAAGAGGCTGTAAACCCCAAATTCTGTACATAGAAAGGTCCCCAGAACAACCCCTGCAAAACCCAAACCTGAAACTAATGACATCTGGCAAGGGCTAATTGGTTCTGGGACTAAGTTCTTATGAGAATAGAGTCATACTATGCTGATCTTTAGAGAACCTTGGGAATACAGAGTGGCCCCCCTAACGCTAGGGACTGCTTCCTTAATCCTGCCAAGCACTGCAAGTGTGAACTGCCCACTGTGCTGTTTGGAGGCATGCTCAGCATGGAGCCTTTTTTGGATGCTCCTTTTTGTTTCAAGTGACAGAAAAATCCCTGGGAGGAGTTTTAATACTTTTCCCTTAAGATCAGAGTCAAGGCAGAAGCGACCTGCTTTCTCTCTTCTCCAGTGCTGTGTTACTCATCAGGGACAGTCTTTTGTATAAATACTATATTTCTGCCTTTCTCATGCTCTGTCCTCAGCTCATGATCTTTTTTTCCCATTTGTGGGAAAGGAATTAAATGTTTTAAACACGTGTCTGTTTCAGCAGTCATTTTGTCATTATATTTTAATGCAAAGCTTTGAAAATCTGTGGCTTTGGTTCAGTCCTGGAGTCCACGAGAAACCTTTTTATTCAAGGCTTGAGAAAAGGAGGCTCAGACTCTGTGGTAGCTACCTGGACTTGGGTGGCTGAGGAAAGCCTTGCAGCTGATTGCACCTGACCTGCAAGGTCTTTGCATACCTGTTTCACTAATGCTGACCTAACTATTCCTATGTGCTGAACTCACTGGTGGTTTCAAAACCTCGTTGGTAGGTAACAGCTTTAATGGCCTTGCAAGCATGGATTTGCTTTTTGATCACTGTGATTTGAAGACACTCAGCACTCTGGTAGGTACTCTCAGTTCTTTCTGTGATGGAGAAATACACTATATTTTTTTTCATGTGAAGAAGAGCACAAGCTAATTTTCCAGGATGGAATATGCCTGAGGTGTGGTGACCACCTCAGAAATGTACCATTAACAACATCAGTCAGGATGTAATCCTGCAACACTGAAGTGAATGGGTACTTCAAGTACTAAGGCAAGGTGACCAGTGTGGAAGAGAGACCAACACTTGGCTATCAGCAGTTGAAAGATGAGGCAGAAAGGGCAATCAATGTACAGCAGTTCTTAAATACTTCTCAAATTGGTTAATGAGCTGTTCTGATCAAGTGGGGGTTTTTTGCTGCATCTTGACCAGTGCTTTCTGTCAGGCATAAATGACATATTCTCAGTAAAGACCCTTGGGAATATATATATATATATATATATATTTTTTTTTTTTTTAAAGGTAAGAGATTTTTTCCCCGCCTTCTTTGTTATTCTTTTAATATTCAAGTTATTAAAGATTCATGTAGTGGGCTAGAGAAGTGAATGGTTTAAAATACTTTCAAAGTATAATTTAGGCAAACAAAGTAAGAGTCTTTCCTCTTTCAGTCATCTCAGTGATTAGTGGCAAAAGAAGATGAAAACATTGTTTGAGTAGATTTTTTATATATGGAGGGCCTGAGAAAAACTCTGGTAGTTTTCCTTACCTTAAATTCCTAGAATTACAGAAGTGTTACTAGAAAGGGACTTGTAGAAGGTTTTTTCCCAGTCTATTACTGAAAGAGTAGTTTAACTCATTCCCTGAAAATGATAGCGATATTTGACAGATAAACTCAATTTTGTAAGGAAAGTTATTCATCCTCAATCCAAAAATATGAAAGAAGCTTTAAAACAACAGTGATCAACTTAAATGCAAACAGTATATTTTACTGCTGAATTACAGTTTAATTTCACTCTACATAAATACCATTCAATAGAATCCCTAGACCATATTCTGTAGACCATAAGAAAATGGAGGCACTGTGGACGGAAAATCAATAGAAATAGGTTTCTAAAAAGTGAGAAGTTGACAAATACTGGCAAAATACATCTTCAAGTATGCTTTATTTGCAGGTGATTAAAAATATTTTTAGGCAAAAAACTAGTCAATCTTATCAAGTACAAGATAGAACATGATTTAATGCCTAATGCCAGACGGACTGGAAAATGTGCAGATAGGACTGGTGATGCAGTTGTTGATGAATTACATGTGATTAAATGGCCCACATTCATATAGTAAAAAGACCTGATACATACATATGAGGAATTATAAGCACTTAATATTTTAACAATAAGCAGGAGATTTTGTACGAAAAACAAGGGACTCAAGGGGATGGGAAAGCTACAGACATCTTAGTAATATCAGAAGCCATCGACATTTCTTTTTAAAGACATTAACTTGCTCCTGCAAATTACTGCACTCTTGAGAATAGTATTTGCAATTTAAAACTTATCTAAAACATCACCAAAAGGTAACACTAATTCCTATTTTTTTAAAATTATTTTGTATTAAGAATTTTGCAAAGAACTGAAATATGGCATGGCCAAGAAGCATGAATTATCCACCATTTCAGAGACTTTGCATTCATCACATTTAAATACTAGGTGTCTGATTTCTGAAAGTCTCATGCAAAATCCAGCTATAAAAACTCACAACAGAATATTTTCAAGGATAAAAAGCTAATGTTTTTTAAGCTCTGACAGACATCCAGTTGAGAAGGTGAATTTCAAAACTAATGGTCTGCATTTTCAGAGGACATTCAAAAATATAATTGTTGAACTTCCTGTAAATGCCCAGCTCTTATCTACACTTTGCATGGAATATTTACCAAAGCTATAACATTGGACAGTTAATGGAATACATCACTGCCTAGAGTAGTGCCAGAGGTAACATCATTATCTTTCCATAACTGCATAATGAGAATTAAATAATCACAAAACAAATTTCTATTATGAAATGACTTTTTTTTTTCCTCATGTACAATATATATATTCATTTATATTGAATATAAGTCCAGTAATACTATCACAGTAATGTGCTGTAGTAGTCTTTCATAGTGAGAAAACTGCCCTAATCATCTTTAACATGCAAAGCTTGGAAGAACCAGAAATTCACAGTAAGTAATACAATTTGTATATGCATCTTCTGCCATCCTAAAGTTAACCAGAACACTCAAGACTGTCGCTTATTTTTTTTTCCTATGTTTAACAAAAGCTACAGTTCTGTATACTGTACATTCACAGTGGGATCCCAGCCCCCTGTACTATCTGCAAGAAAGATCAGGTTACCACCCTCCATCAGAGTAAACATTCTAGTATTTAATATAATAATCTTGTGAACAGTTGTTCCTAGCTTGAAGCTCAGCAGTTCAAGACTTGATAAAATTCTCCTTCTCATCTCTCTGAAAGGTTTCTTGCTAACGCATTTTGTAGTCATTAGATACTGACATTTCACATAGCTGTCCTTTAAAATCCAAGTCTACTGTGAAATCCAGGTCACGCTGTAAAAAGATTTAAATGCAACATGTAAGTAAGACCGTAAGTTTAGTGTATTAATTCAGTTAGCATTGCTTGGGTTGAAAAGATCAGCAGATTCAAGAGATTCCTGCGGTGGTTTCTAACTTCTGTTTTTAAATGGTGCTAGCACTGAGAAAACAGGCTGTAAGATGTGTAATAGCATTCACCATACAATCTGTGCTTAGGTCATATTTCTATACCCTTCCTGAGGTGGATTTAATGTCTTGGTTACTTCCTGGTTCAGGAAGCTTCTGACATGCTGCTATCATACGTATCCTATGGAAACTTTTGAAGGGTATCCCCCATTGAGATTTTCTTAATTTAGGCTAAAGGGCTTTCTCACTAGGGGTTGTTCCAGGATAGATCTAGTAAAATTCCCATTGTACAGAAGCCCTCAGTCATTTTTTATCTTATAATGACACATTTTTAGAGAAGAGGCACTACACAGTTCTACAGAAGGAAGCTGTGTCTATGCAAGCTTTTGAAAAACTTCATGTTTCAGAAGAGCAAAGCATTAACAAATCCTTTTAAACCAAGGTGGCCTCTCTGTGTTACAACAACCATCAAGAGCACATTAATTTTAGCACCTAAATCTGCATTCCGGTACTTACTTCTATGCAAACAAATTTGACATATTTTATTCATTTTTCCCCACAATGAAAATTGATACATTTAACCCAAAAGAAAACATTACAGTCCCCCTAGGACAACATAAGGGTGGGGAATCAGATTATTTTCCTCTTGCAGCAAGTAGCTTCAGAGGTGAATGTGTTTGTTTTAAAGCCAAGCTTATTTTGTATTAATTTCTCCCTACCACATCCAATCTGCATTTGGTATAAAAATGGAAAAGCAATGTAAAAAGGAGGACAATGAAATGTTAAGATTTGTTGCAGTTAAAAAATGCAGTTTTTCAACAATTACAACTGTATAAATGGATAACCAGGTTATTTTAACTGCTGTTTACTGTAATAGAAAATGAAGAGACGCTGCTCAAGGTTTTTGGCAGAAAATAGTCCACTTTTTCTCCCAGAAGCCATAATTCTCATGTCTTGTTCCATTCAGCCCTAGGTTGTCTATCAGACTGTGTGTCACAGTCTCCCTACCAGTTAAATGAAGCACTAGAGGGATTCAGCCCATATCAGAGACACTGAGGAAGTTTTCAGCAGTCATGGTAGTGTGATATCCATCATGCTATAGCTTTAGTCTTAAATAAAGCATCTGTATTTTCTATGGAATGGCATAATTTTTAAACAACGCTTTCACTCAGTTAGTGAGTTCAAGTACATCCGATCAGTGAGTTTATACAAGCATTCCTCTGAAATGTGCTACTTAATTTCCCATTGCACTGTCCTTGGGCACTGTGTGGCAAATCACTCAGTGATATCCCATAGATGTGGAACTGAAGTACTTACTCTTGATCATGCTGTGTTGGCAGAAGGGATCTTCCACTGATTTCAGTGACAGTATGAAAAACCCCTTGCCTGCTTGTATCACAAAATGTGAGTCAAGCTGATTGCAGAGGGCAGCTGACTCAGTGATGTACTTGAATCCTTTCTCCCTTCCCATGCTAGCCTGCTTGCAGGCTGACTTCTTTAACATTAGCACTGCTTTATCATTGCTGTCATCAGCTTTGGTGAACCTGTGACTGGAGATCTTACCAATAAACATGAATGCCTTTAACACTCTCAATGTTTTACTCTTATGCATTTTCTTAATTGCTGATCATAGTTGATGGTCAGTAGAGGTAGAATTAGGATCAGGGATGCTGACTTACCACATTTTTTGCATTTGGTTTCATGGATATAGTCCCATAGATTTCTTCCCCTCGTCTCACAGTTAAATAGTCCTCCAAGTAGAAGACAGTTTGCTTCCAGTGAGTATAAGGAGCATCAGGTGCTAAAATATACATATATATATATATATATGGGTATCACTTATTGAAATTTCTTGAATGCTTTGCAAATCAAATTATGACTTGGAAACAATTGGGAAAAATCCTTTTTTTTCCACAGAATGCTTTTTGTACTATATTACCAAATGTATTTTACAACACAATTCTATTGGCTGTCTGTGGGTTGTCTTCTAATTTTTACTGGAATATGTCAGCTGTGAATCACACCCAGCAAGAAGGATTCCACAAAAGGGGTTGCAGGGAAAGATAGGCACATTTTTATGCTTTTCTTTCAACCCACACGTGTTCAAATTGGGAAAATCTTTACTAAGTGCTTTGACTTTCAGAAGTCTAAATTAGTTGGAAAAACAATGATACAAAAGCATGAAGGAAAGGTTCATCAAAAATTATTATTCACAAAGTTTCAGATGAAACATTTGACTAGTGATCCCAAACCAGCAAATTTTATAGTTTTCAGGAGAACAGAGTGGATGAAAGGGCACTTGCACCTTGATCTCTTTTGGGACTATTAAAAGGCATTTTGGGCAATTTGCCAGAGATGGAAACTGGTCTAAATTAATTTCTAATCTTGCTTGGCAGAATCACTTTGATGACCCTTTGCTATTTCAGGCTTTTAATTTACTTCTTTGGTTCTATTTCTGATTTAAATTCCAATCTTTGAGCAGTGCCAAGTGAACTGGTATTGGTCACTTCTTGTTCCTACCATTCTTGCAGTAAAGAGCATCTAGGAACCTAAGAACAGCTGTAAGAACTCAAAGACTTCCTAACCTGGCAAAAAAAGCCTCTGATAATTTTTTTTTTTTCTATTTGTATCCCCCAGTCACATGAGGTCACTGTATTGTATCATTATTAACACTGTTTAATAAAACAATGATCTTATTTAATTTCTACATCAATGTTTCAAAAAATTACTTGGCTTTGAGAATTTTTTGTGACTGGGGAAATGCTAATGCTTTTAAAAAAACTATTAGGACAGGAATTTTTAACTGTTTTCTAAAATTCTAGAATCAGAAGACTGATATAAACCAACTTTTTTCAAAAACTGTGCTGGCAAATAGTTATCTTCTTAGACAGGTAATTTCTGTTGTCTGTGTGTCCAGACATTTTTAATGACTGTTAATATCAATTGTTAAATGAGATATCATCTTGTAGGAGTTCAGATCCAGACTGTTTACTATTTGGACACAGCTGCATAAAATTTCTAACTGAAAACATGTTAGACCAAAACGAGACTGAATTTACAGTCTAAATCACAACTGCTGCCTTGTACACAAACGCGTAGTTGTGCACATGCCCCTGTGCAGAGCCATGCTCCCCAGGAAAGCCTGACATGTCTGTAAGCTTGTGCTCCATGAACAGAGTGGGGGTGTGTGTAATGCAGGCACAGGTCTCCAAGTCCACCCCAAATTACACACTTATTCATAATTTATATAATACATATCAGTGAACTGGCATTTTGACATGTCCTACAAACTGGTGTATTTTACTGAATTCACTGCAGCTTTGCCAACACACACCAGGTGAGAATCTTTACCAGTCTTCTAGACAGTGGTGACCCTCAGCAGTAGATGGCCAAACAACCTTTTTATGGAGCAATTCTTCTGCACCTACCTTATCATGATAAACTGAGCAGAGGCAGAGAAACACTTCACCCTCCTGTCCACACAGCAGGCTGTCCTACAGGGTGAGGTTTTTGCATTTATTGCAAGACTCTTTTGGTTTATTCAGTCTGGTAAATGATGCCTTAAGGGAACGGAGTTATTCTTTCAAATATCTGGTCACCAAGGCAAGTTAGATTTTCGAATCTGGGTTGTTAGATACGACTCACATAATCAGTATGTGTGTTGTTATAGCTTGGAAAAAAACGGGAGTTTTGTTCTAGACTCCGGGGCAAGCAAGAGCTTTGTTGAGTTTCGGATCTGGGGAAAATTAGGATGCAGAGCTGCTATCTCTCTCTGAGCCAATAATTCTCTCTCTAATCTGAGAAACTTGACACAGGATTTAGATATAACTGGTGAGGGACATAAATTCACAGGTCATAATTCCTGCTGAGCTCTAAGCTTGATAGCCATTGTGAAACTCTGCCTCTGTTTCCACAGAATTCCTATAAGAAGTTATCCTTTCCCCATCCTGCTCACCTCTCCCCAAATTAAAATAGTTTTTATCACTGAAATTCAAATGTGGTGGTACATTAAACCTTCCTGTACCATCTAACCATCAGCACTGAGAGACTGATAGCAACAGAAATGAAATTAAAATTAAAAGAAATACAGATTACCTGTAGAAAATCCCATCTTCTTGTGGCATTTTGTAAATTCAATATTAAAATAGGTGACCAAGGCATGAATGTAATCATTGCGCTGAATTTGGAGGCAAAATGCAGAAGTAAATTCCAGTTCTTCAGTCTTCACTGTATAAATATCTACTTCCTGTTTTGAGGAGAAAGAAATGACATTTACATGCAGATGTCTGTGACTCTCAGGTATGTATTAAATGAGATACTTTAGTAGCTCGTTTAATGATCAGACACAAAGATGACTGGCAGCCTTTTAACACTGTAAGAAATCAGAGGTATATTCTAATATATCAAATAATGAGCAAATGATCCAGTTATCTGACTAAGCTGACAGAGAGGACACTCACTGAAGACTTGTGTTCTTGGGAATGGCAGCTGTAGGAGCTGGGGCAAACCAGGGTAAAAAGGTGCTCTGATAAATACAGGTAGATGTTGAAATGGAGATATAGGTCCAGTTAAATGACCTTTCATCATCACAGACTGTCAGCATGGGAAGTTCGGTTTTTAATAAAAATAAACTTATTTCTTTTTGCATCTCTGGAAAGGAAAGTGATTTGACTGTGTCAAGCAGTCAAAACATTTGAGGCACGAGAAGGGTCTGCTTTTTGATGGTGATGCTTTCTAGTCCTGTGTCAGGTACCTGATTCCAAACAGTGAGCACAGGGATCTTTCTCTTGAACGTGACAGAAGCAAATTATGTCAATCATTCTGTGGCTTGACTGCAGCAGTTGGAAGCGACAATGTAGTCTTCAGGATTGCTCATTTCCATCAATATTTAAATCGCACTGTTCGAGGCTTAAACTGTGTTTTTCAGATGGATCTGATTTTCCCAGCTAGGTACTGCTTTTATCTGGGCTGTTTCCAAAAGTTGTAGTGATGATGGGGAGGATGGTAAGTCTGAAGTACTATTCTAATGCTGTGGGAAATGTTTCCCATGCACTTTCCGGTATCTTCATTGCTCATTCTCATTGCTGTGGTACCCTTATTGCTCATGCATGCAGGGAAACAGAATTTTTGTAGGCAGAAATCCAGATTTTCTCTACTCTACCAGCTGAAGTCAGGAATTGTGTCTCTGACCTCACCAGCATTTCTTAAGACTTGCACTGCAAAAATGGAGAACAGAGTTGAGAGTGCCCGTTAGAGGGCTCTTTTAGCTTCTTTTAGGGCGCATTAGAGGGCTCTTGTAGAAATTGCCTTCTGTAATCTAAGACTGCAAAAAGAGACATAGAAAGATGCAGCCATATTTTAGTTACTGAGGTCTTTTCATGGATCAAATATGTGTTTCTGAGACTTGGAAAACTCACAGGGAGATGATTTTAGCAAGCTTGGCCATAATGAAAATTATTCTACTGCATTGCAATGGCACCCTGAGGCACTAGTGTTTACCAGTGACCTATGCATATAATTGGTCATTTAAAGCTGTGAAAACCTTAAAATGTTTTTGGTTTTTCCCCCTCAGAAGAGGGTAAGAAAAAAAAGCATGGTAGGAATAAGAACTTCTGAGGTCTCCTGGCAGAGTTCCGTAGCAGCCTACAAAATCTGCTTTGCCAAGCTAAACTGGACTGGTGGGGGATAGGTGCAGACTTCTGTAGTTTTTGGTCTTTTTAGTGACTGTGGGGAAACTGGGACTTAAGTCTAGTCTAGTGGTGAGGCACATAAAAGGGAACTAGCTCCCTCTCTCTGAGCTGTGTTGGCTGTGCAGGGTAAAGTGGAATCAAAAGCACTAGGATGTATTTTCAGTAGAGAAGTCAGTAGAAATTTCTCAAAAATATTGAACAGATGTCCTGAAGAAACTGTTGGTCATGTTTGCAGTCCTTTTTATAAGGTCAGAAACATAGGTTTTTTACAATGCAAGGTAGGAGACAGAAGTGGGGGCTTTTTTATTAATTAATACAATTCTGAGCATGGTCAAGTCTGGTTTTGGTGATATCTTTGAATTTTACTCTGGCAACTGCACATTCTTATATAAAATGGCAACACTTATTACAGGTAACTATACAGGAGACAAATGATACAAATTGGAGTTAAGGTTGCTTCTAGAGTGCCATGGCACCTCTTTTCTGATCTCCTTTCCAGACAGTCAGGTTATTCAGCTAGGATTTTGTGAGCATGGAAATAAGATAAACATGGAAATCTCAGTGAATGTCTAGGTTTGGTGGAGTTCTTTCAAGGTTTTTGTTTGTTTGTTTGTTTGTTTTTGGATCAGAGAAGAAAACAACTGTTTTACTTAGTAAGAAACAAACTTTTCCATTTTTTTTGTCAGTGTTACTGAAAGCAGTAGACCCTCAGCAGGACACCTGTACACTTATTCCTGTGTTCTCTTATCAATTCTGCTGGTTTGAAGATGTTTTGTCCTCGCTAGTCTCCCTGGCTGATTTGGTATGGAAGTTAAACAGAGGACTCCCATTTGGCAGGACAATTCCTGTGCCCCTCAGATTTATTTAAGAGATCACACCAAAAAGAATGGCTCCTATAGCAGAGAAGATGCTGCACTCCCTGCATGCACCCCTAGTGCATGTGGCCTAGTGCCTAAAGTTCCTTAAAGCATTCAGGACTTGGGTCACATCCAGTTTCTGAGGAGTAAAAAAAGATGAAATTTTACTCAAGTCTCCAGCATGTCAGATAAGTGCCATGGCTACACAGCATGCACAGTTGATGTCTTATTTTGCTGATTTTGTAGATCCATTCAGAGCATCTAAATTGGGAATTGAAATAACTGCAGAAGCACAAGACTCTGACTGGTCTCTGAGGAATGTATCTAGTGACTGGTACATCCACTGACTAATGTAGAGAGAACCCAGACTCATCTGGTAGGCACCCTAAATTAGCTGACTTTGGGTTGAATACAACCCTAAAAATCCATCTGTGAATCTAATATGAACAAGCTGTGCTATTCAAAAGTGCTGTAATAAAATATTTGAATAATTAAACATTATGGCTTTGTTTATTCTCAAATGTTTTCTTAGGCTAATATTATTCTCTGAATTCACAAATATTTTCAGGATGAAAGAAATGCATTTTATATAAATAAACCATGTGCAAAAGTAAATTAAATTTAAAAATACATAGCTACAAAGTCTGTTTTTCCTTCTTGCATATTGCTGTCTTGAACATAAACCTCCCTCCTTCATGCTTTTCATTGACAATTTTCTCTTTGCTTAGTGAACAGTTTGTGAGATTCGTGACTGATTCCGAAATGGAGGCTGGTTTGTGCTTGTGTACTTATTACCTGCTTTGCTCTCATGGTGCCTCTACATGGTACAGCACTATTCAGTTTATGGACAAAAGATGTCAAAACTAAATATAAAACATGAATAGAAACACTTTGAAAATTGTTGTCTGTCATCTTAAACCAAATTACTTTCAAAGACCTTCTAAATAAAGCATTGGATTTGCACTTCAATTAAGGGTGTGCAGCTTTTTATTCCAGAACAGCCAACCCATTTTGCTCCCTGATCTCTTTCTCTCTGGACATATTTCATAGAGTCTAAATAGCTGTTTCTTTTGTGTGTGCTGCAATTCTAAATTGCTCTGGTTGAGGCTGTTTTCAGGCACAGCCATCTTGTGTTCCCCTCAGTGCAGATGGACTGTGCATGCATACGTACTCATCAAGAGTTTCTGCTTCTGTTCCTTTTTGCTGCTTTCAGTAAAGGTTTTGCAGACTGGAGGCATGGCCCTCCCTTTTGCATATGGGAAGATTTAATGCTGTGTTTGTTACTGGCAAGAAGTGAAAGGGAAAAGTTAGAACTGACTCTTTGGGATAAGTGAGCTCTTAAGATTCATGGATCTGGTACTACCACTGCCATTGATGCTGACAGCCTTGCTCACGACAGTTGTCCCACATGAGGAGGATTCCTTCACGTGAAGGGAATTTTAAAGCTTTCAAGTGTTCCTGCAGGCAGTTCCTTCATTGTTAACATGATTTTGTGAACAGGGATTAGTGACCTTTCTGTCTCATGTAGAGCAGGGTGCCAGTTAACCTCTGGATGCAGATGTTGGGGCTGAGAGATAACAGTAACATTCTATATAAGGCTAAGAATTAGGAAGTTAGAGAAATAAATTGAGTTCCAATTCTGATCAGATGTTCTGGAGTTAATGATTTATTTCATCATCAATTCAGAAATGATGATTTAGACTTTCTTACTGCAAACAGAATGATTTATCCCTTCTCTTCAGCAGCATTCAATCAGTAATTTCCAACCTCTATTTAAAAAAAGGCAGGGCAATTCAAATTCATATGTAAGTATACCATGTTTCTCTTTATCCAGTATTTGCACATGTGAAACTTGCAAAAATATTGAGTTAGAGCCTGCAGATGTAACCAGATGAGTAGAGATCCAAGGAGCATCTTACTTTTGGGAATTTCATAAGAAATCAAGGTACCAATGTTCATGCTCAGGTCATGTGACAGTACTGAGCATGTGAAACATACAAGAACTGACTAATTCAAAATCGCACAATTTTCCTTCTTAGTGTCACAGCATTCTGCAATGACGGCTTCTGCAGCTGGTTCAAAGCATGCAGAGATAGTAGCAAAACATAAGCAGCAGGTCCCAAAAGAGCCAGTTAGATGTAAACACTCATAATTAGGTGCATTCAGAATTACCAAACCTTTATTAAGCAGGCGTTGGTCACCACTTGCTTTGGATCTACTATGTCCACCAAGGGCTCCTTCATGGCAACATCCCTAATACAGGTCATGTCAAAGCCGTACACATTCTCCCACCCTGTCAATGCAAATGGATTTTTCAAGGTTAGCAGCAATAATAGAAAATAGTCTTTGTTTCTCAAAGCTTTTTTCTTTTGAAAGAATTTCTACCATCCCCTAATTTTCAGATGTCCCCTTCAGCTCCTTTTCTCCCTGCCCCAGCTGTCTATGTCATCATTGCTATTTTACAGATAATGCAGTTGTGGCAAAATAAGCCCTCAATGTACATTTTTTGGTGTCTCCAAAACTGTGTTACACGAGATTTGTCAATGATTTTAGTGGCTTTAGATGCTTGTGATTGTTGCCCAAAATCATCTGATGTCAGGCTGAGTGCTGGGAATAGCTGTTAGGGATTCTATCCTTTCCTATCCATTCTGCTTAATACTTACTTCCCCCCCCGCCCTCCTCCCCAGCTCCATAGATTGCCACTCATTTGGCAGTTTACATGCTCCTTTGATTATTTAAGTAGTTTTAGTTTCACCAAGTGAATTACTGGCAGAAGTAGAATTGCAGGTGTGTTTCAATAACTGGGACTCCAAGATTTAATCTGTACATACATCACGAAAGAAAAGCAAAAGGTTCACTTTGAAAAGATTTAAAAGTCATGCCAATCCTCAGTATTTGAATTGTTCTTCTGATTGTTTCAATAGATGCTGAGGTTCTTTTGCACAAAATGGAAACATTGAAAAATGGAAAAGTACACTGGCTTTGCTTTTAAGGTTGCTTAACAAAGTGAAAACAAGAACCTTCAAACAACTGAAATTGTAGTCTTATGAAGCATGTAAGTCAAGGTCCGTCCAGTGCTTCTTCTCAAAATCTAAACTGAATACTGGGAGTGTTTTAAAAAATGGCTTGAACAAAAAACAAAGTAAACAGACCAACACATTTGTGAGCATGTTTGAAATGTCTCATTTTTTTCAGAGCGTAGCATTTGAGCTACTGGGGTTTCCAGAGGAGTATGACTGAAAATGTAATGTGATACAAAAGCCTGCATACTCTGAAACTGGAAAAAACATGGACATTAATGATTCTTTGATATCTCTTTATTATCTCTTTATTGGGTTGCGAGTTTGTCAACATTTTCAGGGGAGCTGAAACTTTTGTTTCAGGCATCATGAGCATGTGAGAACTTCGGATTACATTTATAAAAGTCATATATTTTTATGTGATTACTCAGAAAAGATTAACTAGGAAGCCCTGAAGAAACAATTGATTATTTTTTTATTTATTATTGGAGGCCTCCATAATTTACTGCACTTCAGCCTAGGTGGGATACCTTTGAAATATGTGGCTCAATCTGCCTTGGGCAGAGAGTTGTCATGGGAGGTAAAAAATAAAGTTATATGTTTTACATTTTGCAGTGAATCAGAGTAATTGCCTGTAGTAATCAGAAGTTAGATTTTTTTAGAAACCTCATATTGCAATATTTCTTGATCAATATAATGGTTCTTGAACGCCCTTTAAAATGCTCAGCCCCATATCTCATATGAAGGCAAGACTATCCTTCTTAAGGAAACACCATCAAGGATTTATAAATGGAAAGGAGAGACAAGATGGTGGTGCAGATATAGTGAGACAGAAATAACTAAAGACACAGAGGTATATAAGGTAAGGAGGAGGAGGTGAAATCAGAAAATAAAGTGTCTTAAGGGAAAACATTTTAGAAGAGGAAAAAATGACTTGAAACAATTTTTCAAATGACTAAAAATGGAACAATTTGAAAACAAATGTATTGTCTGTGAGAAAAGAAAAAGACTCAAGGTCTAGAAATGAAGGAGTTCAAAAGCAAAGTGAAAGATTTTAGACAAAAATGGTTCTGATTCCTTTACAGAATGGATGCCTCATACATCCATTTGAATTTGTATATTTTGTAAGCAGTTTAACTGTCAAGGTCATCACATAGCCAAGGAGAAAAATCTAGGCTGTGCTTGAGGAAGAGATATAATCCTTCCTGGCACCTACAGAGACTTCTTGTCACCACCCCACTGCACTGGGCTTGCTTTTGACCCAAAATAGCAATTTTGATCAACTGGCAGTTCTGTGTATTAGCACTGAATTTGATTATAGAAACATCAAGCCTTCTTTTCTGGGAGGAGGTGAGAGTCAAGGAATGAGGAGTTAGGCATTTTTATTTAAAGGCTGTCTGAACCCACTAATTTAACCCAAACTTTCACATGTATCTTTGGTTAATAAATCTGCTTAGGAAGTTCATGATTTTTTTTTTCCATTATGGGAAATACCTTTAAGTGAAACTACCAGCTCTGAAAAATAAATAAAATCAAAAAATGTTGAAAGGAAAAGAAGAATGAGATAATGTAAAACTTGTTCATTTGATCACAGCAGGAGCCTGGACCAGGTCACTTGTAGATGCCACTAACAGCACCAGTTATTCATGATACTTCAAGGAAACTCTCCCATCATTCTGAAAACCCAAAGTTAGAACCCTTTTTTAAACATATAAGTAAAATTTAAATTTCTGATCCTTATTTTTAGTTTTAAAATTCTCACATAAAATGTTTGAAAAAAAGTATTACATGTTCTGGGGTTTTTTCTTCTTGACAAGCCATCATGGAAATACAATTTTTTTCTAGGTTTATTTCTTCATATGTACAATTAATTTGCATCTTACTTGTTTTTTGTTATGATAAAACCAAAAATAAGGGCCTGAATGGCAAAAGAATATTACTGGCTTTTGTGGCTGTTATGATGGATTATATATTTATCAAAAAAACAACAAAACTAAATCTCCTATAATCCACATTTTAAATATAACTAGAGGTATTAATGTAACTCTAGGCAAAGTCTTCATCAATTTATACATGCATCTTTCCTTTGAGCACTTTAAATTACTGCAAATTTCCCGAATTTATCAGCAGACCAACATTTTCTCAGAGTTCACATTTATACTGGAATTCCGGCCTGCAAAGAGATTGCAGCAGGCTACTGGAAATGAAATATTTTAGGGAAATAGCCACAGAAAAGTGTTATGGCAGGTGCTTACTCACAGTGAATTTTGAAGTCCTTGTACTGTCTGTCTTCAATTGCTACCACGTACAAAGCAGCTCGGTCTGGAAACATTAGCCCTCCAGGTTTCTGTTGATGAATTGTGGGGAAATGGATCTCGTAATCTATTCACCTGACAAAGACATCACATTTTGAACTGCACATACAAAAACCAGACAAGCACCCCTTGCATGCCTTTATTGTTTTCCTTCAGATTGTCACACCAGCTTTAACCTTGCAGCCTGTGGCAACATCATTAGACAGTGTCTACACAACCTTCGCCGGCCAGCACTTAATCAAAAGCAAAGCTCTTTCCCTTTGTTATCTCCTCGTTAAAGCCTAAGAAATGGCACTTGGAGATGTGACTGTGTCTTGTTATGGCGACGGCAGGGAAGGGAAAGCTTGGAGTCAGGGAATAAATGGTGATTGCTCCAGCAAAGAGCACGACATGCAGAGCACCTACCAGCCACTTGTCTCGTGCGAAGATGACTGTGTTTAACATTGACTCATAGAACAGACAGTAACCCATCCACTCGCTGATGATGATGTCTACTTGATCCACAGGTAATTCAACTTCTTCCACTTTACCTTTAAATATTGTGATTACTGAAAAAAGAATCCAAAGAAATACATTTCACATAATAAAACACCTGACTAAGATCCTCACTGGTGAATGTCAGGCTGACCTTTTCAATATGATTCTCTTCTTGAATGCCTGTCAATAAGGCATGACTCCATGTGACTCAATGCAATTCACACTTTTCAAAAACTATTCAGAGCAAGTAGAATAAATAGAATTTTTAGTATCAGTATAAAAGGAAAAATCACCAACCCAAAATCCAAAGGCCAAACAAAAAAAACCCCACCATGTCTAAAAACAACAGAAAAATAGGCCTTACCTGGTTACCTGTATGATCTCATTTTACAATGCCCTTTGGAATTTGGCAGATTTTTAGATCATTGACCAAGTAAGGCAAAGAATCCACTTAGAAGACTTTAGACATCCTTGAAGGTTTACACAATATTGTTTAAATGGTGGGCCGTATTCAGCTCAGTTGTAACAAATAATTTTGTTTTAGGACCACTACACAAGTCACCAATCATTCCTTCTTTAAAAATAAAATAAATTCCTATTTACAAATGTATTTTCAACTTGTGCTAAATAATTTTCAGCATGTGTAATTTTCAGCATGTGTTTTTCTGTTGTTTATATTGTTTGTTGCAGTGGATAAAGTCTCATGGTTCTGGATTCTTCCTTGACAAGGTAACAGATGCACTTATTAGTGCATAATAAGGCGAATAATTAGTGAATTAGTATAATAACAAGAATAAGGTGAATATTCTACATTCCATTACTAACTGATAAGATTACTCTACTACTCTTAATTAATGGAAATTTTAATGATAGCAGTTTTTATTGATGAAATGGTCAACATTCAGTTTCAGAAAAATGAAGGTAATTTAATTTAATTTAATTTAGCTAGAACTAGGTTAGCTGGTTGAGTGTGGAAGTGTGGGTTGAGTGATTTTTAGAACTCAGCCCAGAGAAAAGGTTTTGTCTTTCTCAAATACATGCAGTACTAATATTACTCTAACCAGATGTGGGCACTTTATTTGCATAGCAAATTTTTAATCCAGATTGGCCCCCTAAGAAATTGGGAACACTCTGACTTAGACCAGTACCACAGAGTATCAGCTGATAAGAGCAACCTGACTGGAAAAGAGCAGAGTTCTCTTCTCTTTTTCATTATTTAAACGCATTTCTTTCACAGGAATTCAACAGTTAATCTGCTGTTGTATTGAAGACTTCGTGTCTATAAGATCCAGCCATGAGTTCTCTTTAGTTCTCTTTTCTCCCAAGAACTTTCACTGCCCCAATTCTTTTGGAGTGAATTTTAGCACTGTTGACAGCTGCCAGAGTGACACACCTGACGCTGAAGCCCCCTGTTTACACCCAGCACAGTCACAGTGTAAGCAGCAGCAGCAGCAGCAGCAGCAGCAGCAGCACTGGTTGCTCCCACCTCCCTTCACTTCATAAGGCATCATGTGGGAACAGACTGTGCTGTCCCCAAATGTATTGCATGTATCTGTTCTGGAAACAGTGGGTTTCCTCTTGGATCAGCCCCTTTTGCTGACTCTGCATTTCTCAAAACATTTAAGGGGGGAAAAAGAGGAAAATTTCCACAAGCAACAAGATCCTTTGGTTCAGTATTCTTCATTTTATTTATTAAAATAAAAGTGAACGTGGGTCAGTGTAGAGTATGAAAGTGTAAATGTTGGTTCAGGTGTGCAGTTTGCAGACCAAACTGCAGTCAGGCAGACTGCTGCACCTGTCCTGCCAAGTCTCCTCCCAAAGGGAGGGGGCTCTACTTCTGCCTCCACAGTTTCCCAGTGACTTTCTCCTTGAAGAAACAGGAGGAAAAAGCAGAGATAAATACCTTCTGCACCCTCTGGAGTGCACTGGAACTTTCTAATTTATTCTGACAATGGTCCCTTCACACGCAATTCCTGCTGCTGGAAATCCAAATGCAAATTGATTTGTGGTGTGCTATTTGTGTCTCTAGCGGATGAAAGCTGTTCTGGGAACATACAGCCTCTGCATCCAAGGTTCAGGACAACCAAGGAGGTCACACCTCACTGCTTCAGTGCCTTATCCCTTCTGTGGAGAAGAGTATTTTCTGGTCCTTTGCTTCCTTCTTTTCCTGAACCAAGAGTTGCATATGCTGGCTGGCCTCTTGTATCCCACGTCACTGCTGTTTCACACCACAACACTTGAATGCCTGTGATGTACAATAAATATTCCTCCCAGAGAGCTCGGGGTTAGTCAGAAACTGCCAGTGACAGCAATAAAAATTAGAACAGATCTGAACCAGAACAGAAACCCATTCCTACGCATGTGCGGGCAGAGCATCAGCACAAACACAGCTAAAAGTGGGGGCACTTGGTACAGCCCAGCCATGACCTGCTCTGCAGCAAAGGCAAGCTCTTCACAAAAAAGCACTTTTAAACAGGAGCTGTCTCACGGCCTCAGTTAAAAAAAGACTGATTTTTTAGGATGCTACAAAGATATCTTGTGTGCTGTGATTTGGAGGAGGACTGAAGGCATTAAATAGAACTTGTTGGGGATTATTTTGTGCTAAGGGTTTTCAGTAGCTTGGGGTTACTTCTGGGTTGTTTTTTTTTTTGATTGGTTGGGGGTTTTTTTGTTGTTTGTTTTTCACCATTTAGTTTCCACATACTTGGAAATTTCATCGGCTTTCTTTTCAAGCAAAAAATAAGTTTTATTTGATACTTTTATGATTTGAACATTTTCATTTGTGTATCATTTGTGAGTGTGTATTTTGATAAGGTTTTGAAAAAAGTGTTTTCTTAAAGTGGGGAGTCAGACAACTTAGTGAAAAATTTTTGCTTTAAACCTTATTTCAATTTGAATGCCAGTGTGTATGTTTGTATTTCTATTCTGCTTAGAGAGAAGGTGGAATTCAAACGGCAGAATTCATTTGGTAAGTTCAGTTCTAATATAGGGTCTTCCTTCTGCTTTGCTAAATCAAATTTCCCATTTTTACTTCCCATATTTACTTATTTTGTCTCTGGTAAATACGGAAGTAATTCCTGTGAGGAATTGTTATGGTGCCTAGAATGAGGTGTTTAGTTTTGTATTTACATAAGTAAATTCTGCAAAACTACCATTTACATGTAAAACACACAACAGAAATTAATCAGAAAAAATAAAACTGCCATCTTCTCTTTCTCCTGAAAAAAAAATTTAAAAAAATTTATATGTGTCTTACTGTTGTCCAAGTGGTTGGCCTTGATAATTTTTTCTGAGTAGTCGGATATACTTGAGCATTCAATCTAGGAAAAAAAGAAAAAAAGAGAAGCAAGATAAAGAGCAATCTACCTTTTAGAGAGCTCAGCTATGTCAATGAAAACAATATCTACTGAAGGCAGCAGAGACTCTACAGAGTATGTAACCATTGATAAAGAGTAAATCAAAGCTGTGAAGAGGATCATAATTATTGATATTTTAATATTTAAATTGCAGTCTGTGTCTGAGTTAAACTGGCTCTCATAGAAAAAGATTGCTTTTAAAATTGTTGAAATGTGATAAAAAAGAGGTTCTACCTAAAAAATGTACATAATTTATTAATAGTATTTAATTTATTCCTGCTACTTTAGAATATTGCTTCCTCCCCCACAAAAAATCTGATGAATGGAATGAATTAGGATGATGCTACATTTACATATGTATTTTAAAACAAAATACATTGAAACTTTGTGAATTATATTAAAATTCAAAATGCCAGTACTGATCTATGCCAAGAAGCAATTGTTTTCTATGTGAAAAATCTATATTCTTTAGCAAAGCTGCTATTCCAAAAGAATGCAGGCATTTAACACATAAGAAATTACTGAAACTTTCTATTTACAAGAACATACAGATCTGCATGTCTTTTTCTGTGACCAGTTCTGTGCTTTTTCTAGGAAAATAATTACAGAGTGCCTCCTAGTTTTAGATATGCCCTTAAACTTGGCAAAATCTGTGTACTAGCACAAAAGCATGTTTGCAATGACCTTTAATGTCTTTTAGAGAAAAACTACATTCCATGAATCTCTCTGGGTTTTGTGCCCCTTGAAAATCATGATAGCCGAAGTTGCTTGTACTCTCTGAATCCGTTCCTAATTTACCTCTTCCAAATTTGGCATTAAACAGACGATACTACTTTGCATAATCCTTGTCTCTCTAATTCCCCTATGGGAATGTCAAATAGAACTATATTATCTCTAATGAAGTGGTTTATATATCCAGTGAATCCCATTTAATCTCTAAAAGCTAAATTGTGCTTGACCTCTGTGATAGCACTCACAGATGGCAGGACAGCGGATGCAAGGACACAGAAATCCTTTATTGTTTTTATATTGTGCATGAAACAGATATAATAGCAGTCATAATATCAATCCCAGTCCCCATGGGAACACATTGATTCATCTTGCCTGTGGATGTAAACCATTCCTAAAATGTCTGGCTCAATGGCCTGAGCATAAACCAAAACTGGCTTGTGGAAAGGAACACCCGAGTGCCAGTCCAGAGAGTTCAAGAAATCCTTCGTGGTGAGGGCCATCCTTTTGCTACATCCAGGTTATTCCCTTACTGTAAACGGTATAGACAGTATGTCCTGTCTATAGTTACTGCCATTATACTAATTTTCCCTGTCTTTATCTGTCTGGTATTATCAATTCCATTGCCCATTTTGGATGCTTTTTAAATAAAGCAGGCATATGTAGGTGTTTGGAGGTTGCTTTCCAAACTTCCTAAAGAACAAGGTGCAAAGAAATTAAAAGCTCTCTCTCAAGAATGACAAGTTTCCAAAAATCTGCTTCAGACGCAAAGAAGCAAAAGAATAAAAAATCCCAACACTTAAATGTTTCATGAAGGAATACATATTTCAGAAAATAAACTTGCTTTAGGGTGGCTAAAACTGTTCATCTGCATTTTGACTTGGACTCTATACTGTGGTTGAATTTAATTTTAAAAAGCAACTCATTTCAGAAAAAAGAAAACTGAATTCTGTAGGTGAAGAAATAGAGGTAAAATCAGTGTTGTCAGGTTTTTTCTCTCAGTTTTCTTTCAAGTCAGTGATCTGTTCAAACCTGTCCTATTTTGCAAAACATTTGGATTTTATGAAAAGCACAGGTTCCAATAAAATAAGTCTGTACCTGAATTTATAATCACAGAATCATAGGATGGTTTGGGCTTGAGGAGATGTTCAAAGGATTGCCCTGATTCAAGTGAAGGATCCTGTTCTTGGCCATGTTGAAAATCAGGAGGTTCACATAGGCCCACCTCTCAAGCTGGGCAAGATTCCTCTGTGTGATGTATTTTCCCTCAAGTGTATCAGCTGCACAAAACAGTTATGTGTCATTTGCAAACTTGCTGAGAGTGAACTCAATCCCACTATCTATTGTCCTTAATGAATTAAATAGTAGTGGTCCCAGCATGGACCCTTAAGTTGCTTCAGCTGTGTCTGGTCCTGTGTGTGTATATTCATCTCTGCTCTCATTTTACTTCTCAATCTTCAATCTACTGCTGCAATGTTTCCTCTTTTACTGTGGTCTCTTCCTGAAACAGTCACAAGATTCCCAGATTTCCCCTGGGCTGTGTCCTCATCACCACCTTTTTATACAAAGCAGCTGACATCTAACATCAGCCTTCATTTTCTGTGTCTGTTTAACTCCTTCTTCCCTGCACTGTCTTGTTTGTCTGAAAATACCATGGAATTCAGATAGTTCTACTGCAGTGACTGTCCTGAATTTTGTATGACTAAATGCAGTAGATGAACCAAAGCTTCAAGGGCTATTTTCTGTGTTTTTGTGTCCCTCACTGACCCCTCCCAAGCACCATGTGCCAATTCTTTCTCTACATTTCTTACAACAGCTCTCCCTTTAGATGAACGTCACTGCATGGCACACTGGTACCCTCCCACATGGGTTAGGGCTCAGAGCAGGTGAAAAAAGAAGAGAAAATGAAGGGACTGGTTCTGTTCAGGTTGTAGAAGAGATGCCTCCCAATCCAATAGCAATCTAAAAGTATCCCAAAAGGGCTTGCAAAGAAAATAAAGTAAAACTCTTTTCTGAAATGCATGGGGACAAGACAAAAGTCAGTAATCATGAGCAGTGGCAAGGGAAAATCCTGCTCATTGTAGGCCTGGAATAGGTGCTGAGAGAGTATTTAGAGCCTCCATAATTGGAGATTTTCCAAATTGGACTGGACATGCCCTTGGCCAACTTGCTACAGCTTTAAGTTAATGATTCTATGATTTACATCTCTTGAAGACCCAGAGATAATTCTAGCAGTTGGCTTAGGTAATGGCAAGGAATAAGTTCCAACAGTGAATAAGAAAGGATAAGAAGAACCAGACAGAGTAGTGGATGAATTTGAACCTGAAGAGGGAAAGTGTGAGTAAGAGGAGAATGATTTCTGTAGTTGAAAAATCAACACTCTGCATTTGTCAACAGTTCTCACATCATGCTATTTGAAAAATCACATTTAACTGTAGAGAAGAAACTGGAACATCACAGCTCTGTGTAATAACTCATGGCAAATGTTTGCTTTTTAAATGGGACACTCACAGTTTCCAATGGCAAATATGACCAATAAATTCTCAATTTGACTAGAAGATTGCCACTGCTAGATCTCTGAAATGGCTGCTTGTCTAACACAAATGCACTCTGTAGCTTGCTGTGCACACGGTTCACGGTGAGACAGCTCATCTGACAAGAAAGCTGAAATGCTTTGGCTGTAGCAGAAGAGTTTCACACCTAAGGGAGTTCCTCTGAGAGCTAAGTTCCATGGATAGCCCACCCACCAGCTTCAGTGATGAACAGTCCATGGGTGAGCTGGCACTGGTGTGCCACTGAGTTTAAAAAAGGTGTGAGGTAAAGCCTGAACTCTAAAGAAGTCCAAAGGGACCACCCCACACATAAAAAAGCCAAAAAACCCAAACAACCTCCCCCAAAACCAAAAAAACACCCCCCCCCAAGAAAAAAAACAACAAAAAATCCCCACCACCTCAACAACAAACATGTGGAAAAGTGTTTACTTTGCTTTTACTTGGTGAATTTTCTGCCAGTGAGCTGGCTCACTGTAAAATCAGATAGGCACCAGTGCCAGCACAAGGGAGGGAGGAAGACCATATGGCCAGGGATCTGAGAGATAGGAAGGTGGGAGCACAGCATCATCATTTTGTATATGCTTATACTTCTAGAGCACTGCAACATCTTTGTGTGAGACCTGCATTTCTGCAATGAAGAAAGCTCTGGGTTTATCCTCCCTGAGGCTTTGAGGTAATAAATCATAATAATAAGTAATACTTGTTTTACAAGAAAATACATTCTAGCTGCCAGTCTGGGGCTTAAACTCCAAAACTTTTTCAACACCTTTTGATTTCAGCTATCTATAGTTTCACGCTCTGGTCTGATATTCAAATGAGATATTCAGCAGTAACACTGGATTTTGAAAATATAAGCCTGAGAATTGAAATGGCATTTCATGTATCATTACCAGTCATAAAGACACACGGTTTGGGTGCTTAGTGACATCAGTGTCTTCAAATGCACAGATGTACCCAATTAAGTTTTAGTAAACAATTTTGTTGAAGTACACTGAGAAATAGGATCTATTTCCCCTTTTCTACATTGCACTGTGTCTTCAGGGCAAACAGAAGTCCAAAGCAAAAAGAAACTGCATTTGTCATTTTAGAGTTGGTACAAATAAGTTTGAATATACTTAGTAAGCAAATCCATGCTCTCTGTAATGACTTCTCTGCAGAGAACAGCACATTAATGCTCCTAAAGTTCAATGTATTTAAGGTAATAATTTCCTTCTGCCTCTGAAAAGTGTTATTGTTGGCACAGAAAACATGCACATGCTTTCTTGCACAATTTGCTGAGTTGTAATATGCAGGGAAAAGTGTATTAAGGAAATTTGTTTCCAAGACTACAAAGTTGCAGACCTTGAAAATTTAAAAAGCAAGATAGTTCCCTTAACCCCTCAGAGTAGGAGTGAGTCTCTTTAACATTATTTTTCAGCCAAGAAGAAATGTGAATATGCACCAGATCACCAAAGATTCCACATATGAAAAGACATTTACATCCCAATTTGGAAAAGGTACAGTAGTGCAAGTCATAAAATACAACAGAACTCCACTGAAGTCACTAAAAACCATAAATGAAACAACTAAAAAAACTATAAAACCACTAAAAGCTATAGATGAGCTTGGAATTTCAAACAAAAAAGAAAATTTCAGACAAATAAGAAAAGGTAAATCACGAAGCCAAATTCTCAGGCAAAATGCACAAACAAATTCAAAATGTGAGAGAAAGTCTTCTTACCCCATATACCTTCTTGGCTCCTGCCTTTGCAGCAAACATGGAGAGGATTCCTGTGCCACTTCCAACATCAAGGACTATCTTATCTTTAAAAACATGTTTATTGTGATACATTGAGTTTCTATAGGTTAATGTGCGCACTTCATCTTTTAACATTTCCTGTGATGAAAATAAAAGCATTATGTCACTATTTGAAACGCTTATATGCATTCCACACTGCTCCTGAATGCACTCCCTTGCTGTCATTTAAGCATTATTAACACACAACATGAAGGGTTTCTCAAGTTCTTTGGGGTGCACGCATCAAAGCAACTGTAAAACTCCAGCTACTTCGAGCTGAATTATTAAGAAGCAGAATGACGTCCCTTGTATGATTTTATTCTGCTATTACTTCACTGTTACAATCAACAACCAGAATGAAATCTAACCACAGCACTGCTTTGGGAATAGACAGAAGCCATACAGAAATCCAAACATTCCTTTCCTCCTAAATCATGCACAACCCAGAATCTCAGTGAAGGGACCTTGTGAGGTTCCTCTTTGAACAGAAAAGAAATTGTTCTATAAGACATTATAAGACAGCAGGCTTGACAGCCTTGCCCAATGTGAGGCAGAAGTCCATAGCAGAGCTTAGAAATTCTGCATTGTAAGGTCCTCCCTCACTGCTCTTCTCATTTATCCACTCATTTATCTGATCAGTTTCCAGAAGATATTAATGTATCACCTAGACTACAATCTCACTCGTTGGAGTTGTCATTGTTAGGTGCTGATTTCTGATGCACTGATAGCAGCAGTACACTCATTTAATTCCATCAATACCTTGCTTTCTCTTGTACATCCTTCAGTCAAACTATAACAATAAAGAACACCCAGCTCAAGACCCAGGTGCCATTTTTAAGAGAAGTGTAGACTATTCAACACAGACTTTAGTTTTCTGAAAATCCTTCTGTTATATCTAGAAGGCTGAAGGTTTGCTTATAGTGCTTCCTAATTTCATAGTTTAAACAAGTAGACAAGAGAGTTTTTCAATTTCAGGATGAAAAGGATCTGTTCACTGCCCAGCAGTCTGAGGCAATCATGAGCTGGATTGTTCCATGTATCAGCTGATTACTTACCTGTCTTGGCAGAACACTGTGTGTGTGCTCAGTAACTGCAGATGAACAAAAGGCTACTTTTATCATAAAGCATGGTTTGGTATCAGGCAAAGAGCAGTCCACCATCACTGGAAAGGTGTGAGTACACCCTCATGGAAACTGTTTCCACACGTTTTAAGAACAAGAAGGTGACTGGAAGTGTTCAGCATGGATTTGTAGATGACTGAGCACTTGGTGTCTTTGTATGGCAAAAGAATGGGCTTTGTGGATAAGGGAAGAGGAATGGATGATTTTTATCTTGATTTTTTGCAAAGTTTTCAACATTTTTTCCCATAACATCCTCACCAAAAAATGGACGAACTATGGACTACATAAATGGTCAGTGCAGTGGGCTGAGAACTGACTGAACTGCTGCTCTGAAAATGTTGTAATGAGCAGAACAAAGTCCTGGATGCCAGTCACTACTGGTATCTCCCCAGGAGTCAATACTGATCCCTTTTGGCCTGTTTTTTCAGGTGGATTCCATCTCTTCTTAGCAGACCTCAGTCCTCAAAGAGGGTCCCACAGATATAAAACCCAAAACCTTGTCACTGACATGAGCTGCACAAGCAATTGTGGACCCTTCTTGGGTCACTTGGTAACACTTATCAAGTCCTTGTTTGTGCTGTTAGAATTGAGGCAAAAATCCATCTGGCACACCTTGCTGCTGATCATCATCCTAAGAGCTGCTCAGTGACACTTGATTTGCTCCAGGTCTCACTGGTGCTCCTGCAGAATAGCAGCAGGCTCTAAGGGCTGGTCTAAGGGATGGACAAACGTCAGCAGCCTCTCCACAGTGTCCCAGATACAAATGCCTCAGCAGAAGGTCTTGTCAGCAGATGGGAGCCTCTGTACCCTGCAGGTGGAAGCCTTTGGTAGCTATCACTTGTCACTTGCTCTCAGTGCTTCTGCCTGGCTCAGAGCCAGATGGTTCTGGAGGTTTGTTGGACAGAATTTCTTGCCCCTCAGCTGCAATGAAGACACTGACCCTATTCTATAGTCAGACATCTGCAGGTGGATCAAGAGCCTCCCTCCTATTCCCAGAAATCACAAGTTTCCAGCCTTCACCATCCAAGAGCAGTCCCCACTTCCAAACCTTTTAAGTACAGACTCTGCCTCTCCTTTCAGTACAGTTGGAGTTTTAGGCTCCTGTACCTTGACTCTCTCAGAGAAGATCCAGACTCTTCCTCATGCCCCTGATGCTTCAGAGTCTGCCAGCCTCCTCTAGCAGCTCCTTTACTTATTGACACAGATCCTTTACCAATGCACACCTCCTGCAGGCAAGGAGGAAACCTCCAAATTCCCAGCTGGAGCGAGAAGCTCTCTGCACTCCCTGAGACCTACATGGCTGTGTCCTTCCTTCAGGAGATCCATTTGATTTAAGGTCTCTGATGTGTCTTCAAAATTTCTCCTAGGTCTCCTTCTCACTCAATTGCTTCTCTTAACTACTTCCATTCTTGGACTGAATTTCTGAATGCTACACTAGTAAGATGTCATAGGCAGATAGAAATCTTTTATGCTTACATCTCACAAACAATTACTAGAGTAATGAAAATAGATATTGTTTGTTATGCTGTTTGTGAGGAGTGCACTGAGTCATTTCACGTTCGCTTTTTTACATTCCGCTCTTAAAGATCTCATTTTCTTGCGTCACAAAAATATCAGCAGGGCAAGGTATCAGTGACTTCTTTAAAACTCATCTACAGTCAACATTTTCATAGTAAATGGTCCATCAAGTATTTCAAATTCTTTCCAAGAGTGTATTTAATGGAGGTGATTTGGCTTAATGTTCCCATCAATGCAGCCTGTGTATTCAAATAACATGCCAGGAGTCAAGAAACTGTTTGGCTTCTCATGTCAGCTGAGTAGCTGTTCTGCTGATGTCTGTGTCCAAACATGTAAGAGAACAAAACCCCCAACTCAGCAATAAGGGAGTGCCCATGGTTGTGGCTGGTCTGGTCTGCAGCCCTCATAAATGCACTGCATTGATGCACTTGTGAAATTCACCACTGCACAGACAGCTACAATGAGAATCTAAGTGGGACAGAGATTTTGAGTACAAGTCTCTAGAGAAGTGGGTGATATATTTGGCACTGAACCAGACTACACAACTGGCAGAGGAAAGGCAGAGGAATATCATGAGTAAGTGCGATACAGAAAAGTAAATTAAAAATTAAAAAAATTATTATTATTATTATATTGTTAGTTATTTAACGATTGCGAAACAAAAATAAAGATTACCTCATGAATTCCAAAGTGAGCATAGGAATCAAAGTAATAATCCCTGGATGTCATCTCTTCTGGATTGATGAGCTTTGCCATCTTGCCTCGGCCAGGGCAGCTTGGTTGCAGTGGAACATGTATGACAGATTGAACTGGCTTTGGGACAACAGTAGGCTGTGGAGGCTGGGCTGGAATGGTGCAAACCTAGAGGAACATGGAATACTGTTAAGAGGCATCATTAAAAGAAAATATTTCTCTCTATGTCTATCTTAGTGGTATTATTGTAACTATCTGGTAGATGACAAGTCCAAAGACAGCTGGTGTATCATAAGCGAAATTTAGGCTGCTTTCTGTTCCTGGATCTTTAAGTTATTTCATGCCTTGGAAAATTTCCTTAATGTTTCTCTGCAGATACCTAAATTAGTGCAGAGTAATGGCGTGGTAATTGGTGGTGGCTGAAGCAGGTTCCTGCAAACATTGTCACAAAGCAGTAAAGAGCTACTTTCTCTCCATTTGTGTCCCATTTCCTTAAACTGCCACAGCTTTGTGAGAGGCAGCTTGCAATAAATAAATAGTTCCCCTTCAAAGAAGGGCTCATAATAAAAGGGTTCCAGACACAGTGTTGCCAGCAAGGCAGGATTCACAATAGATTCTTAATTATCAGGTATGGTACCTGTCTATATTGATGAGCTAGGTGTGAGAAGGCTCACAATGTCTGGAAGTCCCTGATGCTATCTGAAAATCTCTCAGCATGTCCAGAAAGCACTGTAGGAAGCTGTGTGGTATGTGTGGTCCCTTAATGTAGTTTCCTGTTGTTGGGAGATGTGGGAGTTAGGTGTTTCCAACACACCATGGCCCCCAGCACTTAATTTTTTATTGCATATTTCATCTCCAACACCAGCATTCTGATAGACACAGAATTCTCACACCCCCTTGCTTCAGATTTGATATCTGTAGCATGGAAGACAGAAGATAGAATGTTTTTCAAATATGAGGTAAAACAGACCCTGGTCTGGCCCATATGTGTATCTATATTTTGAATCCTTAATACAAAGCAAAATGCTGAAAACTGAGAAAGACTGAGAAATATGCACTAAGTCACCTGCAAATTACGGGCCAACAACTTCATATAGTAAGGTCAATCCTACTTTAAATATATCATATCCTCTTGTACTTTTTTTAAATTTTTTTTAAGACTCGCTAGTTTCCCGGTAGGGACCAGAGTTGCCTGATCCTCCCCTCACTACTTTCATAAATTTTATGCTGTCTTCTATAGCTTGGTACTGTGAGATATCAATCCCTTGCACTGTCTCTGAATAGCATCAATTAGCCTCGTTCAGTTTGCTTCAATTAAAAAAAAAAAAAAAAGAGGAAAAAAAAAAAAAGCCCCCACATTTTCTGCTCTTGTTCATTTGAAGATTTATATGTGTCATCTTTTGATGGCTTCTTTGGTCCATCTGTTAAAAAAGTAAATACCAGTGGTTTACGTTCCTGTAACACTTTTCATCCCAAAAGATACAGAAGTCCTTTATTTATAAATCTACTCTATTTCTTACATTCTTTAGTTTATCACCTCACCCTGTTCACCTCACCTAGTTCACCTCCCATGCAGAATACACTTGCTCCCAATTGGTGTTTGTAGTTCTGTCTGGTCTACTTTCAAAAATGTCTATCTGCAGTAATTTCTCTTAAGACATTTCTTCATTGCCTGTTCATTGCAAGAAGTAATGCTGATAACTCATTCTGTCAAATGCTTCTCTTACTATTCAACTCTTTCAAATATAATCCTGCTACTTTTAATTACATACTTGTGGTTATATCTTAACTTTTTCCTCCATTGGCATGCACCCTATGTAGTTTTTGCAGTTACCTTTCTCAGCAGTCCTTTCTGTATTTGTCTGCTGGATTAAAAAGACTTAAACTGTAGCTGTTTGAAATTCTGTTTTATTATAATATGAAATCTGTAAGGTCTTACACTTTTCTCCTAAATCTTACCCTCTGCATCACTTGAAAAGCAAAATATGTAAGTTTATATAATTCTGAATTCCATTCCTGTATTAGGTAAGAATGTCTCCAGACACACAACAGTGTATCACAGGCAATTGCTCAAAAGGTATGTAATAAAGTTGTATCAGTTTTTGTACATGAAACCAGGGTGCTTCTAGCATTTCTCTTGCTGTCAAACTACAAATTTAAATGTGGTTTGCTAAACAACAGAGAGCATTTGCTACAAGAAAAGAGGCTGGTCATGAAGGCTGACAAATTTCCTATCTGGATCTCAGGCAGTATCAATTCTGCTCCTGGCTGCATGGAAGGGTCTAGACAGGATTATGACAACAAGGTTATTCTGACAAAAGATACAGAATGAAATGAAACCTAACAATTTAGGCTAGGAAAGTTGTCTGAATTAATTTCTTTCCTGTAAAAGAATTAACATTGCTGTTTCCTGGTCTGCAACTGAATTCTGCTATGGCCAAAGGGTGGCAAGGTAACTTTTATTATATATACTGAGGCAGTATTGCACCTTTGACTCGCAGTACTCTTTAGATTTATCCAAACTACCTGAAGACTTACTGCTCTCAACTGTGCATCTTCATCTCTGCCAGGAAGAACATATCCCACCCAGCAGAAGAAGCAGAAGCCTATTAGTTCTGCTTCTCAGCTGCCTTAGCTTGTAGCCGAGCATCCTGTGGTAAAATGTGTGCACGGTGCTTGTGTGACAACATTCGGCTCTGAATGCCAATAGGACATGCACTGTCTGTCCCGTGCTGTGGGTACCACAGCCTCAGGCACCAGGGGCAGTAGAAAACTGAATAGGGCTGGTGATCTTCTCAGTCAGCAGCACTCTGTCATAGGGACCTTAAAGCAGCTGCTTCATTTCTGTTTTAGGCATACTAACACAACACAGACCTTCCGGATTCAAATGGTGTAAATTTTGCAGCATCTGTAACACCTCCTGCTGAAATTTCAGTGTGTAGCACTGAAATTCTGGAATTCCAAAACAGTGTCACAATTATAAGAACAATTTTGTGAGTGGGGCTCAGGAAATCCCTCTGTCTGTCACTTGTCACAGTCTCTATGAGCAATTTCACTCGAGACCAACTTATGCCCTATGCCAACAAATATCTGGGGAAAACATCAACATAGTGGACAACAACAGAATAAAGAATTGCAATGAAAGCTATTATTTGTAGCACAAACAATAAAGTCTTCAGGCATACAGTTCTGAGATTCTAAACTAGAAACAACTATGCTTTTAGGGATATGGTACAATTGCTTAAGGAGAAAACATGTTTTTAAGACAAAAGCTATCAAGGAAAGACAACTTCCTGTATTCTTTCCAGAACTAAAAAGAACCCTTGATGTGATTTGCAAGCTTAGCATATATATATATATATATATATATATATATATAGCCTACATGAGATACAACTCATCTTTTGAATAACACCTGAAAAGGCAAAGCATCTGGGCTGGGGGCAAACCTCCCATCAATGTAAAAAAAAAAATCTAAAAAACTCTCTGCAGAATCCATGTATGGATTCTGGCCAGCTGCACACAATTCCAGAACACTGGCTTGCTGCTAATGCAGATGAAGTCTGAAAGAATGGAAGCAGCTGGTTCAGAATTCATTCTTCACATGCAGCCCCCTATTTTCCATCTCCCATTTTGTACTGAAGGTGGAGGTGGGGGGTCTGAATGATCTGAGGAGAAGTCAATCACTGCTTTGCAACTGAAGTCCTACTTTTGTGTACCATTTCAACATTTAAAGCAAATTAAATTAAGGACATATTTTCCAACTTTTAAAATTCAAAATTTATTTCCTTTTTCTTTGTAGACAGGGTTGGTACACTGCAGGTGATCAAATGTACTAGCACAGGACTGGTGTCCTTAAAAGCTTTGAATTTTCACAAAATACAAGATTTATAAACCTCATTCTTTCTCAAAATCCCACAACTCAACATCCTTATGTAGGTTTCTAAAACATATATAGGCACCTCAGTGACACCTCTGTGTGACTTTGAGATATATAGAATTGCCCATGTGCATCAATGGGTACTGCTGAAGTTCTTCTTTGAAAACTGGACCTAATCCAACATGGACTGACAAGGCTGTCTGGGTGTACAACTCCCAAAATACAAAAGAGAACTGGGTATTCAAAAACCATGAGCTATTTTTGAAAATTTGAGCCTTTTAGATATATCCATCTGTCTACAGAGAGACAAGATGGTGAAATATGCACAATTCATTTTTTAGGAGGTTTGTGACAAAAGCTGTGGTGTGTAGAGTAAAAATAAACTTGAATTTCAATTCTCTTTTCTTGATATTACTATGGAGACACCAGGCTGGAGGTTAAAATTCCAATCCTTGCAAAACTGTTGTTCAAGCTGCAGTGTTTTATTCTTGACAAATTATTAGTTATTCATGGCATTTTTATGACATTGAAGCTGTTAACTGTACCTTCTGCTGGGAAGTGCTTAATTTTTCCTTAAGAAATTAATTAAGAATGGGATAACAGTTTTAAATTATTCTATTTCAGCATCACCTTCCTTTTAAACAAGAGGTTTTATCATACCTAAAGGTCAATTTTACTTATTCTTTGAGCCAGATAGCTTTCTATGCCAGAACTACTAGAATATAATGTTCCTAACACCATCTTCACTGGTCTGAATTTAATAATCAAGACCTCCAGAGTGCGAGAGATTATCAACTGATATGCAATCACCATAGTGATTCCAACAATACAGCTTCTTCCTGCTGCAGATATAAAAGCACAGCCAAATATAAGAGGTAGTTGCTATTCTCCTGCCAAAATTTAGGCTTCAACAAAAACTTCTAGGCAGTCATCACGCAGGTTAAAACCTCCTTTGAATCCTTTATCTGGTATTGTTTTGAAGTCTTTGTCCAAGGCTTATCTTAAGTGATCTTTGGATAGGGCAAAGAATCCAATCAAGTATCAGAGAAGTTTTAACCTGATTTTCTGAGGAAATGAAGCTCCTACAGATTCTTGCCTGTGCCTCCCATTAATAACTTTTGAGCTTGTCCAAGCCAGTCTGATTTGACAGAAGTGTGGAAATATCAAATGCAATTATATTTTGGTAAGTTTCTTGAAAGCCAGAAATTAGGTAGAAGGATAAGTGATTTCATGATCCACTGAAATTGAGGCAGCTAGATTTCAGCTGTCATGCTTTCTACCTGCTCAAGGTTTATTAAGCCACCTGGCTGGTGTTTCACGTGCACTGTGTAGCCTCCAGGTGTAATGATCAGTAGTGAAGATGTGCAAAGAAGACCAGGCATTGCTCACAACTAAATTAAGAGCTGGGGGCATAAAGAGCACATACTTGCAGGAAATCAGGCTTTCCATGCTAAGGACAGGAAGTTCACAAGGAATGCAAAATGGCAGGAAATGAAGGAGTTCCAACATTCAACTTCAGGCAGATGTAACTGTTTGGGAACAAGGAAATGTATATATATATATATATACATAATATTTATAATATATAAATATATATATATATATATAGGACCTTTGAAGACCAGTAAAGAACATTTACTTAGTGGAAGCTTTATGTTGTCTAAAAATCAGTATGAAATTGCCAATTCTTCAGCAGCTATAAATCTACTTTCTGCTTGATGAAAATCAGGCTCAGACTGTTTTAAATTGCACATAACTATCAATGCAAATGCAAATCTATCAAAAGTCTAAAACTGAATCTAGTCAGACTCTGTAAGAGAACTGGGAAAGAGAACTGATTCTTAAAATTACTTGCTTTGAGGCTACCCCTTGTTCAGCCACTTCAAAGTGAGGCATTGCACTGAACTTTCCACATGGATTGTTTGAAATGACAGATCAGCCTATCATAGACAAACCTGTTCATTCAATATCAGCAGGAAATTCACTGTTCTTTATACAGACAGGAATAGCTTAGAGTGCATTACAACTGTGACATCATATCCCTAAGTAACGGTAATAGGAAAAATACTGTCAAAACACCGATGCTTTAGAGTAAAGCCTCTGCCCATTGAGACTGATCAGTTATACAAGGAACTAGATTATACCTTAGATGTCCAAATCCTCAAAAAGTCAAAGATGCAAGCTGGTCATCAGTATGATAAAGGTGTGGTCAGCATACTTAGGCTGCAGCAGAAATAACACCAAGTAGCAAAAAGGAATGTAAAGATCACAACATTTGCAAAGTTGTCACTTAGTGTGACAGAAGCTAAAAAGAAAATTAGATATGTAAATGCAAGATTGGTGCTGTGATACCTTTATGGATCTGACCCAGGGTACTTCAAACTGTCAAGATTTTTAATGGGGACTGTCTGTTGGGTAAAAGCCAGAATTTTCTTAGTGACAGGTCACAAAAAAAGCAATCCAACTTCCAGTTTTCAATATTCCTGGGGATGCAGGAATAATTCTTCTCCCTAATAGAGGTTAAGAACTGAAACAAATGCTTTTCAGGGTCTGTGGAGTCTCCAACTGTGTAGATTGCAAAACTCAGCTGGAGAATATCCCTTACCAGCCTTTAAAGCTATCTTTTATCCGAGCAGGGTGCTGGACTAGATGGCCTCCAGAGCTCCTTTCCACACATGTTATTCTACGATATTAAGACATGGACAATTATGTTTGCACTGTGCAGGAGATACAGGTGGCAAGGTTTATAAACCTGAGCCTAGTGCAAATTATGAGGTAGATTATAAATTTTGGTTGATAGATTTGTACACACAATAAGAACAGAACCTGCTTTCATGAGATTAAAGAATGCACACTACAAGCAGATGAGGACATGTTACTAAGCAATGAAAACCTTCTAAAGCTACATGTAACAGAACAGAACAGAGATTACAGGAAATGAGTTGACAAAATTTAAGGACAGGAATGATATTAAGTATTTGTATTATTTATAAATGTGTGAGCAATTCTAGACCATTTTGTGTGCCAGTGCATGTAATTAAAATGCTCTTCATCCAATCTGCTCTCATGACTGCTTAGTGGACAATGCCATTGGGAAAAAAACAATGGTGACAAGTTACAAATATTGACATTTAATTGAACTTGTGTTAGTTTTCATAAAGATGGAGATTTTGCAATGTATGTTGAATAGCATGTCCCATGCAGGGCATGGAAAGTCCTAGTTCAGCAGAGAACAAAAAGAATATGACAGCAATATATTAGTATTAACTTAAATTTATTCTTTGCAAAGTACCCTGTGGAAGGATGGCAAAGCATTACTTTAAAAGTGCTGAGTGACACCTTTCTTTAGGAGAAGGTTACATATTGATTATCTTTGGCATTTGGTAGATCTAAGGCCTATTATTATTTTAGATATAATATCGCAGCAACACCTTCTTGGTTTGCAAGATCCCTGCTACAAGGAACAGCTGGAGAAATGCCTTGTGTTTTCACCTGTAGCCTGTAGTGTTGAGCAGATGGTCTGTCAGTGGACTCTGCTGCCCATCTGTTTGTTTGGAGCCCCTTGAGCCTCATTAGAAGTGAGGTAAGTTGCACAGCGAGGAGGTTCTCAAGAGCTGGCTGAAGTCTCAAACCCACTTCTATCACAGCCAGGGTTTCACAGCTTCAGCTCAGCGGGGGATCGTGTTTTAGAAGCGTTGTCCTGTGGTAGATAATACTAAAAGCGAACTACAGTTGGCAGATGGCTAAATTAATTCTTCTTTTCTTAGGACAGAGACTAATCTAACTGCTATCAATAATCTGGAAATGGATCTCCATGTATAACCATGCTGTTCCCTCCACATACGCAGCATATGGATCTGTCGTAGTTTAATGGTCTCTGCCACGTAAGTCAAGAAGAATCTGAAAGCTGAGGAATTAAATACAGAAGAATTATAGATAAATAAAGAAAGCTGTGATGATCTGTGGCTAGATGTCCTGTGGTTTTCTATCCATTTTCCATTTAATCAGGAATAGAAGAGGTGGATATATTCAAGCATACTGGTTATTTGGACACAAGATTGATACCTAGAAGTAAATATGGCAGGCTGAGAAATACAGGCTAGGCCACCAGGGCTGGGTGCTTCTGAGAGACATTCCAGATTTCTTGGCTTTTTCCTGACTCAGTACCATATATCAGAGCTCCTAGGAAAAGTGCTTTCTAACAGAGCTCTTCTGAATATAGTGCCTTGATAAGATGTACGAGCTTTTTGGTTGGTTTATGCTACAGCAACCTTTCTCCTGTTCCAGAGTCCAATCTGAAAAGTTTACTCAGGTGTGTGGACCCCAGAGCAGCACATCAGCAGCTTCATAAAGCCAGTGTCTCTTGCAGGTTGAAGCTTCTGGACTTATGCAGATTTACAGATATGTCTGACATGGTAACAGTGCAAGTCCCTGCTTTCTGTGGGAGCATCCTGACCATTTTCAAGGATTCATGAAAGGCAAATAAAACCAAAAGATGAAAGAAAAAAGTCCTTCCTACCTTCCTGTCATTTTAAGTCTCTCCTTTTCTGACTAAAGAAGATGAGAATTTAATTTCATTTAATTTAATTCTTTATTCACTTGATAGAAGCTAACTTGGCAATGAGAAACAAGAAAGTGCCTCAATGTATGGTCCCCAGCCTATCAACGTTGACTGGGAAATTCCAGTATCATAACAGGAATTTAAAATTTAGAACTGAAGTCAACTGTGAGAGTTATGATTGCTATTGACAATAATTGGTATAATTTCTATCAAAATTTGAAGAGCACCTAACACCTGAAATAGCCAGTAAAGGCCAGGGAGCACTTAAATTGACTGATCACCATTGAATACTTTTCCTCTTCCATTCAATTATCAAGAAAAAAACAACACTAGGTATAAACTATTTTGTATGCTCTCCTGCAACAGATTTTCCTTCTGAGATGTCTGGGTTTTGGGAGTTTTGACAGATCTCTTGCCTTTAAAATGCTACATCCAAAACTACTTAGAACAAAAGAAATCACAGATGCACAGATATAAGAAGGGGAAACAGCCTGTTGTTCTGACAGAGCTATTAGAGGCTTATTTTTTGTGGTTGTTCAGAGGGAAGGTTTGAGGTATGACTACTGCCTGTCTATTGTTGAAACTGGGAAGAGGAAAAGCTGATAACAGTATTTTCCATTTGAATTAGGCTACAGCCTCTGGGAAATAAGGAGCTTTTCCAAGTTTAATGTCATTTTATTTCTGATTTGCCTTTCAGGGAGTTACACAAGGGAAAGAAATATCTCTGCATTAATAAAAGGCATCAGGTCTTCCAGATGATTTTAAAATATCGGTCCCAAACTAAAAGAATCTAAAAATAAACCATATCAATTTCATTCCTGGGCATTCATTGCAGAGTCACCTCTATATCTGGTAGTGATAATTGTTAATGTTATATGCTTACTAATTGCACTGATACTGATATTTAATGTCCCACCTGGCCTGACTAAGAAAGCACTTCTATGCCATCAACAAGAGTTACACAGAGCTATGGGGTTCTGTTCAGGGACTGAACTCCCCCATACCATTTCCAAGACCCATTCAGGTTTGGCATGGCAGAGCAAGAAGGCTGCAAAAGTGTCATATTGCTCGAACAGCGCTGGCTTAAAACTGCAGCTGTGAAGTCTTTCTCTTCCCCTCGTATTCTGCAATACAAGTTGTCAAACTGCACCAGTCTTGCCTCATTTTTTCACACAGGATGGAAACACACTCAGTTTTATGTGTGGCTGAGAGGAGTCACCAAGACCTGTGAATCCAGCACCGTTTCCAGGGTGGCTGGGTACTGTGAGGGAGGAGCTGGAACAAGGGTAAGTGGTTCTTCTTGTGTGCACATGAACAAAGTTCAAGGTTGCTGGTGAGTCATGTTCCCTGCTGCTTGGGTAGATTTGGCACTATACAATCATACAGAATGAAGAAATCATTCCATGCTATGTTTCCCTGGGAGTAGCTCAAAGCCTGTATCGTTATTTAGCAAGTCACGACTCAGCTTCTTTTCCTCATGTAATGTGGGGCTCAGTACATCAGGAGCCAGTTTTCTAGGGCTGCCTTTGCACCAACTTGGACTAGCTGGAAGGAGGATCTAGGTTTCTCATTTCTCTATCCTTTCTTCTGCATGCAACAGAGAGGACTCATCAGTTTTGCTTGAAAACTTCTTTTTCATAGTACAACTCACAGTGTAAATTGATTAAAAGGCTGCCCTTGCATTTCATTGTGGAATCCAACATTCAGTGTGCAAAGCTCTGTAGAAGTAGTCTCCATAATGTGTGCTGGGTCACCCAGGTAAGCTGATGTTATTCCACGTGAATTTTGAATTACAGACAATTTATCATCATGGCTATGAAACAATGAATGGTGCATAAGGATCTATAGTCAGAGCATTAGGGACCTGTTAACAGATGGTAATTAGTTCTATTTTAAGGATGGCTAGGCAAGTCAGCTCTTTTTGTGACAAGAAAAAAAATAAGGACAAGGTGATCTTCTGAGGCATGAAACCCTAGAAGTTGTTTTCACTTTGTGATCAGCTATAACCCAGGGAAGACATGCTCCTGTTATCTGGAAGCAGTACACAGAAATGTAAATGTGACTGAAGGTTTTTATTGATTTTCAAGTGAAGAGAGATATTCATGTGCCAGATTACTTTAAAACGCCTCGCATCACAAGGCGCAGCTTGTTGTAGAAATAGCAACCGAAGTTATAGAAGCCTGAACTGAAAATATCAAAGTTGAATGCAGTGAAGAGGAAGAGTTTATTGCAGATCATTTTATAGTTAGGAAGACACAAAGCCAGAGAAGTGTGAGCTTTCCATTGTGATTTTCTTATTGGTTTTTACTATCATTGCTGCTGCATAAATGCCTGCCTTGTTGGCAATGGAAATGAATGGAAAGGAGACAAAAAGGGCTTGGTACATTCAAGTTACTTTACATCACCCTGGCAAGTGCATGAAAATCTGCTGAGGAGAGGTCAAGGGGAGTTAGAGTCTCCATTATCAATGCTCACACTACCTTTCTTGTAGCTGTATCACTGACTGGTCTCTTCCCCTCCCCAGCAGCATCTCAACTGACTCTCTAGTGACAAAGAACAAGAACCAGAAAGTGCTAATCAACTATAAAACCAGTTATTTTTAGGCCTTTTCTCAGTATCAGGCAGTAAGCTGAACTTCACATGAAAAAGTAGAGCTCCACTATTTTTAGAGGCTAATTATTACCAAAATAACCAGAGTATTCTATCTGTACAAATTATTTTCTTAAATTAGCAGAAAATTTAATGGAAGCCCTCCTCTGCTTAGAAAATTTCTAAGGCACTGATCTCTGAAAGTCACTTTGCAGCTGATATACCAGTCTTTTCTTCCCCTTTCACTGAGTTTCAGCTCTGTCACAACAGCTCTTCAGAAAGTTCTTCAGGAAGACACCATATTCTGTAGGCTTTGCTGAGCCTCAGTACACAGGAGGAAAAATATCCAATTGACCACCTACTCCATGTCCTAGCCAAGCTTCTGATCTACACTCAGCAAAATTTCAGATAAACTTCAGCTCTAGAGGAAGTCTCTGCCTAAGAAGTGTCCAGTTTTATTATTACCCTCTGCAGGATGAGGACAGAAAGAAGAACAAGACTGAGAAATGGCAGTTCCTGAGCTGAAGTGCCAGAAAAAACAGCACAGTCAACTGACTTACAGTTCAGTGCTGCTGCAGAGCTACCAGCAACACCGAATAGAAGTCCCATGTTTGGCACTTCCATTTGTCACCTGGCAAAAAATAGCACCTGCCTTCACAGAGCAATGACACCCTGCCACTTCCTTTGGAGCTGTAGCTCACTGGATCTTAATATGTTATAGCACAGATTTTATCTTCATCACCTGGCAGGTTTTTTTGTCCTCTGTGTTGGTCTTAAGTCCATCTCACTGTGTGACCTTGAAGGAATCAGCCATTTCTTAGCGTGTGTTATCAGAATTTTGCATCATTTTGTGGCAGATGAAACCTCTAGAAGTGGAATGTGGCTCTCTGAATCAACACTTCCTGAAGATGGTTTACTGAAGATGGGCAAGGATGAAGTGCCAGTGAAACTCAGGGAATATTGCAGCTGCCCACAGCTCTTGCAAAAAAACTGGTTTTAAGTGAATCAACTTACAGTTTAAATGTTTCTCCCTAAGTGCATTAAAAGAACATGAAAACCTCCCTGAGTTGGCCAGACTTGCAAAGTGGACTGTGCTTACATGACCCAACATAAAGTATTAAAGTTGAAAAACTAACAGAATAATTTCAGTGAGAGCAATGGGGTTGAGCTGCCTTCTACTCACATGACCCTCCCGAATAACTTATATTTTTCGAAGTTAAACTTTTGTTTATATTCCATTTTCCATGAAGTTTGTATGCCTCTGCTAAATCAGAAATCCCATATAATGTCAAAAGTGTCTTTAAAAGAGACATTAATAAGACACTTTTGACATTTAATGTTGTATCTTCCATGCAGGAATTTCTAGAAGAAACCGATCAAAAGCATATTGTACTCTGATGCCTCTTAGCAATTACTACTTTTCTTTGTAGTCATTAGAATACAACTCTTGTGATGACATTCAAAGCTTCATTTTTGTAAAATAAATAATAGATGTAAAAGTCCAACTGTAGTTAAATCACTGGAGAGAAGATTGGCAGAAAGCCATTTTAGCTTGTGCTCAGGATCCCCAGCTGCTAAAACTAAGTCAGTAGCTTTTTGGCCTCACAAACTTGGTTAAGTCTATGAAAGGAGGAAAGTTCTGTTCTCTCTCGGGCACTTGAAGTTCAAGAAGACTGTTCCCCTTGAGATTTACAATGAAGAGTGCATGTTCTCCCTCCAGGAGTGAAAATGTATTAATTTTATACTGATTGGTTTCAGGTTAATTAAAATATTACAAACAACCTACCCTGAGCCACCTCCATTGCTATTCAGCAAGGAGCTGTCTCCATCCTGGCTTTTGCTGCTATAATTTGCCTTCCCTTTCTCATTGCTGCCATTTTCATAAGGGATTGGCAACACTTTCCCTTTGTGCCTCAGCACTTCTCTTGATGCTGATTCACAAGGCAGCATATGTTATTTTGAGACGAGAGTGGGTACATGCTTGGCTAAGACAGAATGGAAATCCTCGCCTGACTTACGGACACAAAGCACAATTCTTTGTCCACAAAACACAACCTGTGACCATCCTGACAGTTGTCAGTGCCTCTTTTGCAACAAGCAAATGCTGCTTGCATGGCACGGTGCCAGCTGGAGCTGAGTCCTTCCTGCACGTCTCAAGTGTGCAAGGACAGTCTGCATCCTGCTCCCCCGTTTCTGTAGTGGCCACATGCCCTTTCATGCTTTTCTGTTGACATCCTTCCTGGGTTCTGATTGTTTCTTGTTGTGTGGAAAGATCTGGCTCTGCCAAGAGCATCCATCCACAGGAGCAGCTGCGTAACGAGACGTCCTCGTGCATGCATGAGTGGTTCATCCGTCCCTCTACTTGGGCAGTAATAGAGAAGCAATGCAAATGATTGGTGTAGAATCACTACAGACTGGAGAAGTGGCCCCACTTAGGAAAGCTGTAGAGCAAAAAGGAAATTACTAGCAACAACAAGAGCAGAAAATGTAACTGACAGTAGCAAGATCTGTATAACTGGGCATCTGTTCAAATTAGTCTTCTGTTGATGCTGTGTAAATAGCTTGATGAGTGTGAAGACTGATGTTCCCTGATTAAAGTGCTTCTGACCCGTGAATTTCAGTGATTCATGCGACTTTTCTTAACCTGAAAAGCTCAGAGAGTGGATCTCAGCCTTAGAAAGGTTTTTACCATTCACAGTTGTGAAGAAACCTTGAAAAGACTGAGTAGAAGTTTCTGGGTACAGAAAGGCCTATAAAAGTAACACATTGACGCAGATTCAGTGCCTTTTTTTAGCCAGTCTTATCACCTTTCCACATATAAGGTTGGCATTATTGTTCTTTAGCCACAGTATAGGCACAGCATGATGTACAGCAATGCAAAACTCTTTGTTGCACCAACCAGAACATCAGGTGTGTTCTGATGGCAGAACAGACCTTCAGATTTCCTTGCCTTTTGATGTGCTGTTATATTGCCCTAAAAACCCTTAAAATTAAAACTAAAAAAAAGATGCAAATTGCTTAAGATAACTTGGTGTTAAAGGATAAAACTGAAAATATCACTTGCTGGTTATTTGAAGGTTAACATGATCTCAGAACTGGAAGAAAGAGAACAGAGAATAGCAGAAGTAAAAATAGTGTTTTAAATCAAGGTGATTCAAGGTTTTATTGACATGAAGTGCTTTTTGTTTTTTTTTCCTTTTTGGAACATATCAAGCTTCATGGGATACTGTTTCTTTAAATATTTCTTCTGTTCA